>NW_022103920.1:83513492-83546013 GCF_000313985.2 Echinops telfairi
TACATGTCTTTATCTAGAGCTCTATAAATACCCTTTGCCTCCCAGCTCTTTCCTCTATTTCCCTTGATTCTCCTCCTGTCCCACTATCATGCTCGAGACTGTAAATCTTTATGGGAGTAGAAAGCCTCATTTTTCTCCCAAGGAGCAGTTGGTGGTTTTGAGCTGCTGAACTTGTGGTTAGCAGCCCAGAGTATAACCTACTAGCATACCAGGGGCACTATAGTGCCAGTTGGTATGGACTCAGTGACAGTGCGTTCGAGATATCCAAACAGGTCTGAGTCTTGGTAGAGCAGGGGGTTAATTAAACATTGGGCTACTAACCCCAAGGTTGGCAGGTTAAAGCTCCCCACTTACTACTCTGTAGGAGAAAGACTACACTGTCTGCTCCCATAAAGATGTACAGTCTTGGGAAGCATAAGAAGCAGTCCCGTTCTGTCCTGTAGGGTTGCTTTGAGTCCAAATTGACTCGATGGCAGTGGGGTAGAAAAGTCCTAGATCCAAAGTAGATGATAAAGTTTTATCATTTATTTTCTGGGGCACCCTGTATTTGTTTGACTTGAAGACATGTGTTAGAAAAGCGTGACAGTCACATTGGTGTGGTTGACGGTTATCTTTGAGCCAACAGTCGGTGAGCAGGTACCATGGTTTCTGACTGGGTTGGTTAAGATACTTTGTTGCTATGCGACTCATGGTGCTCTCGTGTTCTAAGATGGAGATTATGTTTCTAACAGGACCTGTGATTTTACTTGGTCAAATTATCTCTAGGACACACCCACATTTTGCAAATTTGGGTCCTTTCCAGTGTTGCTTTGGGGCCCTTACTGAATGTAAAGGACTAGTTGGAACCTCTGGCTAACATGGCTTCCTCTCTCATACTTCTTGCATAGCTTATCTCCCAAGCACAGCACAACTCAGCTTGCCTCTCTCTGCCAAGCACAGCCTGGGACTCTTGTAGGATCTCTTTTCCATCTTGCAACTTGGCTCTTATCCTTCAATGTCTTTTTGATACAGTAAACCCATTGCTATCAAGTTGATTCTGGCTCATAGTCCCCCTCATGATTTTCTGGTCTTCCCTGCTCCAGTTCCTATGACTACTTTGGCATGGAGGGCAACTCTGGCTGGACTCAAACGGCGAGCCTTTTAGGTACTAGCAAGCCCATTAACCATTTGCACCACTCGGGGACTCATTGCCACCTCCGGAGAGAATCAATTTGTAATATCTCAGAGATCACACACACACACACACGAAACTCTAAAGGAATTTTGGTCTTATCAGAGGTAACCCTGAACTCCTCTTTGGCAGGGCCTGGAAGTGAGGAGGGCAGTAGCCTCAGCACTATCAGGGACAGTTCTCCTAAGGATGTGGAAAGCGTTTGCCACTCTTCTTTCAAGACTAGCGTGTTCTTGCTAATTCCTGGCTCTGCTGCCTTCTCTGCATTGTTAGAAAGAAGAGATCCCCTAAAGTTAACCTCAGCCCAGAGGGCAGTCTCTAAAGCAGCACTTAGAACTGCCAAGTCAGAAAGAGATGGCCTTTCTTTCATCCATTTCTTAAGGGTTTGTGAGGCCCGCAGGAGCCCTGGCTGCTAACTGCAAGGCCAGCAGTTTGAAACCACCAGCTGCCCTGAGGGCTTTCCACTCCTGCAAAGAGTTACAGTCTGGGAAACCCACAGGGTCAGTTCTTCCCTGTCCTATAGGGTCACTATGACTTGATGGCAGGGGGCTTGGTGAGGTCTCTAATCCCCCTCTGACTTCTCTGCTCAAAAGGGCTGGCCTGGACGTGATGCCAAAGGGTATCCTTCACAGGCTCATAATCCTCGGATCTAGCCTCTCAGCTTTTCCCAATGTCCTCAGCAGCCCCCCACACCCACCCACCTCCACCCTTTTTTTTGCCCATGTGGCACTGAACTGCCTTCCTTTCCCCAGCTTCACTGGCCACTTCCACTCGGCTCCCCACCGAGCCCCCTTCCCCTGATCCCTCGGGTTGGCGGCACCGCAGCTCTGGCTTAGACCGACATCGTTTGCTCTGTTCTCTCTCCCAAGACCTGTGTTTTTCCAGCATTTTAGTGCAGCAGAATCATCTGGGAAGCTTGTCAGAGCAGCGGCCACTAGATTTTCTGTTTAGATTTGGGGGAGACCTCGAATCTGTACCCTAATTCTGCAGGTGATCCAGCTACAGCGACCAGTGTTGGACACGCTGGTTATTTTTTATTTTTTGGACACGCTGGTTTTATTCATCTCCATGGCTCTCACTGTCATCAGCAAACCACCAACTCCTGGATGCCGATGTTCATCTGAATTCAGCGGTTAACACTGACCTTGACCATGGCCCTTAGGTGTGTCTAGGCATGTCAGGTCTCAGCTTAGCTTGCTCAGCATGGCTCATCATCCCTTCCTTAGTCTTGAGAGGCCTCCCACTTAGACAGGGAGCCCTGGTGATGCAGTGGGTTAAGCGTTGGGCTGCTAACCGAAAGGTCGGAGGTTTAGACCCACCAGCCACCCTGTGGGAGAAAGACGTCTCAGCCTGCTCCCATGGAGGTTGACACCCTCGGAAGCCCTGTCGGACAGCTCTGCTCAGGGCTGTAGTTAGGAGGTGGGGTCCACTCACTGGCACTTGTGTTTTCTCAGCACTTAGTTTTGGGACCTTCTTTTACAAACAAAACCAAAAGCCTGGCCAAATCCTGAATACACAGCGAGGGACAAGACGATGGACGTCTTGTCCCATGTGGATGTGAAACCAAAACTTCTTTAGCTTCCTGCGCATTCCTTCTCTGTTCCCGATGTGCCCCAGACTCACCTCCTCCCGCCTTCCCCAGCCAGATCCACGCTGACTGCCACTGTCCACTCTGACCATTGTGCAGGCCAGAAACCCGGGGCCATCTCCTGCCCTCACCTCTCATCCAAGCCATCCTGGCATCTAGATTGCCTCTCCCACCTGGTCCATTTCTCTTCCTACTCTGTCGGCCCACCCCCTCCGTGCTGGCCCCCCACTCTGGCTGCCAGGGCTGTTTTCATGCTCCCTTCTGAGCTAGGCCCTCTCCTTCCTCTTTGCTCCCCTCCCACCCAGTTTCCCAAGGGCAGCCTGCCAGAGTGAGCTTCTTAACACATTAGAACATGCCCCTCCCCTGACTTGCTCCGTCCGGTATGGCATTCGTGTGTGTGTGTGTGTGTGTGTGTGTGTGTGTGTGTGTGTGTGTGTGATGACTGTGGCTGTTGGCAGGGCCACTGGTGTGGCGTGGGTGGAGAGGGTCGGGGCGAGTTGACCTTGGGAGGAGATGGTGGTTTCCAAGAAGTGGGAGTGTGTCTTGGAAGGCAGACCAGGCCTGCGAACTGCCACTTGTTTGGTTTGGTCTTAGTTTACCATCTTTCATGGGCTACTTGGGTGCTGGGTAAGACCTATGAAGCACAAATGAGACGGGGCAGATAGATGATATAGAGATAGATATAATATAATTTAAAAACCTTTGGGGATGTGATTTGAGTGCAAGGTTACAGAGTAAATTGATTGTCCATTGAATTCAGAGACATTTTGTTTCGTGACGTTGGTCGCCTCCCCCCAATGTAGCAGCACGACCCCCTTCCCCTGGTGACTGCCGTGTCCACTCCTCCTTCTCTCCCATCCCTCTCTGTCTTCTGAGCTCTATCAGGAGCCCAAAGCTGTTTCGCAGCTCTTCCAGGGTCACTTGTTCGAAGGAGTGCATGCGTCCTTGGTGTTCCCCGCTAGGGCTGTCTGTTGTGTGGCTGAAAGTTGAGCCCCGGGGGTGAGTGGAGTCTCAGGCTTGAAGGGTGACTTAAGGACCGTACCCTCAGGTGTTCTCCCCCTTTCTATCTGACCAGTAAGCCTGCTCTTTTATATGATTTTGAGTTTGGGTCCATGTTTACCCCGGATTCTTCCCGGGATCTTTTAAGTGATCTCCTTCAGAGAGGTTGGTAGTGGTAGCTGGGTACCCTCTAGTTTCACCTGGTCTCAAAATTAAGAAGACTGACGTTTGCATGGTCCATTAGTTCTTTGAACTATTTTAAAATATACATCTTTTATTCCCCCCCCCCTCACTTGTAAGTACTCTGGTAGCTTAGTGGGTTGTATTGGGCTGCTACACACAAGGTCAGTAGTTTGAAACCACCATCTGCTCCTTGGGAGAAAAATTTTCACTCCTGCCAAAATGTATTGGTTAACTCACGGGGGCAGTTCTACTCTGTCCCAAAGGGTTGTTCTGAGTTGGAATGGACTCGATGGCAGGGAGTGAGTGAGTTTTTTATTCTTTGTTTTGGATGGGGACACTTCAGTAGTTGTGCTTTGCCTTGCCACTTGGTAGCTGTTAAGATCACAGCCACTACTCCCCACAGTAGGTTACAGAACATTGTATTGTGAACTCTTACGCAAGCTAACTTAGCTGTCTCTTGAGACTGTGGTCCTAAGTCCTCAAGCCCACTGACTTAAACTTTGCCCTCCTGCATGCTCTGTTGTATACATGGGTATTTGTATAAAAACCCACATATAAGTGTAGGTGTTAATATCCTTTGCCAAATCTGCAGGTGGCCATGCATATAGTTCTGTTGGTTCTTGGTTTTAACCACATCTCTGGGTATTAAATAGTAAATTAGATTGAGCCTAATTACTTTTTGGGAGGGAGGACTCCTTCTCTTTTAGCCCACATGGTCACCTGTGGCTCCCTGCCCCTTAAAACAAAATGCAGAGTTTCTAAGGGCTGATCTCTTCAGACGTCCGTCTCCAGGTCTTTCTTCTGAGTGGCCTCTGAGCGCACTTGAATCTTCAGCCTTTCAGCTAGCAGTGAGCCCTTTAACAATTTGTACTGTGTGGAGTGCACTTTCTCAATAGGGCTCTTCTACTCAAGTCTCTGTAACTCCCACCCAGTGACTAGGTGGGACTTTGCACCCAGGTTGTGTGGAACACTCATGGAGGGGCTGGTCAGTTTGGGCTACCACTCCCCTGGCTATAAGGAGAGCCGTCTTGGAAGCAGTGATAGAGAAGAGAGAAACCCGGGGACCTTGGCAGAGCACGTTCATGTTTTCTCTCTGAAGAGGCCGAGGCTGCCGGGAGCAGGTGCATCGCAGACTGGGGTGCAGAGACTCAGAGGGGCAACGCCAAGCCTGTGGGCTCCCTTCTCCTTGTCTGGAGGGAGACTGGGCTGCTGGCTGAGGAAACCAGTGACTCTTCTTTACTGTTGGCTGATCCTGATTCATGGCAACCTATTAACTTCCCTAATAAACCCCTTTATTTTGAGTATTATTTGTGAGTTCTGTGTGGTCCTTGCAATGAATTATGTAAACTTAGCATAGGTGTAAAATGGTGCGGGAGGAGTGGGTGATGTCAGAAGAGGGGAAGTAGGGTGGAACCTGGAGGTTTGACCCCCGCCTCATGGCAGTTGGGAAGCCAGGGGAAATCAGCGGTGCCCCCGCCCCCCCCACCTCCATTGCCGCCCTCTGCATGAACCTCTTGCTGTTCCCGAGAGAACAGACTGGCCTTGGTCAGCTGTGGAAATCCAAAGTTTGCTTCTGGTTGGCTGTAGGGGGAGGCTTATTTGCTTCTCAAGTTCCCACAACTTGAATGATGTTTTTATTTTTTTGCTTGGAATCAGCCTGGACCAGGGGTCCTCAAACTACAGCCCGTGGGCCACATGCGGCCCGCCGAGGACATTTACCCAGCCCGCCTGGTGTTTTTGCCCCGTTTGTTTTTTTACTTCAAAATAAGATATGTGCAGTGTGCATAGGAATTTATTCATGTTTTTTTTTTTTAAACTATAGTCCGGCCCTCCAACGGGTCTGAGGGACAGTGAACTGGCCCCCTGTTTAAAAAGTTTGAGGACCCCTCTGCCCTGGACCCAGAGTCAGCCCTAACAGTCATTGCTGCAGGGATCCACCCTACCACACGTGGTGTTCGTTCAGGAGACTTGACTGGGTGAGTGGAGAAGTTACGTTTCGGGGCTCCTGGCCTTCTACAGTCTCCTGGGTCCCTCTCTCCACCTGTCATTCCAGCTCCTAACACCCTCCCACCCCGCATTCCCAGATTAGTTTTCTCTCCCACAGTGGGTGCTCTCCTACCCGTAAACCCGGCCCGAAGGGAGTGCAGAGCCAAACCAAGAATTTTGTAGTTTGGGAACCCATATGTTGGAAGCATCTCATTTCATTATAACTGCCTTTCGCTTGCTCATGACATAGTTTTTCCTGGAGAGTGGCATTCGGAGACCTGGGGGTAGGGATGTTCCTCCACACCCACTGGTGCCACCTGGGTTGGGACAAATGTTAGTGTCGCACTGGGTCGCGGTGTCTCAGAGAGATAGACTTGGAACCTTGTCTATGGGTGATCAGCGGTTGAGAAACAGGACTCCTCCTTCTAATCCACTCATTTTCTGGATGATTGGGAAACTTCAAAATACTTGACCTCTGTTTTGAGAACTTTGCCAAACTGAGTGTGTAGCCAGAAACCTTTCAAATACCCTTGAATGCAGTCACTACATTTACCACACTTAAAAAACAAAACAGAGCTTTTTAACCTATGTCCTCAACTGATCTTCTGAACAATCAAGTCCAGTAGCTCTGTTATTGAACTCTCTTTATAGAAAATAAAACCATGGAATCAAAAGGTTAAGAACTTTCTTATTTTCTTAAGAAATAGAACCAGGGTGTGTTAGTCTGGGTTGACTAGAGAAACAAATCCAGAGACACTCATATGTGTGTAAGAGAGAGCTTTATATCAAAGAGTAATTGTATATTAAGAAAAACACCCCAGTCCAGTCCAGATCAAGTTCATAAGTCTGATACTAGCCTATATGTCTGATACCAGTCTATAAATTCCTCTTCAGACTCACACAACACATGCAATGATGCTGGATGCAGGAAAATCACGGGTCAGGGGGTGAAAAGTCTTGTAGAAGCATCTTAGCACTGGGTGGCTCTCCATGTGGCTCCTCCAGCTCCAGGGCGCTATCTGTCATTAGCATAGCTTCATGTGCCTTGTCAGCAGAACGTAAAGCAGAGAGTGCTTGTGCCCTGCCTCCGGGAGGAAGAGAGGAGTTCTCAGAATCCTCACGAGAAGGCCATGCCCTCACAGAGGCATCATTAGCTATGATTTGATTGACAGGCTAGACTCTACCCCTTTGCTCAAATTGACAGGACATTATGTAACTGCCACCATGCTTTGAACCTTAGTCTTTGTAACCCCCAAACCTAGGCATGCTTTTTGATCAATATATTTTTCCACCCTTGCATAATCATATCTTTGAATATTTCAGATGATCCTGGACACCACCCTTCTACCTGAGACTTAAAGAGAAGACTTAGGGAAACATTATTACGAGGCAGTCAGGTAGTAGGGAAACAAATAAACAAAAACCCAAACTATAAACAGAAACTTTTTATTGTGAATTGGGTGAAGGTTTGCAGAGCAGACTGTCAGTTTTACGTTAAACGATCCACGCACATGTTGTTTCATTTCTTTCAGTGCCCTTTCCTCACAGTCACATGGTGCGCCCTCCTTCCTCCCTGTGCTTTCTGCCTCCATTCCTCGCTTCCTTCCTTAACCCCCGAAACTTCCTCCTTGGGGAAATGCTGCCCTGTGGATCTCCGGTGGTTGATTTTTCTAAGTTGTTCATACTCACAAGTGTTAGGTCTTCCTTATAGACTTGTCTGTTGTTTGGCTGAAAATTCACCCCAGGGGTGAGTTCATTTCTAGACCCGAAAGGGGACTAAGGGCCATAGTCTCAGGGCTTTCACCTGCTAGGCTTTGGAGTTTTGCTACACATCTCCCCAACCCCCCTTATCCAGAACCTTCTAATACGGTCCCCAGAGCAGTTGGGGATCTGGACACCATTTACTTCTTCTGGGTTCAGCCTTGTGGGGACTGATGACTGTGAGGACCATTAGTCCATTGAACGCATGGTTTCCACGTGTCTCCAGTTTTCGTCACTCTCTTTCCTGGACAGAGAGAGACCAATAGTTGAACGTTAGATGGATACTCATTAGCTTTTAAGACCCCCGTTGCTACGTACCAAAGTGGGCTGTAGCATTGTTTACTCTGCTTTTTAAAAGATTTTCTGCATGTCTCATTTTGGTCTTTTGGCATCAAAACTGGCATTCAACAGCCTCCCATCCATCATCAGAGTGCCGCAGGGAGTGTTTTCATGGCTGGCCCTGATACAGATGTGAAATATCGTGCTCCTGTGAACATCACCCATTCACCCGATGGACAGATACTTAGAGGATTTTTAAAGGCAAAGGGTTCTGTTATCATGAGGAAGAGACCTCAGTCTTTTTCACATCAAGGGTCTTGGAGAAGATAAGGAACACGGCCCTAGGCATGTGCCTGCTCCTTGGCCATTTGATCTCAGCCCTGGGAGAGAGATACCACAGCTCAGCAACAGTAACTTCTCCGCCCCCCCCCCCCCCCCCCCCCCCAGGTGTCTTGGTTTGTAGGCCTGATCCTGGGGTTATTTAGGGTGCTGATTAAGGAAATGTCATTGATTGGCTAGATGACTTCAGCTCTAGTTTCTTAGATAAGAAACTTTATTTTCAGCTTTTAAATTATGCTAACTTATCATCCTAGTTTTAAATATGAAAAGAATTCAGACTCACAGATTACAAGATAAGACAAAAAAGGTAAGAGATATTTGAAAAAGAATTAGGTATTAAGAGATCTTCAAGGTGTGTTAGTCTGGGTAGACTAGAGAAACAAATCCAGGGAGACTCATGTGTGTATAAGAAAGAGTTTAATATACAAGAGTAATTGAATATTGAGACATCCCAGTCCAGTCTAGATCAAGTCCTTAAGTCAGACATTAGTCCATATGTCTGATACCAATCTATAAAGTCCTCTTCCGACTCATGAAACATGCCCTGATGCCAAATGTAGGATGATCACAGGCCAGTGGGTGGGAGGTCTTGTGGATCCAATGGCAGTGTAAGTATCTCAACTCTGGCAGGGGGCTCCACCTGGCTTCGCCAGCTCTGAGGCTCTGGCTGCCATCAGCCTGTCTCCATGTGGCTTGCCAACAATAGTGTCTTGCAGGGACTGAGCCTCCAGTGAGCTATTTATCTCCTTAAGGCCTCTAAATGAGATCATCAAGCTGTGACCTGATTGGCAGGCTAAACTCCACCCTTTCACTCTTAATCCTCTCAAATTGACGACAGCTTCTATAATTACCACACAAGGGAAGCTCTATGTGGACCCATGGTGGTTAGTTGGTTATGCATTGAGCTGCCAATCATAACGTCATAACTGGTGGGCTTGAACCCACCAGCCACTCTGTCGCCATTAAAAGACTGAAAAGTTTGGAAACTCAAAGTGGCAGTCTTCTCTGTCCTAAGGGGTCACTATGGGTTAGGATAGATTAGATGACAGCATGTTTTTCTTTTTGACATGGGAGGCTGTTCACTATCTACAGACTACAGGTTGGATACTGCAAAGGCGGAACACAGCTTGAGAAGAGTGGAAATTAACAAAGAACACTGAAAAGGCACATATGTATAAGAATGGTATGAGGGCATAAAATGTATGACTTCGGAGCAAGGTTTATAAGTATTTTGAATATCTAAATTTGTCTTCTTCAAATTATGCAGTTAACATTTCAGAACACATTTTAATATAAAGAAGTCAGTGGATAATTCATGCTAAATGTTTCAGAGGTGAGGTTGACTCCAAGCTTCTTTATAAGAAAAATGATAACTTTTTAAAAAGACTTTCTGTGCATAGGTGGAGAAGTTGTGTCATCTCTCAACAACACTGGAACATTTTAATTTTAATAAAGGAGTTTGAACTCTGACCGACCCATTTTGGGTTTCAGATCATTTGAATCTCTATGGTACCAAAGTCACTACCAATCAGTTGATTAATGTTGGGGTATGGGTCCCCAACACTCGAAACAGGCCATCAGGAGCGACTTTGTGATTGTGGAAAATAATAATGACAGACAGACAGATAGACAGACAGTGGGGCACAGGGACTCCTGCCTCTCTGTCAGGACCAAGAGAGAGAATGTATTTTCCAATGGGTATATATAATGGGGCTTACAGATCTTTCAAAAGGCATACACGTCATTCAGTGAACATATTACAGAGTCAATGGGTAATATAATAAGCGGATAACATAATAAACAGGCAATGAAATGACTCAGTGTCTTGACCCAGTGCTAGTCGATCTTAGATTCCCCTGAGGCCTCCCCAGGAGATAATCTATGATCATATGAGCAAGGGACTTCAGAAGAGAGTCTGCTGTATTTTATGGTGGGTTGGCCTATAGAACCTGATTGCTCTTATCTACAGATAACCTCCAGGCACAGGGAATAGCTAGATGCAGGTGTAAGGCATCTTTTATGGTAGATTCTTTATAAAAATTCCTTTTTTGTGTGTGGGGGAGCTATTGGAGGGACTGAGTCCAGTCATGAGAATGTGTATTAAGATTTATTTATATCTCATAACTATGAGGGTCTTCCCCCACTGGAGTTGGCTTTCTAGACCCGTAATTATGAGTATAGAGGATTTAGCTGCACTACGTTCTCATCCATTCTCTCAGTTTACCACAGACTGAAGACTCATAGGGACTCTCTGGGACAGGGTGGAACTTCTCCTGTGGGTTTCTGAGGTTTAAAATCTCATGGGAGCAGAGAGTCTCAGCTTTCTCTTATAGAGTGACTGGTAGATTCAAAGAGCTGATCTTGTGGTTTGCAGTCAAACACAACCCACTATACCATCAGGCCTCCTTCTTTACTATCAAGGAACTCTAATTTCTGGCAGCCCCTTTTCAAGATAACATACTGGAACTGCCTACTATCCCTTTCTTAATAAAGATGAAGTGAGACTTGGGGAAAATTCCAAGTTCATGTAATTTGCACTGTTCAAATACATCTATGGGTCAAAGGACACCATGTAAGTATAACATGACTTAAATATTCAGTACAACACAAACTAAATAAAGCCAGCGTCTATCCCAGATAGGCTAGCTAACACGACATTAAAGTATGCTGACTTTTGATGGGCGAGCAGAGTGAAGAGTAATGAGCCATGCATTCTGTATCTCAGAAACTAGAGCACTAACGGGAAACTGGTGCTGTTTTTGTTACCAGCAGATCAAATATACCCCAAAACAAGCCTAACATTTGAGGCACCAGAATGTGTGTTGACCAGTGATTAGTCAGCCCTTTGACAGGTGAAGAAACAGGGCGAGAATATTAAATGGTTTTTCTCAGCAAAGGGCAGGCTAGCAATGCACAGTTTTCACCAGCTATACGGCCTTTCCTGTCTAGGGTGCCATCCCTACTCATTTAGGGGACCAGCTTGGCTCAAAAGCCATACGGCCTTTCCTGTCTAGGGTGCCATGCCTACTCATTTAGGGGACCAGCTTGGCTCAAAAGCCAAGTCTTCTTCCTTGCTTGTATCTCAGATGCCTGGCCAGGTCTTCAGATGTGCATGGCTCTGTGGTGTTGGCAGAGGAGCCCGGTGACATAGTGGTTCTGTGTTGGGCTGTTGACTGTAAGGTCAGCAGATCGAAACTACCAGCAGTTCTGGGAGACAGATGGGGCTTTAGACTCCTGTAAAAAATTATAGTCTTGGAAACTCACAGGGACAGTATAGGGATCCATGAGTCGGCACCAAAATAAAACCAAACTCACTGCCATCAAGTCAATTCAAACTCATAGTGACCCTAGAGGACAGGGTAGAGTGCTTGTGGGATCCTGAGACTGTGACTGTTTACAGTAGAAAGGCTCATCTTTGTCTTGAGGGATGCCTGGTGGTTTCAAACTGCTGGCCTTTTGGCTTGCAGCCTAACTCACAACCTGCTCCACCACCAGGGCTCCTGCTAAACATGACGTATAATCACAATCCTTCATTGTTCCTGTTCTTAGAAGTAACGGATACCGCCTCCCCATCAGCACTTTGCCATCAAGCCAGCTGGAAAGAGGGTTGTTCCCAGTGTGCTGTGGTGCTTTCTTTAAAGAAAAGTTTAACGAGTTTGAACGAGGAATGTTTTAAAGTGGATTAAAAAAAAAAATCTGCCTTCCCAGAACCTTTCCTTAGCCAGAACCCAACTCATCTCCAAATGCCACGCCGTTCCTCGTGGTTATCCCATGTCATCCCAACTTGTGCTTTTACTGCAGCCAGCTTCCTCCTCTTGCCGGTGACACTGCGGTGACGCTGTGTCTTCCAGTCCCCCGGCCTTGGAGTCATCCCTGCCTCCCTTCTCCTCCATGCCCGAGCCTGCACTGCACCCCCGGGTGAGCCAGGGCCCCCAGGTCAGGCCTCCACGAGCCGCGCCCTTGCCTTCACGCAAGGCCAAAGCCCTCCTCTCCTCCTGCCCGCCACGCCGTCCTAGAATACCCATCGCAGGCCGTCCAGGTTTGCCTCTCAAATTCTGCCCACCCTGGCCATCTGCGCCTGGGGCTTTCCGTGCCTCACCTCTCTCAAAGCCCCTAGGAAGAAAAAGAAAACGAGCAAACAACAAAACTCTTTGGAACCAGTCGTTTCCCCTCCTGGCGGCCCCCACGCGTGTCGGAGAGGACGTCGCTCCAGAGCGCTTTCAGACTGGTGTGCCTTCTGGTGGGTTGGCCCCTCCAGCCTTCCGCCCCAAGACGTTGTTGTTGTTGTGTGCCTGAGAATAGGTCCTCGTGCCTTCTCCGTTACCCCAGACGGGCTCTCCTTTATCTGCTGGTCCCGCAGGTGTCCCCAAGGCAAGCCCACCTTCTCTGGGAAGCCGCCCTCTTCATTTTCCTGGCCGGCAGCCCTGTGTCAGGGCTGCGTCTTTTGGCACAACACCGCAGGCTTTGCCGTATAGGTGGACGGTTTCCAGTCTCGTGGCTGCTCTAGGAAGTCGAGGTCTTAGAACTCTGGGGGTGGCGGTGGGGAGTATTGAACAAGGATAAAATAGCCGTCGAAGTGACTCCGCATTGAGGGGGTTGCGGTTCGTGGGCCGAACCCTAACTTGCATGAATTAGTGAATGTACAACCATCACCTGCTCTGTCAACTTCCACCCAATTCACACTCAGAAGTTAAAAAGTGTTTTCTTACCCATCACCAGGTCCCCCCTCAGTGGGCCTCCGCGATGACACTCTGATCGCCATCGCTTCGCCCCGAGTTATCCTGGGAGGCCCTTATCACTAGGGACGCCAGGACCGGCTGCCATGTGACTACCATACTCCTCCTTCCCTCTCCCCTTCTTTCCGAAGACCAGGAAGTCACTGTCCGCTATCTGGCGGGTCGGCTTTCAGAAAGTTCATGGGACAATTCTACACTCTTTTCATTCCGGTTTTTTCCTCCCATGGACTTTTTTTTTTTTTTTTTGAGTCTTAATCATTCTTTTAATGAACACGGAGGACTCAGAATATCACGGATCACATTAATTTGCAACAGCAACCTTGTCGTCATATGGAAAAGCCCTTGATTGGTCTTTAACTGCCCCATGTACAGTCAGAGACTCAGGCCAGGGCTTGCATAATTTAACAGAGTACAGCTCTGCCCTTGTACACAGACAAGTCCTCATTGTCACATACAATTGTTTTTGATCTGAAACATGATGCTGAAACAATGATAAGACCTCTGTATCACTTTAGAGACTTTAAGAGGGGCCCCTCTGCTCGATAAACATCAATTCCTGGACACAGGATTTGCCTTCCTTATCTCTCTCATTCACATTTCACTTCCCTTCTTGACTCACCCAGGGGTTAATACCTGTATGTGTTTGTGCTCATGGGGGATTAACTCAAATTCCGTGAACAGCATAAAAGAGCATAAATAAAGAAAGATAGATTTTTGAAAGCATTTTATAGTGCAATAGAGTTCAGCACATATTTTTAGTACACCTATTTACAAAACAGCTCTTCGAGGTATTTGAAAAATATGACAATAAATTATGTAGTGCTCATCCCTCAAGGAACTCACGATGCTAAATCTTTGCCTTCCTATGATGCATATTAATATGGAATAGCCCTCGCTGACTTCTGAGAGGTAAACTGAGCTGATATCACTTGCTGCCATTGTCATAAATGAAGAAGTTGCACTTCCCTGACCTGAAATGACATCTTTCGAGTTCCCAGGCCAATAAATGAGACACAAGTATGGAAAATCAGGCTGCTTTACTCTTAACTGAAAGTCTTTTCTGCTCTTTCACCATCTCAAAGTTGGAAAACAGATACCTATTGTTGCTTAATCTAAATATTCTGAAAAAAATCTAAATACACTTTAAATCCTACATTGCCTGGAAAAAGATTAAATACAGAATGAGAAAAAAGGGAGTAAGAATAAAAAATACTCTGAAATATTTCTCGAATTTTAAAACACGCAGTAAAGTAGGTTCTAATCACTATATCTCATCGTATTGAGTTGAGGCCAACTAATAACAACTCTACAGGACAAGGTATATCTGGCACTGACTTTTCAAGACTGTACGACTATAACTCTTTTTTTTTTAACATTTTATTAGGGGCTCATACTCCCATGGACTTTTTAAAGCCCCCTCCTGTTGGCATTCTGCCCCTCTGGCCCCATAGTATTCGAACCATTCATAACTCAGTGTTCTGTAGGGATTGGCCCTCGTTGCTGTCCCTTGGATGTTGATTTCTGTGGCCATAGCTTGGGTGCCTTGTTAGCTGCACAGGACACAGTTCCAAGCCAGGGAAGCTTGTCTGCTGTCTCGACCTTCACATGCTTTCTGGTTCCTTTAGGCAGTGCTTCCTTATCAGAAAATCAGTCATAAGAATACCTGGCTTGTGGAGGGAGGGTGAGGTGGAAAGGGAGAACCGATCACAAGGATCTAAATAACCTCCTCCCTGGGGGAGGGACAACAGAAAAGTGGGTGAAGGGAAACATCAGACAGTGTAAGATATGACAAAATAATAAGAATTTATAAATTATCAAGGGTTCATGAGGGAGGGGGTGGCAGGGAGGGAGGGGAAAATGAGGAGTTGATACCAAGGGCTCAAGTAGAAAGCAATGTTTTGAGAATAATGATGGCAACAAATATGCCAATGTGCTTGACACAATGGATGGATGGATGGATTGTGATAAGAGTTGTACGCGCCCCCAATAAAATGATTTTAAAAAGAAGAAGAAGAAGAAGAAGAAGAAGAAGAAGAAGAAGAAGAAGAAGAAGAAGAAGAAGACCTGGCTTGCGGAGTTGTTGGGAGGATTAGATGTGATAAGGAAGGTCCTATGTGGTCTGGCTCTGAGCACATCCCAGGAGCCCTGGTGGCCTAGTGGGCTACATGTCGGGCTGCAGTTGGAATCCACCGGGTGGTCTGTGGGAAAAAGAGGTGGTCCTCTCCTCCCGTAACAGCCTCAGAAGCCCACTGGGCCAGGTCTACCCTGCCCCGTAGGGTTGATCCCAGTCGTTGACTCGATTGCAATGAAATTTTCTTTTTTCTTTTGGTTTGGGCGCATCTCAAATTACTGAGTCGATGCTGGCTTATCTCGACCTTCTGTAGGTTTCCAGGGCTGTCCATCTTTACGAATGCAGATAGCCTCTTCTTTCTCCCATGGAGCTGCTGGTGGGTTTGAACTGCTCACCTCGTGGTTAGCAGCCTGTCACTACCCAACAGTGCCCCGAGGGCCAATCGTTCTTTCTGATGATGACAGAATGACGTCATTTTAACATGATTCCCCAGGCTCATCCCCAGTCCGGTGGAGTTAGAGCGGGAGGAAATCCAGAAAAGCCTGATGACTGTGCTCTTCCAGGCGTTCTCCAGAGGCTGCCTGACAGCACCGCTTGCTTGGAAGGTGAAAGATTGACCGTGGCTGAGAGGAGAGGCGGGGGTACCTAGTTCCCCTTCCACGCCTTGGGTGGTGAGGCGGCGTGGGAACTTGATTCGGTGATGGAGGAAGAGTGATACAGTTTTGCTTTGACCTTCTTGCTGCTTTAGTTGGTGCTCATTGAATCAAACGTACAGTACCTATTTCCTGGACACTTAATTATATGCAGGACACTGCTGCGGGGACAGACCTTGAATGGTGAAGACTTTGCCCTCTGGAACTTGCACTCCTTTGAGAGGACAGACAATAGATCAGAAAATGAATGAATGGGTTTAAAATAACACCGAGTATGGTAATTTCTGAGCAAAGCAAGGAGCAGAGTCGGTTTTAGTGGGGAGTCGGGGACGGTCTTTCTGAGATGGTGACGGATCTACTGGGTGGGAAGGAGCTTCCTTGGTGGGTTGGGTTGGGTTGGAGGAGATAAAGACAAGGAAGTGGGGGCAGCAAGAAGGCAGAGGCCCTGTGTGTGTGGTGGTGGTGGTGGTGGGGGGCGGGAGGGGGAGGAGGTTCACTGTGCTTCCTGAAATCTGTGTTGGGTTCCTAATTCCTATATTTGTGGAGAAGATCCCATTTTGGAAATCGGGATCTCCATGAGGCCTTGGACTCCTGTAAAGAGTGACAGTCTCAGAAACCCTCAGGGGCAGTTCTCCTCTGTCCTACAGGGTCGTCATGGGTCAGCATCGACTGGATGGCAGCGAGTTTAGAGTTTGTGGTTTTGTTAATTGGCATACACTCCGGTAGGCTGCGTTCTAAAAAGAGTCACATCTCTGACCCAACCCAACCCACGGCCTTCAAGTAAGTTCCAGCTCATAGGGACCCTATAGGATCAGGTAGAACTGCCCCAGTGGGTTTTCGAGATTGTAAATCTTTACAGAAGTAGACAGCCTCATCTTTCTCCGGAGGAGCAGCTAGTAGATTTGAACCACTGACTGTGTACTTAGCAGCTTCGGGTGTAGCCTAGTATGCTATTGGAGCCCTGAGTCAGTCTAAGCAATGAAGAAAGCAGAGTAGACACAGAGGTACACAAGCATTGGGAAAGACCAGCTAGGTAAGGGTTGCCTGGGGCGACCAACCTAGAGTCCACACAGACTTTGGACTTTTCATCTCTGGAACTATGAGAAGGCACATTTCTGTTTTCAAAAGCCGCCCAGATGTAGTCCTTCTGCTACAGTAGCACCAGGAAACAGACAAGGAGTCCTGGTAGTGCAAGGGTTAAGTGCTAGCCGGTTAACCGAACGTTGGCAGTTCTGATGGCCTGCTTCCACAAAGATCCCAGCCCAGGAGACCCTGTGGGGCAGGTCTGTCCTGTCATGTGGAGTTGAAATCCAGTCCCTGGCACCTGACACAGCAGCAGCAGCAGGCCACTGAGATTGGCCGTCTAGGAACTGAGCTGGTGGGTGCGACAGGGAGAAAGGGTGAGCCGCAGAGGGACACAGATGGGGTCAGCTGGGGAGCACGTCAGTGTGACTGGGCGCACTCACTGCCCTAGAGTCGACTCTGACACATTGCGACCTTCGAACTGCCACCAGGGGGTTTGGAGACTCCAACTCTTTCAGGAAGTAGAAAGCTTCATCTTTCTCCTGTGCAGTGGCAGGTGGTCTTGAACTGCCTAACTGGAGATTAGCAGCCCACCTTACACACTTTCCATCCTAGATACATCTATGGGGCCCTGGGCTATCCCGCTGGGGTGGGCCTGTCGTCTGGGCGGTCCTCAGTGATGTGGACAGCCCTCCTCTCCTCTGCCTCCTCAACTGGATCCCCAGCTGCTTTCAGACGCCACCCAGAGTCCCTTGGAGAGCTGAAAACAGCCACACCAGTTACTTTTTCATTAGCATTTGCAAGGTAATGGAGGCTCAGCAAAGGGACCTGGCGTACTGTCAATTGAGAACTCTGGAATGGATGCTTCAGGGTGACTCACTGTTTAATTCAATCACAGTGTGACCCACTTGAAATAAGACTGTTTTGAACAGAAAAACTATTATTCATATTTATTTCTTTAAAAATTATGGATTAGGTTGGGGGGCGGTCATAATTCACACATTAAAAAGGTTAGAAATGACTCCAGAGGTGCCCTTTAAGATTGGGTTGCATGTGGCTGGTGGCCCTTTGTTGAGAGGCAGTACAAGCTAGAAGAGAGAACTGGCATTCTGAAGTTCTGAGGGTTCGTCTGGAGCAGGGTCAGCGAACTTTTGAGGTGGGAGAGCCAATCCTGTGCCTCACAACAATTTAAAAATCACTCAAGAGTCGTAAATACATATTTACAGACAAATGAAATCACCATCATCTGAATAATATCCTTTAAAATGTTTATAAATGAAACTCTGATAGTTTTATTTTCATTTTCAGTTTTATTTCAGAGCCGCATCTACGTACTGAAAGTCAAATATGACTAGTGAGTCACAGTTTGCCAACCCATGGTCTAGATCAGTGGTTCTCAACCTTCCTAAGGCCGCAACCCTTTAATACAGTTCCTCATGTGGCGGTGACCCCCATCCATAAAATTATTTTTGTTGCTACTTCATAACTGTCATTTTGCTACTGTTATGAATTGGGCTACCCCTGTGAAAGCGTCGTTTGACCCCCAAAGGGGTCATGACCCACAGGTTGAGAACCGTTGGTCTAGATCCTGGTAGTCTAGTGGATTACATGTTGGCTGCAAATCACTAGGTCAGCAGTTTGAACCTACCACTCCCTGTGAGGGAGAAAGATGGCTTTTTGTTCTTGTGAAGATTTTCCGCCTCAGAAACCCCCAGGGGTAGTCCTGC
Organism: Echinops telfairi; assembly: GCF_000313985.2. NCBI lineage: Eukaryota > Metazoa > Chordata > Mammalia > Afrosoricida > Tenrecidae > Echinops > Echinops telfairi. The sequence goes on from NW_022103920.1 coordinate 83,532,009, forward strand.
TCTGTTTCATAGCATTGTTATGGGTCGGAATCCTAAGGAATAAAGAATTCCTACAAAGCAATAAGAAAAAGAATAAGAATTTTTAAGGGAACACAGTTATAGATAAGAACAACTCATGGAAAAGATGCGCTACTCACTGGCAGGGGTCTGTTCCAAGTCCTAGCACCCCTGTAGGAAAGAGTAGGGTCTCCAAGATGATCCATCTTCATGGGAGCAGACAGCCTCCGCTTTCTCCCAGAGTGGCTGATGAGTTGGAACTGCCAGCCTTGTGCTTAGCAGCCCCATACTTAACCCACAGCACCACCAAGATTCCTCTAAAAGAAATTATAATGGCTCTTAAACTCATAGTACATGCTTAACTACATTCATAACTAAAGAATGCCAAACTCAACTCGGTAAAAGAAGGCATATTTCACCAGAACCTGGAAAAGGTAATTGAGATTGAGATTGGCAGAGGTAAAAAAATATTAAAATCAACCATGCTAGGTATGATGTGGAAAACAGAATGCACTCATATACCTGGGTGAATGTTTATTGTTTCCTTGCAGAGTTATTGATTCACTTGAACTTGCTTGACCCAGTAACCCCACATATAGAAATGGATTCTCCATGTATGGACTCACTGGGATTCACTGAGCACTGAGTAGAATAGCCAAACAGTGGATGTAACCTAAATGTTCCCCAGGAGGGGCTGGTGCAATGAGTTGGTGATAAAAGGAGAACAGATTCTGTGGATAGATGTGGAACAATCCAAAAGAAACGAGACAGAGCAAAGTATAGCTGGAATGCTACCATTTACAGAAAAGGAGGGCAGATAACAGATACAAGGATAAGTCAAAAAGTATTGCTACACAGGTTCCAGTTGATGCATGCATGGATTTACTACTCCAAACAAAAGTGTTTGACCATCTTTCTGTGCTCCGTGGATAGCTGCAGAAACATTCTCTTAGTAGTGCACATGTCCTAGTCTGTGTTAGAGCACTTTAGTCTGTGTTAGAGTACTTTAAACACGATGACCAGTCAAAACATGGCTTCCAAGGCAAACTGCACCAATTCAGTTCACAGCGGCCAGGTCAACTCAGAAGGCTATGTAAGCTCTGTTTGGGGATCCCAGAAGGGTTGTATAGATAGGATACAGATAAATCACAGAACCTGATTGGGAAGCCTTTTAAAAAAGTTCTTTATTTAGCAGTTTTTTTTGCAAGTAATTCACAAGTCATACAATTCAATAGTTCAATCATCTTAAAAAGAGTTCTACAATCATCACAATTAATATTAGACAGTTTCCTCCTTTTCTTGTACCCATTGTTATTAGCTCCCTATTTTCCCCAAAGTCCTCTGCCATACCTTCAAGGAACCATTAATCCAGTTCCTGTCTATATAGGTTGACTTTCTTGGATTTTATATACAGAAAAGCACTGAACAAAACAAAACTAACAACAATAGCAAAGTAAAACAGAGAAAAACTTCAATAGAAAAGAAAGCAGAAAATACTAAAAGCTAGAACAAATTTAAAATGGGTCAAAAGGGAGATCAAATGATAAGGCGTCAAATTTTACCCTCACTGCATCTGCAATAGTCCACTTTCCAGTGCTTTCTGCATGATAGCCAGGCTAGTCACATCTCTGGTCTGTGGTCAGAGGGATTCATCACAGATTTCATCGAAATGTATTCCAACCCCCCCCCTTTTTTTAAACTGAAACCACTTTAGACTGGGTCAAAAGGGAGATAAATGATCAAACATTGCATTTTAACTTAACTGCTTTTGCCATAATCGACTTTACAATGCTCTCTGCCTGATAACACGGTTATTCACATCCCTCAACTATGGTCAAAGGGAATTCATCGGAGCTTTAATCCATGTGTGAACCCTGCAAAGGGATTTTGGGCGTCCACTAGCAGCCGTAGCCTCCTGAAAATCAGGTGTTCACGAATTAAGCTTAGCTATTATTTCCTCCTTCAGATTTGGATTTTACTATTTCTAATCCTTGGATCACGCAGGCTGGCATACTTCTTTCATGTGGACTTAGTTGATGCCTCACATAGATGACTGCCTGTTTGGAGGCAAGCCTTGGAGATCCCAGATGCAAGTCTTTTGATTGCCAGGCACCATCTAGTTTTCTTCACTACTCTTTGCTATAGCACCCATATCGTCAATGATCTCTTTATGAGGGTAAGCGTCAAGCAGGACCATGCCATAAGAATGAATTGTTTTTAGATAGGGGCTAGAATTAAAATGTGAGTCCACATTCCATTCATGTATCTATGATTTATATATGTCTCAGGTTTACCTTAGAGACATTGTCATTTTATGCTAGAGAACATTGTCAATCATCCACCTGGAGCATAAGGTAATCCTATTGACAGTATCATTAATTTAGCCAATGGTATAGAATTTAAAACACTATTGAGAAAAGGAAATTATACCAGTATAGGCTAGCTATGAACATGAATTATTTTCTTGTACAGATTAAGCTACTAAGTGGCTTGACAGTATTTACACAAACAATGGGGGTGGACGGTAAGGCAAAACTTTCAATAATAATGTTTCACAACAGCAGAGCCACACATACCAGATTAATACATGTTATAATAAAGCAAGGAGGGCATTAAAATAGTTAGTATATGATAGTCCTGAGCTACCATTCCTTAGTCACCCTCAAGGCAAGAGATCTGAATTAAAGTGCAGTGACTTGCTAGTCTATGCCCTTGCCATGGTTCTAGGGAAAGTGAGCCTTAAGTTCAAGGGCTACCGGTGAGTTTGAGGGGAAGACCTTTTAAGAAAATTGAAAAATACACCAGTGAGAAAAAGACCAGAGAAGTTGCTCCAGTGAATTTTATTATTTTCTTTTCATCATGACCTGATGGTAACAAGGGCTAGCTATCCTATGGGAATTACATTGGGAAGCCTTACCCCTTTTGCTGATTGGAAAGCCTTAACCCTACCTGATCTTGCTCCTTCAGACCACTTTTTGCTTCCTAAACCGAAAGAACCCTGAGTAGGAGCATAATTGGTGGCCCGTGAGGATGCCCAAACTGCCATTTTGACGTGGTGTGAGTCAAAGAACACAGAATTCTTCAGGGAAGGGTTAGAGAGATGGAAACTCTACCTCCAGAAGTGTGTAGACCTAGGTGGGGGAATCTTTGGAGAAGCCATGTGTCTATTAGTCTGGGTAGACTAGAGAAACAAATTCATAGAGACTCATGTGAATAAGAAAGAGGTTTATATACAAGAGCAATTGAATATTGAGAAAACATCCCAGCCCAGTCTAGATCAACTCCCTAAGTCTGATACTAGCTCATATGTCTGATACTAATCTATAAAGTCTTCTTCAGACTCACGAAACACATGCAATGACGCCAAATGCAGGACGATCACAGGCCCGTGGGTTGGAAGTCTTCTGGATCCAGTGGTGTTGTATGCATCTCAGTGCTGGCAGGGGTCTCCACGCGGCTCCTCCAGCACCCAGTGCTGCATCGGGGTAGATCAATGTGGCTTCTACTTAGGGATGTCTTGTAGGGAGTCGGCCTTGTCAGTAGAGAGTCTCCAAGGGAGTAAGCTGAGAGAGAGAAGTCTCTCCTGCCTCCAAAGAGGAAACTACAGGAGTTCCCAGAATTCTCAGGAGAAGGCCATGCCCACACAGAGGCCTCATTGGTTATGACCCGATTGACAGACTAGACTCCACCCCTTCACTCTGAATCCTCTCAAGTCCCACTCCACCCCTTCACTCTGAATCCTCTCAAGTCCCAAATTGACAACAGATTATGTAACTACCACAGTGTCCAAAAGTTCTGATATTTCAGTTTAATAAAATTTCTGGGTTTTTTTAGTAAAACTTTTTGATTTACCCTTGGAAGTGTATATATGAAGACCTTCTAAAAGTCTATGGGAAAATGGAATGAAAAGAGAGTGGAATTTGCCCATGAACTAACACCCCCCCACCCCACCCCTGCAAACCATTTTATTGGGAGCTAATACAGATATCCTATCATTCTATAGTTTAATCACATCAGGCAGTATTGCTACCACCATCAGTTCCCAAACAGTCTCTTCCTTCTTGAACTCCTTGACATCAGCTCCCTTTTACCACCCCTCCCCACCAACCCCGTGAACTTCGTGAAGTCGCTTGTGTTTTCAGAAAACATTTCTGGAGGAATACCAAAAGGTGGCTGTGAGGTTGGGGAGAGAGGGAGAGGTGTATGGAGTGAGTGGCTGAACACATGTTAGTGCTTCGAGTAGTTCTTGGCCATTGTAAGAGCTATGTCCATGTTGGATGCTGTCATTTCACCTTAGTAGATGGGTAAGGCAAGGGGTGTAGAGATAGGAGATAGTGGAGGATCCGAGGACAACAGCCCCCCACTGTGCCTGAGAGAGGAAGAGGAGGCGCCTTCCAGAGAAAGGCAGAAAAAGCTATTGGGAGCATGGAACCAGAGAATGATGACTTTGAAAACTGGGTTGAGGAGTGAGCACTTTTTAGTGCCTTAGAAGATTCAGCACGTAGTAGGAGGTACAACGAGCACAGGAAGGATGTGGGTCAGCTTCCTCTAAGTGGGGCAATGGGTTTCATTTCTGAGCCATAACTGGAGTCTTTTCCCCACTCTTCTTTTCTTTCTTCTTCTTCCAACCTGCATGGTCTGACTGACCTCTAACCAAGATGATCTCCCACTCCCCGGGCACAACTGCACTTCCAGTTAGGGTTCTGAGGTGGTTGTCTAGTACCATGTCAGCACTTTAGCCCCAGGGCTCCATTTCTCTAGGCAGAGAGCACTCTGTGATATCTGTAGTTGGCTCTCATGTCTGCATGTAGTTACCAGCTCCTTCAAAGCCAGCTATCTGTCCTGCTTTTCTGTCCCTATAGAGAGAGGGGAGCGGAGACCTCAGCTGGATGGCTTTGATGGGCTACCAGCCGGGCCTTTTGTCTGTCAGAAGCTAACTCCCTTCCCTCTTCTGGCTGTGGCCTCTCAGCATGTAGAGCTGATTCTTGAGCGGATGAACTATAGACTCTAGGGAGAGGATGCTCATGGTACATGTCGAAAACACAGGGGACTCAGCAGGTGGGCACACTGTAAGCAGAAATGGGAGTCTAGATTTTTCAAACCAGATAGCTTTTCCTTGTGCTTGGTCCCTTTGCAAGGAATCCCACTTTCCTTTCACCAAGAGCTCCTCTCAGTGACTCTGGGTTCTCATGGATCTGTCCCTGAAACAAGGGAACCCCAAGCCAGGCTTTTCTCCCACGGAGAGCTTTATGATTCTGGCTCTTTCTTCCCTCTGTCCAGCTCCTCTTATTCCTGCTGTCTTTTAAACAAACAAACAAACAAACAAACAAACAAACAAAGCAAAATGCATGCCATGGAATTGATTCCAACTCATAATAACCCCATGCCGTCTTTCATCTCCCCGAAGTTCAGGAGGCAGAGTCAGTTTTCAAGGTCCTTCTGTACCTATTATCTGACAGGTGAAATTGTGCAAGCAGACCAGTCAGTGATCATGAACGAATTCAATACCCCTCAACTGGTCATGCATCTGCAGTGTTGCCTCTGGTTGAACACCTTTGCTTCTGGCGTATCTGGATGAATGTGCATTGATTCACTGTTCCAATAATCAATTATTTTGCAGGTCTGGTTTATCAGGAAAGGGGTGTGTCAGGGTTGTATCCTTTCGCCACGCTTGTGCCATCTGTGTGCTGAGCAAATAGTTTGAGAAGCTGGATTCTATGAGGAAGAACTGTGCATCAGGATTGAAGGAAGGCTTGTTAACAACCCGTGCTATGTAGACGACGCAACCTAGCTTGCTGAAAGCGAAGAGAATTTGAAGCACGTGCTGATGAAGACCACAGAATGCCTTCAATATGGATTGTACTTCAGTGGAAAGAAAACCAATCCTCACACCTACCAATAAGTTACGTCATGAACAATGGAGAGCAAATTGAAGTTGTCAAGCATTTCCTCTTGCTTGGATCCATGATCAGTGCTCATGGAAGCAGCAAAGAGATCAAAGGGTGCCTGGCACTGGGTACCTCTGCCGCACAAGCCCTCTGTAAGGTGTTGAAGAGCAAGGGGGTCACTTTGAGGAGGAAGGGGTGGTGTTGGGCCAGTTGACTAGAGAAACACATTCAGCGACACTCACATGTATGAGAGAGAGCTTTACATCAAGAAGTAATTATACATCTAGCAAATATCCCAACCCAGGCCAGATCGAGTCCATAAGTTCAATACGACCCCGTAAGTCCGATACTAATCCATAAGTCCCTCTTTGAACGCATTCAGCCACATGCAATGATGCAGAGGATCAGAGGCTGGTGGGTGCAAAGGTGAGTGGCTCCAGTGGGGGTAGACACAGCACAGGGCTCTGGCAGGTCTCAGAGTGGCTCGCCAGAAGGAAGGTGAAGGCAGAGAGAGGGGGGGCCAGCCTCCAGAAAGCTCTTCATCTATGTCCCACCTCCAAAGGAGATCATCAAGCTGCAACCTGATTGACAGGCTGAACTCCACCTAGATCTCCTTGCAGGTGCCATGTTGGCACAAAACAACCGAACTATCCCAGGGCTGCCTGACCTAAAACATGGTGTTTCATTCACTTCATATACATGAGAAAGCTGGATAATGAATACAGGAGACCAGAAAGAATTAATATCTTTGAGACTGGAGGAACCACTGAGGATATGACCCTTAGTCACCCTTCAGGTTAGACATGAACTCACTCCCATGACTCAGTTTTCTCTAAGGGGAACAGTCACAGTAGGGAGGCACACACTCCGGAGAATAACCAACCATGAGAACAAAAGGGCAGCATTGACCCAAGGAGTTCGGAAAGTTCCAGCGCGTTAGGAAAGGAGCAATGGAAGCAGCAAGCACAGGGAGGAAGTGGGATAAGTGATGGGACATTATGGGAATTACAATCATTGATATGAAACCAAGTATGTATGAATTGTTGAATGGGAAACTGAACTGCCGTATAAACCTTCACCCAGTCTACATAAAAAGTAAAAAAACCAACAACATGATGCACTTCCAGGTATTAAAATGCAGAAGTTAACAGGTTAGCTGTGTGTAGTGTGTGTGTATTTGTTTCTACAGAAAGACCCGGAAGGGCATCTGAAGGAGCATTCTGTTTGAGACACTGTCGATGAGTTGATTCTGACTCACATTGACCCTACAGGGCAGGGTAGAACTGCCCCCGTGGGTTTCCCAGACTGTAACTCCCTGGAAATAGAGAGCCTTTCTCTCAATCCTCCCAGAGCAGCATATTAGAAAACCAATCAGCTGGTACCTGAGCTTACAGACCCGGTGAGCTGCAGTCTTGCCTCCAAAGGCTATGGTTTCCCTGACTAAAGCACTTCCTTGGTTTACACTTGCACAATGCCGTGTTTCCCACCACCATCGGAGTGCTTGGAATATCTGCTACTCCCTGAATGGAGTAATCAGAGGAACGAGGTAGTCCCCAGATAAGACTATGGGTTAAAACAAGGTCAAGTATTTAGGCTTACTTGAATTTAGGGCTTGGCCAAATCATGTGGCTAAATTTGTTTTCTCTTTTTTTCCTGGTCACTCATGTAACAGAACTCCTCCTCCTGCACATCTCCGCCCCCGCTCTCCTCTCAAAGCCCGTTGCTCACTTGTGGCATAAAACTAAAACAGCAACAACAACAACAACAACAACACAAAAAAGCATTGGGAAATCTAGCCTGGCCTCAGACTGTAAATCCAGAAACCTTAAGAACCTGATTTTTAGACAGGTAACAAATCCAATTTTCTTTTTTTAAAGGTGTTTCTTCTTTCGTTAAACTAAGCTAGCTTGCCTCTGCGTGGACTTTCATTCTGATGGACTTACTGCTTTGGTTAGTTCTTTTTGAGGGGGGTGGTGGTAATTATTTGAAATGAGGATGGGCTGGTGCTGTGTATGTAGCTGACTTAAAACCTGCTGCTCTTAAGCCCTTGGCTTGCCGGCGCTGAGCGTGAGCGCTGAGATTCCTCTTGGCTGCCTGTGTCACTGCCTTCACTGCAGCTACTTTCACTTTCATCGCTGAGTGACAAGAGCAAAATCTAGGAACTGCACGTGACGCTGCTCAGTCTCCCTGTAGTAAGAAAAACATAATTGGGGAAGAGAACACAGATGGAAATAGCAGGATCCATAAAAGAGAAACGCGGTAGGTAGTGGAGTCAGAAATGAATCAAAAAAGGGATTCAAACAAAATACATTCATTGGGTTGGTGAAAAGTCAGTAGTGAATTTGTGTGCGTGTGTGCCCAGGAGGAGCGATGGACAGGGTCCTCGGCGTGCTAATGGATAGCAGACTGACCCGGTATTACTTTAACCGCAGTGACTGATGTAATAGTGCACGAGTGAGGTGAGGGGTACCGGTGGTTAAGAGCTGCAGGTGAAAGGCTGCAAGCTTGAACTCACCCCGAAAAACTCAACACCCAACTCACTGCCGTAGAGTTCATGCCGACTCACCGTGACTCTACTTAATAGGGTGAGTTTCCCAGACTGCAACTCTTCACAGGAGTGAAAGCCCGTCTTTCTCCTGAGGAGCGGCTGGTGGTTTCCAATTGCAGACCTTTCGAATTGCAGCCCGATAAGTAACCGCCAGGACTCCTCCATCCACCCAGAGGTGCCCGGCAAGACCTGCTTCTGAAAGGTTGTCCCAGCCCTCCGAAAACCTCATGTTGTTAGGCTGTTAGCTGCCCCCGGACGGTTCTGACCGGATCAACTATTTGCATAACAGAAGGAAACACTGTCATGCCCTGTGCCATCCTCACAAGGATTCTTGCACCCCTGGGCCATTCCATGTTGTTGGGGGCCTTCTTCTTTTCGCTGCCGCCCTACTTCACCAAGCAGGATGTCCTTCTCCAGGGACTGGTCTCTCCTGACAACAAGTCCAAAGTATGAGTCTCACTGTCCCATCAAGCAGTTCTGTTCAGCACAAGGGGGTGGCCGTAAGTCAGTGATGCACCAGCAGCCAACAAACACAATCACGATGAAAGTCAAGCTACATGTGTTGCAGTGTTGCTGACTCGGATGCACAGCGACCCCATCTAGCAGAGTAAAACTGCTGTCATCGTGACAGAAGCAGGCTGCTGTATCTTCACCCGTGGGGCCGCTGCTGGGTTCGAACCCCGACCTTTTGAATAGAAGCTGAACACTTAACCAAGGTTCCTTCAAAAAAAGCTCAAGGGCTACTTTCAAAAGGGGTGATTCCTTTTACATAAATCGATTTGAAGCTATCAAACCTGAGATTTTTTTTGTATCAGGTTAACATTTAGTGTTATAGTGTTAGCATTTAGTGTTATATACAACTTATTTGCTTAACATTTCAGCCAGAGTAAGAAATGCAATCTCAGTTCATCATAACAAGTGATAGTTTTGTATTCTAGGTCTAGCCTCAGAGACAAATGGGTGTTAGTGGACCATTTGGCTTCCTACCTGAATGAGATTGCCCAGAAACCACGGCTTCTGGATGGGAGCAGTAACTCATTGGTGTAAATGACATCATCCTTTATCCGTGATAAGCTTGCCTCCCTGAAATGATCAGATAGAAGGAAACCCCTTGTTCCTTAACTCTTGTGGCCTTCACCACCCATGTCCAAGGTGTTGTCCCAGTGGGTGGAACAAAGGGCAAAGTCTAATTCTTAACTAATAATCATTATTAAAAACCAGAATGGAGTTCACTGCCATCAAATTGATTCTGACGCGGAGTGGCCCTCTGTAAGGTTCCCCAGGCTGTACATCTATAGGGTCACTATGAGTCAGGTGGACTCTGTGGCCGTGTATGTAATCGTTCATAGCAAGCATGGATTACTGCTTGCTATGCAGCTGGCATCAGGAGCCCTGGGAGTGCTTCGGGGGACACATTGGGTGGCTAATGAGAAGTCTGCAGTTCAAACCTACTAGCAGCCACTTGGTGGGAGAAAGTGAGGCTGCGACTCCCGTTACAGTTTCATCTCATGGGCAGTTTCAGAAGCCCCCTGGGGCAGTTCTCCGCTGCCCTGTCAGTTGGTGGATTTTGGGTACGAGGCAATCACTCGAGTGGGTCTTTTCTATACACCAGTTCATTCCTCACAACACCTATATAGAACTAGGCTCTGTTTATAGATGGGGATACTGAGGCACACAGAGGGGTAGCAGGGGCCCAGGGCCTGCTCAGCAGAATTAGAGCCCTGGTGGCATGACTCCAGAGATGTGCCTGCACCTGTACCTCATCATGCCCTTTCTCAAAGGTGCCTCACCCCTGCGAGGGTTCACAAGCAGAGACTTTCTGTCAGCCCCAAAGGTTGATTGCCTTTTGCCCTTTGCCCCAGGATGGTCAGGCAGCTTTATGGTCCCACACGTGGGAATTACATCAGGTCACCTGTGCCTCGCTCGTCTAGTGCCCTGAGCTGCCGAGTAATTTCGGAGTGCTCTTCTGCCGTGAGGCCATTCATCATGACTGCAAACGTGCATCGCCTCTCATGTGCCTGGTGCTGGAATAGATCCCGGCGATCCAAGACAGACAAGAAGAACCCTTACCCAATTTATAATAAAATATCGTTATGTAAAAACCAAAACAAAACAGACAAGCAGAATGAGAGGCTGTGCTAGCTTGTGGGGCTATAGTGATTCTGCAGAGAAGGGTCAAACCGCTGTGGTGAGCGCTGTGAAGACGAGGAGAAGGAGAAGGGGAAGAATCCGTAGGGGGAGTTGACTTTGTTGGAGGGAGTTAGGGTGAGCCCACTGGGTCAGTGAGGTTGGAGCTGAGATCTGAAAAGTGAGTGGTGGTGTGTTAGTCCGGGTAGACTAGAGAAATAAATTCATAGACTTTCATATGTGTATAAGAAAGAGCTTATATTTTATGTAATTGTATGTTAAGAAAACATCCCAGCCCAGTCCAGATCAAGTCCTTAAGTCCGATATTAGCCCGTATGTCCAATACCAGTCTATCGTTCCTCTCCAGACTCAAACGCAACACATGCAATGACACTGAATGCAGAAGGATCACAGGCCGGTGAGGGGAAAGTCTGTCTTGTGGATGCAGTGGGGGTGGAAACATGTCAGTGCTGGCGTGGGTCTCCACGTGGCTCCTCCAGCTCCAGGGCTGTGGTTCCATCGGCTTAGCTCCATGTGGCTTGTCCACAGGAATGTCTTGCAGAGAAAGAGTGTGTCCCACCTCCAGGGAGGAAGACTGGAGTTCCCAGAACCCTCAGGAGAAGGCCATGCCCACACAGAAGCATTGTTGGCTATGACCTGATTGACAGGTTAGACTCCACCCCTTTACAAGTTGACAGGAGATGATTTAACTGCCACAGGTGGTTATCTAGTGATGGATAAATCTAAATTCCAGCACTGCCTCCCTACCCCACCCAAATTATAATTTTTTTTTGGCTTGAATTTTTTATTGTGATTAGGTGAAGGTTGACAGAGCAGTTTTACCTTCTGCAGGTATACACATTGTGTTTCCACTCATCCTTCTTGTCCCCTTCAATGTACCAAGGCTTACCCCACTTCTTCTCTGGCTTCCAGTTTCCATTCACCCTCGTTCCTAACCCTGTACCCTTAAAGGGTTGCTTGTTCTAACATACAGGGGTATACAGTAGCTCCTTTGATTACCATTTGTATTTTCTGTGAATTTCCCCAGGGATTCAAGAAATAGGCTTTTTCCATAAACCGTATCTTATTCTGATTAGCAAGAGCTGCGAAGTACTTGAAAGAAAAAAAGGGGGTCTGGAAAACATGGGATTTCATGATGGGCTCCAGGTAGAGCAGGTGGCTTTGGCACGGAAAGATCCAAGACCAAGCTGTTGGTGCGAATCACGTCCAGGATGCATCTTTCTTGAGTGTGATTATAATTTATAGGAAAGATACTAGAAATTTAAGACACAGCTTTATGAGCTCTCCTGTCCCCGATTTCTCAGGGCTGTTGTTATTGTAAGGTGCTGTCCCGTTGGCTTTTGACTCGCAGCAACCTTGTGTCCAATAGAATGAAACTCTGCCTGGCCCTGGGCCATCCCCACAATCACTGTGATGTTTGAGCCCATGGTTGCAGCCACCGTGTCAATCCATCTCCTCGACAGCCTTCTTCTTTTTGACCGCCCCTCTCCTTTCCCGAGCATGATGTCCTTCTCCAGGAACTGGTCTCTCCTCATGTCTCAAGTACGTGAGCGGAAGTCCCGCCATCCTCACTTCTGAGGAGTACGCTGTACTTCTTCCTAGACCAGTGTGTCTGTTCTCCGGCAGTCCGTGGTCCTTTCAGTAGTCTTCGCCAACACGGTAATTAAAATATGTCACCTCTGCTTCGGTCTTCCTTATTTATCGCCCGACCTTCACATGCCTGTGAGGTGATTAAAAATACCCCACCTTAGTCTTCAAAGTGACATCCTTGCTCTTCAATACTTTAAAGAGCTCTCGTGTAATACATTGTTTGATTTCTTGATTGGTGCTTCCATGAGCAAGCAAAATGAAATCCTGCACAACTTTGTTCTTTTCTCCACTTATCATGGTTTTGTCTGTTGAGCCAGTTGAGAAGATTGTGGTTTTCTTTACACTGAGCTGTAATCCATGCTGAAGGCTGCAAACCTTGATCTTCAGCAGCTTCCAGTCCTCCTCACTCGCTGTAAGCAAGGTGTGTCATTTGCATGCTGCAGGTTGTTAATAAGCCGTCCTCCAACCCTGATCCCACATTCATCTTAATATAATCCAGCTTCTCTGATTATTTGCTTAACATAGAGGTTGAATAAGTATGATAAGAGGATGGAACCCTGATGCACACCGTTCCTGATGTGAAACCACGCAGTATCTCCTTGTGCTGTTCACACAATTGTCTCTTGATCCATGTACACATTCTGCATGAGCACCACGAAGTGCTCCAGAATTCCCATTCTTCTCAATGGTATCCACAGGTTGTTATGATCCACACAATTGAAGAATGCCTTTGCATATTGCCAATAATTGCCGATCCATCTTGATTGCATGTTTGATCATGCAATCAAATTGGTAGGATTCTTCTCTTTCTTCATCACTGGCTTTAATGGTTGCTGCCAACTTTGAATGATAGTTGTATCATGGACTACCGAGGAGCAGCTGGTGGTTTTGAACTGCTGACTTTGCAGCCCAAAGCGGAACCGCTACACCACCAGGGCTCCTGCACCGCCTTAGAGACGGAGAAAAAATACCCTACTATAAGGAGGCTCAGCAGGGAAAAAACACCGTGCTTCGCGGCGCACAACAAAAAAGAAACAACAAAAAAACCTGGGTGGGCCAACAAGGGGGTTATAAAAAACACAAAAAAAGTCACCGGTCACACACACACAAAACAGACAAAACCGTGGGACAACACACACACACACAGGAGACCCAGACAACAGAGACACTGCCACACCCCAGAGGAAGGGCGAGAAAAAAGAAGAAGGAGACATGGTCTCTTGGTTCAGGTAGTTGTGACCTTTTGCTGGGAGGCGTGGTCGAACGTATTGGTTGACCCCAGTGGCTGAATTAAGCCCACCTGGGCCTAATTTGGGCCACGCAGGTGTACTGCCCACCTGGCTCGGGCTTGAATTGGCTCATGCCTAGTAGTCTTTATGGCTGAGGCTCATCTGGTTCTCCGCAGCATCCTCTTGAAGGGTTCCTCCAGCCATGGAGAGGGACACCCTCTGTCCCTATGCTGCTACCTAACACGATCACACACAGCATTGTGCTTCCATGAATCATGGAATTAATCATTTTGATGACGAATGTGACATCATTTCCTGTGAATCTGTCATTCCTAGCATAGTAAGCATGTGATTGTCTGATTCAAATTGACCAGTCCATATCAGCTGACTAATGCTAGGGAAATGTGTTCCATTTCATTTTTGATGACTTCCAATGATTCAAACTTTTACGTTCAGTGCTCTGATTATCACTGAATGTTCGGAGCTGTTCATCCTCATCAGCAGGTGAAAGTGTGAAAAGCTTCATCCACATCAATGCAGGTGATTCTGCTTTGAGAAAGGCCGCTCTTCTGTGGTTGTGTCTTGAATGTCTTCCAATCGGCCGG
>NW_022103920.1:83546113-83548308 GCF_000313985.2 Echinops telfairi
CTGTCCCTATGCTGCTACCTAACACGATCACACACAGCATTGTGCTTCCATGAATCATGGAATTAATCATTTTGATGACGAATGTGACATCATTTCCTGTGAATCTGTCATTCCTAGCATAGTAAGCATGTGATTGTCTGATTCAAATTGACCAGTCCATATCAGCTGACTAATGCTAGGGAAATGTGTTCCATTTCATTTTTGATGACTTCCAATGATTCAAACTTTTACGTTCAGTGCTCTGATTATCACTGAATGTTCGGAGCTGTTCATCCTCATCAGCAGGTGAAAGTGTGAAAAGCTTCATCCACATCAATGCAGGTGATTCTGCTTTGAGAAAGGCCGCTCTTCTGTGGTTGTGTCTTGAATGTCTTCCAATCGGCCGGGCTCATCTCCAGACACTCTGTCTGGCAGGGCTTCACTAAGGTTTTCTGTTGCTCATCTCTCAGAAATGGACCAGCCATTCTGACTTTTGGCTTCTTGTCTCACAATATTCCGCTGCTGTTCATAAAGTGGTCAGTTGCTAATATCTCAGACGTGGACAGCCCAGCCCTTAGTCTGGAAGCTCTAATGAACCCCGGCTTGAATTAAAAAATATTGGGGAGGTAGCTTTCTGCATCCCAGTAACATGCAAGCCACCACAGTATGACAAACTGACAAAACAAGTCAATAGTGAATATTTGGTTGCTGTTAGCTGCTATTGAGCCAGCCTCTGCATGGAAATGCTGCCTGGCCCTGCTCTTGGTCCCTTGTTGTTGAGAAAGTATGCAGTCAAAGAATCCCTAATTCATCAGTATGCAAATGCACAATTCAGTGACAGTGATTACACTTTTTAAATCCTGAAACACCAACTCACTGCCTCTAAATTTCCTAGTGAATCTTTTGAGTTGTTGTCAATTACATCCCCTATAGAGAAATCATAAAAGAACACAATGCTTCAGGGTTACTTTGGGTTTAAGGCTTCAAGAATATCACATGGCCATCTTTTAATCCAACTTTTATGGCTTCAGAAATTCTGGATTCCATGAGAATTTGAAATTCTGCTATGTACCCCCCTTTTGATCAGGATTCTGCCATAGATTCTTTGATCAAAATGCTTGGTAATGGTAGTCAGGCATCAAGTAGTTCTCCTGGCGTCTCGGCAAAGGAAGCAGTTGTTCCTGGAGTCTATTAGCCTCACATTCTAGTTCCTCCGCCTTTTCCTGACTTGCCTTCTTTCTCTGTTGCTCCAGGCAAGTAGAGACCCATTGTTGTGTTTTGGATAGTAGCTAGCTGGTAAGTTTTTAAGATCCCAGGCACTCCACAAAGAGCTAGGAGTAAGAAAGAAGCACTAAGCATTCTCGATTAAGCCAATTAAGTTGAGTGTTTCATGAAACAATTCCCTAAACCTCCAAACTAAGGACCCCAATCCCATCAGGTGTTTGATTCTACATAAACAACCTTGTTCTTGTTGCTGTTGAGTGCCCTCAAGGCAGTTCAGAGCCATAGAGACCCTATGCACAACAGACTAACACTGCCCCCTCCTACACGGTCCTCACAATTGTGCCTGTGCTTGAGCCCATTGTTACAGCCACTGTCAATCCAGCTCCTTGAGGGCCTTCCTCTTTTTGGCTTCCCCTCTAATTTACCAAGCATGACGTCCTTCTCCGGGGACTGGTCAGTCTCAGCATCCTTGCCTCTCCGGAGCGGAGCGCTCTGGCTGCACTCCTTCCAACAGGTTTGCCCTTGTGGCAGCCCGTGGTACTTCCAACATTCTTTGCCAGCATCACAGTTCAAATGCATCAATTATTCGTTGGCCTTAATAGCTACTTTTAAAAGAGATGATCACCATTGTAAATATATCTATCAATCACATAACTGTAGCCAAGTCAACTTTTTACAAGGTACACCTTATTGGCAGCAATGACATTAATCTTCTGTGCAACCCTGCCCTTACTCCAGGGCCAGTCCTTCACCACAAACCTAAACAGTATTCCATAAGCTATTACTATTGCCCACCCGGTTCCTCCTCCTTCTCGCACACTCCTGGGAAACCACCAAGCTACTTAGGTCTCTGTACACCTGCCCGTTCTTGTCTTTTTTCATAATTGAGATCATACACTAGTTGCCTTTTGTGATTGACTTATTTCATTCAGCGTATTGTTTTTAGTCTTTCATTTTTATTTTTTAATCGTTTTATTAGGGGCTCATACAAC
>NW_022103920.1:83548513-83553272 GCF_000313985.2 Echinops telfairi
TTTATAAATTGTTATTTTGTCATATCTTGCCTTGTCCGACATCTCCCTTCACACACTTTTCTATTGTCCGCCCCAGGGAAGAGGTCACATGTAGATCCTTGTAATCGGTTCCCCCTTTCCAACTCACCCTCCTACCCTCCCAGTATCGCCACTCACACCACTGGTCCTGAGGGGATCATCCGCCCTGGTTTCCCTGTGTTTCCAGATCCTATCTGTACCAGTGTACATCCTCTGGTCTAGCCAGACTTGCAAAGAAGAATTGGGACCATGATGATGGGGAGGAAGCATTTAGGAACTAGAGGAAAGTTGTATGTTTCATCGTTGTTACATCGCACCCTGACTGGCTCGTCTCCTCCCTGAGACCCTTCTGTAAGGGGATGTCCATTGGCCTACAAATGGGCTTTGGGTCTCCACTCAGCACTCTCCCACTCATTCACTATGATAAGATTTTTTTGTTCTTACGATGCCTGATACCTGATCCCTTCGACACCTTGTGATCTTACAGGCTGGTGTGCTTCTTCCATGTTGGCTTTGTTGTTCCTCAGCTAGATGGCCGATTGTTTACCTTCAAGCCTTTAAGACCCCAGATGCTATATCTTTTGATAGCCGGGCACCATCAGCTTTCTTCACCACATTTGTTTATGCACCCTTGTCTTCAGTCTTTATCCACATGTAGTGTTTATCAAAACTCCCTTTCTCCAGTTGGCTGAGTAGCACACCATCCAACATATTGAGCATGGTTTGTTTATCCATTCATCTGTCGGCCAATAGTGTTTTCATCAGCCCGTTTTTGGAAATAGATTGCCTGGCCTTTCGTTGCATGTAAATAACTAGATCTGTGTGTATTTTCATATTTTTGCTGCAGCATTTGCAGTTATGTAGAGATATTCTTAGAGCTAAGTGTGCAGGGGTTCCTGTGCTTTCGTTAGGAAAGACAGACTGTATTTTACTCTCCCTGACTTTGATCTTTGTAGATAAAAATATGTGTGTGAATATTCAATCAAGCTTTTAATTAGAGCCATACCATTTTTTTTCACTTTCACATTGTTCTTACATCTTGATGAACTGGATACTTAAAAGCATAGTTGATTTTTATTGTGAGAGCTTGCTAAGTGTGTTAGGTACAATGCCTGCTTTGAATCATCACAGCAGCCCTATAAAAGTCTACTACACCCATTCCTGACAAGTCAGAGCTGACCCCCCAGAGCTCTGGTGTGAGTCAACCCAATGTTGAAGATGTTTATTAATGTGAGGGCTTATACTTACAAGAGCAGTTTTCCTTTTTTCCTCTCTCTTTAAGCATTTCTTGACCTCAATTCCGGTTCGCAAATTTAGTGTTTTCAGCTTCAAATCCATTTGGGAGTGGCTTCAAATCCATGGTGGCCTAGTGGTTTTGCGT
Organism: Echinops telfairi; assembly: GCF_000313985.2. NCBI lineage: Eukaryota > Metazoa > Chordata > Mammalia > Afrosoricida > Tenrecidae > Echinops > Echinops telfairi. Next base: position 83,549,913 of record NW_022103920.1, read on the forward strand.
TGGGCTGTTAACGGAAAGGTCAGCAGTTCGAAACCTGCTGCTTCAAGGGAGAAAGGTGAGGCTTTCTACTCTCTAGAGAGTTACAGTCTCAGAAACTCACAGGGACGTGCTAACCACAAGGTCAGCACTCATGCAGAAAAAAGACACAGATTTCTGTTCTTGCAGAGTGACAGTCTTGGAAACCCGCAAGGTCCTGTCGGGTTGCTGTGAGCCAGCATTGACTCGATGGCCTGAGATGGGAGTGTGGGTAGGGTCGAAGAGCGGTGTCCAGGAGACCGTCAATAAAGCTGTTGCCACCACAAGCCCAAGTTGAGCAAATCTGGCTTTGCTTTGGAGTTTTAAATTTTGTAGTTTTTCTGATGTAAGTCATACCCCCAAAGTTGAATGTTGTTTTTGAGTGATGGGAACTGACTGAAAAGACCTCCTGGTGTGTCAGCAAAACAGGAGAGACTCATGAATTGCCATTGGAAAGAGGAAGTCAGGCACACACTTCTCCAAAGCTTGTTTCCTTTCCTGCTGACTGGGTTTCCTGACTCAGCCAAAGCAGATTAGGAATGGCTGGCTTCTTGTCGGTTTTACATGTTTAGATGTACATATGATGAGTGTTTGGATATTTATCTCTGTTTTTAAAATCACAAAGGCAATGTGTAATAAAATATGAATGTTGTTTATATTTCAGGAGTGCATTAAGTGAAAAAAATGGAGGGAGCAAGACAGGGCTCTTTATTTTCATAAAGAACTAGAGTCTCAGAAACCAAAGGGGCAGTTAGTTGCACCCTGTCCTCTAGGGTGGGCTGAGCCCACTGCAACTGCATGGCAAGGAGGCTCCCCCTAGAGGCCAGTGGTTCTCACCCTTCCTCACGCTGCAACCCTTTAATGCAGTTCCTCATGTGGTGGTGACCCCCAACCATAACATTATTTTCGTTGCTACTTCATCACTGTCATTTTGCTACTGTTAGGAATCATCATGTAAATATCTGATACGCAGGATGTATTTTCATTGTTACAAATTGAACATAACTAAAGCATAATGATTAATCACAAAAATAATATGTCATTATAGATTGTGAAATATTTATTTCGAATGACAAAGAAATGAAATTTTGTCTTGTAGCATGGGGAACAGTCTTCATCGGGGTCCTCGTCTGTGGGCGTGTCTGCATGTGGGCGGACCTGCCTGGAGACGATAGAGGAGCGGTGTCTCGGTTCCTAAGACCATCGGAACTCTGTTTTTTTCTGATGGTCTGAGGTGACCCTTGTGAAAAGTTCGTTCAACCCCCAAAGGGGTCGCGACCCACAGGTTGAGAACCACTGCTCTAGGCCACCTTTTCAGTTCCATTCACGTTTTCATATTTCCTTGTGCTGCCCCAGAGCCCCCCTGTGGGGCTTCGAGATTGTAACTGTTTACAGGAGTGGAAAGCTCAGTCTTCCTCTGGCGGAGCAGCTGGTGATTTAGAACCAATGACCATTGGGATCACACCCAACTTGAAACCACTATACCACCGAGACCTTGGGGCCCGTGAATTCATTTCCTTAGGTCACTGTAGTAAAGTACCACAAACTGGGTAGATCTGAAACATTATCTTTCAGCTCTGGAGGCTGAAATTTGAAATCAAGTTCTTGGCAGAGCTGTGTTCTCTCCGAAGATTCTAGAACAGTGGTTCTCAACCTTCCTAATGCCACGACCCTTTAGTACAGTTCCTCATGTGGTGGTGACCCCCAACCATAACATTATTTTCGTTGCTACTTCATCACTGTCATTTTGCTACTGTTATGAATCGGGTGACCCCTGTGAAAGGGTCATTCGACCCCCAAAGGGGTCGCCGACCACAGGTTGAGAACCGCTGCTCTAGAAGATCCCCTTGCCTCATCCTTGGTGTTCCTTGTTTGTAGTCCAGCATGCCCGTCTCTCCCTTCATCTCCACCTGGTCGTGTGCCGTCTCTTGTCTTTTTCCACAAGGACTCCACTCATCGTGGATTAGGACCCATCCTACCCCAGTATTACTTCATGTCCATTTAACTAATAACCACTTCGGACACCCTGTTTCCCAAACGGGGTATACATTTACAGAGCTTAGGAGTGTGTCTGTGGGCCATTAAAATGTCAATATGTATTTTTTGTTGTTGTTTAGGTGGGAGTGAAATATATGTAAGTTACAATGTGTTATTTTAACTGTTTTTAAGTGAATAATTCAGGGTTTACATCACATTATTCATGTTCACCACATTGTGCTACCATCGCTACTATCCATTTCCAAGTTCAACACTTCTTCAAACAGAAACTCCGTATCCCTTCAGTAATAATGTTCATTCTCTTCTCTTTCCAACCCCTGGCAATAACTAATCCCCTCTATCACTGTGTATTTGCCTGCCCTTGATACTTCTTTCTAAGGGGGATCACATTATATTTGCCCTTTTGTGACTGACATATTTCACGTAACATAATATTTTCATTTCTCTTTATGGCAAATAATATTCCAGTGTTTGTGCCACATTTTGTTAATCCGTTTGTCTATTGATGGACATTTGGCTTGCTTCCACTTTAGGCTATTGTGCATAATGCTGCAGTGAAGATTGGTGTACAGGTATCTGTGTGAGTCCCTACATTCAAATCTCTTGAGCGCAGACTTTCTGGGGCATGTGATAATTCTAGGATCCCAGTGACTCGATGGTTTAGCACTTGGCTGCTAACGGACAAGTCAGTGGTTCAAATCCATGAGCCCTTCTATGAGAGAAAAAGCTTGGCAATCTGTATCTATAAAAATTTATAGCCTAGAAAACCCTTTGGGACAATTCTATACTGTCATATACAGGGTTTATATGTATATGTGTGTAGGATTGCATACACACACACACAAAGGACCATCCTATATAGGATTGTAAGCTTCAGTATGGATTGTAACTCACTGTAAAGCATACAAAAATCCTCACAACTGGACCAATAAATAACAGCATGAGAAACAGAGAAGAGACTGAAGTCGCCAAGGAGTTCACCTTGCTTGGATCCACAATCGGTGCTCCTGGAAGCAGCAGTCAGGAGTTCAAACCCCCCTTTGCAGAAGTAAATCTGCAGCATAGGGGTTCTTTCAAGTACTGAAAAGCAAGAACGTCACTTTGGGGACTAAGGTGCACGGAACCCGGACCATGGTGTTTTCATTTGCTTCATGTGCACATGAAGCTTGGACATTGACTAAAGAAGACGGAGGACACGTCGATGTGCTTGAACTGTGGTGTTGGCGGAGAACACGGAGAGCCCGATGAACTGCCAAAGGAGCAGCCATGTCCGGAAAGAAGTGCAGCCAGATCCCAAAGGAGCAGCCATGTCCGGAAAGAAGTGCAGCCAGATCCCAAAGGAGCAGC
>NW_022103920.1:83553561-83555090 GCF_000313985.2 Echinops telfairi
CAGCCAGATCGCTTCTGAGAGGCCAGGATGGCAAGACTTCGTCTCCCGGACTTCGGACAAGTTGTCAGGAGAGACCGGCGCCGGGAGAAGGCCATCAAGCTTGGAAAAGCGGAGGAGCAGTGGAAAAGAGGACGGCCCTCCACAAGGTGGGTTGACACCACGGCTGCAACCGTGGCTGTGAGGACAGTGGAGAGGATGGCGCAGCAGAGACAGCGCCTCTCTCTTTTGGACACGGTATCAACACTGGTCAGAACAACTCCATGCACTACACTGTGCAGCAGTGAATTGGAATCATCATCGCCCCCACCAATAATAGTTTGTCATAGTATTGATTCCAGCACATTCCTTCCCTTGCAATGGACTCCTCTAGGCAGCATTCGTAGCATAGGAAATCCCATAGGTGGTTTTACACTATCAGATAGAGTGTTTCTGTGAAGTGGAAGCCACTTGACAACATACACAAGGGTTAAGGAAGAGGAAAACAGAATTGTGGTGCTGGCAAAGGATACCGAAAGTTCCGTGGACTGCTGACAGGACAAACTGATCTGTTTTGAAAGAAGCATGTCCAGAGTGCCCCAGAGAAGCAAGGATGGCAAGACCTTGGACATGCTGTCAGGAGAGACCAGCCCCTGGAGAAGGACATCATGCTTGGTCACGCGGAGGGACGGTGAAAAAGGGAGGTCCTCAGGGAGATGGGTGGACACAGTGGCTACAATGGTGGGCTTGAGCCTAGGCACAATTCTGAGGGTGACTAAGGACAGGGCTGAGTTTCGTTTGTTGTACTGTGGGTTGGAACATATTGAGTGGCATCTAACAACAACAACAAGCAAGCGTATGTATAATTAATGTAATTGAGGTGACACTGTTTATTGGTGTTGATGTTTCCTGGGTTGTGCATATATGTAAATCCTAGGCAAGAGCCGCTCCTCACACAGGGTGTGCATATCCCTGCATACCTGTGTTTCATCTGCTCTTTCTATATTCAGGAGTGCTTAGGTATGGGACCAGTCCCATGAGGTGTGATCTAGTTGACATGACAAGAAACCACAAACCGGATTGTACCTGCAGGGGTAGAGGTTTGGCTTGCAGCACTCTTTTTGAGCGGGGAGGGGGGTTCGTGGGGAGGGTGCACAGTTTAAATCATAAACTGTGTCTTGGGGTAGATGGTCACAAAGTAAAAGTAGTGAGGGAAATAACATTTTGTTTGGCATATTTAGTGAAGAGGAAGAGGGGTGGGAAGCAGAATGATAGGGCATCAAGTTTTGTCAGCTTGAGTCTGAAGAACAAGAGGAACAGTGATTTACAACTGGAGATTTGATCCTTTTAAGAGATAAGCTAAGCATTCACTGGAACTTTTCTCAAGGTCTTTGATTATTTTCTTTTAAAAATCATTTTATTGGGGGTTCGTACAACTCTTATCACAATCCATACATACATCCATTGTGTCCAGCACATTTGTACATTTGTTGCCATCATCATTCTCAAAGCATTTTCTTTCTACTTGAGCCCTTGATATCAGCTCCTCATTT
>NW_022103920.1:83556216-83558187 GCF_000313985.2 Echinops telfairi
CCAAGCTTGCTGATGGAACCGGGGTTCTGACTGCAAGCCCAACAAAAGTCCTAGTTTCCGGCACTGAGTCAATCGCCAGTGTGTTAGGGGAAGAACATTTAGCTAATCCAAGAAGATGACTTAGGCGAAATGCTATTTCCCAGAAAATAATCTAAGGGAATAACGTTTCAAGGCTGTAAAAAGCAGAGACCCCGAGATAAAGAGAACTTGGTGTGTGTGTGTGTGTGTGTGTGTGTGGAGTGGGGGACTGAAGAGGGGCCTGGGGGGCAGAGCATAAAGGCGAGGAGGAAAATGCTAGAAGAAGCTGGAGGCAGGGCAAATGGAATATGGGGCGTGGGATTCATGGCAGGGAATATGGAGTTCATGCTTACTGCAGTGGGAGCCAGTGGAAGATCTGGAATGGAAGAGGGTTTTGATCTTGCTTGGAGAAGACACACGGAAGCTGTGCAGATCGGATTATGCAGGGCAGGACCGGGAAGCCTGGTAGCAGGCTCTTTCAGCAGTCAGGTCAGCGTGAGCCATCCATGGGGTTTAGGGCACATTTGGAAGCAGTACCAGAAAGGACATTGAGTTCTTTACAGCATCTACCCTGGTTTCTGAAGGTAGTTGGTGTTCAATAAGTCCGTTTACCAAAGGGTTGAGTGCAGGAGTTGGTTTGGAAGGGAATGTGCTCATAAAAATGGAATTTGTAAACATTTTTCTAAATTATTATTATACCCATTTTTTCACATAGGTTACCATTTATCTTGAGGTTTATATGCTGGTCCTCTAAGTGCCCCACAACTGTATTTATGTGAAAACTACCTTGAAAGAATCTAGATGAAGGGTTCTTGAGGGTGGGAGGATGGAGGGAGGACAAAACTGAGCTGATGCCAAGGGCTCAAGTAGAAAGAAAATGTTTTGAAACTGATGATGTCAACAGATGTAGTTGACACAAAGGATGTATATAAGAGTTGTGAGAGCCCCCAATAAAATTATTTATTAAAAATTTTAAAAGAAGAATCTAAATGTTTCACAGTAAAAAATGTCTGTTAATCGACAGTGTAAGACACGACAAAATAATAATTTATACATTATTAAAGATTCATGATGGGCAGGGGTGGGGAGGGAGGGAAAAATGAGGAGCTGATACCAAGGGCTTAAGTAGAAAGCAAAGGTTTTGAGAATGATGATGGCAACAAATGTACAAATGTGCTTGACACAATGGATGCATGGATGGATTGTGATAAGAGTTGTACGAGTCCCCAATAAAATGATTTTTTAAACATTTCTGTTTAGTGAATTACTGAAGCATTCAGCCTGCTGGGCGCTACCCGAGACTCACCGAATAACTGCTCAAGACCCAAGATTGAGCTCTGAGGGAAAGGAAGAGATACTCATAGGAGAGGCCTTGGGGTTTCTCTGCTGGCCAGTTTTTATTTGCACATCAAAGGAGGAATTTTACAAAAGGTCAAACTCAGGCGCCATCTTAGACTTTCTCATGGTTCATAATTAATGAACATTCTCGCATGCACGTGAGCACGTGCTTACCTGGGGCATCCTTCTGTCTGCACCGAGTTCTGGGCACTTGCAAATAGGCATGCACTCAAGGTTTACCAAGAGTCTGCATCCAAGTATTCCTTCCAGTGGAAATGGGAAAACGTTTCCTACAATTTACGATAATTTCTAAAATGTAGAATACTGTTGTTTAATGAATATTGAAGAAAATAATAGAGACTTATGAGAGACTCCAAGGATAAAATATGCATATTAAAAAAGTCTACAATGAAATATACTCAAACTGTGGTACTAATTATTACAGTGGTGAGTTGTGGTAGGGAGGTGGCAAGAAATAATTATCCAAATGATGGCACTTTGAACTCTCTGAAGTGTGTGTGTGTGTGTGTGTGTGTTGGGAAGGTTGTTGTTGTTGTTAGCCTCCCTTGATCCAGGGACCTTACCTGCCAGGGTGAGTGAGGTAGTTAGTTTATT
>NW_022103920.1:83558577-83568128 GCF_000313985.2 Echinops telfairi
GGCTTGAGCAGCACTGGGTTGGGATGTTTTCTTGATGTGCACTTACCCTTTATATAAAACTCTCTCTTATAATGAGTTTCCGTGGATTTGTTTCTCTAAAGTACCCAGAATAATACAGTGAGTCAGAAAGTATTGCTACAAATGATAGCGTCCTTTATTGAACAAAAATATCACAATGTGCAGCCATTGTTTTTTGACATCTCCTCCACCTATGTTTTGTAAGCTGTAAAGTGGTGTTTCCATTTCTCAAACCTTTCCCTGAAGAATTTGTGCTCCTTAATTTGCATCACATCAAAATAGCAGCTTGGGTATCCTTGTGGTACTCAAATCTCATTCCTTTGAAATGGTCTTTGAGTGTAGGGAATGAAGACAGGTCTGAAGGGGCAAGATCAAGGCTGTCAGGTGGATGAGGTATGGTATCCCAACAGAATGTTTCCAGAGGCCTGGGCATTTCTTTAGATTCACCCACAACCCAAAGAAAGAGAGAGAGAGAGAGAGAGAGAGAGAGAGAGAGAGAGAGAGAGAGAGAGAGAAAGAGAGAGAGAGAGAGAGAGAAGAGATACCTAGCTGCAGAGCATTTACTCTCAGAAGTCAGAGAGCATTCTGGCGCTCTGTCACCCGGCACTTCCGATTTTCCTGCTTCTCCGCATGGCAGGTCTCTAAAGAGGACTCTGAGGAAGCTGGGAAGCCGTGGAGCTGATCTTCCCCTCCCTAGGTCATCATGAAGGAACGAGCTAGACTAGCCTCTACGGGCTCCGCCATGACCTTTTCCCATGACTGCTAATTAGGCTCGTGGCGACTTGTTGGCTTGCTTGGAGATCTTGATAACCCGTTCGTCTTTGCCTTTTCTAGAGCAGTGTCAGAGCTAGAGATTAATTTTCAGAATCCACTTTCTTTTTTAGGGCTGTGTGTGTGTGTTTCTAAAGCTGCCTTGATATAAATTTATACTTGACTGATTTGTGTGCTCTTTATAGTAGTGAGATGAAAAGATAACAATTTCTTGGCTCCGATTTGAAGTACTATGAGATGAAATTAGATCAATTAAAAAAATGTTAGGACGAACCTTTACCAACTTAAATGATAGGAAACATAAATTCAAGGAATAAGGGCTGATGTTTATCCCCGTGAACTGTCGGAGCACTTGTACCATTTCGTTACTGGCACGACCCTGGAAAATCCATTATTCTACTGGAGAACTAAATAGCTTGGTTAGGAAAGTAAAGGAAACCGCTCCTCTGACTGGTCATGACCTGAGAAAGATGGAGAGACTGATGGATTAAGTTGTGCCCCCTCCCCACTTCCCCACCCATGGGTGTTGGAATGCATGTGATAGGGGAGTTGTAACCAAAACAGAACATGGAAGTATGGAACAGGACAAGAAGGCTGCGAGGGGCCTGTTGGGGTCTCCCCCGATTAAAGGGGAACATGACTTTGTGTCTGTGGCCTCTGCTGGGAAGCCACGTGTGGTGCCTTCTCCTAGCCCCCAACATGAGCTCGCCGTTGTGTGTGCATTTCATGGCCAGACATTGGGGTGTCAGTGCAAAAACGGGAGGAATTACCTCTGAGCCCTTTGGGCATACTTCTTTCTGCGACAGGTTAGAATTCCGGACTCTACCGCCGCGGCTACGATCCCATATCGGAGGAGTTCTCTGCTTACAGGATGAAGGCGGGGTTAAATCCTGACTCGAGGAACCCTGGTGGCATAGTGGTGACAAGTTGGGCTGTGATCCGAAAGGTCAGCAGTTCAAAACCCCCAGTCACTACTCGGGAGACAGAGAGTTACCGTCTTGGGAGCTCACCGGGGCAGTTCTATCCTGGACGGTGGCTCTGAGCCAGCATGGTCTCCAGGACACCGGGAGGGACTGAGAAGTCCTGGCCTCAGGTTAGCGTGCGAACCAAGTCACACTCTTTGCTTCCTTGAAGATGCGGAGGACCTCAGTGGAGGGTGGGACATAATCATGCCTCTGTTTGCTGTGTGCCTAGGTAGTGTTTTGATGGGAATCCTTTGCATCTTCCTCGGGGAAGGGGAAGAGTGATTTGGGAAGAACTGTCTTTCCAGTTGTTGTTAGGAGAGAAAGCAGGGCAAACTTTTAAAGTTTTGCTTTAATAAAAATGTTGGTGGTGGTTGAGGGGACTGTGAAGTGGATCCTCTCACAGTTCATGGGGAAATAAATTACTAAAAACTTTCCTCAAGCAGTGTTTCTTTGTAGTTCTGTTCCTTCACTTTACTTTTAAATTGTATTCATTTGTGTACATATTTATTGCAAAGCAAACAAACAAACAAAACCACCACAACCCCAAACACACTCACTACCATTGAGTCAGCTGTGACTCACAGTGTCCCTATAGGGCGGGGTAGGACTGCCCCTGTGGGGTTTTGAGACTGGAATTCTGTATGGGAGTAGAAAGCCAAGTCTTCCTCCTGCCCAGTGGCTGGCAGTTTTGAACCGCTAATCTTGACGTTAGCACCCAACGGGTAACCATTATACCACTAAGGTTCCTTTATTTATAACAGTTGTGGGTAAAATATTGTAGACAATCTATAAAGCTAAGAATATGAGAGGGCTAAATACATTATGATTATAGCAGTGTGATGGAAGGAGCCCTGGTGGTGCTGTGGGTAAGCACTGGACTGGTAACTGCCAGTTTGGCAGTTCAAACCCACCAGCTGCTCCATGGGGGAAAGATGAGGCTGTTGGTTCCTGTAAAGAGGTACAGCCTGGGAAACCCTATATAAGGCCACTAAGAGTCAGCGTTGACTTGATGTCTGTGAATTTGGCTTTGGTAATGGGAAAGTCTTGACTTGGTCAAATAAAGCAGTAAAATATCCTAAAGAATATATTAAGTGGAAAAAGTTGGACACTTTTCCTCACGAAAAGATAGAGTTCAAAGATAGCTGTCTGAATGTGGACAAATTGGAACATGCCGATGCTGCTGGCGAGATTGCAAAACTGTACAGCCACCATGGAACCCAGCATGGTTTCCTGCAACAAATGCGAGTAGAAATAACCACACGACCCTGCAGTCTCTCTACTTGGCACAGACCTCAAAGGACAGAGTAAAACACCCACAGATAGACACACACTCTCGTTCATTGCAGCGCCAGCCACAACGGTGCTAGTGGACCAGTGGGAAAAACCAAAACAGCATCTATGGGGAGATGGATACTACCGTCTGGTCCATCCCTACAGTGGAATATTAGGCATCTGTAAAATGCAATGGTGAAACTGTCAACTTCCTCACGGCACGGCCAGATTTGGAAGACATTATACTCACCAAAGTTAGGCAGTCTCATAAAGATAAATACTGCTTGATACCATTGTTATAAAAGAAAAAACAACCAAGAAAAATGGTTTCCCCACCAGAAGAAAGAGACTTTGCAGGCTCTTGAGGGAGCCAGGAGGAGTGGAGTGGGGGGGGTGGGGGTGGGAGGAAGGAAGAAAAAAATAGTCATTTCAACATATGAACCATTAAAAAAAATTTACAGCCAAGAAAACCCTATGAGGTCTTTGTGTTCTAACACAGGGTCACAGTGAGTCGGAATGGCCTGGGTGGCACACCACAACATACAGAGGCAAAAAAAAAAAAAAATCCACCTAAAATCATTTTCCAATAGCTAGATGCATTTGCATTGATAAACTCAGTATGCATAGAAAAAACAAGTGGTGAGGACGGATCCTAAGATATTGACAATCATCTGTAGGTGATGAGATCTCAGACAAGTTTTATTACACTCCACTAAATGTCTCTATCATTCCTACCTTTTTACATCAAGCGCATGTTTTTAGAATTGGAAAATAATAAGGTTATTAAGTTGTAAAGGTTTGATGTGACGGTGATGTGCGCAGGGCTTTGCAAAAGGAGGCAAGATGCAGCTGTGTCCCAGAAGCCCCAGCCCCAGTAAAGGGTGCGGCAGAATTGAGAACAGGGAATAGTCCAGGCTAGATACTCCAGTGCACCAAGCCAGGCACTTGTGATGATGGGGGCTGAGAGAATGCTCTCACCTGGCCGAGGAGGTGGGAAGGTCCTGCTTTGTCGCTATTTAAGTCTATGTGCGTTCTTACCTTAGGTGCTTAGGGCTGCCACATTAACAATAGCCACAACCAAGTGCGTGGCTTTAAAGGACAGGAGTGTATCATCTCAGTACAGCAGGCTAGGAGCCCACGATCAGGGCATGTGTGCTCTGGGGCAGCTTCAATAACCCGCCATGCTTGGCGTTCCTGGACTCCGCTTCACAGGGTGCCCTCCCCAAAGCCAGGGCATTTCCCACTCTGCTTAGGAGGCTGGGTTCGCTGGTCCCTCACATTCCTGCGGCAGGACAATGAGGGACACATAGCCCGTAGGACTCCATGCACCCAGGTATAAGCTGCTTCCCCTCTATCTGATCGTACCAGAACACCAGTGTGGTGACGGGGAAGGGGAGGAGAGGCAGCTCCCAGTTAAGAGGAATGCAGTCTGAGTGGACCAATGTACGCTCATGCCCAAATGACTCCCCTAACTTCTGCTGTTGAACTGCCCCTTTAAACCGACAGGGGTATACTTGTGACTTTTTATTGTGAATTGGGTCAAAATTTACAGAACAGATAGATCAATTTTCCACTCAAGAGTTCACACCTCTTTTGTTCCACACCATTGACTCCAATCCCCACAATGCGTATCTCTATTCTCACTTCCTTCTGGGGTTTTCTGTTTCCTTCCTCCTCTCCTAGCCCTTCTGAGCTGCTTCTTGGGTAAATGCTGCCCTTTGAGCTCACGTGGCTGATGATTCTAAGGTGTGTGTACCTCCCCAATCTTCCCCTGGCTGTTGTTTGACTGAAAGAAAACAGGACTCTAGGGATGAATTCATCTCCAGCCTGAAGGGTGACTAAGAATCATATTCTCCGGGGTTCCAGCAGTTTCTCTCTGACCAGTAAGCCTGGTCTTTTTTCATGGTTTTGAAGTTTGTTCCACATTTTCCTCCCACTCTCTCTAGGATGTTCTAATGTGATCCCTTTCAGGGCAATTGGTACCATGGTAGCTGGGCACACGTCTCACGTTTGTCTGATGTTCTCATGGCCCGTTGTCCCTCTGCATTAGTAGTTCGTACACATCTCCGGGTCCTCCTCCTCTTCCTTCTGCACAAGGAGAGTCCAAGAGCTGTACCTCACACGGCCACTCACCGGCTTGTGACACCTCAGTTGCCACTTGTCACAGCGGGGTGTGCAACATTGTCTCTGTGAACTATGAGGAGAAAAATGATTACCCCACAGGAACCACTTCTCAGGAGCACCTTTGGAACTGTGAGAAATAGTCTTGATTTGTGCGAGGGTCACTGTGAGTTGGCATTGATTGGATGTCACAGCACAAGTAAAGAAGTCCAATATGACCTGCTCTCACCGTCCATAAAGCTGGTGGTTCAAGACCCTCAGCAGCTGCTTGGGAGAAAGATGAGGCTTTTTACTCTCATAAACAGCTACAGTCTTGGAAACTCACAGGGCCCATCTACCCTGTCCTACAGGGTCACTATGAGTCGGAATCGACTTGATGGGAGTGATTTTTTTTAATCATTCTCATGACCATAAAAGGCCTTGTACATTGTAGAAATTAGCAAGGTAGTGGTCTCATTGTTTTATATACTATGAGCCACTATTTTTGAGACTGCTAATGAATCTTACCCTCTTTAAGATCATTCTTCTTTTGTGATAACTGGAAAAACTTAGCTGGCCGTTTTATCTGTGGTTCTAGCTTTAGTTGATGTGTTATTCCAAGTTGACTAGCAAAACAACTCCAGAGACATTCACATGTGTGTAAGAAAGAGCTTTGTATCAAAGAACAGTTGCACATTGAGAAAACACCCCAGCCCAGTCCAGATCAAGTCCGCAAATCCAGTATTAGCCCACATGTCCGATACTAGTCCATAAATTCCTCTTTAGACTCACACCGCACATGCAATGGTGCTGACTGCAGGAAGATCCCCTGTGAGCGGGTGGAACGTCTTGTGGCTCCAGTGGGGGCGGAAGCATCTCCATGTGGCCCCTTCAGCTCCTCAGTGTGTCTCCTTAGCAGGAAAAGGAAGGCAGAGAGTGAGACACAGAGAGAGAAGCCTGCCTCTTCTGGTGGCAGAATCAAGAGAGAGATGGTCCCAGAATTCTTAGGAGAAGGCTATGCCCACAAGGAGGGGCCATCAGACCTGTTTGACAGACTAGACTCCATCCCTTCACTCTTATCAAGTTAACATGAAATTGTGTAACCACCACAGGTGAATTTTAGACTTCTTCTTATGTGTGTGTCCTTTTTTATAGTTTTAAGATGGACTAAGGGAGAACAATTTGGGGTCTGATTCACAGTGGACCTGCTCGCTCTGCTGTCTCTCCCTCCCTAAAGTGGCTGGATCACTTTCGCCCAGTATTTCCATGTTTGGGGTGGCTTATCTTGTGGTTGACTTGATTGCACAATTGGAATTTCCCTCAAAGGGCCACTTCTCGTAAAGACCCTGTGTAAGGGAAGCCAGGAGGCTCGCTTGGGCTGCTGGGAAAGGAGAGCTCTGAGCTGCCCTGGCTCCAGGGTGGTCCTGCAGTCATCAACCACCCAAGCCACCAACACAATCCAACATTCCCAGAGGGGAGTCTCTTTGGGGCCTCCTATCTCATGCGGTCTTTTATCAATCCTGCAGCTTCTGTGTAAGTCTAACGCTAGGTCCCTCCAAGCTCTAAGCCATACATCACGGTCTCTTCAGTTTTCCTCTCGTCCCTGCCGGGCTCCGGGTCTCAAGGAGAACAGCCAAGTCTTGCAGCATTTCCAATCCAAACGGTGAGAGGGACCCATAGGTACCCGGTTCGTTGGTGTGTTGTCTTCTCTGGAGGTGGCAGGTGATACAAGCAGGGCTCTCTGTCAGGCTGAGCAAGGAGCCAGGTCTGAGCCACTCTCCCCAGGAAGAGGAGGTCAGGGAGGGCTTTGGCTCTGACACAGACATGCCCAACGGAGCGTCCTGAGCAGAGAGAAGCAAAACTGTCCCGTGAGATGGAAGCACTAAGTTGATATATTGGGTGTGTGTGTGTGTGTGCGTGTGTGTATGTGTGTGTAGGCTAGAGAAATTGTGTAACATCTTCAGAGAAAATGAAACAGAAAGTGACAGGACTTCGGTGCGCCCGTTGTGTTTGAGGTGGGAGGAATGAGAAAAGTAATAGAACACATTAGGTTTTGCTTTTTAAAAAGAGGCTTTCCCCCCCCCTTTCTTTCTCTATTTTCTATCTCTGGATTAAAGGTAACACATGTGTTGTGAACTCTTGGGGAAATGCAGAAAAGAAGGAAGGCTGGGCCAGTCGTAATCACACCCCTCAGAAATGCCCACTTTAACTTGGTGCCTGTGATAGTCTGGGCACTTTAGAGAAACAAATCCACAGAAACTCATGTGTATAAGAGAGAGTCTTATATAAAGGGTAAATGCACATCAAGAAAACATCCCAACCCAGTGCTGCCCAAGCCCACAAGTCCAACATTAACCCATATGTCCAACACCAATCCACAAAGTCCTCCTCCATCTCACAAAACACACACTATGATGCCGACTGCAGGAGGAAAGCCGAGTCAGTGAGTGTGTAAGCATCTCAGCGCTGGCAGGGGGCACCGTGCGGCTTCTCCTTGGGGATGTCTTGCAGGAAGTGAGCCTTGCCAGAAAGCAGGTTGGCACAATAAGCTCCCTCCGTGGTACAGGCTCCGGCAGTTGCGTCAGTAAATAATTAACTACTCTGACTCCTCTGAGTCCCTGACGTGTCCACTTCAGCCTGGCTTTCCTCACCATGGTCCACATTTCCAGTCTCCAGTGGGGGCCCAGGTTCCCACAGTCCATGCGGCAGCAGATGGGAGGGAGGAGCAGAGAGGGCCACTTTCTAGGGACCGTTCTGGGGTGGACAGCTTCCCGCAGGAGGACCTGGAGGGACGCAGTCAGTGACAGATCTGCTCCAAGAAGGAAGTGCCAAGTCACCTACTGTGGATTTCTTGTTTTCCAGATTGCTTGGGCCGTGTGCTGAAGATGTTTCCAGAACAACAGAAAGAGGTACGTCATCACAAATCCAAAAATAAGGAACCCTGAGGGTACATTAGCACTCAACACAGCAGCCGACCTAAGCTTTGACTCGCTGTAGGTTAGGTCTTCATTCATTGCCCGTACATCTGTGGTGGAGGGTCACGATTCTGTAGGGTAGCCTTAGGGGAGGGCTGCTGAGAGAAGGGCACGTTCACCTCTGGCAGCAGTTCTCCCCACCCCTCCTAGGCCTTCATCTTCCGTTCCCATGACTGCGCTGTGGTGACCTCTTCCTAGCTCTCTCCCACCCACTGCTTATAAGAAATGCCTTTCCTCATGACTCAGAATGCTGTCAGGCTTTCCGGGGTTTCCACCCCATTGCCTCAGACCCACACTTCAGGGAGACTGTGGTTCCACAGGCTTAGTTGGGTTCTGCTTCGGCCTTCTGCCTTCTTTGCTTCAGTTTCACACGGCGCAGGCCCAAATGAGCCCCAGCTTCCTGAGCTTCCATCCGACTGGGAGAGGGGAGGCAAAACCTTTCCGGAAAATCCCTCCCCTGGAAGTCTCCGTTTGCCCTGCCCTCACGCATGGTTGCTCCATGAGCCCTAAGAAGTGGAACATCAGCCAAGAAACTGTGCTCACTGTCCACAATACCCCCCCCACCCCCAGTCTCATAGTTCTGGGTGCACCTTGCCCACATTTAAGCAGTTGGTTACAGAGAACACTTCAATTCCAGACTGGGCGCCCTCATTTTCTAAGGCAGGGGTTGTGTTTGTTAATTGGTCTGTTTAAGTTTTTATTGACCTACAATATGTGTAAGAACCCTGGTGGTGTAGTGAGTTGCAAGTTGGCCTGCTAATCACCAGGTTAGCAGTTCGAAACCAGCAGTTTCTCCCTGGGAGGACAACAAGGCTTTCTACTCCCATAAAGATTTACAGTCTCAGCTGTGGGGAGAAGGAGGCGGGGGAAAGGAGCGATGAACAAACAATGACATAGACAGGGAACAACTAGGGCATTAACATCAATAACAAGGGGGACATAGAGATCCTGGGGGCATGGGAGCAACAGCAATCTAGCTGAGAGGAATTACCAACAGGCAGAAGTGGGGCAAGCATGATGGTGGGGCAGGAGGAAGGGAAAAGGAAACAGAAGACTGATCTAGGAAGCAAAGCTATGAATAGAGGTATAAGCAGATAAAGACATTTGTTCATAAAAATAGAGGTAGTGACCTATGTACATATATTTATTTGGCAATTCACTGAGGTTGTGGATGGATTTTTAGGTCTCTGCTCATGCCCTCCCTCAATGCGAGAACTCTTTGTTCTAACAACCTGGCATTCTGAGATGCTCGCCCTCCTGGCACAATTGCTGAAGACAAGATGGGGTGCATAAGCAAATGTGGTGAAGAAAGTGGATGGTGCACTCCTATCAAAAGATTTAGTGTCTGAGGTCTTAAAGGCTCGAAG
This sequence comes from Echinops telfairi, assembly GCF_000313985.2. Classification (NCBI taxonomy): domain Eukaryota; kingdom Metazoa; phylum Chordata; class Mammalia; order Afrosoricida; family Tenrecidae; genus Echinops; species Echinops telfairi. The sequence continues at coordinate 83,568,046 of NW_022103920.1, forward strand.
TTAAACAAGCGGCCATCTAGCAGAGAAACAAGCCCACATGGAAGAAGCACACCAGCCTGTTGATCATGAGGTGTCGCTGGGAC
>NW_022103920.1:83568629-83571654 GCF_000313985.2 Echinops telfairi
GGGGGGAGACAACGGTTGGTGTAAGATATGAAAATAATAATAATTTATGATTTATTAAGGGGCCATGAGGGTGGGGAGAAGGGGACGGGAAAAAAGAGCTGACACCAAGGGCTCAATAGAAAGTAAATGTCTAGAAAATAATGATGGCAACATAAGCACAAATGTGCTTGTTCCAATCGATGTACAGATTGTTGTAAGAGCTGTAAGAGCCCTCAATAAAATTATTTTTAAAAAATAAAATTTTAAAAAAGACTTACAGTCTTGGAAAGGAGCAGAGGCAGTTCCCCTCTGCCCTTCAGGGTCCCTGAATCAGATGGACTTGATCCCAGCGAGTGCGATCAATATACGTCCAATCAAGTCCCTAAAGTGCCTTCATCCCATGAGGACGGCGGAATGGAGGCTGACATATGGAAACACCAGAGTAGCGACCCCTCAGATCAAGGTGTAGATGTTGCTGTCACCTCAGCAGGTCCCTTTGTGTTCCTTGCCAGTTGGCTTTCTGGCCTCTCACCCGAAAAGGTCACCCTGTGCAGTACAAAGACCACCCACAGGTCCCCGTCCCTGTCTTAGACAAACACTGAGACCCGGGTGTTTGTTCCAAGGAACACTGGCACCTACCTCCTGCCACAGCAGACTGGACCCTACTGGAAAGTGAGGCCCACCGAAACTAGCACTACCAAAAGGTCTTCCTTCTCTTGGATAAAGAAACTACCGATGAAAGCAGCGAGAACCCCACCATTGGCAGGGGGTGGGGAACCTTTGCCAATTAATCCACAGCCATTGCATTGATTCTGACGCAGAGTGACCCTACAGCAACCCTATAGGATAAGGTAGAACTGCCCTCGATGGAATTCCAAGACGAACTTTTTCTTTTCCAAAAATAATTTTTAATGATACAGGAAATGGTAATGGTGTAAGGTTTCAAGCTAAAAGCCATATGCAAAAAGGTAGTTTATAAAATTGCCTAGAGGGAGGAAGAAAAGGGGGGAAAGCGGGTGGGGTGGGGGGGAATAAAACTGCTTAGATAACATATGCCCAGTTCTTGGTTCATTACTTATTTATTTATTTTCCATTTTATTGGGAGTTCTACAGACATTATAACAATCCTAATTCAATTAGATCAAGCATGATTGTACAACTGTTGCCACCATCATTTTCAAAACTTTTTCTTCTTGCACTCTTTGGTATCAGCTCCCCTTTATTCCTGCCCTCCCCTCCCCTCCCCCCAAGAACCCTTGTTGTTATATTAAGTATTATTATTGCTATCCCCCACACCCTCCATATCTTACACTGTCCAATGTGTCTGTTCACCTGTCATTCTGTTACTCATTCTCCTCGAGTGGGGTTATATAATCATCATTGCTATCCGTTCCCCCTTTACCCTTCCCCTCCCCCTCTCTTCCCATACCCCCTGGGAATCATTACTCCCATTACTAATTCTGAAGGGTTTATCTATTGTGTTAGTCGGGGTAGACTAGAGAAACAAATTCAGAGACACTCATATGTGTATAAGAAAGAGGTTTACATACAAGAGCAATTGAATATTGAGAAAACATCCCAGCCCAGTTCAGATCAAGTCCATAAGTCCAATATTAGACCATATGTCCAATATATAAAGTCCTCTTCAGACTCATGAAACACATGCAATGATGCTGAATACAGGAAGATCACAGGCTATTGGGTGGAAAGTCTTGTGGATCCAATAATGGTGTAAGCTTCTCAGCTTCTCTAGCTTAGAACACTACGGTAGTTTCATGTGTCTTGTCAGCTGCAATGTCTCTCAGGAAGTGAGTGTCTGTCCCACCTAAAGCGAGCTATTTATCTCCTAGCACCTCCAAATGAGGTCATCAAGCTGCGACCTGATGGACAGGCTAACCTCCACCCCTTCACTCTTAATCATCTCAAATTGACAACAGATTATGTAACTACCACATCTGTCTTGGATTTCATACATCCAATGATCTTAATTGTACACATGAACATATGCAGGTCTAATAGGATTCATGAGGTAAAACTAAGGCCATAATAGTAAAGGGAGGAAATATTAAAGAACTAGACGATAATTATGTGTTTCAACAGTGCTATATTGCACCGTGGATATATCATCCCTTCTATCTGACCCTTCTGTGAGAGACTGCCCAGTTATCTTACAGGTGGTTTGGGGGTTCAACTTTATCTATGCTTCTTCATGTCAATTTGGTTGCTTGTTTTTGAACTTCTGATACCTATTCCCACCGACACCTCGTGATCACACAGCCTGGTGTGCTTCTTCCATGTGGACTTTGTTGCTTTCCTGCGAGATGGCTGCATGTTTAACTTTAAGCTTTTAGGACTCCAGAAACTATATCTTTTAATAGCCGGCACCATCAGCTTTCTTCATCACACTTGCTTATGCAACCATTTTATCTTCAGGGATTGTGTGGGGAATGTGAGTATCGTACAGTGTGCCACATTACTAGAACAAACTTGTACTGAGGTAAGATTAAAGTAGAAGCTCAAAGTCCAGCTGCTTCTCTGTTGTATTTACATATCTATATGTATTTACATAAATAAATACACCTATCTTTATATTCTTACATATATACGTATCTATATTTGTACATATGTGTGTGTGTATATATATATACATAAAATTTTTCCTTTCTTTTTCTCGTTCCTCCTGCCACACTATCATATTTACCCATCATTTGCCTCTCAGTAATGTCTCTTGGATACATTTCAATTGATCAAACATGACCAGGAATGCTGTCCCCTCCTCACCATTGCTTTAGATCCCTTGCTGTTCCCTTGTCCCTGTCGTTATTGGCTTATTGCTCCCTTCCTCTCGCCTTCTTCTCTCCCATGTCCCCCTCCCCTTCAGTCCCATTGCCTTCTCCTTGGGATTGATTATCCTGCCTATGTTATATAGATAGACACAAGAAAACTAAAGGAAAAAAAGCTCATGCAAATTGTTCCATGTCTAACTATTGTCCTGGCCCCAAGTAGATGAGTATTTCTCTGTTAAATAGCAAACAGGTCCTGGCAA
>NW_022103920.1:83571864-83606917 GCF_000313985.2 Echinops telfairi
CCCACCCCCGTCATATCTTTAGCTTTCAGTGCTGGCCCCTTGTGACTATCCCCCGACCAGTTCAGATGGGGTGCCAAGCGCTGTCCCCTGAGTCAGATGCCTGCTGTTGAGTTTCCTCAGGGACTTTGTGTCTTTGCTCCCATTGCTGGTCTTCTGCACTCCCCTCTTGGTTTGTCTCCATGTGGGCTGGTCAAGCTGGCCACTCTCCCTGAACGGAATCTTCAGTGTTGTCCTCTGTAGCACTGTCATCTAGGTAGGGGACATCATGTCTCGAGCTGGGGCCAGCTCTGCAGTCCTCTCTGCGGACCAGCTGCTTCCAGCGGGAACGTTGTCCTCAGGGCTTGCCATGTTGGAATGAGGTCAACTCTCTCTCTTGTGGAGACATAAACAATACCCTCCCCTTGGGTGGATTAGTGCCCTGCTCCCCCATTGCCATCTTTTTTCTTACCCCACCCCTCTGTGGGTCATAAAGGCATGGGAGGGGGTGGGGGTGGGGAGGAGATAAGACTATACTTCTTTATGGGAGTAGAAAGCCTAGTATTTCTCCTGAGGAGTGGCAGGTGGTTTTGAACAACTGACCTTGAGATTAACAGCCCAATGCACAGCCACTACACACCACAGCATCTTGTTTGCCTATTAGAAGAGGCATTTTGGTTGGTTAGTTTATTATAAATGATCAATTAATAAAAACTAGACAGATTTTAACCAACTTTAAATAAAACTATTCATCAGCCCCCAAAAAGTCCTTTTACTATAAATAATTATCTTAATATTAAGCAATTTTTAAATTGGAAAATTCTCCAACGGAAAATTCCAGGGAGAAAACATAAAACTACTACAAGTAGAAAAGAGAGACCCTGTTCAGGGATCTACCCTCTGTCAGTGTGGATTACACATAGCAGCTACAGTGGCTATGTTGTCATTGTTGTTAGTGGCCAGTGCGTTGGCCCCCAACTCATGGAAACTGTGTGCACAGTGGGATGGAACTCTTGTGATCCCCTGGGTTTTAACTGACTAATTTTCAGATTTCCAGACTTTTCTTCCTGGTCTATCTTAGTCTGGAACCTGTTCAGTGTCTTAGCAACACAAAATTCTCCACTGAGATAGGTGGGTGACTATAGGAATCAAACTCGGGGGTATTGTCTTAGGAATTGAACTCAACGTTTCTCAGGAGGCAATGAGAATTCTGGCTAGTGAACCATGGCTGCCATCAGATTCCGGATATGCTACATTACTGCTGTTACATAGCAAGCCAGCGTGCTCGCCTGGCTTTAACCCTTCAAGGGGCCTCCATTGCTCGTAGAACAAAGTCAAACTCCTGAATGTGGTGTCTAGGGCCCTGCCAGCTCTGAACCTGCTTTTCGCTTCATGCTCATCTTCCTGCCACGCCCCCCCTCCGCCCACCCCTCCCTCCTCTGAGCTGAGTGTGGAGTCTTGCGTGGACCATGTGCTCTCCTCCTCGGAGGCTCTCTCACAGACATGCTTCCCTCTGCCTGGAATCATCTCTGATTCACAGTGACCAGCTAACTCCTCCCTTCCCTTCAGATCTCAGCTTAGAAGCCAAGAAGAGGCTTTCTGAACGCCTACAGTTATAAAGGGTATTTTTGTCTCACTGCTTACCCCAACAGCACCCTGCTGTCAGTGCTGGTTAGAAGTGGAGGAGGTTTTTGTTGAGCCCCTTAAATAGCTTAGTGGTTGGTTGCTTGATTGGTTATTTAGTGGAGAACAATATACAGTAGGTCCCACTTGAATCACTTACTTACGTAAGGGCTAAATGCAACATCACTGATTATTCTAGAATCTAGACCAAGGGTGACATATGTGTTGGGTGCAGCACTTTTCACTTAGTGCCCATGGCAGACATTACTAATCCATCACTAGGTTGGCATCTAATCTGAGATCTGTTTACCATCCTTGTTTAAGCTTCCCAAGGGTGGGGTGGGGGCATGTTGTTCTGACCTTACCGGAGAATGCTATCCTGAAAGTTTGGTCACTCAGCTTCTTCTTTTGAAAAGAGGTTTTGGGGATGGAGAAAATAGCTTTATTACACTAATACATCTAGGGAGAGGAGAAAAGGGAGTGAGGCTCTCCCATGTTAGTCAAGCATTTTCCATTTGCACGATGGTTTGAATTCCCAGGAGAGCAGTATCCTAGCTGATGGATTTCCCCCATAAAAAGGCCTTGGCGTTGGGCCACTGTAAAATTAAAATGAATTCAGATTCATTCATGCATGCAACTTTAATTTACAATTAAAATATTATGCTTACATATTTTAATAAGAATAATTAGATGTACCCAACGGAACCAACTCTCGTGTTTAATGAGACAGAACCCCGATTCCAAATGAAAAGGCAGGTTGGCCATGACAGGAAACACGTTTCGGACAGTGTCTTGTGCGGAGCCTGGCGTTTTTGTTCTTTTCTATTCCACTGTCCAGAATTCATGTTTTTATTCTATTTTTTCCTGAATGAAGAACTCCTGACACAGCCAAGCTGAACTTACCTTCCATGAGGTTTCTCCCCGCTCGCCAGCACATTTCCACGGAGTCCCACCTTACCCCCATAAAGCTACGGGGTCTGGTCCCCCACCCAGAGCTCGCTTGGTGTCAGGAGAATGGTTCCACCCTTGGCCTAAAGTCTCTGGGTGGTGCACGTGGTTGGTACTAGACCACAGTTGGAGCCCACCCAGTGGCCCTTCAAGAGAGAGGCCTGGTGATCTGCTTCCACAAAGACGACCACCAAGGCAGCCCTGGGGGGCAGCTCGGTACACGTGGGGCTGCCAGGGGTCAGAATCAACTTGATGGCAGTGGGTTGGTTGGCTTCTTGTGTTTTACTTATGGGTGGCTTCAAACTCCTTTTGTCTGTGTGTTTCTGAGGGAGTTGGGTTGGGTGGGGTGGGGCATTTCTGTTTTGGTATTCTGGACAACCCCCCACCCCCCAAAAAGAAGAAAACAAACTCACTGCCATAGAGGTCAATGGTGACCCACAGGGATGACACACACACACACACACACACACACACACACACACACACACACGGAGGATTGTAGACCATAACTATTTATGGGAATAGAAAGCCCAGTCTTTCTCCCAAGCAACTGCTGATGGTCTCGAACTCCCGACCATGAGGATCTGCAGATCGCAGCCCAATGAGTACCCGCTGCCCCACCAGGGCTCCTCTTAGTCTGCATCAGGACGACTGAGTTCTGTCTGTGTGTTAAACCCCTTTCCAAACGTAACGACTTCATCCTGAGTGTAATGCTAAGACCCAGGCAGCTAGTGTCACCCTTGTGACAACAGATCCCTGAGCTCCTTGGCAGGGGAGCCCCTGAGCGGGGGCAGGCCCAAGTGGGCTCCTGACAGCTCCAGGCAGCATGTGGACAGAACCCTGAAGGGAGAGGTGCCGGGATGTGCTACTAATTTGGGTGTGTTACCTCTAAGTTTAGCGTTTGTTTGTTCCAGATAATGCTTATGTTGAGGGACGGTCACATTCTGTGCTTCCCCTAGGAAAGCATGATTTTCATGTTCTCCGATTAGAACAGAGGAGGTTGGAAAATTGACTATCACTCAAGAATATCCTCTTACCCAAGGCTTCCACCTGGTATCCCGGGATGCTGGGGACCTTGAAGGAAGCAACGAACTTGCCCGCTCTCCCAAGCCTAAATATGCTGCCTTGCTCTTTCCCATGCTGTCTCTCCCTTCTCCTCTCTTTTTATTCCTTTTACCTTTTTTGGTTTTAATGCTTTAGTAAGGAAAGTTTAAACACACATGAAGTAGGTACCAGTTGTCACGCCTGACTCACGGCGACCTTGTGTAGATCAGTAGAACTGGACTCCATAAGATTATCTGGATTTTAGAAGTATATCGCCAGACCATTCTTCCGAGGTTCACTCTGGGGTCAAGCCTCCAATCTTTCCGTTAGCCACTGAGCATGTTACCGTGTTACCTATTTACACCACTGGTACCTGAGTCTGGGAGAAAGATGAGGCTGTCTGCTCATAAGAATACAGTCTCGGAAGGGCACAGGGCGGTTCTAGCTTGTCCCCTAGGGCCACTATAAGTCAGCGGGCAGTGCGTTTGGTTTGATTTTGTTTGTAGTGCCCGAGTCCTCTTCAGTAGTTATTAACTCAGGGCGAAGCGTATCCACCCGCTCCCACTCTTTAGCTCCCATTTCCTCCTGCTACCACACGCTGGCTAGCGTTTTGAAACAAATTCTAGACATTGTATAATTTCATCTGTAAATATTGCAGTATGAATCTAAAAAAAAGAGCTCTTTTAGAAACAAACCACATGATAACATCTTAAATAATTAACATGAATTCCTTCATATCATCAAATATTCAGTTGGTGTTCAAGTTTCCCTGACTGTTTTGAGAAATAGATCTATTTATGAAATTGGTTGGTTGAGTCATGATCCAAATAAGGATCACGCGTTGCGTCTGGCTGACATGTTGCTCGAAGTCTTTTATCTTCCTTTTCCCCCTTTTCAGTTTATTTGTTGACGAAACGGCATCTTTTGTCCTCTTGAGAGTTTTCCCTTCTGCTTCTTGCTGATGGCATCCATGCAGGGCAGTTTAACCCAGGATTTCTTCTTGCAAAAGATCAGGCATTTTCTGCTGTGATTTGCCTGGTGCATTTTGAGATATAGAAAGATAATTCTCCTTATTTTCGGGTAGAGAGCTGTCACTTTGGGGGCTGAGCTGCACCGAGTCCAGGTTCTGGTCTTTCCCCTGGACTCATGCGTCTGAAAGCTGGCTAGTGAGAAAGGAAGACGGCACGAGACCCAGTGCATTTGAAGGGCGGTGCTCGTGAAGAATACTGAAAGCCCCATGCGCTGCCCAAGGTCAACCCCATCCGTCTGGAGGAGGGACGTTCCAGAATGCTCTTTAGATGCCAGCACGGCGAGCCGTCATCTCAAGTGCTTGGTGCATGTTCTCAGGAGGGACCAGTCCCTGGAAAAGGACCCCGTGTTTGGCAGACGGTCAGCGAGATGAATTGCCACGGCGGCTGCAACGATGGCTCAAAGACAACCACTGTGAGGAGGGTGCCGGACCGGCAGTGGTACCTAGGGCCACGGTGGGTGGGGCACCCAACCACAGCGAGGCGTGTGTAGAGCAGGTTGAAGACATGAACTATTGTGTCTAGCTGAATCTCATCCATGGTGGTTTATTCTGAATAAACAAAAGTTTTAACAAAAATAAAGCCACAGAGCCAGCCACATCCGTGTAGTGTGTCTTTTAGGTGATTTGCCACACCTGTGATAGGAAGTCTCAGAAAGTTCCCGGTAATGTTCTTCCTGCCTTTCAAGTCGCTATTTGTAAAGAATGTTGTGAGTGAAATGGGCTGCATTTCAGTGTGACACTGATTATGGTGGGCTTGTTAGTGTGGGCTGACTAGAGAAACAAATTCATAGACACTCCTTTGTGCATAAGAAAGAGTTTTGTATAAAGAGTAATTGTATATTAAGAAAACAGCCCAGTCCAGACCATGTCCATAAATCCGATACTAACCCATATGTCCAATACCAGTCTACAAATTCCTCTTCAGACTCAAGCAACCATGCAATATGCCAAATGCAGGAGGATCACAGGTCAGTGGGTGGAAAGTCTTGTGGATCCAGTGGTGGTAGAAGCATCTCAGCATTGGCATGGGTCTCCATGTGGCTTCTTCAGCTCCACGGCTCTGGCTCTATCAGTGTAGCTCCATGTGGCTTGTCACCAGGAATGTCTTCCAGAAGAGGGTGTATCTGGCCTCCAGTGAGCTATTTAGCTCCGTTGCACCTTCAAATGAGGTCATCAAGCTGCAACCTGGTTGACAGGCTAGACTCCACCCCTTCCTCAAGTTGACAATAGATTATGTAACTGCCGCAGTGGGGTGCTGGTGTCCTGAAGAGCACCCTGGTACAAAGGACCAAGGTGAGCTTCTGTAGTCGCTAGCCCTTCACTGCGTAGAGCAGTCCCCGACCCAGAGCTGGTGCTCGGTGCATTGGAGTGAATGAGCCGCTGGTTTCAATACGCAAGCACATCAATCAAGCACTGCTTCAGAAGGAAAAATGGCCCGAGAGTGAGAACAGAATGGAGCAGCTTTTCATTTCTGAGGCAGAAAATATGATGTTTGTTACGTTTCTCCTCAAAACTGTGACAAATGAATACTGGTCACCTAGAGGTTCTGCCTTTCTAGTTTTTGTCTCTGCTCGTCTTTTCTATAATCTTATTTAAGTGTTCCATTATCACCTCAAAGCCAAGTCTTGCCTTCTTAAAATTCATTGAATTTGGAAATACTGGTTAAAACATAACTCTCTTTTTTAAAAAAAAGAGAAAACCTTTTGTGATAGTTAAGGTTTATTGTGCCAACCTGGCTGATGAACACATGTGGGATTAATTGGAGGGGCAGAGAGATAAATGGCTCTGCTAGCCTCGCCTGTCTGGTCTCTTGTTCTCTGATGGTTGGACCAGTTGTGGCTGCCTTAGCTAGTTCTCTGCCTCAGCTGGCAAGGCTCACTTCCTGTGAGACATCCCCGAGGAGAAGCCACAGGGACTTACCCTGATGCAGCCCTGGGTGCTGGAGCAGCCACGTGGAGACCCCAGCCAGCACTGAGATGCTTACACGATCACTGATTCGGCTTTCCTCCTGCACTCGGCATCATTTGCGTGTGTTTTGTGAGTTTGAGGAGGACTTTGTAGATCAATGTCGGACACATGGGCCAATATTGGACTTATGGGCTTGGACTGGACTGGGTTGGGATGCTTAATGTACAACTACCCTTTATATAAAATTCTCATAAAATATGAGTGTTTATGAATTTTGTTTTTCTAGTCTACCCAGACTAACACACCTTCTAATTAAAAAATATTTATAAATACACAGGAATTTGAAAGAAAATGTACAGGAAGGTCCTGTGTACCCTTCACTCTGCCTTCCTCAGTGCGAGTATCATGTAGTACACTAGCACCACTAGGAAATGTCATGAATACAGTCCATAGAGTTTAGCTTTTGCCCATTCTTCCACTTGTTTGTTCTTTAAATGTCGAGTTTTAAGAGTTCTTTATGTATTCTAAGGAGCCTGGTGGTACAGTAGTTAAGCTATTAGTTGCTAGTTGAAAGGTTGGGAGTTTGAATCCCTCCGCTACTCCATCAGAGGATGTGGCCGTCTGCCTCCAATGACTCTGACAACCTGACGCCAGGGCAGTGAGCTCAGCTTGGCTGACCTTGTTCTGTAGGACCCATCAGAGGTGGAGTCGACTCGATGTCAATGGATTTTTGTTTGGGGATTACACATTATAGATACAGGTCCTTTGTGGGATTGTGATTTGCACATATAATCTTCCAGCCTGTAATTTGCCTTTTTAGTCTCTTCACAAGGTTTTATTTCAGAGCAAAAGTTTCTAATTTAGATGAGGCCCAAATACACCATTTTTTCTTTTGTGGGTTGATCATTTGGAATCAAAGATAAGCGCTCTTCTTCAAGTCCTAGCTCCTAAAGATTTTTTTCCTGATTTTTTCCCCCTAAACATGCTGTGTTTTAGGTTTAATTTAGAGTTCATTTTTGCATAAGGTTTAGGTTGTGTTTTGGGTTTGGTCCTATGGATATCTAATTACTTAAAAAGACAATCCCTCTTCTTTTTTAAAAAACAATCATTTTATTGGGGGCTCTTACAACTCTTCTAACATTCCACACATCAATTATATTGATCACATTTGTGCTATATTGCCATCATCACTTTCAAAGCATTTTCTTTCTACTTGAGCCCTTGGTATCAGCTCCTCTTTTTCCCCTCCCTCCTCTACCCTCCCGCCCTCGTGAAACCTTGATAAATGATAAATGATTGTTATTTTCATATCTTACACCATCCACTGTCTCCCTTCATCCACGTTTCTGTTGTTCGTCCCTCTGGGGTGGCGGTGGCAGTTTTATGTTGATCATTACAATAGGTTTCCCCTTTCTCTCCTTTCTCCCCCCACGTTCCTCCTACCCTAATGGTATTGCTACTTCCATTACTGTTCCTGAAAGGTTTGTCTGTCCTGGATTCCATGTGTCAAGGGCTCTAACCAATGTACACAGTCCAGTCTAGCCAGATTTGTAAGGTAGAACTGGGTCATTATAGTGAGGGGGGAGAGCATTCAAGAACTAGAGAATTGTGTGTGCTATACACAAGTCTTCCCTAGCTGGCTTGTTCCATCCTTACGACCCTTCTGTGAGGGAATGTTCAATTGTTTACAAATGGGCCCTGGATCTCCACTCTAACCTCCTAATCAATTGATATGATTGTTTGTTTTGAGTCTTCTGATGCCTGATAACCTGATCCCATCAACACCTCGTGATCGCACAGGCTGGTGTGCTTCTTCCATGTGGGCTTTGTTGCTTCCCTGCTAGATGGCCGCTTGTTTAACTTCAAGCCTTTAAAATCCCAGATGCTATATCTTTTGATAGCCAGGCACCACATTTGCTTAGGCACCCATTTTGTCTTCAGCGCTTGTGGTGGGAAGGTGAGCATCACAGAATGCCAGGTTAGTAGGACAAAGAGTTCTTGTGTTGAATCCCTCCTTTTCTAATTGTGTTTACATCTTTGTCAAAACTCATGTGGATTTGTGTAGGTCTATTGTGTGTGTGGGTCTCTGTTCCATTGATTTGTGTGTCTGTCCATCAGTACCATACCTTCTTCTTTTTTAAAAATCATTTTATTAGGGGCTCATACAACTCATCACAATTCATACATACATCAATTGTATAAAGCACATTTGTACATTCGTTAACCTCATCATTTTCAAAACATTTGCTTTCCATGTAAGCCCCTGGCCTTAGCTCCTCATTTTCGCCCTCCCTCCAGTACCATACCTTCTTTATTGCTGCAGCTGAATAATGAGCCTTAACATTGGAAGGAGGGACTCTCCTTTCTATTATTATTATTCTCAAAACTGTTTTGACTGTTCTATGACCTTTTCATTTTCATATATATTTTAGGATAAGTTCACCTATGTCTTCAAATGACCTTTTTGGATTTTTCTGGTTTGGGTCAAGGTTTACGCAGTGCATGATGGTCCCTTTCAGCATGTTGTGTACAAATCGTTTCCTGGCGTCGGTGACAGTTTTTGCCGTCTGTCAGCTTCCTCATGATTTCCGTTCTGTCTGTTCTGTTTCCATTGATCTAACTTCCCTTCTCCTTGCCTTTTCATCTTAGCCTTTGGATAAATGTTGGCCATTTGGCCCCGTCTAGTGAATGGTTTAAGGGACACGTTAATCAACAGGTAAAATTATTTGTTTTATAATCCAATCCTGGGAGTGGTTTCAATTCTTGGTTAAGGTAGTATCTTAGCGTGCTACCTTCCAGCCGCTCTCAGTCCATTACATCTCACCTGTTTAATCAATTTGATGTTTGCTCTAGATTTTTCTCTCATTCTTACCAGGGCCTTCTTTGGCGTCCCTCATCATAACAATTGGTGGTGGTAGTTGAGCACCCTCCAGTTCTGATTGTGGGTTCAAGCGGACTTCCAGCCCTGTTGGCTAGCTTCTTCCTTGAGGCTTTGGTCTCCCTCCTTCTGTTTTACTCCAGGCAAATAGAGACCAATAGTTGTGTCATAGGTGGCTGTTTAAGACTCCAGTTGCTACTCATCAAACTAGGGTTTGGAACACGAACGTTGCAAGGTACTCAATGGTGTGGATCATAACAAACTGTGGGTAACTTGAACTGCCAGCTCCTGAGCACTCTAATCCTGTGCACCACTCAGAGACTCTTCATCTGACATTAAGTCTAAGGGGAAAAACAGACAATAGAAGTGGATCAAGATTGAACCTGGGGACGAGGGTATGCTGAAATCACAGCATGATTATTATCAGAGAAACTGGAATTGAATTTTTCCCCCTCTCATGTTGTATTTTTATGAAAATAATCTTTACTTATATATTCAAATAATTCTGAGATTACAGTGATCTCAAAGCACAGAGATTATCCATATTCTCCTATAAATTTATTAAGCACTAATGAAAGAACTTACTAGCATATCAATATTTAAGGGCTTTCACATAATCGGACTCTCTCAAGTATTTCTCCCCCACTCCAATTTATCTGTTTGACATTTGGGTTAACCCAATATGCATCTAAAAAAAGACATGTTCGTCAAAATGACCATAAGATTAAATAGTATTCAGTGTCCTTTTGATATAGTTGAACTTTCAGAGGGAAAGATTCAAATAGGAGCAACTAAGCTAGCTTTCTAAAGAAATAAACTAGATAAAAATTAAGAAGTATGAAAGGTGTGAAAAACGATTTCCATAAATGTTTCCCTATTCCTTTAACATAAAAGTATACCCTAAGAGTGTGTGTAAGTTAAAGTGCATCTCATCTAGATAGTGAATGTCCATGGCTGGGGAATGTTATTCAGTGAAAATCCCTGGGATAAAAAGATGAGAGGTAGTTTATAGGGAAGTTAATGCTTCATTAACATATCACGTAACTTATTGGAGAGACAGAACAAGCTATTTAAAAGTCTCCTGTGGCCTGGTGGTTGGCCTGGACCTTCAAGGGACATTTTATTTCATTATTTGTTATCATCATAATTAAGCATTTCCAAGCGAAGGCAGTCTTTAGCTTTGTACTACCAAATACCGAAACATGACCCTGCTACACAGTAATCACAAACATTTCTATTTTGTTGTTTTTACTGCTTTGCTTATAATGAGGGTAAGGTGGGAAGTGCAACTAGGTTGAGAAGATTTAATGTACCCCATAAACGGTCTGAATCAAATGATGTTTTATTTGTTCTTTTACCAATCACAACTGATTTCCATCTACAGTTGTTTTGGGGTAAGAAACAGTCGGTCAGCTAACAGAGTAGCTGCGACTTTGAGCTGTGGAACTCACATCAGGGCACCGCTAACCTCTGTGCCGACTGACAATGCAGATCACCGTGGGGAAGTGGGTTCGGGGCTCCTCACCGCTGGCCGTTAGCGGCAGGCAGCGAATGCGGCAGCTTTAGCCTGCCCTCTCCAATCATGCCTGGCAGCGCCTATAACCCTGCTGGCACAGTCTCAAAGTCAGGGTCACTCGCACAATCAGGATCTTCAGCAATCGGTTGTTTTTGTGGACCATCGCCTGCAAGTAGTTCCATTTCAGCATTGCAGGTTTCAGCCGGATTTCCTCTCCTGGTACGCCATCAGATGTGGCAAAGTCCTCTTTGGTCATCTGTCGGGCAACGTGATCCACGGGGAGACCGTGCTGCCTCAGGCCACATTGCCCTCGGAGTCAGGAGGGTGTCCCGTTCCTGTGAGGGCTGCACTTTTCGACAAGGTTTCGATGGGCTACAAGTTTGCTGAAAGCTGCGTCTGCAATAGGTGACCGACAGAGGTTGCCCGGGCATACAGACAGAACGGTTTGGGGGCCTGCTCTGCCACCGCTCACGCGCGGAGATGGACAACGTGGGCCAGACCCACCAGCCGGGACCTTCACGGATCCCTGCACATGCGCGTGATCTGTAATTGGATTTTCTATGAATCTGACCGAGTCTCTCTCTTCAGACGCTCGTTCATGGGCTGAGCAGGAGGGATCGGTTAGTTTAAATTTTTAATTCTACTCTGCCTGGCTTTTTCTTTCACACGAGATGTAGTCATTAGGCCCCCGAAGTCATTAAAGTGTTTAATAAGGTTATTAAATTGACTAACTGCTGCTGCAGAGGCAATTTTCATAGGAAATCCATATGATTCTAGGTATGGAACTCCGGAGATGTGCTCCGTGGCTGACAGGCTGTCAGCGCGCCTCTGAAGGATGGCGGGCAGCCTGGTGAGGGATGCGTCTAATTAAGGGATTATAGGTGAACCTTGGCTTCCTGGGTGCGCCACTCTTGGCTGGAAGTGAGGGTGAAACTTCACTAATTCCTACTAATTGCAGGGCGGGGGAGGGGGAGCCATCTGAGTTATAGAATATTTTAAAAGAAATGTACTTTTATGACTTTGGAGTACATATTTTAACTCCAACGAGGCTAACACTTAGTTGTCTGGAGAAGTCCTAGGGGCCCTACCACTGGGAAGTGAAGGAAGCGCTCGGAAGGAAGGGCGTCCGTCCTCTCCATGCAGTAGGAGCATCGGCACAGGGCGCTTGCAAACAGTTCATCCCCACAGGCCTTCAACATTGGTCCCATTGTTCCCGCAGCCTTCCGCAGTTAATGGGCACCCCCTTCGCCGGATGGGTTTGTTAAGAGACATTTTGCTCAGCTGCTAGAAAAACACACCATTAATTCGTAGCATCCAAGCCCCCAAATGGTTGAGAGTTTGATTTCTATGAAAATTTGATACCATTTCCTCCCCACCCACCCGAAGTCTTTTTTTTTAATCGTTTTATTAGGGGCTCATACAACTCTCATCACAATCCACACATACATCAATTGTGTAAAGCACATTTGTACATTCATTGTCCTCATCATTCTCAAAACATTTGCTCTCCACTTAAGCCCCTGGCATCAGCTCCTCATTTTTCCCCTCCCTCCCTGCTCTCCCCTCCCTCATGAACCCTTGATAATTTATAAATTATTATTATTTTGTCATATCTTGCCCTGTCCGACATCTCCCTTCACCCACTTTTCTGTTGTCGTCCCCCAGGGAGGAGGTCACATGTAGATCCTTGTAATCGGTTCCCCCTTTCCAACCCGCCCTCCCGCCTGAAGTCTCGCATTCGGCCATCATGCATGCATTCAGTAATATCAATGGGACGTATTGGATAGATCAGGCAGTCAAGTCCCACAGATAGCCCTGCTCTACAGGAGCTTAGCACCTTTAGGTAGAAGAGCCCGAGACCCCAACCCAAACCAAACTCACTCCCACGGAGTCCACGCCGACCCACAGGGACCCTGCAGGACAAGACAGAACTGGCCTGTGGGTGTCTGAGACAGGAACTGTTGATGAAGCCCCTGTTAGAACGCCACTTCCGGTGGGTCACCACGTGTTAGGGGTGACTTGATGGCCACTAGTTCAATGGTTAGGGGCTCCCACAGGCTGGGCTGGCCTTAGTTCCATGTTCCAGATGTGTACACGGAGTCTCAGCATATGTTCATATCGTGGGCAGTGGGTGAGCCAGAGTTTCTCCTAGTCTTGTGCTCTTTCCCCAAAAAGGTCAATAACTACCCACCTGTGGGTAAAGAGCCCTGAAAATTTGCAAAGGTTTGTCATTACTGCCATTGCCAATTAATAATCAAGTGAGTGGCTAGTGGGTGTGTGCCACTGCCGTAATTGCATTTTATCATTTTTGTTTAGAAAAAAAATTTTTTTAAATGACAGCTTTGTAGCAGATTCAAAATGGTTTTTTCTATCTTTTCATTTTTGTCTAACTTGTGTAAAAAGGCCCAGGAATAGGTGCATACCCTTACTGTTAAGGAGGAACACTGAGCTGTGGAAATACTTTGTTTCCTTTTCCATATGTCCAGGAACATTTGCCTCCAGTGGCACTCGGAGCCGCCAACTCCCTCCAACCTTGCGCGGTGCCTGCACCGGACCAGAGGACTCGCCTTCCCGCTGGTTTGGCTTCGTGGGGCAGGGTGACCTTGCCCTGGCTCAGCTTTCAGGAAGGGCAGACTTTGCCGCTGTGCACAGCACACGCAGGGCCCAGGAAACCGGTTTCACTTTTTCCTCAAATCAGAAGGAAAAAGGTGACCCTTTAGCTCAAAGGAAAGGCCTTAGACTACAGTGTTAACAGATCGAGGGCACCGTGGTGGGTCAGTGGACGAGCGCTGCTTTCCCTACAGGAGGCGCGGGTTTCTCATTCCTGCACCGGGCACCTCATGGGTAGCCCCCACTCCTCCGTCAGTGAAGGCCTGCGCTGCTGAACACGTTTCAATGGAGCTTCCCGGCTGGGACGGAGCGGCATGAAGACCTGAAACGCTATTCTGACAGGTGCCCTGCTGATGGAGTGATTCCCAGTTGGGCTGCTAACCGCAAGGTCGGCAGTTGGAAACCACCAGCAGCTTTGCACAAGAAAGATGAGACTTTATACTCCTTTAAAGCGTTACGGTCTCGGAACCCCTCAGGGGCAGTTCTACTGGGTCCTGTAGGGTCGCTCTGAGTTGTAATCCACTCGATGGCAGTGAGTTTGTTTTGTTGTCGTTGTTGTTGTTTGTTTGAATCTATTCTGAAAATCAGACAACTATCCAATCCACAACCAATTGCAGGGATGATTCAGGACTGAGCATGGGTTTGCCAGGAGTAGGGGGCTGAGTCAATGGAGTCAACAACATCGGTATACTTCTTTTTCTATCAATACAGCAGTAAACTGTAATTTTAATAGCTTTTATTTATGTTAAGGGTGGTGTGGGCCTATGAAGAAAAAAGTGCTGAAGGTCCAAGAAGTCCAAGTGCAGCCCAGGCCCTGTGGCGGCACCGCACAGTCTGCTCTGGACTCTGGGCCTTGGCTCTCCTGTTTGTCGTAACCCTCCCTTCTGTTCATGGTGTGGAGACAATGCGGTAGGAATGTGAGTTGAACACACAGGCGCAGCTTACAGGGGCCTGAGGGCAAGGCAGACAGACTGGGGGCCTGTGTGTCTGGTTCCATGCCTACTTTACCCTCAACCCGACCACCTTTGCAGCTATGAGGAACTATTGCAGACAGCTTGGTTTAGCTATTGTTTTATGGTTCCTCCTATAACTTAGAATCTGCTTTTTTAGGTTTGCTTGTTTGTTTTGCTCTAAATTTATTTCTTAAAAAATTTTTTGGAAAAGAATTTTAGTTTTATAGAATTCACATTCCGTACACTTCAGTAGTTCAGTCATATTCAAAAGAGTTGTACGGTCATCACCACAATCAATTTTAGAATGTTTTCTTCTTTCTTGTCCTCATTGTTATTAGCTCCCCACTTCCCCCTCCCCTCCTCTGCCAGATCCCCAAGAAATCATTAATCCAATTACTGTCTATAGTTTTACCTGTCCTGGATTTCATAAACAGAAAAACAAATGAACGAACAAATGCACAAAAAAAAAAAAAAAGAGGAAAAAAACCCAACAACAACAAAACAGAGAAAAACCTCAATCAGAAAGAAAGCAAAAAACCATATTAAAAACTAGAACAAAATTGAAATGGGCCAAAAGGGAGATCAGATTAAATTTAGGTATTGCATTTTAACTTAATCATATCTGCAGTAATCGGCATGATAGCAAGGCCGTTCGCGCCCCTGCTCTGTGGTGGGAGGAGGATCGGCGTTGAAGAAGTACTGGCTAGACTGGGTGCAGCACCACCAGGTCTTACCCTGCCTCATTCGGGTTGTGTCTCCTGCAGGATTTAAATGACCAGGCGGGTCCCAGTGAGGCTCACGAGGGCACTGCCCACCATCTCAGAGACCTCAAATGCAAGCACGGAGTGTGGACTGCTCTCACACTTTGAAATCCCCTGGCCTGTGTCTTTCTTTAAAAACAAAACCCCACGGTCCGTCTGCGGCCTCCTCTGCTTTCAGCTTTGCCTGGGAGCAGCACTATGAGGCGCCTAACATTTTAGCCTCTAACCTAAGGTGACCAGACGTCCCGCTTTTGGCAGGACAGCCCCAATTTTTGGCGTTTTTAAAAAGTCCCGATTTTTGGAAAGGATGCACGACAAGCTAGGGAACGGTCTATTTGGTCCATATAGACCAAATTTTTCATCAAGAACCCCACCCCCCGGTCAATGGTGTCCCGCTTTAAATCTGGTCACCTTACTCTAACCCCGAATTGTCCCCCAAAGTTAAAAGATACTGAAAATTAAACCCAACGGTGACTTTCGTGATTATCTCAGCATGTACCATGCCAATAGCATTTCTTTTCCGTCCCACGCTTTGTTTTTATCAGCCCAGTCTGACTAGTCTCAGGAGGCCGGTGGCCCTGTGGGCTAGCTGCTCACCACGAACTCCGTGCTTCCAACCCACCAGCTGAAGGGAGGGAGAAAGCGGAGGCTGTCCGTTCCTGTTAGATGCAGGGTCTCGGAAACCCCACGGAAGGGGCCCTGTGAGTCGGAATAGATTGGTCGTGGATTTGGCTTTGGTGGGGTCTACCTAGCTTCCTAAAGAGCGCTTTCTGAAGTCTCATGTTTTCAGTTTTACTCCGCATTCCTGTTTTCAGCATCCGTGCGAAGGAACAGAGACTTGCCCACTGTGTAAGTTTCGTTACTAGTTGGTAACCATTGATTTTATCGATGAGGGAAAGTGTTATGAAGATGAATCTATCGGGATGCATTCTGAAACTAGAGAAGTATTCTTTATAAGAATAAGATTGTGTAGTGTTCCTAGCTTTATTCATAAGGCCCTGCTGCTTATTCTCCCCAGACCGGGCTGCACACACAGTCAGCTTCGGCTCTCATTCTTTGCTTCTCCCATGACCTTCGCTCTGCTTCCGTGAGCCCTAGGAGGCGATTTATTGAGCAAGGCCAAGGGCCTGTGCCTTTAATAGAGAGACGAAGGAAGTAAGAAAGGACTGCGTTTAAAATTGGAGACACATAGGAACCTTTTTTCACCCTTAAAAGTCAAAAACCAGACTTGGAGTCTACTTTCTTATTTGCCTGCAAATAATCTTACAAAAAGCTGTCCCCAAACGCGCCAGCCCAATTTTGCCTTATTTTAGAAATTCCCATTTGTGGCTTAAAAAAAAAAAAAAGTCGTTTGTGCAGTGGCCCGTGGTGTCTGATTCATGCACGCTACTTCTGGTTTTTGAAAGGGCCACAGGCACACGGGCTAGAGCTTCTGTGGGCTCCGGGCAGTCCTTCTCCTCGCTCTTGTGAACCCTTCTTGAAATCCTGAAACATTTTCTTTGTGTGTCATGCCCTTACAGGAATTCGTAAGTGTCTGGGTTCGAGACCCTAGGATTCAGAAGGAGGACTTTTGGCATTCTTATATTGATTATGAGATCTGTATTCACGTAAGTATACAGTGATCTGTAGAAATCAGTCACTTTTTCTGTAGTATATAGTTTATGGCACACTGATAATGATATGAAATTGGTACGCATTTGCTTAGTTTGAAGAACGAACTTCCAATGATTATGACTAATGATTTGTGTCTTAAATGCAGAAGGAAGTTGGTTCCTGAAGTTGTAAAGTTTTTTTAGTGCTTTATTCTCACTGTTAAGATTCTGCTTATTGCTTTTTAAAAAAAGGTTTATTGTTGTTATTTTTTGTATGAAGACATTAATCCAATTAAGATTGATGGTCAAAGAGTATGTTGGTAATGATATTTATGATGAGTGGTACTTCTTTTGGATCTGTGATAGTCTATTTCTGGACAAGATTGCCTATGAACCTTTGGTTTTGGATTTTCTGGTGAAAAAGAGATGTGTAGCATTTTATGTATGCAGTCAGAAAGAGGCAAGTATGTGCAATTAGTGCACCATGTTCTAGATGACGAAGAACTAACATTAGCAGTCAGTCCCTAGAATGGATGCATGTTATTGGAACGGACACTAGCACCATCTCCTGAGCAGTGTTGAATGGCGTGTGGTCCCTGCAGTCATCGTGACCAGGAATCAAAGCTTGTTTTCTGTAAAGGGCCAGGCAGTTAAGTTCTTTCCGCTTTGCAAGTCCCTGCAGACTCGGCCCCCACTGCTACTCAGTTCTGCTAGTGTGGGCGAAAGCGACCATAGGCGACATGTAAGTGAGGGAACATGATGATGTGTCAGTAGAACTGGGGCGGACCAGATTTGGTCCACCATACGTAGTTGGTCAGCCGCTGGTCTTGATAGTGCTCACTTTTCCCGTCATACTTAGTCCAAGTGGAACTGCTCTTAGGAGCAGAGAAACCGTTGACATCTGTGCCTACATAGAGCACAAGTGAAGTAAAAATTTAGCCTTCATCTAGTTAATCTTCCCATTGTAAATAGCGAAATTGGTGTATAGACAGCAGCCATTTTTTTCTCCATTTTTAATTTTGTTTTGTTTTTTGGGGTTTTTTTTGGTTTTGGTTTTTGTTTTAAGAGTCCCCAACACAGAAAATAAATAAAGTAAAATCTTAGAAAAGGTTTGGGATGCTTGTGCTGTAGCTCCTTGTTTGAGTGTCCTTTGTATTCTGACTTTGTTTGGCTTGTATTCCTGAGCTCACACCAAGACAATTTCTGTGTGGAAAGTTAGAACATGAATACATTCATTTAAATGCTCTTTTAAAACAAAATTCTTTAATTGACTCTTAACTTCCCTTAAAAAATTGTAAGTCCTTGCCTTGTACTATAGGGTAGGCCTGAAATATAACCATCCTAAAGAGCCCAGGAGCCCTGTGGTGGCACAGTGGTTATGTGTTGGGTATGATCCCCAAGGTCAGCAGTTCAACATCACCAGCTGCTCTGAGGGAGAAAGACAGGGTTTTCTACTCCTGTAAACAGTGACAGTCTCGGAAACTCACAGCAGCAGTTCTGTCCTGTCCTATAGGGCCGCTGTGAGTTGGCACGGACTTGACAGCAGGGAGCGAGTGGGACAGATTCTTTTCTGTTACACAAGTAGCAGGAAGTGAATGCAGAAACCGCTGTCGAAGCCGGAAATGATTGGTTCCACAAATATTATTGGATGGGGTCCTGGTGATTGTCTGAAATGCTAATAAATTGACCATGAATGGATCTTGGCTTGGTGGATAGCCAAAACAACCAAGGAACTTTAGAGGAACTTAATTTGTGGTCTCAGTATACTCTGGTCTGGAAGAAGCTTCTGCTTGCTATTGTGTGATGAGCGTGGATGCTGAGGCTAGAGAATTCTTCTCTGTCTCTTGTGCTCAGGAGCTTTGCAGGTAGAAAAGCTGCTGCTTCACCTGTCAGGTAACCTTAAGGGAAATGCTCTCAGGGGACTGTGAAATCCTAACATTTTCTTGGGATTTTAAATGAATGAGCTCGGAGCAGAATCGCTCAGCTTAGATCAGCCTCCTGCACTTGCTCAACAAATGAAGGATTCATAGACCTTTCTTGGATGGAGGTGCCCAAGTGGCTCACCGGTGACAACATTCACGGTGCTTCTGCGCGGGGAAACTCAAGGGAGTTTCGGTGACCCAGCCTGTACTCAAGACGCCAGGAGGCCTCGACTGGTCTGGAATTCTTTGGGGAGAGACCCTCCCCGGCCTCGTTACGGCCCCAGTCTGGCGTAACACAGCCTGCCGGCTCCGACCCCGAAGGAGCACATCAGAGTGAGGCGCTGTTGGACCTTTGGCTGCTTTGGGCAAATCTCTTAACCCGTCTGCATCCTGATCTTCTCTGACCTCACAGCAAGAAGATGAGAAACTGCACCCATGTATCTTATGGGAACAGTGTGAGGATTAATGCAAATGTGGCTTCGATTGCCAATAGAACAGTCACATTTTGTGAAATTGGACTGAACTCAGGGGGATAGAAATCTGCCTCTCATTGGGTCATGTAAACATTATCAAATGGAATTTTGAAATGAATACAGCGAATAGAGATACTTTTGAAAATGAGTAGGAAAAATTGGACAGCCTTTTGCTGTACCCAGAAGAGAAATAAACATATTTATCCATCTTGTTTACCCAAAGGAGAAGCAGTGTGGTTTCATTCAGTATGAGGACTCTGTAGATAACAGTTCCTGAAGGAAAACAGCCAAATACACACTGCTGCTATTGTGTTAATAGGTCACGCTTACCGGGCACTGGTTATCAATCCTCACAGTCACTCTATGGAATAGCTAAATTCCATGGCATCCCCATGTTACCAATCAGGACACAGGAGTTGGGTGGCTTGCCTGGTAGCAGAGTCTGTCTGGAACCCGGGGTAGCTGATTCTCCAGGTCTCAGCAGGGTGGTAGGTTACTAATTCGGCTGCTACTGGTTAGGGCAGTGCTTCTGACACTGCCAGCTGCTCCCTCAGAGAAAGGTGAGATCTTTTGCTCCTGTAAAGATTTTCTCACTGGATCCAATGATCAGGAACTAAGTGACAGTTCTTTCAAGAAATAAACTTGGAGGAGGAGGTGCTGGAGGGGGTGGGGAAGGCATTTTAGCAAATGTCACAATGAATCGCAAGACTAATTTTTGACTTAGTGGGAGTTAATGTTAAAAATCTGTACTGGACCATTGGAGGAATTACCAGAGTGAGACAAACCGAGCTCCCAGACAAGAATCTCAGTGTAGATTTGGTGTTTATCAAACGAACCCAGAGGAACAAGTCACAGTCCGAGTTCGAATGGAAGACCTTGCCTTTGCTCCACCTGTGGTAGCTGCTGTGACAATCCTTTGCTGAGCCCACACTGTCGTCCACTTTTGAGAGGTGCTGCGGAACCCCTGTCTCATGGTCAACACAGAATCGGAGGCCACGGCACGAACAACGGATGCTCTGCTCTCCGTTTTCTTTTCCCACGACTGGATCCACTGGCTCGTCCTGATTTATAAGCAAAACCTGGAAAACCTACAAGATTAAAGGTTTTGTGGTTTATTTAGGACGAATACAGGAAATATTACTGGTGTTTTGGTGAAGAAAGTCAATTTTATACAGTTTATTTCGATCTAAATAAAATGTGAATTTTATTTATTAAAAAAAAAAGATTTACGGTCTCGGGGACCCACGGGGGCAGTTCTAGTCTGTGCGAGAGGGTCGCTGTGGGTTGGCAGAGACTTGAGAGCAGTGAGTTTGGAGCTTTTTGGTGTCCTTCAGGCCGCCCCTCCTCCCAGGGCACATGCCCTCTCCGAGTCAGATCACTCTCCCCTCATGAGCCCTGGTGGCGCGGGGGTTATTGCACAGAGTTGGGCTGCAATCTGATAGGTCTAAAGTTCAAAACCAACCAGCTGCTCCTCAGAAGAAAGATCGGGCTTTCCACTTCCATACACAGTTATAGTCTGGGAAACTCGCAGGGGGCAGTTCTACGCGTCACATCGGTTACTCTGTGTTGGCATTGACTGGGAGGGTAGGATGGTTACGTTATGAGTCCCTGGATGGGGCAAACAGTTAATGTGCTCAGTGGCCGACCAAAGGCTGGTGGCTTGGCTCCACCCAGGGATGTCAGAGACTCTGAGGCTTAGAAGGAAGCCCTGGCAACCTACTTCCCCAACACCAGCCACTGCAAAGGCCGGTGGAGTGCAGTCTAGCCCGATCCTCAGGGTATCTATCTCCATGAGTCCGAGCTAGCTCCATGGCAACTAGCTTCTGCTGTTCTGGCCTTTGAAACTGTGCGAGAGATCAAAGACAAGTAGCTTCCTCCTCAAGTGAGCTGGTATTTCTTTATTTTCTTCTCTTTCTCTCAACAGACCAACAGCATGTGCTTTACGATGAAGACGTCCTGCGTACGAAGAAGATACCGAGAATTTGTGTGGCTGAGGCAGAGGCTCCAGAGCAACGCGTTGCTGGTGTAAGTGACTCCGAGGGCCTGGTGGACTGCCCTGCTCTCCAGGTCCTCAGAATGTGGGCGGAGGAAGGCCCAGGAGCCCTGGTGGTGTCGTGGTGCAGGTTGGGCTGCTGACAGAAAGGTCGGCGGTTTGAAACCACCCGCCTCTCCGAGGGAGAAAGAGGGCGGGTTCTAGGCTCTTAAAGAGTTGCCTTCTAGGAAGCTCATAGGGACTAAACTGAATGTTAGTGAATTTTGTTTGTTTTCACAGATAAAGTACTGAGGATTTTATGGGCCTTCTTCTTGATTACAGCATAAAGCTTTAGGTAGTTTTGTGCTTACTACATCTAAATGTAAAATGTATCTTTGGAATTCCACCAGTGTTTATGGATCTTGACCATGAAGGGCCTCTGGAGAGTGAAAAGGGGGTGTTTTTCTTTAAGTTAATCAATATCCTTATGAACGAATCCTTGCTAATAAACTGCCACCAAGTGGATTCTGACTCACAGTGACCCTCTCGGACAGAGTAGAACTGCCCCTGTGGGTTTCTGAGACTGCCAGTCTTTACAGGAGTGGACAGCCTCATCTTTCTCCCTTGGAGCAGCTGGTGGTTTCAAACTGCTGACCTTGTTGTTAACAGCCCCACCCTATGGAAACCTGGGCTCCTTCCTCCCTTTAGGAGTTGTGCAGTCCTCTTTATTAGACAGACTTGGCTTTACTGGAACTCCACCCCCTTGATTTGATCATTACAAAACATTTTTTCTCCTCTTTCTCTCAAGACAACTGCCAGACCTTCCATCGAAAAACCTCTTTTTCAACATGAACAACCGCCAGCATGTAGACCAGCGTCGTCAGGGTTTGGAAGATTTCCTCCGAAAGTAAGTGCATCGGAATTCCTGTGGTCAGATTGTGGACTCGCAGGTCTCGCAGGTCTCCTGTCAAGGGTTTAATGTCACACGCACAGGGGGGGGGAGACCCGCACTGCCTTTGAATCATTTGTCGCTGTGCTGGTCACTCGGCAGTTCATTTCCTATATTAGAGCACCACCTCGTGGCTCCCATCCTGTGCTACACATGTGTAACCAATCCTAGAAAGAAAGCAGGGTGCTAATCACGCCGGCTAGTCAATACGTAGTCCTGTCAGCGGTAAAGCAGATCCAAATTACTGGGGAGTTTATCTGACCAAAGTGAAAAATCTCTAGGAAACGAATATACCTGTTGAAAAGGCACTTCTTCAAAACTGTGTGTATTTACAGTTCCCCTCCGAGGAACAGACAAGCATCAGCTCAACAGTGGGCTGCTATTGTAAGGTGACCAGACGTCCCGCTTTTGGCGGGACAGTCCCAATTTTTAACAAATTTTCCTGTGGCGTGCAGTGTTTTTAAAAAAGTCCCAAATTTTGGAAAGAATGCACGACAAGCTAGGGTATATGGTTTTCGGCTACCATTGGCTATTTTGCCAGGGTATGAGTTTTATCAATGGTCTCTGGCTTTACCAAAGTTAAAATCTGGTCACCTTATGCTAGTGTGCTTTGGGGTGCCTCTAAATTGATGGTTTGAACGGTGTTTGCTAGGGAGTGCATCTGAGGGAGTGTTTGTTGAAGGGGCCCTTGCCCAGCCCTCTCAGTGGGCTAGTTACTGGATGATCTGGTCAAGGCGGGGACTGCCGTTGAAGAGATTTGAATTCACACTGCTCTGAGATTTTCCTTTTATTCCATTCTTTGAAATTCTAGATTACCTACCCCTGCCATGATTTCCTTGCAGACCCTGAGAGCAGACTGCCCATGTTCAAATCTACGCTCTGCCTTTTACTTGCCGGAGGTTTGGGTACTCCCTCTGCCTGTATTCCTCTGCCTGTAAAATGGGGTTCACGAGGGTACAGCCCGCACGAGGCTGTCGGAGATGAAACACGTGAATGCCTGTAAACCTCAGGGCCCGGCACACTCAGGCACTGTGCCCTCGCTGAGTGTTGGCTGTAGCAGCATTTGAGTTCCTGTAGAAACAGTCGTGTTTTTCAGCTGAGCTTTCGAACTCCCTGTGTTATCAATGAGGAAGTGGACTGAGTCACCTGACTCGTTGGTGCCAAGCTCCAGTCCCCAGAAACCTCTCTCATTTTCAAGATCTGAAGTCGGCTCCGTTGAGTTCCCTGAACAGTACCTTACAGCTTGCCTGACGTCACACACTACCTTCTCTCCATCTGGCTCCCTCATCAAGGGCCTGGGTATTAAGTATGCACATGAATATTAATGCTTATTGCTATTAGATTGAAATAGTGCCTTTCCTCGGAAGGGGTCAGGGACACATCCAGAAACACACGATTATGAATTGTGATTATAAATTGTGGGAGAAGGCGGCAGAGGAGCAAAAAGGAGGGGAAGCACCCAGGAGAGCCGACCAGAGCGACTCAGCAGACAGCTGAGGGCGGTCACCAGAAAATGTGTCCATGGTCGTCTTTTGGGGATCACAAACGTGACCGAACAAAGACTTGCTCAAGTTCTTTCTGCCCTTTCCCCACGGGACAGCTCTCATTTTAATTGTTGGCTGCGGGAGGCCCAGGTGGCTGATGCTCTCCCCCTTAAGATGTGCTTGCAGTTGCCCTGCCCCCTGCTCCACATGCTCCTGCCCTTCCCCCCAAGCTGCAGACTGGCCATTGCCCAGGAGGACTGAGCAGGGGGAGGGAGACTGAAGCCTGCCATCCCTGTCAGCGTGCAGGAGCTGCAGGTCTTACCATGCACCGGAGTCTCCTTAGTGAAGGCCACAGGACAGCCTGCACCTCTGGGATTCTGCAGCTAGTGAAGCAAGCACCAGGCCTGCCTTTTGACCTGGCGCCCCTTTGTGCCTTTGAACACAGCGCGTCCCTCCACAAGAGGATCCACCACAATGGACAGCCAGACGGTGACGCACTGGGTTCTTATGGCACACTCTATTTGAGGGGGCTTCAAAAAGTTAGCCAAGCAATTCTATTATCGGTGCACTCCATGTGAGCACGGACTGTTAGAAGCTGTCCTGTGTAGTTTGCCTGCTTGTGGGCTGCCTTAGATGCGGACACCTTCCTGGAGAGTGTCCTGGATCAGGGGCTGGACGAACTGGGCGTCAGGGCTGCCCTGAATTGTGGCTTCTGATTTTTTTCTCCCCTAGCCATGTGACCTTGGAACAAGTCACTTACGGTTATTCCTTTGGGCCGTGGTTTTGCATAAAGAATAGGATGATGTGACACATGCACTGCCAGCCTTACTGGGTCACTGTGCTGTCCAAATGATGGTGCAGAAAGGACTCTGAAAGCCACCGAGTGGTCATTTACTCAACAGACATTTACTCAGCAATTGCTTTGGGCCCTCCTCTGGGAGGTAGGACAGTGCAAAACATACACGCCCTTGTCCTCTTGCAGCTTCTATTTTAGTGGGGAAGTATTGTATGTATGTGTGTGGGGGCTTATGGGTGGTACAGACAGTTTGCACTTGGCAAGGCTGGAGTCCAAGGTTGTGGTTTAAATCATGGATGAAGGGTCTGGCGATCTACTTCCATTAGATGCCACCCCCCCTACACCAAACCTGTTGCCCTTGGGTTCATCGTGAGCTCATGGCCACCTCTTGTGTGGGCTGCAAAGTAGGAAGGCGCCATTGTTTTTCGTGCTTCTAGTCTTTGTGGAAGCCTACCTCTCGGCCTTTCTCCTGTGGTGCTGCTTGGTGGGTTGGAACTGCTAACTCTTGGGATAGTAGCTGAGCGGGAATCACTCCCACCAGGCAGGCTCCTGCCCCGCTAAGGCTCTCTGCAGGGACAAGCCCAGGAGTCAGTTCTATGTTACAACACCTGGGGTCTCCATGAGTTGGGATCCCGCGGAGGACGTTTTTGTTGGGGACTCTAAAACGCTTATCACGAGGTCATGAGAGTTGGGTTTAGATTTCTCTTCTGGAAGCCAAATCGTGGAACCGACACCCGGTTCTCCTGGGAGGTTACTTGCTCCACTGTGTCGTGTGACCGTTTGTCTCTAAGCAAGTGAGTTTCACACAGAAAACGAAAGGCGGTTTTTCAGAACCTGAAGGACGTCAGGACAATCCCACCTGGCTGCTTCCAGGCCTAACCTGCAGAGGGGGGCTCCTGCTGGCTCCCCCTTCCCAGGCCCCGAAGATGCTGTGCTGACTTCTGTTCCTTGTCCAAGGGCCAAGTCTGTGCCCTGGCAGGCCAACCCACTCTGAGCACTGAGTGTGCTGCACAGCCAGCCCAGTGGTCCCCACCCCAGCAGGCAGCTCTGCGGTTCGCTTGGCTACCCACTCAGTCGGAGCCCCTCCCGCGGCCCGCCTGGCTGAGTCGTAGAGCCGCTGGAAGCTGACAAGGGACAACACGGTGGTATGAGACTGTGACGGCTGTTGGGCTCTGGCATGTGCCCTCACTGCTTCTGAGCCCGTGGCGTCAGCTCTATGGGCATATCTGTCATTCACACAGCACACACTAGTTCACTCGCATGAAGAAGAGTTGCACAGTCATCGCGCACTCCGTTTTAGAACTTTTTCTTCATTCTTGCACTCGTCTTGATTAGCTCATCCCCCTCAGCTTCCCCTGCCCCGTCCCCAGGGAGCCATTAACCCAGTGCCTGTCTGTGGATTTACCTCTCCTGGATTTCATACGCAGAAACACATTCAACAAACAAACAAACAAAACCCAAACTTCAACAAAGTAAACAGGTAAAACCTCAACTGAAGAGAAAACAAAAGATTTAAAACTAGAACACCTTTGAATGGATCACCAGGGAGATCAAATGATTGGGTGCTAATTTTTCACCTCGCAGCATCTGCAACAATCCACTTTCCAATAGCGATTTTAAAAATCATTTTATTGGGGGCTCGTACAACGCTGATCACAACCCATCCACCCATCATGTCAAGCACGTTTGTACATTTGTTCGCATTCGGTTTTAGAATGTTTGGAAGTTGGGAACCACCGCACTCCCTTTGGTCAAACCCTTTGAAACAAAGGGCTGCTGTGTCGGGGTCCATGTATTGGTGAGCATCATGTGAGCACATGTATTGGTGAGCACATGTATTGGTGAGCATCGCGTGTGTGTGTCCATGGAAAAGTCACTGGTTGAATCACACATATCTAATGACAAATATCCAGGCATCTCTTCATTGATGGGTTAGGATATTGTGCCTTTGACCAGTTTTTGCCATTTCTTGGACACACGCTTGGCATTTGCCTTGTTTCAACTTAATACTTAGGAGCAGGCGCAATCTCAGGAGTTGGCTGTGATTGTCCCAGCTGTATGAACAAGGAAACGATAGGACAGGGGCCACCAAGTCGATGGTGACACACAGGGACCCTGTAGGACAGAGTAGGACTGTTCTGTGAGTGTCTGAGACTGTCATTCTTTACGGGAGTAGAAAGCACTGTCTTTCTCTTGGGGAGCGGCTGGTGGTTTCAAACTGCTGAACTTGATGGTAGTAGCCCATCTCGTAACCAGTGCGCCACCAGTGCTCCTTGGAACAGGTGGAGGGCACTGCATTAATCAAAGGAATGGGAATTCATTGATAACTAGTACACTCAGAAGGGCTAGTGAGATTTGGTCAGTATGCCTGTGAGATCTTTGCCAAATATATTAATTTCCCCTCACTCTTGGTTTATCTTCTGATCCCCCTTTCCCTTTTAATTCATAGCAAACTAGACGTTGTTTCTACTACGAGTAGGAAAAGAAAGATAGACTGAGATTATAAACCCCGTTGGTACGTCTGTAACTGTGAGTAATGGCATTCTAATTTTTTTTAGGATTCATGAACAGAAACAAGGGTGGGAGCCATTCTTATTTCCTTCTTTGCTGATGGTTTACCATGAATACCCTGTGTTCCAAACTTTCATGTTATAGTTTGCTATTTCTTAAAAATTTAAAGAATATTAATGCTTCCTACAAAGACTAGCCATGTACATCAGCTGTACATCTATGCATGCATGCACATATATGAATGCATATATATTTATATTTTAAATGTCTTTGTCTTCAATAGAGGGCACCACAGCACAGATCATGAATGTCCTCAGTGACTATTTGTAGGTTTTATTTATTTTCTCTTATACTAAGAGATAACTAAGCTGCGGTTAAAAAATGTACAAACCCTTTTTTGTACCCTCTACACATTACACAGCTATGTGTTCGTATCGTTATGTTGGGTTTGGTAGGCGCAGGCATCCTCGGGATTCAATGATGCCTCATAGCTATATATTTTCTCAACGAAGCCAATATAGAATTCGCCTAATAAGATCATGTTGAGGCAAACCAGATTTTCAGCCATTCAGGGGGGAAAACAGATTTTGCCTTGTCTCGTTTACGGATTTTACAGGGAAAGAAATCGCTTCTGACTGCGTTGTAAGTATCTTTTCAGAAATTCCTTTAAAATTCTAAAGGCTACATTTTTTGATCTTCTTATAAAGAATTAAAATGATATACAGTTGCTGTTATAGAGGCTTCTAAACTGACATTTTATTGACTGTTTTACAGAATGCTCTTTGAATTAAATTTGAAGTTGATTTTCAGTATTAGATTTATTTGTAGAAAACGTGGCACAAATAGGACTAAGGGAAAAAATAGGACTTAACGTGATTGTGGCCGTCACAACGCGACTTACAGTAAAACCAGGATATCACTGCCCTGAGCTGCTCAGCCTCCTCAAGCCCGATGGCAAAACACTAAGATATTTTTGCTTTTTTGAGAGAGACTGATGGATACCCATAGACTCATATACCCCTATAGGACAGGGTAGACCTGTCCCTCTGGGTTTCCAAGACTGTAACCCTTTACAGGAGTAGAAAGCCTCATCTTTCTCCCCCAGAACGGCAGCCGGTAGTTTTGAACTTCTGTCCAGCCCAAGGAGTAACACCTTCACCCCCAGGGCTTCTCTGAGTTGTAACTGGCTCGGTAGCCATGAGTTTGATTTTGGTTTGGGATACCCATGGAGTAGGGAGCCTCGGTAACACAAAGGCTAAGCGCTGGGCTGCTGATGAAAAGGTCCAAGGTTCAGATTCACCAGCCACTCTGCTGGCGTTAATTGTGGCCGTCTGCTTCTGTCAACATTAGAGCTTTGGGAACCCTGAGAGGCAGTAGTAATCTTGTCCTATGGAGTCGCCATGAGACAGCAACAGGTTTTCACTCATGGCATGTGGGCGGTATAAGTTCCCAAGAGATAGAGCCGATTCAAGAGAGCAGACCTTGCTGAACAGACCCACTGCATTTGAGCCCGGGCCTGTGGGTGTTCGCCTGTTCCCTGCCCGGTGCCCCCTCCTTGAGTTGTGTGCAGGGTAGTGTACTGGGCTCTCTTCCTTCACCTTAGTGTCCTCCAGGTGGCAGTATTAAGCAGAAAAGGAAGCCCTGGGAAATAATGAGTCTAATGTACAGTAAAATTGGAAATTGAATTATAGCTCAAGAAAAAGGACAGTAGCCTTGAGGTCCCGATCAACCTGGACTCTGATCACTTTTGTTTGCTGTACCCATGTGTTAGGTTACTAGCAAGTTAATAACCACACGTGAGCAGTTCAAGGCTCAGTGGAATTGCTCTGGACGTGAAATAAAGCTAAAATGAATTTGTGTCCAATATCATCGGCATTAGTGTTCATTACTTTTGTGGTGTAATGCCTCAAACCATCCAAAATCAATTTTAAAGATCACCCATTATTTTATAAAGAAAATCAAACACATTGCCAACAGAAACACAGCGGTAAGTGTGATCCTGTGAGCAGTTACCTTTGTCCCACGGCTGGCAGGAAACTACTGTCAGAAGGCTACAGGAAACACCGCTCAAGCTTCACAGCAAAGCAAAGCTAATATTAATGGGCTGTTGCTATATAACTCTTCCGTTAATTTGAAGTATTTAAAACAAGAATGGTAAACATTTGGAAACGTAGAAAATAAATCTCCAAGATAGTAAAAAGGGATTTACTATGGTTACTACTTGTTCTGGGCAAATTAATCTTTATCACCTCTGGGAGAACCCAGGACATGGAAGAGAGATGGAAATATTTAGCTACTTTGCTTGAGTTTTTGTCCTTTGAAAAGTGGCAAGAGTTTACTTTCCACTTCAGCGGGCCAATCACGTATGTTTTCCCAAATTGCGTCTGCAAAATCCCGGCAGCAAGAGGGGACGGCTAGTTTGGCTTGGATCCTTCGTACTTCTGCTTGCTTAGAGATGAATGCTATTTTATTTTAAAGAAAAGGGCAGGGTTCGATAATGACCCTGAATTTTAAGTCAACTGAGACGAATACCTGAAATAAATGGGTGGTTCTAATGACTTGTTTAAAAAGGCAGAAAATAAACGATGGCCTATTTGGTCTGAAACACCTGGTCTCTATTTTCACACACGTCTATATAAATTTTTATAGATTTGGGAAAATTTTTACTCAGGCTTCAGTTGGCTAGTTTTGCCCCATAGTGTCTTGCATTATACCATTGCCGAAACTCTGAATAGGGACTAAATTATTATGTATAAAAACGCTTGCTAAAAAGGCAAATCCAGTTTTTATTTGAATGTAGGGGGATGGTTTGACTTGATTTCCTACTCTAACACATGCATTTCAGAAAAAACCAAACCAAACCCCTCGTTCACCAATATTGGAATTTTGAGTGCATGTAGATTTTGCTACAGCATTGTTTTTAAATCCTCCACACAAGTTCGTTCTGCCGCACTAGCAGAACTCTGACTGCCATCTGATGGTGATCCTGAATGGTGGAAGACCAGTGTGTCGTTGCTGTAAAGTCGTCCTATTTTAAGTAAATATGCACGTGCTTGTGGGGCAATGCGCTGGAAAGATGGCAGAAGTTTCTCCATGACTTGTTGGGGCCATAGATGGGGGTGCGATCAACTTCATCTGGCGGCTCCTTTTGGCAGCGTCGTTAGGTTTTACCACAGAAGAGGCTGGAGAAATTTCGAGTCCAATTTAGGTATTAACATAACATGGGAAAAAACCCACTTTGCAACTCAGCCTTGGTAAACATGTCTGTCTGTCTGTCTATCTATCTATCTCCATCCATCCATCCATCCATCTATGTATCTGCTCATAAAGTTTTAAACTGTGAAACATGCTGAGGAATATATTGAGTTTTTAATATCAGGTGAGTTTTTGACATTTTCTGACAGCCTCTCCCATAAAGATCACAGAATGTGGCACGCTGGTTGGCAGTAAAAAGAAAAGAAAAAAGAAATTAAAGTTGAATAAACTTCGGTGACTGTATAAGCAAAATACTCCCATAATGAACCCACATGGGCACAACAGATGGTTACATGGAAGAAATGTCCTTGAAGTTAGTCTTTTAACAGATGTTCTCAACTATTCGCTTCATGTTTTTACTCACCTAAATTTCCAAATAATTGAATAAAAGTGAACATATGCTTTCATCCCTGTAATCGGCCCGGTGCATAATGGGAGCAAAGTTTGCTACGGAGAGAAATGGTTTCCATGGTGTCTCCCTAATGTGTCTCTCTCCCACCTCCCGCCGCCGCTGCTCTGATTCCGTGTCCTCCTGCCCGCCCCTAGGGTCCTACAGAACACGCTCTTGCTCTCCGACAGCAGCCTGCACCTCTTCCTGCAGAGTCACCTGAATTCGGAGGACATCGAGGCGTGCGTTTCTGGCCAAACGAAGTACTCGGTGGAAGAAGCAATTCACAAGTTTGCCTTGATGAACAGACGCTTCCCCGAGGAAGCCGAAGAAAGGAAGCGCGCAAATGACATAGATTATGATTCAGAAAGGTATTTCCTTGCCTTTTGATTGAATCCAGGCGCATTTCTCCAACACGCCGTGCCCCTGCGCACGCATACAGATATATACACACACGCTTTGCTTTTTTGTTGATGTAATACTAAGATAATGAAAAAATTAATTGACTGAGATTTTATTGAGCTGTGACAGCTCATCATAGTAGTCTTCACACACACCTCCACACTGAATTAATGAATGCAGTAGAAATTCAATTATCTGCATTCTGATTATGTGACTTTCATTTAGTCAGACTTGAATTATTCGCGTTTAAATTATCTAGCTAAAAAAATATCCAACTGCACTCCAAATGGCTAATTAAAAGTCCAAATTTCCTGTCTCTCTTTGTGACTGGAGATAATTAAAGTTCTCCTCTGTTACTCAGGCTTTGAGTGTGTTGTGAAAACCAATTTCCTCTTTTTATTATTTCCCCCCTCTCTTCTTTTCCAGTTCATCCTCTGGCTTTGGACACAGTAGTGATGACAGCAGTGCACATGGGTGTAAAACAAGCCCTGCTCCCCAGGAACCCTGAGTAATAGCAAGCAACGTCCAGCCACAGGGAAGAAAGCTCGCTAATAATACATCCTTACCTAACGCTCACTCTCCGGTGGGGACGGATTTCAGTTCTTAAAGATGCTGGTTTGTTGACGAGTGGTATTTTTCTGTTGTCTTATTTTGGTTAAACTGCTGTAAAAACTAAAAGCCTGTGGATGCAATATCTATCCTTTAGGGACAAAAATTACCGGTTAGCAAGATCTGACCCGAAAATGACTTTTATGTTTGTAAAAACCCAGTTGGCTTTCTTGACTTTTAAAAAAGATTGAAAAATGGGAAGAAAGACAGAAAGAAACCATTTAAAATCAAGAGAAAGGGCTTCTCAATAGGGCAGTGTTACCATAAACACATTTGGTAAACGACGCCTGTGTTGAGCGTAAAGAGGGTACCAGGTATACAATGCACCGCCTCGCTCAGATGTGTGGGTGATACCTTGTAACTACCTGACCTGCACTGGAAAAACACTTTGCTTTTTTGTGGGTGTCTGGTGGAACTATAGTGGAGAGTATTTAACCTTTCTAGTATTCTCATTTCACACTTAGATAAAAATGTGTCTTCTGAATTAGGGCCATGTTAAAACACCGTTTACTTCTTCAAGAAAAAGGGAATTTCACTGATACTTGCAAAATAGAGATCCAGAAATAGGTTTTCTTTGTCCAAAATCAGCTTAAACAAATGGTTGCTGGAAATGAATAATTTGCCTTTCATTATCATCATGTAATTAGAATGACATGTTTAATGATTTCTTTGCTGGCTAAATGTGCCATTTCTTGTCACTAGGGTAACTTTCAGTATCAGTGCTGGCTAATTGTTACTTCACTTTTAAGTCAGCAGAAAGATCTTAACAAAAATTAATATATTTAATTTTGCTAGTACTCTAGAAAAGACTGTTACTTTCTCATTTCAGAACTCATTAGCCTTTTTTAAAAAAAAAGTCCTTTCTTTTTAGGCATCTACCTGAAGATTGGTGTAATTTTAACAAAATGTCTTTTCCCCCTAGGTTCAAAGATAAGATGTCCTAGATAAACTACTTTGAACTTTAAGTTTCAGATGAAGTAGCATTTTTCTGAGATAATTACCCAAGTTTCTTCCTTGTTGAATGTTACAAACTATCTTTGGGAATCAGGAAGGCTGTCCCCTTCCTCTCCCCAATACCTAGGATAACTTGTTGCTTTAATTAAATGTTACCTGGCCTAATTGGAGGAAAGTAGAGGCTGCTACAAAATATCACCTTTTCATTGTATTTTAACTAGGAGTTTCAAAGCTATTCTGTTCTTTAATCTTTGAAATGCTTGTAAGAAACATCAAGGGAAAAAATAAAAAGAAGAATGATTTCCTCTTGTTTTCTTTGGTCTAAAACATTAAACTTTTGTAAGTATTTTGATTTGATGTATTTTGGATTTTGTATCTGAGAGTCATTATTTGAATACAGAGGGGGAGAAAGATGTAGCAATTTCATATCATCTGGCTACTGTGTGAATTTGCCATCCAGGCTTTTAAAAGTGTCCCCCTGACTTAACATTATGCATTTGAAGACCTGGTATGTCTGTTTTACAGCAGTCTTGAAAAAGCATGTACTGTGGTTCCCCTCTCCTCACAATTGCCATTTATAAATGATGTAACAGAGCCAATAAAAATTAGTTTTACGTAATACCTAATACTTTGGAATGTCAGCATTACTAAATCATTGTCTTCACATTAAAACAAACAAACAAATCAACTTTAGTTTGCTGGAGCACTTATTTTATACAAGAGACTTAATCTAAACCCAGAATTTTTTTTTCTAATGAAGGACTTTGGAAATGTTGGTTTCCCTTTCAGTCTAGTTGGTGCTTTTAGTCTCGCTCTGGTGGATTTGGGAGCCGAGCACCAGCTTCTTAAAACCAATTTCTTGCAGCTTGATCATTTGTTTCCTTGTCCTTCAGCACCCAGCGTTTCCCTTGCTTTTGTTCAAGTGTCTTATTCTGCTTTCTTTAGGAACAGAAAAGAATTATGTAAGTAACAACTGTGCATAATTGATATTCTTAAAGATTTGTTTAAGGTAACAAATTAAAACAAAAAGTTAGAGTCCTGAATGCTCGATGATTTACATACAGTAAAACTGCATTTGCCTGAAATGGAAAAAAAAAAGATCTACCTACGAAGCCAAGTTTTTCCTGTGTTTTATTCGAAAGCTGGCTGTGGAGACGACACAAAGGTGCCAACCACAAAAGAACAACCTGTTACTTGGGTTTCTTTTATAGTCTCATTTGGAGAAGAGTGATTTCAAATGTAGCTGAAATCTAAAATATGAAAAAGTACCAAGGAAAACGTGCTTTATCTGTCAGCACTTATGTCTTTTCAGATGAAATATGCTGCAAGAGCTTTTCAGACCTAGTTCACAGTTTATTGAATAATTAAATATAAACAAGTGTATGCAATTGAGTAAATCACAAGAATAACATTTCCTTTATGGCTGTTAAGGATTGAAACAAATTCATTTAGCCTTGCTACAATTATCATCCCCAACGGTAAATTGAATATTGTCTCAAACTCCTTTTTTTTTTCTTTCTTTGGTTGTTTGTGTTTGTTTTGGTGCCTTAACGATTCGCATTATCAAACTACTGTGGTTCAGATAAGGGTTTAGTATTTGAGCTGTAATGGAAGATCCTGTGCTAGGCCTTTCAAACTTTAAGGCAAAAAATAAGACGACAAAAAGCTTGATTCTGTTTCTAAATATTCTCTCTTATTTCAACTACTTGGTTGGTATCCTATAAATTGCAACCAAGTGCAGCATCTTTTCAACAGTGGAGAAACAATTTATTTCAATACAAGGTTGTGTTTTTGCTTGGGATATATATTTCTATATTTCTAGATATATACAAATACATTTTCAAAGAAAAAATGCTGTCTGGGATTAGTTAATGCCATTTAACAAGCAAAGCATAGACACCACTTTCTTTGCAAATAAAGGCCATATTAAAATACATTTTAATAGCGTGGAGTTTAAGAAATGTTAGAAAGAAATAAGCAACGATTTCTTTAAAATCTGAAATATTTACAAAGGATTTCAGCTGGATCCTTCGCCATATGCTTTTAACAAACGAGCCCCGATGGTCTCTGAGTCAGACAATCGCCCGTCACTGTGGCTGGAAACTTTTCTCGAGCATTGTTAGGAACAGTGCATTGGACACTAATTTATTTAAGCCGCGCACACTCTGGCAGTTAATGACCCCTTTCTCTTTCTCCAAAATTCCAAAGACTTCTTTTCAAAAGAGAGAGAGAAAAAGAGAGAGAGGGGAAAAAAAAAATTAAGCTACAGTTTCCTGCTGAATTTCTACTCTGGTCTCAAAGATACTATGCAAATTGCTTATGCTAAAGAGGAAAATACCCTTTCTCCCCCGACGGGAAGTGCAGCTTCATCCAAACCCCACACCGCTCGTCTGGGCTGCTAGAGGCACAGCCCGGGCATAACTTGTGGTTGTGTTTTTGCAAGTTTCTTACCTCGGGGCCTTCTTTATAGCCTGCCCCCCGCCCCCACCGGCCGGGCGC
>NW_022103920.1:83607907-83616306 GCF_000313985.2 Echinops telfairi
GCCGCCGGCCGACAGAGGGGGTCGCTGCAGGGCCGCCCGGAGTCGGGCTGGTTGTCAGTGCTGGGGTGCGTGATGGTAGAGCCAGCCCCCAAGCGGACGCAACCTGCGCCCCACATCGATTTCAGCCCGGGCTTGGCAGCGTTCCTTGCTCGCTCGCTCGCTCGTGCATGCTCCGGTGATTCAGGAAACAACACACCCTTAAATCTCACGGGCCCGGAAAAGCCCCCTACACGCAGAAATGCAGTGGGGTGAAGACCCAGCACCCTCACAAGATGAGGGCCCTCCATCCAAGGTCTAGTTCTCTTAACTGCTTGTGACTCCAAGGGGATTTCCATTTTTATTTTTTCAGAAAAGGGAAGGATTTGCCACCCCCCTCCCTCAGGTCCTTAGAGGGCCTCTGGTTTGTGCACCAATGTCCAATCCAAACAGCAAACATTCGTTTTGAAGGCAAAGGACCTACACAAGTGTCATGCCCTCGCACCCACAGACACATGGTGCAACATGAAAGGGCTTCAGAACGTTACGGACAACGGAGTTAAAACAAGAGAAGATTCCCACGAACGTTTTGAAGTTCCTGAAAAAGCCGGTTCGGCCCAAGGTGTTGTTCAACACTTCCACTGCGGAGGGGAAGCGGGCTGCACAAATAGCCGAGTCATCCTTCCACAGAGGAAAATTATATTCTTTCATAAACGATCGCTATGTCTGCTGCTGCAGAAATTTGGTTTATTGTCCAACATAGGCATATTTGGGGTTTAACTCCCCATCAGGTACCTGGGGTGCAGGGACGGACTGTGTGTGTATGTGTGTGTGTGTTGGGAGGGTGTAAAAGATTCCAGGTAACAGATAGCTCCTGGCCTGCCCTGGGATCCGTTCAGTCCAACCCGGCCTTCTACACACAGTGGCGTTCTGTGCTTTAATTTTTTTTTTTTTAACAAAAGCAATTACAGAAAAGTGCAAATTTAACGTGTGACATTTAACATTTTGCCGTGGCAGGCAGCCTCCGCTTAAGTGGGGCCTTCCTGCTGAACAACGGGAGCCAAAGGCCTTGTGTCGAGGCGTAATGTAAGACACAATCTGGGCTGCAAACACACAATGAATCGGGAAGGATTTATGTAATTAATTGACCAGTCTTAACCTGTTATCGTGATGTAAGGAATTTGGAACTCATTAATTTGGGCTCTGACAGATTTCATATTAGAGCTGGCAAATATGGATTGAACCTCTTATTCTTGTAGCAGCCGGAATTTCCATGACAGTGAGGTTTAGTGAAGAAGACCTATTGCCGGAGTCAAACGGCTTCTTTGTAATCAGTAGCCCTGCTCGGCATTAAAGGGATAATGAAAAAAAGAAAGAAAGAAAGAAAGAAAAAAAGGAAAGCATATTATCTGGGGGAAGAAGTGCTCGGGGCTCGTGCTCTCTCTGCTAATATGTGTATTGAGGTTGGGCATGTGCAGTTGAATGAAAACATTAATTTCAATCATAAAGTTATGTGGCTTCTCCTGCACGTTTCGAGAATGAGAAAGGTGCAGGGGTCTCAGGACCAGGCTTGGTATTGTTTTCAGAGCTAAAAGACGGAGTCTTTGAATGTCGATATGGACACACACACTGTAAGAAGAAGGAAATAGAAGTCCAATGAGGGACAATTGGGATTTTTTGTCATGCCATCTATAGAAAGGAAAATTCAAAGCAATGAAGGAGAGATGGAGTCACTTCCTGTCTCCTGGTCTGTGTGCCTGAGTTAATCAGTTGATCACCTCATCTATGTCCTGTTCACATTGTCGGTTTAATGGCTGACGGGCCTGGACACGTTGACTTTCTTCTTTGAATTTTAAGAAAACCCAGTTAACAAAAACCAACCTGCAACTTTCATTCCACTCCCACCCACCTCTTGACAATCAGAAATCGCTAGGTTGGAAAAAAACGCTCCCAGAGATGAAGGTAAATGTCGTTTTTCCTTCTTCTTCACAACAGGCTTCCCCGTCGGTGAGCTCCGTGATAAGGTTAGTGAACAACTGCCTCCAGCACCATTAACCCAGGGAGAGAGCCAAGTATCCTGAGTTCGAAACACTTCAGGGCCCTTGGCCGCTTTCTGCTGATCAGAAGCCTTGAGCAGCCAATGCAGAGAGAACCGGCACACAATAGTTAACTTTTTAGACAGAAAGCCCAAATGACCTTTCTTAATGTTATTATTCAAAAATACCTTTCAAACTTGGAGATTTGACTGCTCTTTAGATACGTCTGTGATTCTTACATCTCTGGCCTTTCAAAAACGTCCAGTCAAACGCAGCCTACAATGTAATATCAAAGTATTAACCCACTATCAATCTTAGCAAGCACAAAATGATT
Organism: Echinops telfairi; assembly: GCF_000313985.2. NCBI lineage: Eukaryota > Metazoa > Chordata > Mammalia > Afrosoricida > Tenrecidae > Echinops > Echinops telfairi. The sequence goes on from NW_022103920.1 coordinate 83,610,254, forward strand.
TTTCACACACACTCTTTCATTTTTGCTGTCTTGATTCCAACAAAATTCCCAAATAAATCATTCCCTTCTTGGTTTGTGATAATGGGATTTGATCTATCAACGTAGCATTTGGTACAAGGATTTGTTTGCGATGATCTTGTTAACGAGTGATTTCTTCAGCTTGGCTTCCGTTGAAATGAACGCATGAAGACAAACACTAGAAATTTGCATCCATATATTAATGTTATCCTTCATGTTGAGACAAAAAGAGAGCTGGTAGTTGGTATTATTATTTCAGTGGGAAGGCTATGAAGATAAACAACTGGTATCAGCGAGGCTTGGATAACTAGTATAAACCATGACAGGAGCGATTAATAGTGTATAAAACACATTTCAAGTTTGTATACAGGGTCTCAGCTCTCACCTACAGTAGAGGTACAACATTTCTTCGTATCGTTTTAAAATGGGGACTTCCAGTTTGACAACTGCAACATTATCAGCTCTTGTGCTGTGTGTACTGTTTATCTATTAGAGCTGTGGAATGGACATACGAAGATGTAATTTACTGGAGAGTCAGAGTCTGGGGAAGGGGGTTCAGAATCGGACCGTCACATGCCCCAAAGGCAGCTCCCAACCTTCCTGAACCAGTTTCCTCGCAGGTAAGATGAAGAACTTTGGGTGTAGGATGTCGCAAAGGATACAGAGTCAGAATAGCAGTTCTTAGGGATGCTTAGTAGGTGTTACTCGAGAAAGGAGGAGAGAGGGGAGGTGTGTGTGGCATAATACCCTTCAGACGCATTGGTGTGAACAAGGTTACCCTTTACTTTTCTGTGGTGCCTTTCATGCTCTTACAGAAGTAGGTGGATGAGTGGGGTGACAGCTACTGTCTCCCTAAAATGATTCTTTAGAGAGCAATCAAGTCCTACGACGCTTTGAATCTGTAATACTTGGACTTGTTTCTCAGAATGCGTGAGAGACTGTTGCACTCAGTCCCTGGTCAGCAGAGAACCAGGGACATCAGGAGGACGTAGGTAGACATCGCCCACCGAGGATTCCCCTTCAAAGACCGGGCTCGGTGGAGAGGTAAGGCGTAGGATGCTTTTTAGTTTTCACACTAGGCGAGGGCTCACCAACTTTGTCTTCAACACTTTAAACCACGAATCAACCCCTCCCCTCCAAGTTGATCCTCCACCAGATTCTTGATTCCTCTTCTCCCTCCTATTACACCAACGCTGCCATCCATCCCCAGTCTAGTCTGTTACGTTCTCTTCTCCAAAGTCTGCTCCCTTTGGTGTGACTGCCTTTTTCTTGCTTTTAAATTAAAAAAATTAATAGTGGTCCCATAATGTTTGACCTTTTGCGGTCGAAGGATTTCACTCACCATGACGCTCTCCAGGTGCCTGCGAGCCATGAGGCGCTTCATGGTTTGTTCATGCTTTCTTAGGGATGGACAGTAGTGCCCTGCGTGTGAGCACCAGAGCTCTTTAGTACGGGGCTGAGTTTAAACCCCACTTTCACTGCTCACCAGATGAGTGACCAGGGCCTCTTGGCGTTTATTTCTTCCTTCGCAACAAGCAGCATGAGGGTCATGTGACACGAGGACCAATAGGAGGGGCAGTGGAACCCACTGCCTGTCCCGCTGCTTGGGAAGGTCTTTGACGTCCCTTCTCCCCAGGCCTTCTTGCCTGGCCATTCCTACTAGTTCTTGGAGACTCTGATGGACATGTCGCCTCTGCTTTGATGCCTTCCCTGAGCATCCCCACTAAGGGAGGGGCTCTTTCCCTGTGTTTTGCAAGTCTCCCACCTCGCATCTCCACGTGCCTTTCTGACAGCATTTGTACCTCTGCACGGCATTGCTCACCTGTCCAGAGTCACCGTACAGAAAGCACATCAGTTCGTCTCGGCCCAGGCACCAGCCCACAGTTTCACACATACAGAGAACATACGGAGAATCAAAGACGAGTGACTGAAATGTGGCAGGAGGTAATCAGTCCAGGCGCACTACCGCGTGGTAAGGAGCCCTGGTGGTAGGGACTGGTTACGAGTTGGCTGCTAACCACAAGGTCAGCAGTTTGAAACCACCGGTTGCTCCTTGGGAGAAAGACAGGGCCTTCCACTCCCATAAAGAGCTAAACTCTGAAACATTCCAAGCAACCCTGTATGTAGGACAGGGTAGAACTGCCCCCATCTGAGTTTCTCAGACTGTAATTCTATATGGGATCAGACAGCCCTGTCTTCTGCCCCTGTAAAGAGTTAAAGTTTTTGAAAACCCACAGGGGCAGTTTCCTCTGTCCTATAGGGTCGCTACGAGTCAGAATTGACTTACTGGTCGTGAGTTTGATTTTTTTGGTCATGTGGTGGGAGACATCATTTCAAACAAAAGGCCCATTGCTGTCAAGTAACTTCTGGCTCATGGCAAACCTCATGACTCCATGTACGACGTAGGGTTGTCAATGGCTGATTTTTTGGAAGCAGATTGTCAATTCTTTTTTCCCGAAGCACCTCTGGGGTGATTGGCATGATCAACCATTCTGAGGCGATCTAAACATTTAGCTGTTGGTGCCGCCCAAGGACTCCTAGACCTGCTTCCAGTCCCTTCCCGAGGTGGAACTAGTACAAGTGGCAGAAAAGTTGAGACTCTGCTGTTGTGGTGAGGTGCCCTCAAGTCTGTCCTGAGTCATCACGGCCCTGTGCACAGCAGACTGAAGCACTGCCCGGTCTCGTGTGCCATCTTCACGGTTGTGCTGATGGGTGTGCCCATTGTTGTAGCCACTGTGTCCACAATTGTGCCTGTGGTCTTCCTCTTTTTCACTGCCCTTCTCCTTCACTAAGCAGGACATCACTTTGCAGAGTCTGATTTCTCCTGATAACATGTCTGAAGTGGATACGGTAGTAGGGTCGGAGGTAGTAGTTGCATGTTTCCCAGGACTTGACTGGCCTTGTCTCCCTGGACTGCTGCCCTGAGGGCAAATGAGAAGCCCATGGACACTACATCCCAAGTAACAAGGTCTTGTTTCCTAATTCTCTTTGGGGGCAGACCTCTGCCATGGTGAGTTATGGGAGATTGTTGTTTTCATTGATCAAAGAGATCAGTGAAAGTTTTCCATGCACTGTTTCTTTCATTGCCTTGTTTCAGAGAAGACAATTGTTCCCAGCACTGTCCCTCTACAGTAGAATGGATCTTCAGTAATGACCGATGAATAACTGGAAATATTTGAGTAATGGTCACCTCCAAGTGGACAGACAAGTTTGTGTCCTTCCCAAATGTGTGTTGCTATGTCCAATGATTGCTAATGCACAACAGAAGGGCATGCTGCCCGCTCCTGCACCAGCTTCATGACTCTGGGCATGTCTGAGTCCATTGCTGTATAACCAGTGCCATACAGAGCGGAGGCCCAGTCTGTATGGAAAGCTTTACTAAAATCAAGACCCAATCCACCACCATTGGGTCAATTCAGACTAATAACAACCAGATATAAGGCTTCCAAAACTGTAAATCCTTATAGATAGTTTATTATTGTAAATTAGGTGAGGATTTACATTTCAGGCCGTCAACTTTATATTCAACAGTTTAAACGACTAATTGAACCCTCTTACTAGTTTACCCTTCACCCACTCCTTGATTTCTGCCCCTGTCAACTGTCTAGACCAGGGGTGGGGGGACCTTCCTTCCTGCCAAGTGTAATCTGGATAGTTACAACATCATTTCTAGACCACACTGGGTCCAACATTTCATGAACTCACTGTAGTGTGATGGCTGGACCTGCTTGTCTTGTGTGCTGCTGGCTGGTAGTTACGATTTCATGAGCCGGGCTTTCCCCCACCCCACCCAGAGTCCAGAGTAGATAGTTGTGTTATTTTACCTCCCTTGCCTTTGGCAATCTCCAAAGTCTCTTCCCTTGGGTACAAAAGTCTTTATATTGGTTGTTTGCTCCCCTTCATGTAGAACAGTGATCTCATATGATATTCATCCTTTTATGATGGGCTACTTTCACTCAGCCTGTTCTCTCCTGCTCCATGCCTGCCAGGTGGTGTCTTGGGCTTCATGACTGCTTTTCAACAGTGTGCAGTGTTCCACTGTGTGTATAGACCAGAGCATCTTCAGCTCTCAACTGATGGGCATGTGGGTTGTTTGCATCTTCTTGCTACCGCGGACGGTGCTGTGATGAGCACGGGTGTGCACGTGTCTGCTTCTGTTACGGCTCATGCTTCTTTAGGCGCTATACCCAGCAAGTGGATGGTGGAGCTGCATGGGGTTTCTACTCCCAGTTGTTTGAGGGAGCTTCCTATTTTCCATAGTGGTTGCATGTATCTATAGCCCCACCAGCAGTGTATAAGGGTTCCAATCTCTCCAAAGTCTGCCTCAACTTTGGCCCACCGAGAAGCTAGTGAGTTTGAACCACCTCACAACACGAGCACCATCACCCACCCCTCTCTGCCACAGAGTCCATTTCAATTCATGGCAGCTCTACAGAGCCTTTTTGAGTCTCGAACTCTTGATGGAAGTAGGCAGCTTAATTTTTCTCCTGGGGAACAATTGGTGGGTTCAAATTGCTCACCTCGTGGCTACCCCTCCAGATTTTCTTAGAGCTTTCCAGTATCTTCTAAGGAGAGTTTAGTCTTCTTCCTCATATACTTTACTAAAGTCACTTAAAAACAACAGACATTTTTAACCACAAAAAATACTACACAGTGTCTGCCCTCTTCTCTCCATCTATCTATTGTGTTCATCTATGTATCCATCTGTATTAGTCTAAGTACTTTACAGAAACAAATCCACAGCAACTCATGTATAAGAGAGTTTTATGTAAAGAAAGTGTGCATCACGAAAACATCCCAACCCAATGCTGCCCAAGCCCACAAGTCCAACATTAACCCATTAACCCAACACCAGTCCACAAAGTCCTCCACCTCACAAAACAGAGGCAATGATGCCGACTGCAGGAGGAAAGCTGAGTCAGTGAACGAACAAGCATCTCAGCACTAGCAGGGGTCTCCACACGGCTGCTCCAGCACCCAGGGCTGCATCGGGATAGGTCCATGTGGCTGCTCCTTGGGGATGTCTTGTAGGAAATCAATCTTGCCACCTGAAGCAGGGAACTGCTAAGGCAGCTGCACCCTGGTGCGACCCTCACAAAGCAAGAGACCCGAGAACTAGAAAGGCGAGGCTCACCACCCATTTATCCCTCTGCCTTTCAATTAGCCCCACATGTGATTATCGGCCAGGTTGGCACAATTAACTAACTCACCATCTATCACCCATCATCTGTCTATCTTCTCACTACATATACACACATATATTCTACTTTGGTTTCTTTTCATGTTCCCAACAACTTTAGCCAATTTCTTAACATTCAGGCCCAGCCAACGCTGACCCTTATATCTGCCCCAATTTTCTCAAACCCTCCATCCCTCTCCAGCCTCCTCCTGCTCATGGTGTGAGTCCATCACGGCAGCCTTGGGTCCTTGTGGTTCCTTCCTGTGAGAAAGCCTAAACTTGACAACCATGGCCCAGGCACCAGTCTGGCAAAGACAGTAGAATTCTCCAGCAGAGGAGGAATGGAGTGAGGGAGCAGGTTGGGCCCAGGGATGGCAGTAACGGTCTTCAGCGGTTACTTATTTATTTTTCTTTCTGGTGGTGAATACCAGGGTCAACCCTGCAGTCTAACTCTGCCAATAGAGTCTCCTGAAACTACTAACTTAAAAAAAGAGGTTCAGTTAATAATGAACACCAATTTGTACCCCATTTCCTCATCAGGGTCCTCACCTAAAACCTCTGCGGGCTAACCACTGTATTTCTGAGGACCATTGGAGAAAGAAGCAGGGACTCCCTTTGGCACTTCAGTATAAGAATCAAGAATTTCTTTTAGAAAAGTGTCTTAAGATCATGTATCTTAGGCTACATGTCAGGCCTAGTCTATGGCCAAGTCATGGAAGCCTTGGGGACCAGGCAGGCAGGCAGGGTAACTGTGAGGAGCCGGGCATGTGGCAGCAGGGGATGGAGGAAAGTGGGGAGCTGGAGGGCATATGCTTCAGCTGTGCTGGTGCTGGTGGTGTTGGTGGTGGTGGTGGTG
>NW_022103920.1:83616406-83627348 GCF_000313985.2 Echinops telfairi
TGGTGGTGGTGCTGGTGGTGGTGGTGCTGGTGCTGGTGCTGGTGGTGTTAGGTGCTGTTGAGTTGGTTTCGACACAATAGAAGGAAACATCACCCTGTCCTGTACCACCTTCACCACCACTGATGTGTCGAACCCACTGTTGCAGCCACGGTGATGCTAGGTGAGGACCTTCCTCTGCTTTGCTGACCCTCTACTTTACCAAGCATGATGCCCTTTCCCAGGGACTGCACCTACCTGAGACCATGTCCACAGTGTATGAGGTGAACTTTTTCCATTCTTCTGAACTTACCAGGCAGATTTCTGTCAGTCCCTGGTATAGACAGTCGTCCTTGTCAAAGCCATCCGCCTCCCTTATTCACAGCCCAGCTTTCCCGTGCACATGAGACGCGTGAAGCGCCTGGTTTGGGTTTGGCACATCTCAGGCCTCAGAGCACTTTGCTCTTTACCATTTCAAAGAGATGTTTGCAGCAGATTTACCCCGTTCGATGCATCCTTTGATTTCGCGTCTGCTCCTTCCAAGAACGTTGATTGTGGATCTAAGTAAAATGAAACCCTTAACCATTTCAGTTTTTGCTTTGACTCTCGTGATGTTGCTTATGAAGCCAAATAAACAACAACAACAAACCAACAAACAAAGCCACTGCCATCGAGTCAATTCCACCTCACAGCAGCCCCCAGGACAGGGTACAACAGCTCCTTCGATTTTCTGAGACTGTAAATGTTTACAGGACTAAGTTTCACCTGTCCCAGGGCAGCTGATGAGCCTGAACTGCTGACCTGGAGGTTAGCAACCCAGCGCACAGCCCCCGCTCCACCAGGGCTTCTGGATGTTGTCAATGGAATCCTAAAATCCAAAAGTTCTCAAAACGTTGTGTTTGGCTGGGTTGTGTACATTGAGAGGAAGATAAAAATTGCCGCTAGACATGCATTTGGAAAATGCCAAAAGAGATTTCTAAAATACAGAACATAAAAATATTTATATTAAAAAGTTTCCCCTCAAACCTTCGAGATGGTTTCAACATTACTCTTCCATCTTGTTACGATGACAATCCGTGGCGCTTTCCCCACCAAACATTTCCCCGTAACCACCGAAAATAAGAGACTGGCAGACTCAGAGACAGCATTTCTGTATGGCTTTTGCAAGTGAGCTGTATGTGTGAGCAGTTTAACTTAAAGGTGTCTTAATTCAATTTAGGTCTTTGTGTACCTTGTGGTCCAGTCTGACCTTCTGAGCTATAAAAAAAAAAAGATGTAACCATAATAAACATTTATTGAGTTCTAACAGTGTGTGCTCACCTGAAAGAGAGACAGGAAAACACACAGGCCCGGTAGAGGCACAGGTGGAGTGATACCGCTGTCCGGCGATGTAGAAACGGAGTGTAAGTCAATAGGACGCGGAGTGACACGGAGGAGGCTGTCACTGCAACAAAGAGACCCCGACATGCGATGGATCAAACCAGCACGAAGTCAGTTTCTTGTTCAGGGAATTCTCCAAGGCAGAGGGGAAGCCACACAAGGAGGGACCCAGGCTGGTGTCAGGCGGAGTTGGGGGTGACTCACCCCAACTTGAAAGCATGCACCTTCCAAGGCTGCTGCATCACCCCCACTCCCAGCCAGAAAGAAGGAACGGGGAGCACACATCTGGGGGAGTACCTTGTGTTGCTTTCTCTGTAGGAAACTTCGTGCACACACCAAGCAGGGACAGTGGCGGACTCAATCCATCCTCAGCTTGAAGAGTTATTGCCACAAGGTTGAACTTGCTTCATTTACAGCCCTCTCTCCTACACACGCACACACACACATTCTTTGTTATTTTAACTCAAATCCCAGCCTCTTGGAGCGAAAGCTTTCTGAAAAGCTGCACGTGTCCGTACACTACTTGATAAGATGGTCAGATGGTCACACCTGTGGTCAGCAAGGCTGGGAATGCCTCCGTCCGGATGGTCACGTGCCCAGGAAGAGGGGAGGATGCCACACTTGTGATGACAAGGTTTGAGGGGGAGGCCTTTAGAGAGGCCTTCCAACTCACTGCCATCGAATGAGCCCACCGAACAGAGTAGAAACTCCCCTGTGGGTTCCGAGCCTGTCACTCTTTACGGGAGTAGGAAGCCCTGACTTTCTTGCTCTTAGCTCCTGGTGGTTTTGAACTGCTAGCCTTGTGGTTGGCAGCCCAATGCATAGCCCGTATGCCACCAGGGCTCCTGAATTAGCGTACTGAAAGACCGAGGACGTTTCTAGGCTGCAGTAGAACGATTGGGCAGCCTTGATACCTTGTTAAAGGACACGGTGAGTCTCCGTTGGCTGAGGAGAAACAACAGCACAACGGAGTGAGCGGCTTGGAGAGGCACAACAGCCTCTTGCTCTTCTCTGTGAAAGTGGCTGAGCTGACGGTTTAGAGGTCAGTCACTCCGTGCGAAAGTCACAGAATGGCTTCGTTTGCTCCTGCTGCAGGAGTCCTGCTTTTCATGGTTGCGAAGGGCACTTGTGCGGTTCAAGTTTACCCAGGGGAGGGGGTGCGCGGAGCTTCACAAAGTTCATAGGAAAGTCCCGTTATCTGTGAACTCCACACACTTTTTGAGCCCCCCACCCCCACCCCCTCGATGTGATCTTTCAGAAGTAACTAGCTCAGCTTGTCTTCTGAGAAGCCTCTGGATGCATTTGAGTGCTTGGCTGTTTCCTCCGTCCAGGACTCCTGCAGATCTGTTCATTTTAAGCCACGTTTGTTGAACACGCACTATATTCAGAAAACCGCACCGGCCTCTTTGGGGGATATAATGACAGCAGACACGCAAGCCTCATTCTCTGAGGCTCTCAGGCTACGGGCTCAGACCTACGACAGCACCTAAAGGTAATGCAAGGCAGGACTCACTCCGTGCCACAGTGGCGGGGGGTGGGTGGGGTTGGGGGCAGACCACCGTTGCTTTCCCTGCCCCCTGCTGTTCTTCTCATTTCTGCAGAGCACTGTTAAGGAACCTCTGCCCAAATGTTGGGCCTTTCCTGACCACTGATTTAAAGTGGCCTCCCCTCCCCCTTCTCTCCCTGGCCTTCTTCATATACCTTCCCTGCTTCAGATCTGCGCCAGCACTCAGCGCCTGTATCCATGTTCTTTTTGTGGGTTACATGTTGGGCTGCTAATTATAAGGTTGGCAGTTCAAACCAACCAGCTCCTCCAAGGGAGAAAAATTAGTTTTTCTGGTCTTGTAAAGACAGCAACAAAAAGAACAAACAAAAGACTTATTGCCTCAGAACCCCAAAGGAGCAGTTCACCTCTGTGCTGTAAGGGTCTCGGTGGGTTGGAATTGGCTTGATGTCAGTGGGTTTTGTCTGTTTTTGTCTGCTGCACACCCACTATCCCCACGGCAATGTAAGCTCCATTTCTACAGGGAGGTTGCTCTCACTCACTGTGGCAGCCCATGTGTGGTTCATAGAACACACTCCAAAGAGCTGTGTTGATTGGATACATGAAGGAATGGAGGTAGTTAAGATTGCACTCTGTGGGCAGAAATTTAGATTATGGTGGACAGGAGGTCAAGGAAGCCACAATCCTGGAAGAGGCTGAGAAAGTCCAAGACACAGAAGGCAAACCGGGAAAGAGCGACCTCCAGGAACAGAAGACAGCAGAGGGGCCAGGAAGACAGCAGCAGGCACTAGACCACACATATCACTCCCAGCAAAGGCGACAGAGCAGCCTGGGGTGGGAGAACGCAGGGCCCAGAAGCAGGGATGAGAGTTCGGGTGGTGCAAATGGGTAACTCTCTGGCCGCCTGAATTGCAGTTTCTTGACCTGTAAAAGGGGTACAACATCGACCAGACTTCAAAGCATAATGTTGAGGATGGAATTCATTGCTGTAGATGAAAGAGCTTTTGTATGTGTGAAGTATGACTGTGTTGGCCGGTTTGCTATGCTTCAAACAAATCAAGTAAGTATATTAAAACCTGGCATCATTTCCTTTCATAGAACCATCCTTTTTATTGGGAAAGAATTAATTTCAAGGTGAAACCAAGTATAGGGCCATTCTGTGTGTTATTCTTAAAGTACCACGCACAGTCATTTGAAAGTGAGCACTTTGCATTTATGAATTGGGAGCCTTGTTTTCACTTATGGTTACTTCCAGCTTTCCATTCCCGCCCCCGCCCCAGCTCTTTTTTAATAGGTTGGCCCTGACTATTTATGCAGATGCACAACCACAAAGTCAAGAGACAGCAATTCAGTTCCCTGTCAATAGGGCTGGAGAGCCGTGCGCAGCTACTCGCCCCCACCCCACCTTCCCCGGGCATCTTGCTCATCATCCTCTGTGGCCGGGAGATTGCAGATCTCCTGTCTTTCTAGAAAAAAAAAAAAAATCACTGCTTATACTTACATATCAGCTCTTCATGTAGAAGGTTTTAAGTTGGATTGAGTCCCAGTGGCTGAAAGTGCAACATTTTCTGAATCTTTTCCTGCAAAACCATAACCACGTTTGGCAGCAAAGAAGCTGAAGGGATGAATGGGCGTCCATGTTGCCTGGTTATCGAGAGGGCGATGCTGGCAGACATTTGCAAGCATTTGCATATATACAATTGTCTGTCTGATGTTTGCTTCCATGCTTACACTCCTCCTCGGGCCCCATTCCCTTTGTGCAGCGAATTACTAATACAAATACAGATAATGAAATTTCTGAGGCACGCCTGCAGAGCAGGCGTGCATTTTGGAAGGTATATCGGGAAAACGGATAGGTTCTCTTGATCTTGTTGCTTTATCCAGACAAGGAAAGGAAGTAATTACAGGGGCTTGTCTTTGAAGCTGGAATGAGTGGCGTTGACAGGGTTTCTTCTCAAGGAATCTTGTAGCGATGCTATTTATGTGTGAATACCAATAGGTATTATCCCTGGAAATGGAGTTTACGTGTTACTATGTGTGTTCAGCAGATGGGACACTGTCCACAGGAAGCAGAATCGCCCCCTCCTTGTGGCTTCGGAACAGACCGAGTCTGGGGGAGGGGTGGAATTTGGCACGGAAGTCATGGCAATGCGGCGGGAGAGGCAGGAGGAAAGCACATTCGCCTCTCATCTGAAAGCTTCTTTTGGTAAATCGATACTTCTGCACACTCGGGACCACCAGTTTCTTAACAGAAGCGTGACTTTGTTGGACAACCAGAGGTCGTGCCGCGGGGCCCTGGGGAGTGGGCAGCAATATCCGAAGGACCAAGTTTACCTGACTTCAGATTATTTTCCTGCAAGTTATTAGAAAGTGTTCTGTGAAGGCGAGCTGGGACATAAGGTTAAGTGGCCATTTTTGAGGGCAACAACATTTTGGTATACCCAATCCCTGCGGGAGATTAAAAGTGAATATTCTGGTAAATGAGCAACTCAAGCCAAGTCCAGATCTTTCTTAAACAAACCAACAATCAAACCAAGACACCAAGGTTTCAAGTGTCATTGTTCCTGTGCAAATGATGACATAACACGGCCCTCTTGGGTTCCCAAACTGGGTCAACTTAAAATATATATATTACGTTTTGATTTTTCCTATCCCTGACCTTTCAGCATATGACGGTTAGTAAACAATTCAGTTGGAGCAACGACAAAAGAAGCCTGTGTGTTTCTGAACAACCCAAGTTTGTGCTGACAGCTCATGTGCAAAGAACCAATATTGGCTTTTTATTTCATGTAAATGCTTGCATGCTGTCAAACAAGACAGGCTTAGAGAGGCTAAGAGTCTGTCTTTCATAGCTCACGATGGGACAGCTAATCCATATCAGAAATAGTTTTAAATGTAGACAGCAGTGTGAAAAACAGACCTCCCACTGGTTGAAATGAACACTCGTAGGAAAATATTTTAGCTTAAGAAGGTTATGAAATGTTTATTGTGTCATGCAGCTTAAAATATGTTTGAAATAGATTTTTTTTTTCAAAGAGAGAGATGGATTACAGGTCCGTATTGTAACACTATTACTCTATTGGAAATGAGTTTGATGGTATTATAGCACTCTAAATAGACATAGACAAAATGATACAACTTTACACTGTAACGAGGTTAAGTTAAAAAACAGAACACCACTAGCAGCCATCTCATGGTCTTAGATAAAGCAGAGATTCAACCTCTGGATGGACTGATACCAAGGACCACACTGGGCACCTCCTGGGGTCTTTGCTTTCTGTCTGCTCTCTCCTGGTAACGCCTTGGGAGCTCCCAGGGAGGTGGGCAGAGGTACATTGTGAGAGCTGCAGTTGGCGGGGTCGAGAGTTCAATGAAAGCATGTGGCTCTTAAGCCTGAAAACGATGTTCATCCCCATGGAACGACTGGACAATCCGCTGTGGAGAATGCAGCTAGCCTTGGATGTTCATCGTAGGCATCTTAGCTACCAAGCTGCTGATGAGCTGGTCATGAAGGGCCATGTGGCTTCTACCTGCATTCACGTGGTCTGCCATTTGCGGTGGGCCAGCCCGGCTGTCCCCCTCGACCTCATTTCCTGTTCCGCGATGCCCACTGTGCAGTATACCTGGGATGTGTCAGCCACGCAGCTCCCGCACTGACCTGCCTTGTCGTCCCCATTTCTTTCACACGATGAAGGACTGTCGTCTGCTTCCTCTAACATGCTTTATAACACGGAAGGGGGATTTTAATAAGACCTCCGAGGGGTCTGCTGCCATTTTTAGAGAGAAGGTTTCCTACCAAGGAAGTGCATGGGGACTCCCCGGGGGAAGCTGCTGAAACACCCCCACGGAGAAGAGCGGGTGTCATCCCACTTCATTGTCTCCCTGTCACCACAGCCCTCGCCTGGTGCTGACAGGCTGCTCGTTTCTCTTGTAGCCAGTGCTGCTTACTGTCATTTTCTTGGTCGAACATCTTTATTTCTGACTTGTTACAAACCATTAACTAGTTTCCAGGTTTCAGTGTCCTGGCTACTTTTGACTAGTGAGTCATTTGGCATAACAAGCTTTCTCCTGATCTCACTACGGAAAATCTCGACATGAAATGATCAATGTTCCAATGTTTAGGAATCCTCGCAGACAGGAAGGGCCTGTCAGCTGATGCTAGGCTTCTTTGCTGGAAGCATATTCTAGGCCCTATAATAGAACCTGACAGACACGCCAGTAACCATTGTGCTGCTTGTAGAAGGCTTCAGATCAGTTTGGTTTAAAAAAAAAAAGCAGGCGATTTTATAAATCTACTTGCCCGGTGGTGGTCGTTTCCAAGAAGCACACCCCCAGTGGCTCTCGCGAGCTTTGCTGTTTAGATGAGTTGTTTTCAAAGGTGAACTTCCTGGAATTCAGTTCAAAGTGTGAGGTCCTTTAACCATCGCCAGGCTTCATCAAGACCCTTTTCCAAGTGCTGGCACCATGAAGCGCTGTTCAAATGAAGACGGACTGCTCTGCTCCTTGATGTTCAAAATACCATGGACGATACACGCTCTTGGAGATGCTTGGAGAGCGCTAGAAAGAAGGCTCACTTTGCTGGCATCACGCACTTGCAATGCAACGAAGTTCCTTTCCTAAATGACTTCATTTCCATAAAGCCTTCAAAGAGTACTTGGACAAAATGAATGTAGGTATTTTGTTTCGACCGAAGGCTCCCCATCTTTAATATTGCCATATTTAAATGGCAAATCGGAGCATTTCTTTATCGCTGACTAATGAATAGACTAAGTAGATGTTAGGAGTCAGGGACTCACCTAGATAGTCCATTTCTAGGGCTCCAGCTTAGTGACGCAGCCAAACAAGTAAACTGGCTTCCAGGTTCAGGGTACGTGACGCTGCTGTTTAATTGTGGAAAATCTGCCACAGTTTCACAAGCTATTAGTATGGACCTGACACATCTCATTACTGTTTTAAAAATAAGCTACTCATGAATGTATGGGTGTGGGAGAATGTCGAACAGATTTTAGAGTGAAAAACTGAGCCCTTCACGCAGTGCAATACATGGAGTGTCGTGCCGTTTTTGAGGGGAGGGGAGCTCTCCTTATCTCTACCTTTAACTCTTTGTATGAACGGAGATAAAGAGTCTGGAAGGTCAGACACCAACCCACCTCTGGGGAGTGAACCAGAAGAAAGACTTGATATTTTGCTTGCGCGTTCCTTTGCGTTCTTGGGACGTAGCTTCATCAGTGTTTATCGAGGGAGAAAGATGGGGCTTTCTATTCACATAGAGAGTCCACAGTCTTGGAAACCCACAGGGCGGTTCCACCGTGTCCCATCGGGTCACTGTGAGTCGGCAGGGACTTGATGACAGTGCGTTTTGAGTCAGGCTACTGTCTATAGAAAGTGCCTCAGTGACAAAGTGGTTTAAAGTGCTTGGCTGTTAAGGGAAAGGTTAGCGTTTCAAACCCTTCCTGTCTTTTGTAGAAGGATGGGCCCATTCGTTTCTGTGAAGATTACAGCCTTAGAAACTATGGGGTGGCTAGGGATCAGAATTGGCAGTCGATTGAGTGTCTATAGCTACTAGGAGTTAACTTGACAATCTGCTTAAATACGTAAAAACAACCAAAAACCAAATAAAAACCCCTATCGTAGAAAGGACAGGACGAAAGAGTTCAATGTAGCTACTTGAGATTCCTAACAAAGAAGCGTGACTTTCTTCCATGCAGACAAATGCAGCACATAGAACATTTGTGTGCACCTATCTGTTTGAACAAACAGAACTTCACAATCTGGGGCACGGGCTGTCAGCCCCAAGCCTGTGCCAATCTGGACCGCAGCAGCAGCGGCCCACAGTCGGTTTCTTGGGGCCGCATTTCAAATCCGCTCATAAATTATTAATAGTACATATGTAGGTCAGCGGCACACTAACCCTGACAATCACGTCATAATATTCTCTCTTTAGCATTAGAAGAGAAGAGAAAGGAGTAATCAATATGCAACATCAGAGGTACATTTCACATAGATATGGTGTGTGCACTTAGGGGGGAAAAAAGCGTCAGATCTTTACAAAAACCTGTCAGCCTGGCATTAATCTTGCATTATGAATAATGTGGCTATCTATGAATCTTTAATATTTTTTAAATGATGAAATTTTATGGTATGCTCTCCCAAAGCAAATTTGATAAAACGTGAGTGTAGTTTGATCAATGAAGATGCTGATATACATGAATATATATACATATACACATTAAACCCAGGTCATTAAAGTGAAAAAGCCCAGCTATATTTTGACCTCAGGGTAAATTATCACCCCAAATAAATGTAGCTCTACCCTTGTCATCCACAATGCCTGGAAATTATTCTTTAAACAGCTTAGAACCAGCATCCTACAAGACAAGACACCTTTGGCAATAAACGACTTGCGATCAATTAGGTGCTGGCTTCTAGTTCATAACAAAAAATCATATTTGAAAAATTTTAACAGATACACAAATAAATATTTCATAGGTAAGGTACAGCAGTCACAGGGAAATATTACTAATCCAATGGCCCATTACAAATACGGTTACGCTCATTCTTCCCCCCACCCCCCCAGGATATAATTTATTCCAGGTTTAATTTTTTCAGGGAAGGTAAGAAAAGTAGATGAAAAACTTTGCTTCAGAAATTTGCCTAATGAAGAAATTTTAATCAGCGCTTGTTGAACTGGAGATAAAAATATAGTTTGTTCCTACTGATTTGAGGAGAATTAACATGTATCTGATTGTTAATATTTGATTCTTATTTAATTATTTATGATATCAAGGAATGAATCTGTCAAGTAAATAATGAAATGCGTACATGCAGCATATGTAATTAGGTTAGGTGCATAAATCCAAAGTGTTCACTCTATAGTTGTCAGTGTAGAATTGATTAATAATGAGCAATGTTAAGTGGGGAAAATTCACAGGCTCCTCATTAGTGTGGATCATAGCAATTGTTGGCCAAAAAAGGAGACGAGGTTGGCTTCATTTTCTTAGTTGTGCTTTAATCACTAAAAAATCACCATATTAAAAAGAGACAGGCCCCAGGGTTTCTAGATCCAAACAATTGCTTAAGGGGAGAAATTCAACTAACATTTGAGCAGGAAAAAAATGACTTTTATGATTGAACTGTCTGTCAGATTCCAATCTTCAGATTGGGCTTCTAGTTCACTGCGACGGCAAAGAGGTGGCAGGCAGTGTATTATCAGCCAGGCCCTCCCCGTTCACCCTCGCTTCCAGGGCTGAGAAAAGGAACCCCCTGGCAGTGCAGTGGGTTACACGTGGGGCAAGGTCAGTAGTTCGAAACCATCTCCTCAGTGGGAGAAAGGTGAGGCTCTCTTCTCCTACAAAGATTGACACTCCTGGACACCCCCAGAGGCAGTTCTGCCCTGCCCTTATTAGGGTCGCTCTGAGTCGCAATCGACTTGATGGTGGTGGGTTCGGAGTTTCTCAAGCTGATTGGGGGTGAAGGCAAGAAGCCCTTTGTCCAGCACATTCCTTGTGGCCTGGGCTTCCCTGAGCTGTTGGGACATGCTGCTGGGCTTGAAGGAAGTCTCAAGTAGCAATAGACAGACAGGAGCCCTGGTGGGGTGGTGGGTTTGTGTTGCACTGCAAGGTCAGCAGTTTGAAACCACTAGCCGCTCCTCTGGAGAAAGATGATGCTTTCTACTCCCTTAGAGAGTTACAGTCTCAGAATTTACTCCATGACAGTGAGGGTGTTTTTCTTTTTTGCTTTGTTTTGTTTGTTTCAAATAACAGGCAAGGCTTGACGTGGCGTTAGGAGGGGTTCCTGGGTATAAAGGGATTGAGGTTACAACTCCGACTCTGAGGTCATGGTGCCCCTGAGGATGTGGTAGGAACTTAGCTCCTGCAGATACCTGGCTGCATGGGTGCCACCAATTGCACTGTCAGGAACCGGGGCTTAATAGGCGGGATAGGGTTACTCTCTTAATGCTAATCATTAATAGCACTGGGCGGTATAAAGGGCAGTCAGCTGGAAAACAGGATAATGAGACGCTAGAGCTCCTCTGTTACTAACTAGCTTGGCAAGTTCTCTCAACTCGTGGTGTTGTTCGTT
>NW_022103920.1:83628559-83630051 GCF_000313985.2 Echinops telfairi
ACAGTGAGGTTGGTTTGGTTTGGGTCATCTTTAATTAGGAGGTAGGCCACTTCATCTTTTCTCCCCGGGAGCCTCACTGGTGGGTTCAGACCACTGGCCTTCTGGTTAGTGCTTGACACGGCACCCCTTCTCTAAATCAGCGAGGGCCTCCATTTCTACACGGATCAAATGAGAAGGCTGTGATGCCTGCCGTTAATGGCCTGAAGTCACAGAGCTGGTGTTGAAATGTATCGGATTTGATGATCAGTTCCATGGGCCTTGTGTGGAGGGCGAGGGGAGGAGAGAAGAGAGGTGGTAGTATTAGATAGACATTCATCATCTGGTTAGGTATTGTTAGAGAAGCAGTTATACGTTTATTAAAAGATGGAAGATATAATCTCAGAAGGAAGTCTATTATTTTCATAAGGTAAATGAATCTGGACACCATTCGAGAATTTTCTTGCCCTATACACGTAAAAGTTAAAAAGAGAATAGGGGGCCTATTTAGGACAGGGAAGTCCCTTTACCAAACCAAGACTGGAGCCAGGCTCAAATGGCTTAATTCAGTCAAGCATTCATGAAAAAAATTAATGAAAGGAAAAAGAAATAACAATCTACAATCCACAAAATGGTGAATCCTGTTAGGAACCACACAAAACAAAACCCCCAAAACTCCAAAATGTCATGGTTTTGGACAATCCAAGCAATCAGTTGAATTTAGCCAACCAATTTGCCATTGACTGAATAAACACACATCACCTTTCCCCCAACATACGATGCATTTCTGTTTGTAGAAAGAACCAACACAAGAGTAATTGAAATGTGATTATTTTTGACTTTCAGACAATAAACCACCACAAGATCAAGAGAGAGACTTTGCATTGCTTACCCAACAACTGAGCCCTGTGGCCTAGTGGGTTCCCAGTTGGACTGCTAATCGAAAGGTTGGCTGTTCAAAACTGCCAGCCACTCAGTGGGAGAAAGATGAGGGTTTCTACTCCCATAAAGAGTTACAGTCTCAGAAACCCACAGGGGCAGTTCGACTGTATCCTGTAATAGGGTCACTCTGAGTTGGCATCAACTTGATGATGAGTTTGAGGTTTGACCCAATAACCCAATAACCAGGAGCTTGTGATTGGCTGCTAAGCCATAGCGTGGAGGCTTGAAACTACCCAATCCCTCCTTGGGAGAAAGGCCTGGTGACTTGCTTCTCAAATGAGTTCAATGCACTGCTGTGAGGCGATTCTGATTCATAGCCACTCTATAAGACTGGGCACAACTGTGCGTAGAGTTGCCACTCCTGTATCACTCCTGTACCACCTGTATCAAAGCAGCCATATCATTCTCCTGCAGAGTGCTCCAAACGCTGTGCCACCTGGGTTCTTTGCATAATTACTACAGAAACTACTAGAAAACCCTACAGAACAGCTCTGTAGATTCCATCCAAGAAAACCCAATGGAACAGCTTTGCTTTATAACACCCAGCGGGACGTCCCCATGAACAGCAGGGCAG
>NW_022103920.1:83630719-83632000 GCF_000313985.2 Echinops telfairi
AGTCCCTCTTCACAGTTGAACTTTTTCATGTTTTCAAGTCAGACCTGAAACTATGGTAGCCATTTTGAGACTTGAGGAGAACGACCCAAATGGTGTGCGCTCAACTACTAAGCTAAAGGTTGGTAGTTCAAACCCACCCATGGCAATTCAGAAGAAATGCCTGGAAATCTGTCTCCCCAAAGATTACAGCCATGAAATCTATGGAGCAATTAGATTCCATAACACACGAGGTCACCATGAAGTGGAAGAAATTGCATGGCAATGGATTCGTTTTTTAAGTTTTGTTGGTTAAAATGAACGAACCAAAACAAACCATGACTGATAATGACTCTGACTCATAGTGACCCTACAGGGCCGAGCAGACTGTCCCCATAGAGTTCCCAAACTTCCCAGAAGCACATTGCCACGTCTCTCTCCTTTGGAAAGGCTGATGGCAGACACATCAGGTAGATTAGACCCAGATTGTGGAAGGTCATCAAGACCTTGCCAAGGAGTAGGGGCTTTCTTTCCGTGGTGGTAGGAGATAGTAGAAAAAGACTTTCTTCAACATTTATCTTCAACATAAATCTCCACCAAAAGCAGTTCTATTGTGTGACTCCTCCACAGTTACCAGATGGTGGACTCTGGTCAGGTATCACACCTGGTCATGATACCGTGAGAAGAAATGGGGATTGTTTCTGTGTGCTCTCATTCAGAAAAAGAAAGCATTTCCCAGAATGCTTTAGCAGACTTACATAGGCATGAGTGGCTACGACTGGTCTTGTGGCCCTTCAGAATCAATTTCTGGACAAGGATAAAACTAAACTAAACTTACTGCCATTCAGTCAAACCTGACTCCTGGAGATCCTATGGACAAGGTAGAACTGTTCCTATGGGCTTCTGGGGTTACGCATCTTTACAGGAGCAGAAAGCCTCACCTTTCTGTCTTTGGGTAGCTGGTGGGTTTGAACTGCCAACCTTGTGACTAGCAGTCTAATGAGTAACCCACTAGGACACCAGGGCTCCTCAGACAAGGGGAGGAGCTGATCATTGGCTACAATAAGAAAGGGAACAAGTATGGGGCACAGCTGCAGGAGCTGCAAGAAGCGCCCAGGGAGAAGAGTTGCAGAGGGTTGAGAAAGCAGTCTCTAGTGAAGCGGAGACAGACCTAGTTTCTCATCCACGCTCTGCACCTTCCAAGCTGGGATACCCTGGACTCCGGGCAAGGAAGGCTTCAGTTTCCAGGAGAGCAGCGGTGTCAAAAATAAAGGAGTCTAGGTAGGGCACTTGGCACAGTGCCCA
>NW_022103920.1:83633550-83635846 GCF_000313985.2 Echinops telfairi
AAGGCGATTTGCATTCCCCGGCAGTCATTTGTATACGCGGAGGTAATGAAGTTGTCAGCGGCGCCCCGAGTGTGGCAGAGTCTGATATTCAAATAGACCTGCCGGCGTCGCCCCGGCGCCCCCCTCCCCAAAACCAGCCTGCAAAGCCCCGGATTAGCGCGGCCTGGTGCGCGGCGCCGCGCCCGTTTCTTGCCCGATGGCCACGGCGCCGCGCGCCCCGCTTTGTCTGCCGAGTGCTCCCAACCACCCTCCTGCCCTTGCCCTCCTCTGCTCTTTCTGCTCTCTGCCCCCTCCCCCGCCCGCAGCTTTGTCAGTTGCCCCCCATCCCCGACCCCCTTGGGTTTCTGGGAAGACTGACTGCCGGGGAGCCCGGCATCTGGAGTGGGGGGGCCTCCGCCGCGGGGCTGACTGCGTGTTTGAAGCCACACTCAATGTACCCCAGCCCCACCCCCTGTCGTCTTCTCTGCTTCTCCAAGAAAGATGACCTGATCTTGACATTGTCACTTTAGGGCCAAGGACTTTTTCTTCCCTCCTCTAAAGGCATCTATGCGCCCACTTCTACCATTGGGTGATAAACGCCAGAGCCCGCCGACCCGGCTGCCAGCCAGCAGGCGCAGCGCCTGCCCGGGTGCGGGGCCTGGATCACTCCCGCCTGGAGGCCGGCAGTGCGCCGTGGGAGGAGGAGCGTGAGGGTCGGTCTCCTGAGACTTGTCTTCCTCGGCGGCCGCTGTCACTGCGCTGCCCACTCCCACAGCTGCTGGCCACGTGAGACCGGTCGCCATCCCGCAGTGCTCCAAGTGTAAAGCACACACCGCATTTCAAAGACAGTATGGAAAAAAAGAAAACGAATAATCCCATGAACAATTGGTACATATTTAGCTGATGTGGAAATGACACATGAAACAATATTTTGGTTATATTGGATGAGCAACATATCCTTAAAATCAACTCAACCTGTTCCTTTTTGCTTCTTAAAAATAAAAAGTGGCTGCACTGAACACTTGGATTTACATATCTGGTTCCCAGTCTACTTCCGCTGGACAGCGCGGGTCTAGGCTTCAGTCTCCAGCAGCGTTCCTCTGGCCCCGCCTTCTAATCTTCCTCCGTGGGTTCTTAGTTCTAGAACAAGGTTAGAAACAAAGCCCTGGATCTGAGGCATTAAAAGGCCAGGGCAACAATTAGGAACTAACTGGGATGATATTGGAAACCCTGACGACATTGGATCAGAGCTGAGGCTCAGACTGCAGGGACCTTTTGTCCCGTGTCCCATTGTTCATTGTAAAGAAAACCTCTGCTTCCCCCACAATCGTGTCACAGTTCCGTGGGCCAACCGTCACGTGTGTGAAGTTGGGTCTCCAGCAGTGTGCTGTGCCTGCTAAGAGCTATTTGTCACACACTGAACTTGCTGACACGCTGTGGGGAAAAGTGAATACTGGGTATGCACTGTAACAACTCTTTCATAAGTATTTCTGGTGCACTTTGTTGGTCCTGTGCACGGGTTGCGGAGTAGGGCTCCGGGAGTATGCATTGACACGATGCGCTGCAAATGATCCAGGCTTGGGGGAGTCCCTGAGTGTGCCTTGCTTCCACACACGGCCACGGCTCCTGAGGCGCCTTTACGGCGCAGCTCGCCAATGATCCGTGTGCTAAAGACTCCCTGAGTACACATTGACACAATAGACTGGAGTTGTTTGGGTCTGCCGTGGCAACGATCCGGGGATAATGGCAGTGTCTTAAGCACTTACGCTGAGATTGGAGTGCTCAGGGTCCTAATGGCAGAACCAGAACTGCCCCAGTTAAGTCCCACCGTGACTCCCGCACAGGGTGGCTGGGTCTTTGACCTCCTGCATAGGGACAATGCGCCCTTGCCTGGTCGGTTATGGTTTTAACTTCAGTTAATGTTTTAGCAGAAGCAATTGCACTAGGTTCCCCCACCCCACCCGCCTTAATGCACTTTTTGGAATTCAGTACCTGGATGGGGTCAGAGGGAGGGTGTTTCATGCGCTGATGGTTTCACCTGGTTAGCCATAAGCTAACGACCTAGGAAAGATCATGTGTAAAAGGAAATAGTGGCTTAAGGAATGTAGACTTGTGATTCGCAGATATAGACATTAGAGAACATTAGTAAGGAACAAGTACCGTAAGTACTGATAGCATCTAGTTGACTGAAATGAAATAGATAAAATAAGATGGTGGTGAGAAGATGGAAACACTTTCAAAAATCATAAAAGTAATGTGAGTCTGTTCAGTAGTAAAATAACTCAAACCTGCGGAAAGATAGGAAATTAAAAAAAAA
>NW_022103920.1:83636129-83637995 GCF_000313985.2 Echinops telfairi
AATGGCTGCATGGAATATCAGGATATGGCTGTAAGTCAAAAACTAAACTCATTATCAGTCAGTGGATAGGACAGGGCAGAACTGCCCCTGTGGGTTTCCAAGCCTGTAACTCTGTATGGGAGTAGAAAGCCTCATCTTTCTTCCGTAGAGTGGCTGGTGGTTTTGAGCTTCTGACCTTGTAGTTAGCAGTCAAGTAAGATTCATTATGCCACTAGGGATCTTTGAGGATATGGGTGTAGCGTTTAAAATTATTTTATTTTTTGGTGATTTTAACTAGGGCTACAGTGAATATCCTATACATTTATTTTTGCAAATTTGTGCAAGTATTTAATATGATACATTTTTAGTGGTAGAGGTGCTGGAATAAAGAGATGAAATTCAAAATGTTGATCCATCTTGCCAATTTGGATACCAGAATAATGATTCCACCTTACATGCATATTGAAGTTGTCAAGTATTTTATCTTGTGTGGGTTCATAATCAAAGCCCATGAAAGTAGCAGTCAAGAAGTCAAATGACATATTGGGCAAATTTGATGTATAAGACCTCTTTAAAGTGTTGAAAAATTAGGATGTCTCTTTGAGGACTAAGGGGTATCTGACACAAGTCATAGTATTTTCGATCATGTTAAAGTTGAACAATGAATAAGGAGGACCAAAGACAAATGATTGCATTTGAATTAAGGTGTTGGCAAAGAGTATTGAAAGTGCTGTGGACTGCCAGGAGAACAAACAAATCTGTCTTTGAAGAAATACAGCAAGATTAACGCTCCCTGGGAAGCAAGGACGGCGAGATTTGTCTCAGATATTTTGGCCATGTTATCAAGGAGGGACAAGTCCCTGGAAACAGGACAGCATGCTTGGTAAAGTAGACGGTCAGTGAAAAAGAGGAGTCCTCTCTGTGAGAGGGGTTGGCACAGTGGCTGCGCAATGGCTCAATCGTACCAACAATTGTGAGGGTGACATTGGACTGGGCAGTGTTTCACTCGGTTGTACATAGGGCCACGATGAGTCAGAACCCACTCACTGGTACCCAACAACAACAACAGCAACATGCTAACTAACAGGACAGGTATCTATTGTTGTTTGTGCCAGAGGACACTTCCTTTGTGTGCTTTTCTCATCAAGCCCGAGCACAGCTTTATGCTGGGAGCCCAGCACTGGGCGCTGTGATAAAACAGTGAAGTGTGGAAGTTACGCGACCACATAGGAAGTCCTGTGAGTCAAGATAAAACATGAGTGATTCCTGTGAGAGACTGAGCGCAAGAGAATTTTGGCATGAGGCTATACACATGGGACAGTTGGAATTAGGGCACATTAAGTCATCACTCAGTAAGTATTTATTGGGTAAATATTTATTTTTCTCTCATTCCCCCTTGGGTTGTAAACCTCCTGTGAGCAGAAGCGTTCTTTCTTTGCAGTTTTCCACAGAATGGAGCATGGAGGTAGGCCTAGGGGGTGGGGGAGGGGAGTCCTGGTTTTGTGTGTCTTTATACGGTGCCTGGTTCTTAGCATTGAATTCTGGTTCCTAGGAGCTCACAGGGAGAACGAGTGAAAGGAGAACCAGTCTGAAATTGAACCTCGTACTAGCAAAGTGCTCATCATAAGATGAACTTGAACAACGAACTCTGAGGCAGTAAATCATTTCTTTGAAGTTTGATCTTTGATCTGGGAGAGAATCTGATCTTTGATCTTAGAAGATGATTAGTAGTTTCCAGACCAATAAGGAAGGACTCTATACGGAAGAATGCTCATGGGGTGAAGGGAGACGTCGGACAGGGCAAGATATGACAAAATACCAATTTATAAACTATGAAGGGCTCATGAGGGAGGGGGGAGCGGGGAGGGAGGGGAAAAATGAGGACCT
>NW_022103920.1:83638982-83640993 GCF_000313985.2 Echinops telfairi
TCAAATAATGTTGGAAATAGAACAACTTTTGATCTTTTTAAGATGAGTGACATTAACCCTTAAAATTGCATTTATTTTAAGAGCTGTAAGAGCCCCCAATAAAACGATTTATTAAAAAAATTAAAACTAAAAGAAAATTGTATTTGTTGTACATAGTTTTGTTTGTCATTTACTTATTTTTTTAATGTTAGGAGTTTTAATTTTTTCTGAAATAAAATTTATAAGGCTATTTTTCTTCTCACTTATGACCTCTCATTCATGATAAGAAAGACTCATTCTGCCTAGATTAAAAAAAAAGTCTTCATCTGTTTTTCCCCCTATTACTTCTATAGTTCCAATTTTAAGATTTAAATGGTTGGTCCCTCTGGAATTTAACTCAGTATAAAGAATGAAGTTGGGACTCAGCTCTATTTATTTTTCCAAATGGCTAGCTAGTTTCCTCAAGACCATTTTGTGAATAATTTATTTTATTCCCACTGCTCTCCATGCCGCGTTCACTCTGTGCTATCAGTCTACACCCTTTCTGAGCTCTCCTGTGGTCCTTCCATCAGTCTGTCTGCCTCTGTGCCAGCATCGGGCATTGGGTATCTCGTTACTATTCATTTCTCGAATTTCCGTGGCTGTTTTCGGATGCTTACGACTCTAGATGAATTTTAGAATCATTTTCTGAAGGTTGAAGACAGATCCTGCTGGGATTTTGGTTAGAATTGCATTCAGTGGATACATTAATTTGAGAGGAGAATTTGTGGTTTGTTCCGAGTTTTCTTCTGTGTGAATGTGACATTCCTTCCCTTTGTCTCAATAGCCTTCTGTCTGTGTGTCTGTCTGTGTATGTGTGTATTTTACAAGGATGTTGACTGTTTCTTGTAAAGTTTATTTCTGGGGATTTTATAGGGTTTTGTGGAGTTTATGGTTGACCATATGGTTCTTAGATATGTGCTTGAGCAAGCGACCCTGGGATGGAGTATAAACTCCAGCTGGACTGGCTGTGGTTTTAAGGAGTCAGCATGTGAGAGAAACCTATGATTGGACACAAACCCAAGTGGATTTTTGACAAAGCTTCCAACCTGCCCTAAGGTTTGGGGCAGATTCTCTTTTCTAAAATCCCGCCCCCCACTTCCCCCCAATCTATAAGATAGGAAGCCTTGTAGAGCTTGGTAAATACATAAACCCCCTACTGTGGGGTTTAGCACCCAGTGGGTCATCAGATAGGGGAGCTGCTTGCGGGTTACCCTAATAAGGTTGTCTCAAATGTCTTACAATGCTGAGATTCCCTAAGGCTTTCAAAAACATAGCCATATCTAAGCAGGTTAAAGAACAGACGTTCTTAGAAAAGGCGCTGTTCTAATCGGCATTCTCCCCCACCTCTTATGGTAGCATATTAGATGTGAATAAGAAGTCTCACCCAACGACTATCTGGTTCCGAGCACCATCATTACTGAAAGGTTTCGTCACAGCTTCCTCGCAATGGGAAGCCTGGTTCTTTCTTCTTACTCCGTTAATTAATGGTCGCTTGGGGAGTTTGGGGAGGGGCTCCAAGTGTTAATGGCTTAGAAAAAACACATTTGAGGTACACAGACCATTTGGAGTACCCAGTTAAGAATGATTTGCCACATATAAGAGAACTTAAAGAAGGCGTTCACAAATGTGTGCATTCATTCAGCTAAGCCTATAAGTTAGCCCAGCATTCTTAATGGCATAATCATCAACATAACCGATTCAGTATAATGGCCTTTTAATACTGAAACAATTACTTTTGATAATAAAATCACACTTTTAATTTGTTTGACACCAAATGTGACCGATGTGGATCATCTGATGGTGAGGGGGGCGGGCAGTCTGTTGACACGTTTTATACAGTGAGACAATAAATGTGCATTGGAATGGAGATGTTTTCAGTGGGGTAACAAACAAAATGATGATCAGGACAGGTGGTCATTTTGACACTCACAACATGCTTCCTGGTTTGTGTATTGAATTCCTCACGCTTCCTGGGGAAGAAATAAGTAGC
>NW_022103920.1:83641956-83696269 GCF_000313985.2 Echinops telfairi
AAACAAAACAAAACAAAACAAAAAACCAAGCTCACGTCATCAATTTGATTCTGACTCCTAGCAAGCCCAGAGGCGGGAGGAGAGCTGCCCTCTGGGTTTACGAGACTGTAAATCTTTAAGGGAGAAGAAAGGTTCATCTTTGGCCTTTGGAGCAGCAGGTAGGTTCCAACTGTGGACTTTAGGGATGGCAGCCCAAGGCGTAATCCATGTATAATTCCCTATCCCAAGCTTAATTTATTTAACACTGTGCGGTTGTTAGCTACTGCCATCAAGCCAACCTTTTACTCATGGGACGCCTGATACCTAGTGGGGTCTGACCATTGTAATCCCTAGTGCTTCGGCTGGCTGGTTTTTCTAAGGCCGATCATCAGGCCTCTGTGAGAAGTCTTTAATGAAAAAAAACAACAACAGAGAAAAACGGAGCGAAAAGCTGATGGAACTTCTGAAGCCCTCTCGTGTTACAGGGTATTTGCCCATTAAACATTCTTTGATATTATCCTTTCAACGGTGATATACCTTCGAGGGTCCCTGACTTCCGTTCTTCAATTGCATCATATCACCTTATCGTGTGAAAAATACCTTTAGACCTGTGAACTATCTATTTAAACACATGCATCTGAGTCCTCCCTCCTCCCTCTCTGTTTGGAGCTTTGAATGCTCGGCTTTCTTCCCTGAGACATACTTGCATGTACAAGCACTCGTCACTATTAACTGGTCCTCTTGCCTTTGTGGGGGATTGGGGGCTGCATTCCAGATCAGTGCTGTGCTCCGTGTGGGCCATGCAGAAGTGGTTTGCCATTGCTGCACTCTCCCCACAGTGGCCAGAGGATGGTCTTGGAGAGTACAGAGCACAGAGGGTGGGTTGTGAATCTCATGTGGTGAGACTCTGTGACACATTAGGTCCCTGGGTCAGCTCATGGTCAAGGCCAAAACAAGCAAACGGGGCCTTCACCTTGGAGAGGCCGAGAAGCACTGTCCTAGAGCAGAACGGAGAATTCAGGTCCGTAGGTCATGAAGCTCCACAAACACTCACCGAGGCTAAAAGACAGACTTGGTTCAAACTCCAGCTTGACCTCTCTTTGTTATATGTGTGTGTATTAGGAACACGGATATATTACTGAAACGTGGTGCCTTGTTTTCTTCATCTATCAAAACAGGAAGAACAGTAGCATTCACTGCATAATTGAGCAGCCTTCCATAGGTTTATGGACAAAGAGAGAGAAAAGATCATAGAATTTTTCCACAAATTTTTTGAAGTTTTCCTAGTATTTGATGAGTACCCCCTCCCCCCCAAACCAAACCAAACCAAAGCTGAAAAGCTCTGCTGGGTGGGGCTTTCGTAGTATGTGTTTTTCCCACGAGGAGAGCATGGACCAACTCGCTCTGAGATAGCGCACCCAGTGGTGTTGCCTGGGAAGCTTCTCTCAGGCCACAGTGAATTTTTTCATTAAAAGCAGTTTTGTGTGAACCTCATTTTTTGTGATGGCTGATTTAAGGGAACAGCTTGTGGCTGGGAAGTTTCGTTTCCTGCTCCATGGGGAAAGTGCTGCAGAAACTGCTGTGATGTTGAACAGAGCTTACAAGGACAGCGCTCTGGGAAAACTCATGTGCGTCAGTGGTTTTCTCGTTTCAAAAGGTGACATGTCAATTGATGACAAACCTCATCCTGGACGTCCATCAACTTTCTAGACAAATGAAAATGCCAACAAAATCCGTGCACTTGTGCTCAAAGACGTGACGGACCATCGAAGAGATGGGGATGTTATCTGGACTATCTTGGAGCTTGGCTCAGTGAATTTTAATGGAAGACTTTAGAATGAGAAGGGTTGTTGTGAAATATGTCCCTTGGGTTCTGACTGACCAGGAAAAAACATGCTGTGCCTTGAAAGAACAGCTCTGAGATGACCCAGACTTTTTTCCAGGTCATTACTGGTGACAAGATATGGTGCTATTCTTATGACCCCCAAAGCAAATATTAACCAAGCCAATGGAAGATGCCATCATCACTTCACCCCCTAAAATCTTGTCAAGTAAATCAAAGATCCAGACAATGCTCTTTTTTAAAAAAAATTATTATGTGGGGGTGATAGTGCATTTAGAGTTCATTCCACCAGGTCAGACTGTTAATCAAACTTTCTATTCAGAGGTTCTGAAAATATTGCTTGACAGGGTGTGACCAAAAAAGGCCTGATTTGTGGCAGGCGGTTCTGATTTTGCCACCATGGAATGTATCTGCTCACACAGCCATCTCTGTGCACCCGTTTGGGGCAAACATCAGCATTCCTCTTGCTCCACACACCTTACCTGACCTCGCTCCGTGCAACTTCTTTTTATTTCCGCAAATGAAGAGGGACATGAAGGATAGCCATTTGACAACATAAAGGAGGGCAGACAAAAACCAGGGAGGTGCTGTCAACCAGCTAAACAGATGAGTTTGAAAAATGTTTCCAAGAATGGAATTGCAGATTTGACCAACATATTAAGTGAAATGGAGAGTGCTTTGAGGTGATAAGGTTGTTTTGTAAAAAAAAATCTAAATACATAGCATTGGAAAAGTTCCATTTTGGGGGAAGAGGTACCCCCTCATATTCCTGCAAGAATAAGTACTGATCTCATGCTTGACCTGTAGCAAGTGCTCATTAGATGGAGAGCACCATTATTACATCCCTAAGCAGTAGGGTTCTTTCCTTGCTGCTATTGAAAAGCACATAGCTCTCCAGTGAAGGACACTTCTTGTTTTTACAAGTCTCTCTGTGATCCAGGAGTTGAGTCCATCTTCCACAATGGCTGGGACCACAACCCTCGCAGGGCAGCCTAGGTCAGAGTTGACAGGCCAGGAAGTCACAGACCCTTCCAGGGCACCCACTCCCCTCCTTCCTGCATGGTCACCAGCTCATCAAAGGCTCTGAATGTTTATCTCCTAGTTGCCAGATGTCCATCTATTGGATTGTCCTGACTTTTACTGCCTTGTCCTGTTTACAACCGGTGCAGGGAACACAATGGCCCTCTCTGTGGTCCGAGACCAGGTAGGGGACTTGCCTGCACAATACGTCCATGTCCTGGCACGCCAGGAGCTGGTGGGCCTCTGTTTCTGCTGCTGCTGTGACCCATCCCTGTCCTCCTGGCTGGATGAAGTGGAAGAACAGAGGCCGAAGCTCTGGATTCTTATCCTGTACACCAGTTCCATGAACACAGAACATTGCCCATTTTATTTATTGCTTTATCCCTAAATTCTCAAACAATGTCTGGCCATA
Organism: Echinops telfairi; assembly: GCF_000313985.2. Classification (NCBI taxonomy): domain Eukaryota; kingdom Metazoa; phylum Chordata; class Mammalia; order Afrosoricida; family Tenrecidae; genus Echinops; species Echinops telfairi. The sequence continues at coordinate 83,645,211 of NW_022103920.1, forward strand.
GTGAGGTCTCAGTGAACATAGGTTGAATCATTCAAAGTGAATTATGCAGTCATGTTTCCTGCTCTGTCCTTTGGGATACCTTCCGTTCTACGACACAGAAACCTTTGGTTCAACTGACAAAGCCAGAGAGAGCAGATGCCATTGCACATCAGTAGATAAGTCTGGAAGAACAGAGCCTATGTGGCTGGTTAATATGATAGCTCGCCAACACCAGGTTCTCCCCATCTCTTCCCTCTGCTATTCTCAGGTTGCCTATCCTCATCATCATCATCCTCATCAACGGTTGCTGCAGCCATCGCATCTAGACATACAATCTCCGGCTGAAGTGGATCAAGGCTCATCCTTCCTTGTTTATCTTTTCAAAAATAACAGTTTTATTGTACATCTTTTCAAGAGGGGAGAAACCTGCCTTCCCAACCCCTCCAACAGACTTTTATTCACTAGTAGGGGACCAGATTGGACTCACTTGCCCACTCTTAAACCAATCACTAAAAAAAAAAAATCATTGGTTTGGACCAATCAGAATGACCCTCTGGCATGTGCAGGAGCCATAGACGTCTGAAGAGAGTCTGGCCTTTGCGAGTAATGAGTAAGTGGGGCCAGCCAACAGTGTTGGACACACTCTTTGCTGTCTTATGGTTTGAGTTGCGGACAATGACTCCAGCACACACAGGTTGACGGTTCCGATTGGCTCTGTCAAAGGGGATGCAGAAAGGTAAAATGAAGTCTGGCAAGATCCATTTTGCAGCTTTATAATGTCTCGGAGGCTGGAGATGCAGGCCTGCCGTGAGCGGTACACTTCCGTCTCATGTGTGTGCCCTCTGTTCATTAACGGTACACTTCCGTCTTATGCGTGTGCCCTCTGTTCATTAACGGTACACTTCCGTCTCATGCGTGTGCCCTCTGTTCATTCAGCCGGTGCTCAGCTGCTCCTGGCCTGGCCGAGGTTGGCGCTGGCATTTTCTTTATTTCATAAATCATTTTATTGGGGACTCGTACAACTCTTATCACAATCATCCATGGTGTCAATCAAGCACGTTTGTATCTTTGTTGCATCGTCATTTTCTTTCTTTTTCTTTTAGATGCTGGCATTTTCAAGGGAGAAAATGGTTTACAAGGCAAATGAATGGTCCCAATAGGACCGTGTTAAAATTATTTTTCATATAATATAATAAATTATTTTTCATATAAAATAATATAAATTATTTTTCATATAATATACAAATACCACTCACCCATTTTCGTAGGCCCCCTGAGTCTATGTTTAACATACTTAGTGGTTTTGGGGGAAAGGTACTATTAGCATTTGGAATAAACTCAACCAACATAAACTAAGATGCTTTGTAAAGCAAATTCCCTTAATTCAGCCATTACCGGCCCCCTGCAGTTAGTGTGGATTTGTGAGGCTTTCTTGTGTCCCTAAACCTCAGGGTACTTCCTGTGGTCATCAGACTTCAGGAAGCCTGCCCTTGTTTCTGGTGTTGCAACTGTGAAGTTGTTGAAGTTCAGCTACAACCCAGAGTTAATAGAAGCAGAGTACACAGTAAGTAGCCTTGCAGGCACTACTGGTTATGCCCTGGGCTGCTAACTGGAAGGTCAGTGGTTCGATCCATCTAGCGTCTCTGCGGGAGAAATCTGTACCATAAAGATTATGACTTAGAAAACCCCCAGAGGCAGTTCTGGGGCTGCTGAAAGTAAAAGAATCCACTTGATAGCACCTCCCACTAACAACAACCGCATAGGACATAGAGACCAAATGTAAAGCTTGGGTAGCTGACGCACAGCGCCTCTCTAAGTACAACAGAAGGCAACCGTGCCTGGTCTTTGCCATCCTCACAATTGCTGCTCTGTTTGAGTCCATTGCAGGCCTTGAGTGAATTATAACAGGGCTCTCCATGCCTCAGTTGACCCTCTGCGAAATGAGAACAATAGGAGTACCTTGTCGTGTTGGCCTGATGATTGCATGAGTTACCAAAGAAACGCACTGCCATTGAGTCGGTTCTAATTTGTATCAACCCTCCAGGACAGGAGAAAATGGCCCCATGGCTGTGAATCTTCCCTGGAGTAGAAAGTCTTCTCTTTCTCCCTCTGCAGGGATGATTCTTTTGAACTGCTAACCTTGCTGCGGTTAGCAGCCCAACCTGTTACCCACAATGTTACCAAGGCTCCTTTTATATGAGTCAGTAGATTAAAAATTCCTAAGTTCTTATAAGATGGTTGCTATTTATAATGTTATAGTAGGTAAGACCCCAAACCCCTCACTGCTATTGAGTTGGTTCCATCTCCTGCTCCAGATCCATTATACATACATATTATGTAGATAGATATAATCATTCAAAGATCATCGTCTGACTAATTATGATTAGGTGTGTGGTAAGTGATTTTCTTTTCAGGTCCCTTGAAGTGCAACATTTTCCTCAGTGCATGAAATCTTTTGTTCAACATTTCTCTGATAGATCAGTCATATCGCCGGGTAAATGCTTCCATGAGTTACACGAGCTTAATCAATTGTTTTAATACATTGTTCTAATTAAGTACTCAATTCCCTCTCGAGAATGGGCAATGATTCCAGTCCAGGGTACAGGAAGGGCATTCTCAACTTTGCCTCCCACTGAGTCAAACATAGTAGACTAGGACTATACACGCACACCCTCAACTATAATGAATATTCTTGTTTAGGTTTGAAGCTAGTTGCCTTTCTTCCTTCATCTGTTTTGAATTCATCCTACAAGGACCAGACACTGCACCGAGTGAGTAGCAGCCTATTTAAACACTGGGAAGTGAAATTCTTCTGCTCACGTTATCTTGGTAGAGATGAGGATGTGCCTGAATTTGCTGATGAACAGTCGTCTTCTATTTGTGTTCAAGGCTCTGGGGTTTTAACACAATGCGAAGGGCTGTCACTCTAACTTGGTCATGGGAGTCACCCCTTGCATTGTTATTCATATAGTTCTGCACAATCTGGATTGTATGGTTATTGGAGATAGGGTTTATCTTCTGCAGTCAATGGCTGGGAATGAATCCGTTGTCATTTCCTGGAATTCTTCATACCCATCCAAGCAGCAGGCACCGTCTCATTTTGTGTTCGGGTTTCGTCTGCAGCAGTCCGCCACCACTGAGGGAGCCCTCGCAGGGAACTTTCTGGGGAGAATCAGCAGTTCTGATGCTGGATTATGGAGATGCCTTATCAGTTCAATGTGGCTTCTTGACTGGTCTGTGAAGAGTGTTTCTCATTGACCCAATCTAGAGTGAATTTGAAAGTAGGAACGCTCCAGCCCTCCCCACGAGTTAGTGTGCCACCCCCCCCACCCCCCAAATTCCGATCCATTGCTCCTATCTGATTCATTGCACCTTGCTTCCCTGTGGTGCTTATCGCAGAAGAACTGTCCTTTGTGCTGTTTTTCCTGAATGTTTGCGGGAATGAGTCAGATCTTTCTTGTAATGCATAGGCAGCCTGGAGGAAAATGCTGTTATTTTAAGAGCTGGCCAGGAATTCCTTTCAGGGAGGAGACTGTCTGCCACCTTAATGGAAGCATTTGGCTATGAAGATAAGGCCCTCAGGAGAGAGCCTGGAACGTCACTCCAGGACAGCAAATTGCCCAGCCAAAGACATTTACAGGAATGTGGGGTGGGGGACAGCAGAGGCAGGCAGCGAAGAGGAAGCAGTGGTGAAGGGGGAGTGAAGAGTAAGATGGTGAGCAAGCGACCGGTCCCAGGGAGGGACTTTTAAAGAAACGCGTGATTGTCAATTTTAAGCTGTGTAATAGCCTCTTTCCCCCAGGACTCACACACAGTCACCTGTATCCTTTGCTGTGCACCCCAATTTTATTTGCGTGTTTGGGGGCAGAAATCAGGTAAGGGGGATACATTTAAAATCAAGGTTGTCATAGAGTAGCTATTGGAGATGAGAGATCAGTGACAGAAGAATCCAGCAAGACTCAAGCTAGTGGAAAGAGAGTGACTATGAGGGATAAGTTCATGGGGATTCATGGCAATCCAGGGGAGGAATTCCCACAGGAAATGGGGTGGTGGCTAGAGGCAGTTTCATTTAAATCGCCAAGGATGCGGTGACACCTTGTTATACATGGACAGAGAACAAAGGTCTTTCTGAGTTAAAGAATTTCTGAAAAAGGGCTGGAGAGATGACGCCTTCACGTATGCTTGTGACTTCCATGTCTTGGAAAAAGGAAAGCATAGCAGTAGCATTAGAAAGGTTATTTTAAAGCATTTATTTACTCTAATGGTAGAGGTTCTTACCCTATAATGGAACGTGCTGCATTTCAGGACAGGTCTTGAAGAATTCTTTCTGACAAGGAATGTGGTGCTATGCCTCTTCAACTGGTCACTTTTGACAGAGCAGACCGTGTAATCGTTTGATTCAAAATGGCCAGTATCCGTTCAGTTCAGCCCACTGATACTGAGGCTATCGATCTTCAAGTGTCCCATTTCACTGTTGACAACTTCTAATTTTTTCTTGATTCTTACTTTGTACATTCCATGTACTGATTATTAATGAATGCTTGCAGCTATTTTTCCCTCAAGCTGAGTCATACCACATCAAGAAATGAAGATCCCCAAAGCCTGTATATTCTCTGCTAACTCTACTTTGACAAAGAAGCTCTTCCTCAGATGTATTCCAAGTGCCTTCCAACCCGAGGGCTCACCTTGCAGCATTATATGCAAGAATGTTCCACTGCAATGCATACAGTTCTCACTGGCCACATTCTTCCATACACCTACAAGAAATACCAGTTACTCAAAATTCTGCACCAATCATTAATATCAAAGATGAAGATTTTGAACCAACTTTTGGAGACTGAAATGGATCAAACATGCCATAAAGATGCATTGATAATTACTGGTGATTGGAATGTGATAACTGGCATCACAAAGAAGTTCTAGTAGGTATAAAATATGGCCTTGGTAATGAAAATGATGCTAGAGGTCCCATGATAGAATGTTTCAAGACCAATGATTTGTTCACTGCAAATGTCATTGTTTTCCAACTACGTACACACACAGCAACTATACACATGGGCCTTCCTAGATGGGCTACAGAGGAATCAAATAGACTCTATATAGACTTTATATATGTATAAAGAAAGAAAGAAAAACAAAGGAAGTTTAATATCACCAGGCAGAAGGAGGCCAGAGGCCAACTTGCCTAAGTTCAAATTGAAGCTGAGGAAAATGAAAACAAATCCACAAAAGCCAAATGCAGTGACGAGCATACCCTACCTGAATTTCAAGGTCATTTCAAGAACATTTGAACACTAATGACTGAAGACCAGAGCGAAAGGTCATTCAAACGAAAGAGAAAAGCAACATGGATGTCAGAAGAAATTCTGAATCTTGCTGTGGAGCATCGGGTCACAAAAGCGAAGGGAAGGGCCGATGAAATAAAAGAGATGAATAGAAAGTTTCAAAGGGAAGACAAAGTCGCTCAGGAGCGATGCAAAGACCTGGAGTTAGAAAACAAAAAGAACATGCTCAATGTAGCTCACGCTGAAAGAATGGAAACTTTTTTTGGAAGGATTTTATGAGCAAAATCATGAATGACATGGGAAATGTCAAAATTTGGAAGAACGACACAGAGTCACTATACCTAAAATAATTTAATAGAGGATCTACCATTTCAGGAGGTAGCAGCATATGACCAAGAGCCAATGGTTCTGAAGGAAGTAGTCCAAGCTTCATGGAAGGCACTGGAGAAAAACAAGACTCAAGTCCTGGGGACTGACAGAATGCTAAAGAACACTGTTCAATACCAGTTGAGGTGTTTCAATGAGTGGATGCAATGGTGGGCACACTCACTCATGTACACCAAGAAATCTGGAAGACAGCTATTTGGCCAATTGACTAAAAGAGACCCACAAACATACTTCTTCCAAAGAAAGAGACTCCAATGTAATAGAGAAGTTATAGAACACTATCATTAATATCACATGCAAGTAAAACTATGCTGAAGATCATGAAAAAACCCAAAACATTGCAGAAGAACATCAACAAGGAATCGCCAGAAATTCAAGCTGAGTTCAGATGAGCACATGGAATGAGGGGCATCAGATGGATCTTGGCTGGAAAGCAGAGCATACCAAGAAGTGCTTTTTGTAAAGACTCTGTAAAGCTTTTCAACTGTGTAGATCATAACAGATTATGGGTAACATTGCGGAGAATGGAAATTCCAGAACACTTACTTGTGCTTACGTGGAATCTGTGCATAGACCAAGAAGGGCCATGTGAACAGAACAATGTGCTGGACGGAGACAGTGACAGCAACCATGGCTTCGGATATAACATTGACTTTGAGGATGGCACTGGCCAGGGCAGCGTTTCATTATGCTGTCCAGAGGTTGCTATGAGTTGAAACTGACTCATGGCACCTAGCAACAACACAATAATGAACAGATTGTCTTGGGATAATATAAATATTCTAAAGATTTAATGAAGTTATTTGAAGCCACGCAGACATTAATTAGAGCCCTATAATTAGAATTATAGTTATAGAAGCTTCCTGCTGCAAAATAGTGGGCAGTATTTCAATATTGCAGGTTGACTCTGCTGGGAGCACACAGCTCCTGATGCGTTCTCCTACACCAGGCTTCAATAATTCTTTGCTAAATAACCATGTTGATAGACAGTTAATAGTTTTTTAATTAATGTTGGAGAGCAGCCCATTTATATTTGTGCCCCTCCCACGCCTCCTTCTCCCGCAAGGGTGCAGTCTGTATGCTGCACGGGCAAAGAGCCACCCAACCCGACGACGACACCGAATCCAATCAGAATAGCAGCATTAAGATGAAAGGTCTTACCAATGAGAGGTGAACTTGCTAAAGCACACCTCTCAATGAATCCGGACAAAACTGAAAAATGTTGTTGATATCAGATCCTTAGGCTGATTACTGGAGCGTTCGATTTTTCAGTATGTCAATTCATCACTGTCTACCTGGTTATATTTAACACTTTCTCCTGTTTCCAGCGTGTCTGCTGAGATAGGCAATCGCTGTCACATGTTATCTGCCTCTCAAGAAGGTCAGTAGCCCATTTGGGCAGCAGCGGTTTCTGTGCCCCCAGCCGCCTTCATCCTTTCACGGGTAATGCCGACGGCAGATGGAGGAGCCTCGATGTCTTGCAAGATCTAAAATATTCATAAGATTAGGCCTCTTCGCCTTCAGAGAGTTGAGCCTTCCCCGTTAGAGGCTCTGCAAAACGTCGAATCTGTTAATTTATAGCCCTGGCTCACCAGGAAGACCTGCCACCGCTTGCAGCCACCCAAACAGCCCCGGGTGCCTGCGGCCTCCCTTCCCACCTCGCGGATGTGCGGGCTCCACGTCTTAAATCACTCTCACCGTTCCGAGACACTTGGATGAGTTTAATTCCATTTTGAGATGAGAGGTCTTGGGGTGCATTTTAATAAATATTTGATGGGAATGCTAGCCTTGGGGGTCATTCTTATTTACAAAATTAGAGACGGCGTCTCTTAGGAAAACTTCACTTTGTGGCAGAGGCGGGGTTGTAAATGTGCGCGGCACCGAGCGCACAGCCCTCTGCTCCCCAGCACGCAGGTGGGAGGCACCCCGCGCTCCCGTTTTAGGCCCATTAAAAGAACCGCTGCGATTCAACAGCCATTGAAAGAACAATTTTAAATGGCAGGCCAACTTCGCTTTTCCGCACCTACCCTACCCTACCCCCGCCCCACAATACATATATCATATAGTGTCCAATTTAACTCATGTTAGAGGAGAGGGCTTAGGAATGACATCGGTTTACATAGCCCATTCCAGTCGAGCAATGAACATCGATTTTGTTAATTAAGAATTTTAGGCGCTGTGAATTTATAGTACAATTACAATTTATTCCATGCGGAAGAGGCCCCTTACCCCATGCCACCATTAACAAAATGTCCACTTAGATTATCCGCTGGCAATCTCAAGGCAGATAAATGTTAGAGGAAGATTTACCATTTCTTCCCCCCACCCCCAACCCCTTTTTTTTTTTTGTTGCCTGGAAATTTCACATTGAATGTCAATTGTCAGCAGAATGCAACAATGAAGACTTTGGACTTAAATCAATCTCTCTCCCTCTCTCAAGAAAAGCCAATTCTTCAGGTAGGGAAGGCCTGCCTTTTGCAGTTGCAGGCCCTGCCAGAGATAAATGACTGTAAAAATTTAAAATCAATCATTAACAGATTAGCTGTTGGTCCAAAGTAAATAGCAATCAGCTTATTAGGCATCAGGCAGAGTGAGATAAAGGGGAAGAGTTATTGAAAATGAGGATGTTTTCTGGGCTCTGCTTGTGGGGCACACCACCAGGAGGCGGATTCTCTGAGACGGGAATTACAAATGGAAGCACATTGCTGCATCAAGAAGTTGAGTCCTGATTCAACAGAAGCCTGTGCCTTCCTGGTCTGCAGCCCGGCTTTGCTCATCCTCCATTAGCAGAGAAGCTGATTGCACTTCCTGGTTCTTCTCCCTGCCCTCCAAGCAAGAGCTGTCAACTACCGTGTGATTGACCTTACTGAACAGCCAGGGAATGGTGGTTGAAACACTTTACTTTTGGAACTGGGCCTTCCCCATTCCTCTAGCTCAGATTTCATGATTGGTTAAGGTGAAATTGGGGAGGTCAGGCTTATTAGCTGATTACCTGTGGTTGAAGGTGCACGGATGTCTATTAGGCAAACACCATAGTATTAACTCCTGCAGGCAAGATCCACTCAGAGATGCAAACATCCGTGAGTGAGGGTTTCTGCTGAAACAAGAAGTTTGCGTAGCCTCCACATTTTACCTAAGATGCTTATTAATTAAAAAGACCAATACTAACTTTACAGTGGGGGAATCTAACAGATAACCCCCCTACCTAAATGATTAAGGTTAATAACACCAGTAATGAAGGCAGTGCCATCATGTACCCCCTGATACGACACGGTGAGAAGGACACAACATCATTTTTAAAATTCTTATTAAAATTTTAAAATTCTTTTTAAAATGAATAATCTCAATCCAATCACGAGAAAATGCAGACAAGAATTTGACCCAAACTCGTTTCCTGTGCCTGCCCATCATTTTCTCTCTCTCTGATCCGGCTGCTTCTTTCCATCCTTCCATAGTCACTTCCTGATTTGCTTCTACCACCCCCCTCTTCACTCTGTTGGTGAAGGTGGCACAGCCACCTGAAGTTAAAGAGATGGCTGAATGCACATCACTTAGCCTAGTAAAGATAGCTGTACGAAATGCTATCAGTCACATAGATTCACAGTCCAGAGGAGGAGGACGCCATAGGATACGGGGTTGTTGTGTTAGTTACATAATCTGCTGTCAATTTGAGACTTGAAAGTGAAGGGGTGGAGTTTAGCCTGTCAATCAGGTCGCAATTTGATGACCTCATTTGGTGGTGCTAAGGAGCTAAATAGCCCAGACACAATCCCTGGGAAACATTCCAGCTGACAAGACACATGCTAGTGCCCTGAGCTGGAGGAGCCACATGGAGAGCCCTGCCAGTGCTGAGAGGCCTCTACTGCCACTGGATCCACAAGACTTTCCACCCACTGGACTGTGACCTTCCTGCATTTGGCATCATTGCATGTGTTTCGTGAGTCTGCAGAGGAATTTATAGAGAGATATTAGACATATTGGCTAATATCAGACTTGATTTGGACTGGGGTGGGATGTTTTCTCAATATTCAATTGCTCTTGTATAGAAAGCTCTTTTTTATGCACATATATATGTCCATGAATTTGTTTCTCTAGTCTACCCAGACTAACACAGTTGTGCTTCAGAACAGAGTAAACAAACAGAGCAGGGGCTGTGGGAGGCCGACTTTGTAGGCACAAAGCGGGCGGTGAGCACCGGTCCCTTCCTTGGGGAATTCTAGGGGTAGGTAGAGTACGGAAGGCCCCTATTCAGGGATGCACAGACATCGTAGCGGCTGCCCATAAGACAGAGGGCTGTTGAACGAGAGGACCTTATCCACAGAAGCAGAGCGGGAAAGGGGATTTGTGGTTAGGCCGTTGGAGGCTCCCTTGATTTGACCAGCTATTAAGACAGTGCGTGCTAATGACTTTTACTTTCACTTCTTGTATCATGTTTCCCTAACCATTGCCTGCCTTTCTCAGTGCCCAGATGGCCTTCCTTCCAGTCCTTCCTGGCCTCACAGCTCCCACCCGGAGCTCACCTCCCTCAGTTAGCCTCACCTGTCGTGAGCTGTCCTTGATCTCCCACAGCTGATCTTTAGTCATCCTTTGATTTCTATTTTCAAACCACATCCGGAGTGCAACAGCACACAGTATCTTAAATAACTAGACTGTAGAGACTTTGTGGTCAAAGCTCATGTCTGCTACGTGCTTCTATATTCTCCCAACCAGGAATACGATTTTAAACGGTGTCAAGAAGTTGCTGAGAGGTTTCAAGAATTAAATCACAAAATAAATCATGGTCGTGAAATAACAACCAAAAGCAAAGGAAGAAAGAAAGAAGCAGACCAGAAGAAATCACGTCAATGCGGATATAACATTTTCTTTTTTAAAACGCAGCAGCTTTACTCGGTGAAGTAAACCTTCACCTAAGTCACAATAAAAGTTTTAAAAAGAAAGAAAAATGAAATGGTTGCTCCGAATTTGGGGACTTTGGGAGGAAAAGGTCATCATTCACCAAGAAAAAAAGATATTCTGGGTCCATTTTTGTAAACTAACGATTCTAAACTCGTCTCTAAATAGAGGCGGTACCTAACTTTGTAGCTTAGTGCTCCCTAACACAGGGCGGGCAGACGCCAGTATCCGCTCCACGCGGTGGATGGAGAGGAAATCAGGGCTGAGAGCAGCCGTACACGTTTCTCCGCGCCCCTGTCTGGTGGCAGAGGCAGGCCGGAGGGGTGCTCCGGCTTCCAGTCCAGGGATCTGCCGGCCGCCACTCTGGCTTCCCAACTCGGCTCGGCCCGGCTGCGCGTGCGCCGTTTGCTTCCCCTTCCTGGCACAGGCGTGTGGCTTCTGTAAAAGATGTGTCACTCAGAAGATGAATGGACCGATCAGGTGAACATTTAAGGAAAGAAGAACCAAGTTGGAATGCAAGTAGATCCTTCCCTCGTGCCGGCAGCAGCTTGGCACCGTAACGGATGGCATAATTACTTTCCATAGCACGGCGCACCAATCACGAAGCGGGCGCAATAGACAGGGGCTCTTAAGTGCTTACAAGTATGGATAAAATGACTGCCCTCCATTAATAAAGGCAGGTGCTGGTGGAGTCTGGAGCCCATCTTTAACTAGGAAACCCGAGAATGGGGACCCTTTGGACTCATCGGAGGTTCCGGTTTCCTGTCCTCTCCTGTGTCTGGACTCCCCAACTCCTCTCCCCCCACCTCACGTGGCCTCCCGATTGGTGTCCGCTTCCCCAGGGAGTACCGTGAAGGCGCTTGGCTGCTCCCCACCAGGTTGGGAGCATGAGTGAGTTCACCCAAAAGCACCCGGGAGAAAGGCTTGGCAGTCTACTTCTGCAAACCCAGCCATTGACCCAGGGAAGGAGCAGAGCTCCGTCCTGACACACCCGGGTCGCCATGAATCGGCATCGACTCGATGGCTGTCTTTGGACCAGTTCCCTACACTGTTTCCCGGCGGTATGCACCTCCAGGGAAGGCCGGGCGCAAAAGCCGCCTTTCTGTGCAACAGCCCCGCTCTCCCAGCCACAAGTGGGCTCCCCTCCACCTGCAGCCCAGGCACCTTTCCTCCTGCACTTTACTCTCACTGTTCTCTCTCCTGCGCAGGAGGCTTAGCAGACTCCACGGTGCAGGAGGTGCAGGTGGTCATTCTAAGTGTAACACTATAGCTTGGAAAATAATGGAATGAATATATGCAGGTCTTACCTGCTCTGCTAGTTTGGGAGGGTCTGCCTTCCTTCCTCCCTCCCTCCCTCCCTCCCTCCCTCGCTCCTTCCTTCCTTCCATGCATCTTTGTATCAGCCCCAAGGTGCATGTAAAGCAGTTATTCAATGCAGTTTTGGACTGGGCACAGATACAGCTAGCTGGCCAACTTACTGAATAGAATCCATATGTGTACTCATATGGTGTGTCAACAGAATGTGGAATTTATTGTAAGCATCATGAATATCACATGCAAACCAAATTTTGCTGAAGATCATTCCACAGTGGTTGCAGCAGTACCTCCTCTGACAGGGAGCTGCCAGAAATCCAAGCTGGCATCAGAAGAGGATGTGACTAGATCATTGCTGCTGTCAAGTGGATCTTGGCTGAGGCAGAGAATACCAGAAAGACGTTCACTTGTCTCTATGCAAAAGCACTCGACTGTGGGGATCCTAATGAACTGTGGATCGCACTGAGAAGGGTGGGGATTCCAGAGCACTTCTTTGTGCTCACGTGGAACCTGGATGTGGAACAAGAGGCAGTGGTTCAAAGAGAGCAAATGAATACTAAATCGTCTAAAAGCAGGTAAGCTGCATACACTTGCTTATTCAATCTGTATACAGAGCCAATAATTTGAGAAACCGGGCTATATGAAAAAGAACGCTGCCTCCGGGTTGCTTGCCGAAAGGAAGAGGACTTGAAGCACTCGCTGATGGAGATCAAGAAATGCAGCCTGCATCATGGAAGAAAGCTACACTGCAGCGTAAAGGAAACCTCAGGTCTCACAACGGGACCAATAAGCAACATCATTATAAACAGAGAAAAGATGGACGTTGTCAGTGATTTCACTTTGTTTGGAGCCATAATCGATGTTCGTAGAAGCAACAGTCAAGCAATCAAACAATGCATTTCATTGGTCAAATTTGCTGAACAAGACCTTTTAAACGTGTTGATTTCACTTTGGCGAATAAGATATCTTTGTCTCAAGCCATGGTAGTTTCAATGACCTCATAGACATATAAAAATTGGACAACCAATAAGGAAGACTGAAGAAGAATTGTGAAGAATGTTGTGAAGAATACGGAATGCATCGTGGACTTCCAGACACACAAACCAATCTATCTTGGAAGAAGTACAGAGAGCATGCTCTTCAGAAGCAAGCGTGATGAGACTGTCTCATGTACTTTGGTCATGTTGTCAGGAGAGACCAGTCCCTGGAGAAGGACATCATGGAAGATCTGCAAAAAAAAAAGAGTAAGACTGTCAAAAAGATGAATTGACACAGTGGGCACAATGGGCTTAAACATAACAATTGTGAAGATGGTACAAGACTGGGCAGTGTTTCACCCTGTTGTTCCCAGGATGGCACCCAACAACAAAAACAATACGGCTTTGTTGAAAGGAAAGGAACTTGAGGCTGGACCAAGGCAGGACACATGAATAAAGGGTGGAGCAAAAGTCGGGGATATTGAGATGGGAAATCAAAGGGAATGCAAGCCATGCCCAATGCCGGTGTCCTTTGAAAGGATGAATAACTTTTGAAACAAATGTGTGACATTTTGAATGCTTGAAGATATCTTTAAAAAGTTCTCTTCTTAGTCAAAATGTAAAAAATTTAAGAAATGTGAGTCCTCCCTCTAAACTAATACACCATATTCTATGCTATTTTAAAGTACTGTTTTTAGTATCTTAGTGTTTCTATATGGCATTCAAATATGAAATCTGAATAGGTTGTATCTTGAAACATAGCTAGGAGTTACATAGTACATTAAGATTCTACCCACACTCCCATCTTCTGCCTTCCTGAAGACCCTATTGCTCTACCTCCCAGTCCTTGGGCCACCCTAGAATCAGAGATGAGGTGGGCACAGGAAGCATCAGGTAGAACCGATCACGTTGACAACTAGACCTTATCTGCTGATGTAAAGTGCTGATGTTTTGAAATTTGTTCCACATGATCTGCTTTGAATTATTTTAATGCAAATGTATCATATTGCCATCACAATCACTCCTACTCGCTCTTCAGAATGTGAAAAAAATGACCCACTCACCCAGAATATACTTTTTCCTTTCTCCAACAAACCCACTGTCATCGAGCCAATTCTGACACGGAGCACCCCATCGAGGGCTGCTGAGGCTGTACATCTTTATGGGAGCAGACACCTTCCTCTTTCTTCCTTGGATCAGCAGGTGGGTTTGAACCACCTACCTCAGGGCCACGAGGGCTCCTCTTTCCAACAAGGGGAAATGAACAAAACCAAGGGGTACATTTACTGAGCGCTTGAAAATGCGATGCCATTTTGAAACCCGTTTACAAGCCAAACCACTAGCAAGTCCGTTCTGATGCCGGGTTACCTCCTGCGCCACAGGAGAGCTGATCCATAGCCGCCCATCGCCAGACTTGTCTTCGGGGCCACAGCTGGGCACGCTGAACGGCAGCCTTTACATTAACAGCCAACTGCAAACCATAAGCCACCATTTGCTTAGCAGTAAAGCACTAAGCCCTTTGTGCCTCCCTGAGACTCCTGCTTGTGAATTACCTTTCCTCCCCACCCCCACCACAAGCAGGGCCCTAACAGAGCAGTCTGTTGACTTCCTTCCTTGTAACCAGGTCTTTAGTGTATACTGCTTCAAGTCCAAGGCTGCTTGGAAACACCGTTTACAATTTCGGATGGACGCTGTGACTTAACTTTCTTTACAGTGACAGGATTCCGTGGCCTTCGTGGGATCATCGGCTCGACGCTCCTCATCACCTGCCTTCTGTACGACTACTACCAGACCAAGTCACCGCGCAGGACCGTTTCGGTTTGGGAGCAGCTGCCAGGTACGGACTGAACGTGATGATTCTCTTCCCTATCAATGTATCGATGAGGTTCATATCCTTTTTGTTCCTTTCCCCCCCAAGGTTAAAATGATAATAATATAAAGATCAAAACAATAACAATCATGAATAAGAAAGAGAAGACCACCATCCACATTTAAAAAGCCAGGGAAGATATTTTTGGCATGGAAGAAGCAAGAGGAAGCTTCTCCCCCCACAGAGCTGTAGCCCCACAAACCACAGGGCAGCTTTGCCCCGTCGGGCAGGACGATTCTGAGTGGGAATCCACTCAGTGGCGGTGAGTTTTTCCTTTCAACTGCTAGCTTGAAAAGGAAATGACTTCTTCCATCACACAGCGTACCCTCTGGGCTAAAGGTCCCCCCTCTCTCGCTCTCTCTGTGGCCACTACCTCTAAGGGAGTGAGAATGTTCACTTTATGTTCAATCTTCTGCCATCTCTGCCTGAACTTGATGCTCTCAAGCCAAACGACTATTTACGCTTCCATGAAGATTTTGTTAATGAGGCCCTCACAGGTGAGCAAGGTGTTTACGTGAAGAAATAAACCCACAGAAAGAAAGCGCTATAAAAAGGGGAGGCTGGAAGAAAAGGCATAATTTGTGTGCGTGCCTGGGAGCATCACATACAAGCATAATTCCTGTGCACAAGTCAGAAATTAGAATGAAGACTAGGGAGAATTTGGTGAGGAGCAGCCATTTAGAATCTGGGAAGCTTCCAGGGCCCTCAGCAGCATGCCAGCCATTTCACGCTGGCACCGATGCACCCTCCTGGTCCCTTTGGCCCAGGAATAAGGCCTGAGCAGCCCTCCTCTCCAGCCCCAGCCTCAGTCTACCACCAGCGAGGCCCATTAACGGGCTCTATGACATACACAAATGCCCCCATTCCAGCAATCATGCATTTTTTGCGGGGAGGGGGTGATGGTAATTACCACTGCATGATTATTTTATTTTCTCTGAATTATTTACAATGGAAGGAAGCAGTTTGGAGGGAAGGGGATATTAGGGAGTGAGTTCAATCCCACTCGAATTGATTCTACCCAGAGAGAGAAGAGCAAACCTATTAAGAAGAAAAATCACTTCCTTTTCCTCCTTTTTTTTCCCACCCCCCTCCCCCCAAGTCTTAGAAATAAATAAATAATGCAAAGCAAAGCGCCCGGTGGCTGCAGGGGCGTGAGGGCTAGCTTCCATTATCGCCACGTGAGGACCACAGAGAAGCTTTCAGCCGTTCAAGTCTGCCTCCCCAGCCCGCATCTTCGCCTGCTGGAGCCTAATGAGCGCCTTGGGTGGACTGAAGTCCCATTTGGAGGATGTGGAGTTATGGAACCTGTCCTCAGGAGAGTTGGGTTTTAACCTCAGATGCCCTTCACTCCGTGTGTTTTAAACGTCACGTGTGTCATTCTCCAACTTCCCCCAAGAACCTGAGCTGGTCTGCAGAAGCTGATGTCCTGCGGGAGGGGATCCTTGGTCAAGCCGAAAGGAAGCTGCCTGGGGGAACCCAGGTTTGCTGCTTTCAGGCCTCCGGGGGTGCTGCCACAGTGGGCTGGGTGGGGAAGAGCATTGTGATGGCTTTGTTCTGCGCTGTGATTTCTTCCCGGCGAAACAGGTAAAACAAACTCACGCCCTGCTTGGTGGGGCAGTAGCTAGAGTAACTCCAGTGCGGTTCCGGGGTTGAACTCTTGCCTCCGAGGGTGGGGTGGGTGGGTGGGTGGGGGGGTGGACACCAGTTCCCTTCTGACCAGTGCACCTCCTGCACAGTCATCACCTGCCTCTGCAGAGACGTTTGTGCTGCTATGATGCCGAACAGGTGTCTTCCAGACTAAGACAGACTTCCAGACTTCCAGAAACTTCCAGACTAAGACAGACTAGGAAGCAAGTCCGGTGATTGGTTTTTGGAAATCACAGGAGTCTGATCCTGTCGGGTGTTGGGGTCACTGTGCATTGGGGCTGAGTCGATGGTAACTCACAGCAACAATACTTGACTTGTTTTGGGTGTGATTTGTCCAAGTGGATAAATGTAACATATTTTATTAATTTCCACTGCTGTTAGTCTTTGGTTTGAACCTATTACCATTTATTGATCCATGCTCTTGTTGATGGTCATCACCGCCTGGGTGGTCTCCTTTTTAATTTTCTGCGACAAACCACATTGCTTTGAATATTCTAATACAGTTCTCACCTGGAATCCAGGTATACCCCCAGGAGTAGAATCCCTGAAGAGAGCATCTTCAACTTTACAAGACGCTGCCAAGTACTCCATGCCTTTGACAATCTGCACTCTCAACAGGCTCTTGAAGAAGGAACTGGAAAATATGAACCAACGAAGACGATTGGACCTGCTCTCCACTCTCTGAGTTAAGAGGAAGGAGAGTCTTCAGGAGTCCGAGAAATCCACAGATGATGGTGGTGGTAGTGGTGATGACAAAGATAATGTTGGCGAACCATTATGTAGCACCTACTATGTGTTAGAGGCTGCTCAAAACACTCCACCATGCACATGGACTAAGTTCACCACAAGAGCAAAAGGATGGATACTTTTGTTATTCCCATTTCACAGGGGAGGAAAGTGAGGCGCAGAGAGGTTGAGTAACCTGGCCAAGCATGACTGCAACATGTGTGGCTGCTCCTTGCCACCGAGTCCATTTCTATTCAAGGTGACCTCTTGTGTGTCAGGCACAACCACCACAGGGTTTTCAAGGATGTCGCCTGTGGTAAGCAGATTGCAACACTGTCTTCCAAGGAGGAGCCTCTGGATGTGCTTGAATTACCAGCCTTTCTGGCTAGTAATCGAGCTTTTAACTCTTTGCACAACCACAGGCTCCGGCAGTCAGTGTCACATCTGGAATTTGAATGGTTGATCTGTACACCAAGTCCTTTCTGGTCATTAGTTTATGTGTTTGCTCTAAATGAGCCAGTACTGAGGGCAGGTCTGTGATTGCTTACCTTACCATTTGAGACCTTGGAGACAATGGCACAAGGCCACGTAGGACTTCCTTTGGCAACACAAAGCAGAAGCAGAGTGTAATTCCATGTCTGCCCAAGGACCTCCATCCTTCTTTATCCTAGGCTGGTATCAGCCATCTCTCTGAAGGCTTGTCCACTGGGTCTGAGAATCCACTGCAGTGGTCACACAGAACTCAGACCATGCTCGTGATAGGGGAGTTTATTAGGGAAGTTACTACAAGTCAGCGGCAGAGAACATTAAGGGTAGATTCCTTTATCCACGGCAGCACCTGTTTTTAGCCATGCCAACAACTGCATCTTTTTCTGGCCCTCAGCTTCTCAGGCATGCTGCCCTTGGCTTCTTCTTAGCTCACCGCTGTCTTAATGTGAGAGGCGGCCCTCTGCTCTGTCCTATGGCCCCTGGTGCCTCTGCTTCTTCAGGCAGGGATCTTGCTGGTAACTCTTCTTTCTGGATGATAATGGGATTCCTGTGCTTGCTTCGGAGCCGGCTTACTCTTACACCCAGAAGAAAGGCAAAACGGGTCAATCCTAGTGTTCCAGTCTTCCCCACCTTCTGTGCATGCCCCTCCCCAATCATTTGGTGGGTGTGACAAAGACTGTATGGAGGAGCCAGACCAAGTAATTTAACTACACCAAAGCCCTCAACTTACCTTCCATCACATTCTCTACTGCACACCCCCCTTCCGGCTCTCCCCAGTGAAAGGGCTGTGGTTTAGACTGCATCCGAACAAAGCAGCAAGGGGGAATCGTATTTCCTTGTGGAGCATGGAGTTTGGATGACCACTTTGGCCAATGCATAGAACGTTGTGAGAAGAAGCTCTTCAGTCAAAGCGTCTAAGTCCTAGCTTCACATAGGCGGCTGGGAATGGATATTGTGGTAATTGGCATGTCACCAGACTAGAAGAAAAATAACTATTCTTAATGGCCATCCCCATACTGTACAAAGTGGTGTGGGAGGATAGTGACTATTTTAAGTGCTACTCAAAAGGGCTAAAATATGACATACTAATGCAGTCATGGGCACACAGTGATTGCTATTTTCTTTGTCATGAAAATAGCCGCAGAAACAAAAAGCCATACATAAATTCATACCATGGGGTCAATAAAGCCATTATTATTATTATCATCATTTGCTCAAATTATTTAGATTTGCCATTTGCATCACATCTTCATTTCTCAACTTCCTACTTCCCTTTGGGTAGCACACACATTTGAAAGAAAAGTGGTGTTACTAAAATTTAAGAACTGGAATATTTCTTTATGATTCATCTTTAAAAGTAAACACATTTTTTATGCTCAGTATGTCAATAAACATTTTAAAATGTGATTAATACGTACTCTTGAAATGATCGTTTCTGCCTTTCGTTGATTTGTTTATGTGAAACTTAACATGTTTATCTGAACATTCAGATGTTCATCTGAAAACACTACACAGGTAAGATCATGGAACATTTCCTAAGTCACAATAGGCACATCTCAGTCATTTTAATGTGGAGGGGAAGAAAGAAAAGAATGATTTTGGCCCGCAAATAAATTCCAAAGTGGGTCCCGCCCCCGTCCTGTTACGAGCTGTAAATCACAGTGCCGACAATTACCTGCTCCTGGTGAGTTTGGCTCCGCCGCAGCACGGAGAGGACAGGGAATGCGGGCACTGAGAGTGGGAACATCACCACGGGCAGCTTCCACGTGCATGACCGACACATCCTGCACAACACGAGGACACCAAGGAACAGTCCCCTTTTCTGAAAACACCCTCTCCTGGGCTTTTGAATAGAAACCTGTTACCTGTCTAAAATCTCCTCAGTATGACAAGGGACCAAAGTCAAACCGAACCCAACGGCCATGCCGTCCATTGTGACCCATCGTGACCCTCTAGGACAGCGTGCAACTGACCTGTGGGGCTTCTGAGGCAGTACATCTTTATGGGAAGAGAGCCTTTTCTTCTGCTGAGCAGCTGGTAGTTTTGAACCGCTGACCTTGTGATGAGCAGCCCGATGCCGAAAACACTCTGCCACCAAGGCTCCTTGGCTACAGGAGCCCATCCCCCCAATGAAACCCAAACCAAACGCCCTGCCATGGGCTCGATTCTGACCCAGGGGACAGAAGAGAACTGTCGCAGTGGGTTTCAGGGACGGTAACCACTCACAGGAGTAGAAAGCCGCTTCTTTCTCCCGAGGAATGCTGGCGGTGTCAGCCTGCTGTCCTCTGCACCTTCAACAGCACCAGGGGACAGGCCCCTTGAAAGAGGCCCATGGCTTAGGGACTAAGTCATTCCCAGGCGAGCAGGAATGGGCTCCCTCAGCTCGTTTCCTTTTCAGCAGCTGGCAGGAAGGGTCTGCTTTGAAGGGCTCCAAGTTCTGGATTTGGGAGCTGAAAGGAGGGATGAGGGAGGCACCGAAATCCGGGTTTAGGGTAACCGCGAAGATGCAGAACACCTGGGGAAGAAGGGAATCTTGTTGAGGAGGGGGAAGAAAGGGAAGGTAAACTGGACTTGTTTCAACAGCCACCTGATTTTAGACCCCTACCATTACACCTGTGAGCATCCAATGCTAGTGTAATTACAACTTAATTCTGCTTTAATGGGAACAAATACTTTTAGAATGTGTGGATTGAATGACTGACTCCCTTGCTTTGGCCTTCTGTGGGCAGAATGGATTTTCCTGTGTTTTGACTTTGGCCCATCGCAGATGGTGAAATTGTTTCAATTCTGACCTTAAGAGACTTTGCTTTTGTCTACTTGCCCTCCTGTCCCTTTCGGTGCTTCTGCTGTCTCCCTGGGACAAGCTTTCCCGGGGCAGCTGTTGTCTCTTCAGCTGATAGTCAGCTTGAAGCACAGCCATGGAGCTGAATCCCAGTTTGACCAGTTGAGCTCTAGTTGATCTGCAGATTAATGATAGATGTTTTTAGTCACTGAGCTTAAGGGCGGTTTGTTACACAGCATTTTTATGACAATCACTAACCAATGCACACAACTCTGATGAGTTTTCTTACAGATGGACTCTTAGATCACCACTCTTGGGTAAACTGAGATTTTCCTGTGTTGCAATCAGATCACTTCTCACGTTGTAAGGAGAAGTTTATCTATATTTCATTTGGTTAGAACCCTTGATGGGGCAAGAACTCAATGTGTTACCTGATAAGACAAAGATTAGCAGACAGTGTCCTTGCCCTTGTCGATAAGCACTAAAAGCTTCTCCAGAGAGTGGTGGTTTTGAGACATCTCTGAAGTTCTAGGGCTCCAGGTATTCTCTGAATGGCTGCCTTGGGGTGGGACTTCCTGCTTCCTTATGGCCAGTCAAGGTGGAGTGACTTTATTTTGTGTACTGGGCTTCCTGGTAAGCATTTGTCCAATTAAAAAGCTAGAATACATTTGAAAACCTACTGTAGATTCCTTACTTTTCTTGAACTGCTTGGTCTCTGTCAGTTGTCCATTTTGTTTCTTCTACCAAGGCTGTAATCTCTTTTGACTTTTCTGTAGAGAATGTCTTCAATATCTGTGGTGGTTTAAAAATATGTCCACAAGGACTTTGGCATGCCCCTCTTCAAGAGACAGAGGGCCAGTGGGCAGTGAATTCCTTGGTATGGTTCTTCTAGCCACAATCTCTGTAACATTCCTAGGTAGGACCATGCAAGTAAGGTTCATGGGACCCTAACATGGCGATGGCTCATGCTTTCCCCACCCCACTTGGTTTGAAATGGGCCCTTGCAGAAGCAGGCATGGAGGGGTCTCACGTCAGGAAGAAAGAAGAGCCAGGAGTGGAGCCCATTCCCTGGACCCAAGCCCCCTTGCATGCTGAACCTCCTCATTACAGGAACAGAGGAGTGGTGAGTGCAAAAGAGCGATGGGCTTCCCCACGCATGGAGCAAATAAAACCAAGTGCCTTTGTGCAGGAGACTGGCTTGCAGAATGACTTGCCCTTTGGGCCTTTGTCAGTGTTAAAGTAGCTGTCGGGTTGCTAAATCAGTTGGAATCAACTCAATGTCAGTGAGTTAAAGGAACTTTGCAACACTGCCTGAGCAGAGAAGAGGGGACTGGACCACGTGACCGAGGGGCTGAGGACCAGAGAGAGGCAGGTGTATGGTATGGTTGAGAAGAGTCACTCTGGACCAAATGACTAGACCCAGATCCCATCACCTGTTAACTTCCCTAACAAACCTCACGATCATGAGTATTGCCTGTGAGTTTCTGTGTGGTCATTGCCAGGAATGACTGAACCCAATAGAGAGGCAGGGGGTGTCGTGAGAGGGACAGTTGGTGTCCGAATTGGTAAAGAAAAGAGAGAGGGCAGATGCGTGTCTGACCTCTGCCTCAAAAGAACCAGCTTTGGGCTGATGTGGAGTTTGGGTCTCTTCCCCCCAGTGAAGGTCTAGGAGGTCAGATGTGGCCCCCACATCATTTGTAGACAGCCCACTTACCTGGGCCTTAAACATGGACTGTAATTAGCAACTCGTGACAAGTAGGATACGAGGGAAGTGATGGCGTGTAACTTCCTCCTGCTCCCCGCCTCTGGCCGCCACTCTCGGTGAGCACTAGCTCAGTGGAAGCCAGCTGCCAGGCCAGGACACACCCAAACAGCTGCATGGAAACGTCCACGGGAAGGAGCCGAAGCCTCCTGTGTGCGAACAGCCATAGGAGCGGGATCTCTCCTGTGGTACTTTCCTGAAATGCCTGAGTGGTGCCAATACTTTCTTCTTTCTTATCATCTGCAGTCTGTAACTTGTTTGAAGAATACGTTCCATTACATTATTTACATTTTTGTCTCTACCATTAAACGGAGACAGATGTGAGCTCTCACATACCTCGCACATTTCTTGAGAGCCTACCTATTGGTGAATGCAAGAATGAAAAATATGAATAATCCTAAAGAGTGAATAATCCTAAAGCCCAAACAAACAAAAAAAAGAAAAGAAACTCACTCAGAGAAGAATAATGAAGACAAAGGATTACAAACAAAACAACCACCAAAAAACAAACAAATAAGACTTTTCTATAGTGATCTTCAGTTTTTATATGAGATGATAAACAAAATAAACAGAAAGTCCTTAAATGGAATGAATATTATATTTGATCACTTGTGAGCATAGGAGGGAAGCTCTTTGCTCTCTTGTTTTATCAAGTGAAAGGTGTTTCTTCTCAGATAGTGTGTCAATAATTACAGGCTATAATAGGTGAGGGGTGTGGATCGCCTTATTATGAGACAGAGTGCATTGTAAAGTCCATTATGAGAGATGTAGTTTGGTTGAAATGTAATCTCTTATCATTTGATCTCCTTTTTAATCCCTTTTGAAGATGTTTTGGTTAAAAAATAAGTGAAGGGGAAATATAGTCTAGACTAAGCCTCCATTGAACCCCTCTGACCACGCACCGGGGACGCGAAGAGCCTGCCTCACAGACAGAGTGCCCTGCACAGAGGACAACGACGACAGATGCCGTTAGCTTAAAAACAAACACCTTGTCATTTGATCTCCCCTTTGACTCTAGTTTTTAGTACTTTCTGCTTCTTTTTCTATTGAGTTTTTTTCCATTTTACTTTGTCATTTTTGTTGATTTTTTTTGCATGTTCTTCTGTATATGAAATCCAGGCTAAGCAAAGACAGTAACTGGAGCTAATAACAATACGTACAAGAAAGAAGAACATGTTGTAAAATTGCCTGTGGTAACTCTTCTTAATATGGTTGAATTAATGAATTGTATGATATGTGAATTATATGCCAATGAAACTATTTTAAAAAAATTTTAAAGAGTCACAGGATCTGTAAGAGACCCAGTTCTGGCTGAGCTTACAGGTGATTACTTTGAAAATCTTAGGCTTCCCAGCAAAGGGATCAGATGGCGGGAAAACACTACCAAAGCATCAGAGGAGGAAGGCTCGGCAAATCACATTCGGTGGAATCATGTGCTAATTACACCCTGGGGATGCTACATGCCACTTGAAAATGTACTTTTAATAAAGGACTAAACAGGACTGATCAGGAATTGGAATTTATTTCAGAACTAAGATGCTAACTATACTACACACTTCAGTGTTTGTGTTAGTCTGGGTACTTTAAAGAAACAAATCCACAGAAACTCATGTATAAGAGAGAATTTTATATAAAGGGTAAGTGCACATCAAGAAAACATCCCAACCCAGTGCTGCCTAAGCCCACAAATCCAGCATTAACCCATATGTCCAACACCAGTCCACAAAGTCCTCCTCCATCTCACAAAACAGACACAATGATGCCGACTGCAGGAGAAAAGCCGAATCAGTGAATGTGTAAGCATCTCAGCATTGGCAAGGATGTCTACACAGGTGCTCCAGCACCCAGGGCTGCATCGGGGTAGGTCAATGTGGCTTCTTCTCAGGGATGTCTTACAGGAAGTGAGCCTTGCCAGCTGAAGCAGGGAACTGGCTAAGGCAGCTGCACACTGGTCCGACTATTCGAAAGCAAAAGACATGAGAACTAGAAAGGTGAGACTCTGAGCCATTTATCCCTCTGCCCTTCAATTAACCCCATATGTGTTTATCAGCTAGGTTGGCACAATTAACTAACTACCTCAGTGTTCTTTATCTGGGCTTTTGTTTTTGCATTTCAAATGAGACATGGATTGAGGGACAAAAGTTGCCACCTGAAATACATGGAGAAATTATAGATAAAATATAATTGAAAGAAGGTGGACTAGTTCCACTGGGACCCCAAGAAGATTATTCATGCAGCTTGATAAAAGAATTGTAGAAACATTTTCTATCTAAAAGATAAAAGAGCAATAAAAAGGGAAAAGAGAGTCAACAAATAGCAATGATCTATTTTACTATCTAAAGCCAGCCGTGGACTTATGCCTCTGACCAAGCATAAATGGTAGTAATACTAAGTATGGAGAGTATCTGATTGTGTAAGAAGCCAGAGTGACACAGTCAAACTAAAATGGTTGAATGGTATATGGGCCCAGTGACTTTGAATGGGAGCCCTCTGGTGGAACCTAGACCATACAGATCTTAAACAAATAGGCATTGAACGATGAGAGTGATTTGTGTTTTAATTTAGCTTATTGCTTAATACTCTCACGGCCAACGCTGGCTCATCGTGACCTTATAGAGTAGGGTTGAACCGCTCTTGTGAGTTTCTGAGACTGTGACGTTCCATGGGAGCAGAAAGCAAGTAGCTATTCTGAGGTATGGCTGGTGGTTTCCAACTGCTGGCCTTGCAGTTAGCAGTCCAATGCAGACCCCCTAGGAGAGAGAGATTCTGGATTATCTGGAGGTCGGCCCAATAACTGCTATGTTGGTTCATGTCCTGAATGTGTGTCTGTGACTTAACATGGACCAGCTGGCCCCAACAGTGACAGAGCTTAGATTCTAAGGCAGTGTTGTTCCAAATGGGGTCTGTGGGCTGTGTTTACAAAGACCCACAGGTCCTCACATTTGGAAGCAGTGATAGAGACAAAAAATGCTCCCTCTTGGGGAGAAATATTTATTTTTCTTACGGGGAGTTGAGGGAAGGCCTGAGGAGGGAGCTGACATCTGAGCTGGTCTCAAGGACAATGGCGAGGAGCAGTCTCTGCAATTCTTTGTTTACAGGTGGTTCACTTTATAGTGATGGATGCTCGGGATAGGTCATATAACGATCTATTACTGAATAAACATCTTTGCATCATGTTGCTTAAGAACCCAAGGACCCTTGTAGATATTCAACTCTTGTTGTGCAAGCTTTGGGGAGGTGGGGGATTTTAATTTGTCTTATGTCCTTGTAGAGATAGGAGGATGTGCTTTGAGTTTGTGCCTTGCTATTGCTGAAGGACTGGGCCGAACCAGTCATGTTCCAACTTCCTCATATGTTCCAGCTTCATCATATCCCTGCCTCTCACCCCACAGATTCCGTCTAACTGGGCAACTGACCATGGGGGCACTCGTCAGGCTGTCTCTCCCCTTTGGAATTGGGACATGGAGAAAGTTGGTAAGATAAGGACGGAGTCCCTGGCTGTTGAAAACAGTTCACGGGGTTGGAGCTTTGAGTCCACCCAGGGTGCCTCAGAAGGGCGTCCTCCTCCGAAAGCCACGTGGAGGTCCCCACCACTAACACCACTGACGTCCATTGGGCTGAAGGGAGTCATGTCAGCCCACCAATTTCGATGTGAAGTCAGCTCCCATCCCAACGCCAGAGGAGCACGTCGTGGTTGGACCTTCCTTTCGGCGGGCGGGGAAGACGATGGTGTGTGCAGATTCAGCCGTGCCTGGATAGATTTGCTCTCTTGATGGGGCCAAAGATGGGTCAGAGATCCTAGCAGGTGGCATGGTGTATGTATATCGCCCACAGCTGAGTTGGGAACATTGTGACCCCAACCGGAGACAAGTAACCTCGGGGACTTTTTTTTTTTTACTTTTTCATTCTCTTTTGCAAGTAGCAAAGTCTCACAAGCGAAGACAAGTCATGCCATTCTTTCAGGTACTGGATGCAATCTGAAGATCTCTTTATACGAACTGTAAGATTTAATCAAGTAGAGGTAATATCAGCATATATGCTGTAATGAATTTCGAGTATTGTTCTCTGCAGAATTTGTCAGTAGCTGAATTCGGGGGTATGAAACTTTGTAATTGAAAATCTTTACGTTTTAGTTCCACCTGTCATTTTTCTAATTCTATTCAAAGAGCATCTGTTGAAATTATGTATTTTCTCCGTCTATCAAAAGCTATGCTGTGGTAAAATGGGTGTCATCGGAATTTATTAAACTCCAACACGTTGGTGATTTGGGAAGTTCGATGTCTTTCAGAGTTGCTGAAATTGTAGAAAAGACATTTAACACGAGAAGTAATACATTCAGTACATATGAAGTAACAATGGAAATTATTTTTTAAAAATCAGTTTCCTTTAAAATGCAGGGATTCTTCCTTACGTGTAGGCGTGGCTGGCAACATCCGGGGACTAAACCGAAAGGGGGTGGAGACCTAGAGACGTGTCTGCCCTGGTTTCTCCAGGAAGCTTTGCTCTCCTGCCATTTCTCTCGCGGCGGTCTGTGGGAATCTCATTCCTGCAGCACAGAGGCGCAGGGCAGCATAACGGACATTGTGCTTATCCCTTCTCTTGCTAGGTTTCTTTGCGCTTGGCAATTCTTACACGAAACAGCCACCAAATGGCACCACCAGCTGGTACTGACATTATGGGATTGCATCCACAGCATTGGCGGTTTCATTTCCATTCACTTATCAGACATATTTACTTCTCAGATATTTCCTTAACCGGAATTGACTGTACTATAATTGCCTATTTCTTTGGTCCATTGGCTGTTAACCTTGAAGTGACTAGGGTAGTGCTGGCGAGGCCTTCCCTGTCAGGCCTGACCTCTCACTATGCAGGAAAGAACGCTGCCATGACAACGGCGACAGATGTCGGCTAAGCAATGTGCACCCTAGAAAGACTCCTGTATTGAGAAAATCGATCTTGTAATGGTGCCACAGAGCACATTCGCCGAACTGCCAAGTGTTCTGGGCTTAATCATTTATTTCATCTAGCAGAGAGAAGAAAACATAAAAGAAATGAAATGAACTTGACCTCTGTCTTTTGAGTGACTTCAGTGTTACGCTGAATTCTAGCAAGTGCCTCTTATGAATTTAAAAAAATTACATTAGGAATAACATTTTGAAGTGAAATGACTCTTGTAATGCCAACCCTCCAGAAACATGTTATTTCAAATGTCAGATACATAATAGTCATTTGCTATTTTCTGTGTATGTCCAGGGGTGAGCTCTAGCTCGGGTGTCTCCCGCACGTGATTGCAAGGGAGTGGGCCATGAAATGGCCCACAGCTCGTCCTGTGGCTCTTGCCCGGCGTCTCAGCGGAAGGGGCCTTCCTTTGTGCTGATCATGGCTGGGGTCCGGGAGAAGCATCTGTCGCCGGGCTGCAGAGCGGTGCTTTCCCAACCCTCTCAAGTTTACGGGTGCTTCTGCTAGAAAGCGGGCTCCTGTCGTTGTCTCCAAAGTGAAGTCTGTCTCCCTGACAGTTAATCCAGGGACAGCCTTCCATCCTCGTGATGGGCTTGTCACTCATGCCTTGACACCTCTCATTCATCTGAGTTTGGCCTGCTGGATATGCAAATGATCGGAGGACTGCAACCCATAATTCCTCAGCCATAATGGCCAGTGTGTCACTGTCAGAATTCTTGGAACAGGCCTTTCTGGAAGGAGCCAGGGGCTGATGGAAAAGTCTAAGCCAGGGAACGCGGCGGCGTGCACTTATGACCTTTGTGGGCCCAAGTCAGAAGTAGATTTAAAAATACACACACACACACACACACACACACGTCAGAAGTAGATTTAAAAATACACACACACACACACACACACACACACACACCACCCCCACCCCACCCCCAAAGAAAAACAGCCCAGACAGACCTCCAAAGCCTAAGCGATTGTAGACAAATCTCTCAGATAACCTTTGCCCATCTGAATAAATATCAACCC
The DNA here is from genome assembly GCF_000313985.2 of Echinops telfairi. Classification (NCBI taxonomy): domain Eukaryota; kingdom Metazoa; phylum Chordata; class Mammalia; order Afrosoricida; family Tenrecidae; genus Echinops; species Echinops telfairi. The sequence continues at coordinate 83,673,301 of NW_022103920.1, forward strand.
GAGTGATTAGAGTGAAAAGGATCTCTTCAGATTTTCAATGCGATATGTCTGTCTCTTGTGCTGTGGGATATTTTATTGCATTTTTGCCCTCAAGTGGAGCTGACAGGAGCCAAGCTTGTAATTTAAATCAATAAGAACCCTTTACCATGGCCATAAAATACTTGGCTAGACCTTTGAAGTGGCCACAGTCGAATGCACAGTGAACACAGTATGAATGTTCCTTAAGATGTATTGTATGAGACCACTAAAACAGCATTCAAAGGGACTGGCCTTAAGCATCTTTTGTGACTGATCGGAGAGGGTCCCCGCTGCGTTTGATCATTCGCATCACCCTCAGCTTTGCCTTACCGGCCGCTCCCAACCAGCCCTCTTAATTGGTGCCTTGCTCCAGCTGCCGCCTTCTGTTTCCGAGACGGACCTTCGCGCGCGCGCACGCTGGGTCTCTATCCAAATCAACAACCCGCCACAGAGGCGCCTGTCCACCAGAGTGGACACAACAGAACAAAGACGCTTCTTCAGACCCGTCTGAGGAGCGCAGCACAGGCGATTCAACAGGGCTGGCTGGGCCCCAAGTTTGCAAGCTATGAGCTGCGCTCTTTGGGTAAAACCCAAGGCCACCTGTTAGTTTCTTTGGGAAGTGGCTAATTAATGGAGTCAGACACCTGTCAAACTCGAGAAGCTGGGGGAGCCGCGGCTTCGTGTTCTGCCCGGGCTCACACTGGCTTGCTGTCTGCCGTTGCCTCTCTTGGGTGTGGATTGGCCGATGGGTGCTTCTTATTCTCACCCTCTTGGTCCCCGCCTGTCCCTCACTCTTTGTCTCGTTCTCCAGTCTCAAGACCCCCTCTCATTCAGCAATCACCGGAAACTAAAATCATCTGAGTGTGGAATTTGGCCACGAGACCATCTCCTCACAGACCCTTGGGCCACCTCGCCATCCTTGGTTGGTGGTGATGCAGATCTGTTGCCAAAGGCAACGACGTCAACCTGAGGCAGGACTTGTTCCCGTCCCGAGCCACAGGCTGAGTACCTTTCACGAATGCCACTTATTCTTGGTGAGAAGCCAGAGAGCCGGACCAGCGGTGCAGGACACCTTCTGGAAAAGCAGCCTTGTTCGCAGTGTCCCGTGTCCGGGGAGGCCACCTGCATGCATCCTAGTGAGTGAGGGGACAGACCCCTGGCTTGCGTGGCCTCGCTTCTTCTGGAAGACACTTTCCAAAAGGCGTGTCTGGACATGCTTGCTGCATGTCATCCACCTGGACATTTTGTCGCCTGGCCTCGGTGCACCAATGTGCTTCCGTGGCTCTAACACTGCAACAGCTCATGTTCCCATGATTCCATCCTGAATGAGAGCCAAGTGGACCACCCAAGTGGACCACCCAAGCAACCAACCCACTGCTGTCAATCCCAACTCATCGTGACCCTGGGTAGGTTTGCCAAGGCGAACTCTTTCAGGGAGCAGAGAGCCTTCTTTCTCTGCAGGAGTGGCTGGTGGGTTTGAACTACCAACCATGCAGTTAGCAGTTCAATGCCCACCCAACAGTGACATCAGGGCTCCGGAAGCAAAGTGGACGGGATGGCCAGGGCCTTAACATGCACCTTTGGATGTTTCCAGGGTAAGTGTACATAAATGGCATTTAAAAACATGTGTTGGACCAAACTATTACAGATGTTTAGACTTTAAAGGTATATGAGTTAAATTCAATGTGTGGAGCTTGTTTGGGTCTTGCTTAGAGGTGCTTACTGAATACTTAATGGGTGAAATGACACAATCCCCAGTGTAGCAGGCGGTTCTAGCCCGATTTCACGTTTGAGATGTTTCATCAGTGGCAGCGGCCACTGCTGGTGTTGCTGCTTCATGCCATCAAGCCCGTCCCAGCTCAGCACACCAATGTCCGAGAGGACAAAGCGCTGCCCGGCCCTGCGTCAGCCTCACCATTGTGTTTGACCTCGCGTTGCAGTCACGGTGCCGGTCTATCTCGCTGAGGGTCTTCCTCTGCTTCAAAGCAGGCCTTCTACTTTCCCATGCCGGATGTCCCTCTTCGGGGACTGGCCCTTCCTTGACAACATGTTCAAGGTGTGTGAGAAGAAGTTCACCCTCCTCGAGTCTTAGGAGCTTCTGGCCTATGCTTCTTCCCAAAGGGATTCTTCGTTTGTTCTTCTGGTGTGCTCAGAGTTCTCTGCCAACGCCACGAGGGAAATGCGTCAATATTTTCGTCCATCAGCCTTCCTTATTCATTGTCATTCATGCGTATGAAGCAATAGGGAATGCTGGGCTTGGGCCAGCGTTAGCCAGAGGAATGTAGACTCTCAAGTCAGGTGTACATGGTATGCTCTTGTCTTTACCTTTATACCACACACTTCTTTAGTGGCTGAGAGGTATTGGTGTAGGCCAGTGTGAACAGGTGCTCACATACCCTCCGCTGGCCCTATCCTGCTCCCTTGCACCCCTCTCCCCACCACTCTTTGCTTTAGGCCCACTACAAGGGCCACCCTGTAAAAGTACCATCTGTTACCCAGGATGCAGAAGGTAGAAAAAAACCCACCATTAATGTGAAGGGCAACCCCGTGGTGCCTCTGCAGACATTGCAAGAGTGGGGACAGACAGATCTACATGTGCAGGAACATCAAGGATTCCGTGCAGCATCTAGAACAGTGGTTCTCAACCTTCCTAATGCCGCGACCCTTTAATACAGTTCCTCATCTTCTGGTGACCCCCCAACCATAACATTATTTTCGTTGTTACTTCATCACTGTCATTTTGCTACTGTTATGAATTGGGCGACCCCTGTGAAAGGGTCATTTGACCCCCAAAGGGGTTGCGACCCACGGTTGAGAACCGCTGATCTAGCAGCTAAAAGGCAAAGAGGGGCTTTCCTCTAGAGCCCATGGGCTGGATTTGTATGCCTAACCTCATAAATGGTGAGGAAATACATTAAAAAAATCATTTTACTGGGGGCTCTTACAACGCTTATCATAATCCATCCATCCATCCATTGTATCAAGCACATTTGTACATTTGTTGCCATCATCCTTCTCAAAACATTTGCTTTCTACTTGAGCCCTTGGTATCAATCAACTCCTCAATTTTCCCCTCCCTTCCTGCTCCCTCCTCCCTCATGAACCCTGGATAGTTTATAAATTATTATTATTTTGTCATGCCTTACACTGTATGGCATCTCCCTTTACTTACTTCTCTGTTGTCCATCCCCCAGGGAGGGGGTTATATGTAGATCCTTGTGATAGGCTCCCCCTTTCTACCCTACATTCCCTCCAACCTCCTGGTATCGCCAATCTCACCACTGGTTCTGAGAGGTTCATCTGTCCTGTATTCTCTGTGTTTCCAGCTCTGATCTGTACCAGCGTACATCCTCTGGTCTAGCCAGATTTGTAAGGTAGAATTGGCATCATAATGGTTGCCAATTATGAACTAGAGGAAAGTTGTATGTTTCATCATTGCTATACTGCACCCTGACTGGCTGGTCTCCTCCCCATGACCCTTCTTTAAGGGTTGCCTACAGATGGGCTTTGGGTCCCCACTCTGCATTCCCTCTCATTCACAAGGATATGGTTTTTTGTTCTTTGATGCCTGATACCTGATCCCGTCGACACCTCATGATCACACAGGCTGATGTGCTTCTTCCATGTGGGCTTTATTGCTTCTCAGATAGATGGCCATTTGTTTATCTTCAAGCCTTTAAGACCCCAGACACTATATCTTTTGATAGCCAGGCATCATCAGCTTTCTTCACTGCATTTGCTTATGCATCCGCTTTGTCTTCAGTGATCGTGTGGGGAAGGTGAGCCTTATATGGAATGCCAGTTTAATGGAACAAAGTGTTCTTGCATTGAGGAAGTGCTTGAGTGGAGGCCCAATGTTTGTCTGCTACCTTAATACTAAACCTATAAATATATGCACATAGATCTATTTCCCCATCCTGATATATAAATATATTTATGTGCCTGTATTTAGATCTCTATAAATGCCCTTTGCCTCCTAGTTCTTTCCTCTATTTCCTTTTACTTGGGGAAATACATCCTTTAAAGTTCACCACTGGTGGTAATTCTTAATGGCAGCCCTCGGAACCTCAGACACACGGCCTGTCTGCCATGATGGATGGGGATTGAGGACCTAGTGTGTTACTCAGTACATGCCATCAAGATCCAAGAGAGGGGTAAGTTTCCTTGGAAGAGGTTGTGGGCCTGCAGCCTCACTGAGGCTCAGCCACAAGAGGACTCAGAGTCATGTGAAGGAGGCTGGTCTGAGAGCCTCCCAGAAACAGCAGGCAGTCCCTGAAGGGTGCAAACAGAGCGTGATGTGCTTCTTGGAGAGCTCCGAGGCAGGGTCCTGGAGAGGAGCGGGAGGGCACACACCGAGGCTGTAGGAAGACCAGTGAGGAGGCCCGATGGGGAGTGGTGGAGAGGGCCAGGAATGGAGGATTCCTTTTGTGGCTGGCAGTGAGTGGTAGGTGTTCTTATGTCTCTCTCCCTTACTGCCTGGGCCCTGTCACACATGTCCCCCTTTAGCTCCTCAAAGGTGCTCACTCACTCTTCCTCTTCTTGGCCTTTGCCCACACCCTGTCTTTCCTGGAGCATCCATTTCTCCCCCCACCTGCACCCCCATCTCCACCACACTGCTTGCCTACCAGCCTCAGCTCCAATGGCACTTCCTTGGACCCTCCCCTGCTCTCACAAGATGAGACCTTTACTTTATAATGCTTCTTTCTCCCACTAGAATGGAAGTCCTTTGAGTTGAATCTTACCTACTTTATTATATGAGGGGGTAAAAACAACAACAACAACAAAATCCCCAGATGTGATGTGAGCGGGATAGTACATTTGGAGTTCATTCCACCAGGTCAGACTGTTAATCAAGCTTTCTATTTAGAGGTTCTGAAAAGATTGCGTAATGATGTGTGACAAAAAAAGTCCTGATTTGTGGGGGCAGGGAGGGAGGACAAAAAGTGAGGAGGTGATACCAAGGGCTCAAGTAGAAAGCAAATGTTTTGAGAATGATGAGGGCAACAAATGTACAAATGTGCTTGACACAATGGATGTATGCATGGATCATGATGAGTTGTACAAGCCCCCAATAAAATGATTTTTTAAAAAAAGGCCTGATTTGTGGCAGACATAGGACTGGTTTTGCCACTATGACAATGCACCTGCTCATGCAGCCATCTCAGTGTGCCAGTTTTTGGCAAAAAAACAGCATGCCTCTTTTGCCTCACGCACCTTACTCTCCTGACCTCACTCTGTGTGACTTCTTTTTGTTTCCCCAAATGCAGAGGGACATGAAAGGACAGAGATTTGATGATGTAGTCCTAACAGGTGAAGAAAAAGACTAGGGAGGTGGAAATGTTGATGGCAACATATGTACAAGTGTGCTTAATACTACTGAATGATGGATTGTTGTAAAATCTATAAGAGCTCCACAATAAAATGATTAATTTTTTAAAAAAAGAAGAAAAATGATACTTATAGATAAAACAGATCATTTAACTGATGTAAAAAAAAGAGTGGTGGTGGTGGGGGCACCTGGGAGTTGCTGTCAGCCATTCAACAGAGGAGTTTGAAAAACTTTCCAAGAATTGAATCACAGATTTAACAAATGTCTTAAGTGTAATGGAGAGTACTTTGAAGGTGGCAAGGTTATTTTGTAAAAAAATTTAAATACACAGCTTTGGAAAAAAACTCCAATTTTTTGGGTACCCCTATATATGTATAAATATATATAAAAATATAAATAAATAAATAAAAAATATATAGAGAGAGGTGCTGTGGAGTCGGTCCTGACGCATAATGACCCGAGGTGGCAGGTCAGAACTACGCCACAGCGTTTCCCCGGCAGTTGGCCAGTTATTTTTCTCCTGGAGAATCTCTGGTGGCTTCACACCTTTTTGTTCGTAGGCCAGTGCATAACTATTGCGACATCAGGAACCTTAAAAAGATTTCCTGACCGAGCTGTGCCAGCCACTTTCTCTCTTCACGTTGCTCAATGCTCTGCCCGCCCCCACCCCCCCCACGCCCGAACCCCCCACCCCCACCCCCTCCCCGCAGCTGAGGGAGAGGAATCAGGGTTTCGGCATACAAAGCAGGAAAGTGGCCAGAGCCAGGCTAAGACTACTTAGCACCAAAGCCCTGCCCTCCAGCGACAGCAGGGATACGTTCAGGTTACTTATTGGGACAATGTAATTCGAATTCTGCCAAAGTCAGAGTGCTCTGCGATCTTTTTATTTCGTTTGCTCCAACCTACCGAGAGCAATTGAATTCACTTAGCATTTAGGGGGCGCCATGAACTCAATTCACTATGCTAAGCAGGAGGGGCATGCTGGGATTCGGGAAGTGCCTGGTCTGAGCGGATCCTGGAAGAAGAAACTGGGTGCTTCCCAGAGGAGTGGCCCAGTCCAAAGCCCAGGTCACTGGGTCACTGGGAACATCCTTGGGACTGCCAATGGCCTATTGTCCCCTGCTAAGATGGATGAAACATGTATACTGGTGGCAATAATAAAAAACCACCTGGCTTTGAAACTAGCTCTTTGCTACATTCTAGCTAAGGAGCACCGGGCAAGAGGACGCCAGCCCTCTGACTCTCCATCTCCTCATCTGTAAAAGGAAGACAGGAGGCCTCGGAGGCTCAGTGATTCAGCCCTTCTCCTTGCAGGTGAGACCGTCGAATCATGGCTAGGGCGCAGGTGTGAGTGTTGCTCCCCTGCCGAGCAGGTTTCTGCAGAGCTTCCCAACTAAGGTGGACCCGGAAGAAAGGCCTGGTGACCAGCTTCCAATCACCTGCTTCTGAAAACCTGCTGGAGCACAGCAGTCACATCTATCCCTGATCCTGCGAAGGATGCAGGCTTGGCATCCTTCGTTCCTCCGTGCGTGAGGTCACCCCCTGAGACGGGGGCAGCCGGCAAGGAACCAGAGCTAGTGCGATGGAGCTTGCAGGGCCATGGGCAGGACTTGATGAGAGAAGCCCCGCAAAGTGCCAGGCTCCCTGCCTGCCAGGTGGCACTCACTATGCGGTGAAGGCCCCTAAGCAGGGGCCACTGCACAGGCTTCCTGCCCTGGCCGGCACAGATGGGCTGGGGAGGGCTCATGAGCAAAAACACTGGCCACAAGTGCTGGGAGCCAGGGGCAAGGGTGGGGGGTGTTCTGGGTGCTTTTAAATCACGAGTCCACCTGTGCTTTTAAATTACGAATCCATTGGTGTTCACAGCTTCTGAATCACCAGCTGGTCCCGAGAGCTCAGGGCTGGAGGAGGCCTCCATGGGGCAGACGCTCTCGCCCGCCTCCCGTAGGATTTCACAAGGTGGCCTCGGTACAAACTCCTTGGAAATTACGGAGGCACCCGCCCTTTGACCCAGCGGCTCCCAGTCTAGGAATCTGTTTTGTGGACCTGCTCCGTGTGACTGAAATGATCTATGGGTCTGGTTGTTCTCGGCAATGCTATTTGTAATAGCAACAGATGGGAAGCTAGCCCACTGCCCCTCCAGAGAGGACGGGACACCCCAGTTTGTCACGGCCCTAAGTGGGCTACTGTGCAGCTGTAGACACACACACACACACACACACACACACACACACACGTGTTGAGGCTTCTCTTTGTGTGCTGATAGTGAAGTCACTGTTATACACGTTAAGGGGGAAAAAAGATGTAGCACAGTGTGTAAGCAGGCAGCCTTTTAAATAAAAATATGAGTGTTAATAGTATATGTTTATGTACATATAATGACACACATACATATATGTCTCTCTATATGTAGTTTCTTGAATGCCCCTGACATCTCTTCAGTGGGGAGGAAAACGGTGGCAGGAGGACAGGGGTCATAGTTGTTACTGAAGACCCTTGTATCTTTGGGATTTCAAGCTGTGTGAATGTGTTACCAATTAAAAAATAAATGAAGTTGAATTTTAAAATTTTATAAGCATCTAGAGAACTCATTAAGTTGGGCCCAGATATTGATGCTTTTCAATAGGATCTGGCCTCTAGTGGAAGACTTACTAGGCTAACCAGAGTCAGAGAGAGAACCCAAGCTCTCTGCCCTCTCCCCCCACACTCTTCAGGCTGCAGCTTTCACTTGCCAACTTGACCACCATTTGAACTTGAGTCAGGCTGCCCGAGGCCAGCCCAAGTCAACCTCCCCAGACAGAAGCTTATGGGGTGGGTGGAGTAGTGGGTATAGCCCTAGGAGTCAGATCTACATGGAGATCTGATCTGCCCTTGACTTAACCAAAAGGCCAAGAAGCGATGGAGAGCTTAGCTGAAGGGGTTCTGAGAACTTGAGGTGCAAGAGTTCAATGCTTCTTCCTTCCGGCAACGTAGGAGCAAACCTTGAACTTTATATCAAGTTAGCATCAAGAAGGCACTCCAGTCCAGTCCAACCCAAGTCCATGGGTCCAGTGCTAGCTGGGGCCTCTTCAGGCTCCTATGGCTGCAGGCAGATGATGCCGCGAGGGGAAGCCGGAAGCAGAGAGATCACCGGCCTGTGAGTGCAGTCACATGTATCCAAGGTTGGTGGAAACGTGGCAGTGTCCTGACATCTATCAGGCCTGCTAGGGGCCACCCCTGGAGGCAGATACCGAGCCCCAGGGAAGTCCCAGCCAGGAGGAAAGCCAAATGGCAGAGAGAGAGGCAGTTCCCAGTGTCCCCCACTCCTATACAAAATCCACACCCCCACCTAAGTGTCTTTAAGCTAGCACCTGATTAACAGATTTGACTCTGCCCCTAGCCAGGAGTGTCTAGTTGATGTAAAATCGTCCAACTGCCACAGTCACGAGGCATAGTCTGCATTTCTCCAGCATCTCCTCTGCAAAGGTATTTTTTTGAGAGCTGGCCCGGTGAAAAGATGAGTAACAAATTTTCTGCCCTTCAGGAGCCTTGAGGGCTGGTGGGAGAATGGAAGGCAGCAGTGCGCTCTGTGCAGACCAGACCAGAAGTCAAGGTAGAAGGGAGCAGAGGGAAGGCAGGCAATTGCCCTTGAGGATATCAGTGAAGACTTCAGGCAGGAGCCCTATTGGGAGAGACCCTTGAAAGGGAGAGGAGAGGTGGGAGGTGGAGAAGACAGTCTGTAAACAGGCCCCAGGGGAGAGAGAATGGGGTGTCTTTGGACATCTCCATGCAACTGTGTGTCTGCTGCAGGCTTTGGGGTGTGTGGACAGAACTGAGGCGGGGCGGATGGAGGGCCTGGATCTGGAGGTTGTTTGTAGGAGGTCGGAGCCAGAGGAAGCGCGGAGAAAGTGAAATCAGTCAACAGGGCAGCAAGGTGTGGTTGCCTAGTGGCCCTGTCCCAGTCTCAAGAGAGAAAACACAAGGTGTGTCCAGCCTTGGCCGAGGGATGCCTGGACTATCTCTTTTGAGCGTGCCTCTGTGAGAATGCGAGTGGGCAGCTGTGGACTTGGAGTTATCTCAGCCCCAGTGAGTCAGCTCCCAGTCATCTGGTCTCTCCAGCCTGCCCTTCTCCCTCCTCAGATTGCGACTGTCAGCCGGCAGAGACCAGCTAGCCTCAGCACGCTGCATCCTGAGTCAATGAGCTGTGCACGTTGTTGCATCTTATGGCGAAGCCCTGCTGCCCACAGGGCCCTGTGCTCGTCCGGGTAGGCCAGTGAAACAAATGTGTATAAGAAAGAGCTTTATATACAAGAGCAAGTGAATATTGAGAAAACATCCCAGTCCAGTCCAGATCAAGTCCATAAGTCCGGTATTAGCCCGTATGTCGGGTACCAATCTATAAATTCCTTGTCAGACTCACGAAGTACATGCAATGATGCCCAATGCAGGGCAATCACAGGCCAGTGGGTGGAAAGTCTTGTCCATCCAATGGCGGTGTAAGCATTTCAGCGCTGGCAGTGGTCACGTGACTCCTCCAGCTCGAAGCTCTGGCTGCCATCAGCCTGTCTCCATGTCGCTTGTCAACCAGACTGTCTCACAGGGACTGAGTGTGCGTCCCACCTCAAGCGAGCTACTTATCTCCTTAGTGCCTCCAAATGAGGTCATCAAGCTGCCATCTGATTGACAGGCTAAACTCTACCCCTTCACTCTTAATCTTCTCAAATTGACACCAGATTATGTAACTATCACCGGTCCCTACGGACACCTACCAACCATGACAAAGGGTGATGTCCTGGATCTGAAACACAGGAAGCGCCCTCGGGTTCATGAGCGCTGCCTTGGGAAAGGGTCTTCCCAAGGTCCGCGAGGCACATGCTCCGTGCTGCTTCCACTGGCCTTCCCAAATCCCAGACTAGATCACACCCTGCCCCAGATGGACAGCCTGCTGCGGGTGCCCCCTGACTGCAGAAACCAGCCTAAACGGCTTAGCCTGACGCCCAGATCAAGCACAACCTGCCTGCAGCCTTCTCTATTTCCTTCTCCACTGTCTGCTCCTCTGCCCAGCAGCCCCGGCTCCTCTCCATTCTTCTTTGTTGCCCGGGGCCAGCATTCTCTCCTCAGGGGCCGGGTGGGTTCTTTCCTGTCCCAGAGGTCCTTGGTGGGTGCCATCCGTTACATGCGTGGCTACTGACACAAGGTTGGAAGCTCGAGTCCACCCAGGGTGTCTCAGAAGAAAGGCCTGATGACCTACTCCCTCCCTCACCCCCCCAATCCATCATTGAACATCCTAGGAAACACAGGCTTACCTGCCACCCATGGGGTTGCCCGAGTCAGAGTTGGCTCCGTGACAATGGGTAAAGGCTGTCCCAAGAGCTCAGGATGTGGTGAACCCCCCATTTTTCATGCTCTCTCAGCCTTTTACCTTCCCTCGCTTGCGGCTCTTTTTAGATTGTGTTATGGTTTCATGTCCATTTCTTGGCAAGTCTGTGATCTCTTGCAGGGCAGGGCCCACGTCTTCCTCCTCTCCATCATGTCAGTCTAGCAGTTTGTTGGGCCCATAGTAAGTGCTCAGTATATGTTTGTTGATGAATGAGTGGATGCCTGTGTGGCGGGGAACCAGAAAGAGGTGCATTCTTTGGTGAAGACTCGGGTGAACAGTTTCTGGGAAACATCATCTCACCTCCTTTCCTTTTCCTGTTTTTCTTCCTCCACCCTCACCCCCCCCCCACTTTTACATCACCTTGCACACTCATTCTTTTTTTTTTTTTTTCACTCATTCTTTTGCACATGCCTAACTCTCTGGAAGGGCCCTTGGGTGGCACAAATAGTGAAGCCAGGTGACACCCATGGTGGAGCACTTCCTGTGAGTATCCTGGTTGGTGAATCTGAGACCTCCATGCAGATTTTCCTTACATCCATCCCTCAGTTGGCTGTGCAAGGAAACATTCATTACAGTAGAAAAAAGAAGTCGGAAAAACATAATCTATTGTTCTGACACAAAGCTGTTGTTTTCTAGGGTCCACCGGCTAATTTTGTTTTTGTTTTTTCCTATTTGGAATTGAAAACCGATGATACTTTCACTCTTTCCCTTAGGAAAATACTTATGGATTTAGCGATTTTACTTTGAGGGTAATTCTCCAATGATTCAGCCTAAATGTTTCTCCTTTAATTTCATCCCAAGGCCAAGCATTAACGCTTGAAATTATTCTTTCACACTGCACCTACTTTAGCATTTGAGTGAACTCCGACCCAGAGGCATGCACATTTCCATAGGGAAGGATGGAAATAACCCTTTAGCGCCAAAGTTGGAGCGTTTTACTTACAACTCTGCCACGTTTCATGTCAGACTATCATTATTTGACAAAGCGCTCAAGAAAGGAAGCCCTTTTGAACCACCAGGATCTACCAACTGTTTAAGAAGACTCCCATGCGCAGGATGCACTAGTAGGTAAGGTGGTTCCATTCACAGGTTTTATTTCCTGCTACCTGTGACGGCAGCTTCCAGCGATGCAGTTGTTCTCTTCCTCCTCTTCTGACTTGTGAGCTCAGGGCGGTCCTTTCAAGGGTTGATCTACCCACTACAGCTCCAGGAAGCCTAGCATTCAGGAGGATTTGATTGTGTGCCTCCCGCCGCCTCCTGGTCAGAATTCTTCCAGAGAAATTTTGACCAAAATGATCAGTGATGATGGCCAGGCACCACCCAGTTCTGATCCCCTAGCCAAGATCATCTGTAGCCCTCAAACCCAAACTAGCTCAAATTCCAATAGGAGCAAACCAAGTAGTAGCTTAGCTTAAATAGTCCAAAGGGGGCAGTGGGGTGGGGAAGAGTCAGCATTGAGTATTATATTCGGTTACAGAACTGTCTGTATGGGATCGCATTGCTCACAACAGCTCAAAGGATTAGCTAGGAGCCGTGGGGGTGGGGGTGAAGCACTGTGATGATCTGTTAAGGAGGGAAGAACAACTAGCAAAGAAAACAGCTGATCATGAAGGCAACTAGCCATATATTCTGTATCCTCCTCCTATTCGTGACTCTCCTACCCCAGTTGTTCCATGTGAAGCGAGACCAGAAGGTGTGCCCCGGGGTGGCTCCTTGCAGGCTTTGAAGACTCCAGGCACTGTACAACTAACGAGGAGGGAGAACCGGCCAGCCAGCCAGCCAACCCACCCACTGGAACCTACACGACAGGTCTTTCTCCTGAGAAGTTGCTGGTGGGTTTGAAGAACCAACCTTTTGTAGGCAGCTGAGAGTTGTAAATGGTGCACCATCAGGACCTCTTACAACATTTGTAATACAATTTAGATCTCCAAATTCCTCAGCACCACCTGCAAGGTCCTTCAGACCTGCCCCGCCCTCTCCATCCCTAGTTGGTGCTCTGCCCTTTATCCCTTCAGGGACTTTGTACATTAGATTGCACTCTCTCTAGAGGGTTCTCCTGTTCTTTGCACAGCTAGCTTCTTCTCCTGCATGTCTTAAATCTCACCTGGTTACCTTGTCAGTACTGGTTCCCCACAAATCCTTCTTTAGCCTCTCACCCGATTCGTCTTCATCACTGCACTATGGTCATTCTCTTCCGGGGACCTTTATAGTTTGTTTTTCTCCCCTAACCATTCTACTCTCTAAGGGCATACCACCAAGCCCAGCATGATGCCAGCCTCAAAGTTACTGCTGGTGGCAGACGCTAGGTGACTAGGTCCTTACCTGTGGCACGGGAGAAGAGGCGATGTGTGTAGCTCTGACTCACTTGCTCTGAAGGAAATCCTGGTTGGCACCTGGATGGGCTTGGCTCCTAACCCGAAGGTTGGTGATTTAAATCCATCCTGAGGTGCCTGCGAGGAAACACTTGGTGATCTGCTTTCAACAAAACCAGCCAATGAAAAGGCTGTGACGTGCAATGCTTCTTGCACACACCTGGGGTTGCTATGAGGTGGAACCAACTTGAAAGCCACTGGTTTATACTTGCCCTCACGCCTCCTTCCCGAGGGCAGGACCTGGAGGCTCCCACAGTCAGTTGGACCTTGTAGACCACGACAACATCCTGGAGGCTAACAGAGCAACTAGAGGGAAAGGCATGGGCTTAAATGATCCCACGGGACCCAACCTGGGCCTTGTAATGTTAGATGAGTGATGAACACACTTGGATTTCTCTAAGCCATTCTGTGTGATGATCTCTTTGTTGGGCAGCTGACCCATCAATCTGACCAACATGCTGTTGAATAAGTAGTTGGGGGAATGAATCGTCAGGACCGGTGGATTTTACCCCCGTGCCATCACACACAAAGGCTTGACTGGAGCTCCTCATCACCAGCAGTCATTCCCCGAGTACCTGCTAAGCACTGGAACAATACCCACGATCAGCTGTCCTGTGTGGTTGAGTGTCTTCATCTTTTCCCATCTGAAGGTTCCGTCATGGCTTGCCGTGTCTCACTGCACCCGTGACAGATCTTGCTTTGCATCCAGGAGAAATCAAAGCTGAAAGGATGTCAGGAACTGTGCAGCATGCAACACTTTTATGGGAAGATTCGAGGTCACGCAGTTATAAAAAGATCTTGTGTGCGACAGAAATGCCATCTCGCGGCATGTGGCAGCCCGTGACCCACATCACCCCCCCAGAGTCCCTCCCGCTTCACAGTGCGGCACTCACTTCCGAAGAGGGTGTCTGTGGCATTTTGTACCTGAACTTCTAATGCCTGGCAGATTCTCCAGAAACTCTTGCTTCATGAGGGTGGGCGTTTTTGACGGTTTATTGAACTTTGGGGGAGTATATTCATTGGGAATGATGTTTTCCCTAGGCATTGTCAGGTATGGATTTAATTTTGGAAGGAAAATAGGACTCTTTCCCTCTCTTTCTCAGTGATTTTTTTCCTGCTCACCTCCAGGTACACCATTAAACTGCTTCTGTCAAGTTGGCTCCAAATCATGGTGAGTGTGTTCGTCCGGGTAGACCAGAGAAACAGATTCATAGACACTCATGTGTGTAAGAAAGAGATTCATATATAAGAGCAATTGAACATGGAGAAGACATGCCAGCCCAGTTCAGATCAAGTCCACAAGTCTGACATTAGCCCATATGTTCAATACCAATCTATAAAGTCCTCTTCAGATTCACGAAACACATGCCATGGTGCTGAATGCAGGAAGATCACAGACCGTGGGTGTAAGGTCTTGTGGATCCAGTGGCGATGGAAGCATCTCAGCTCAGAGTCTCCAGATGGCTCCTCTGGTTCCAGAGCTCCTAGCATTAGCTCCATGTGTCATGCCAACGGAAATGTCTCACTGGGAGTAAGCTTGTGTCCTGCCTCCAGAGAGCTATTTATCTCCTTAATGCCTCCAAATGAGGTCATCAAGCTGTAACCTGATTGACAGGCTAAACTCCACCCCTTCATTCTTAAGAGTCTCAATGTGACAACAGGCTACATAACTGCCGCAGCGAGCCCATGTATTGCAGAGCTGTGCTCTATAGGGTTCTCATAGCTTGGGTCTGTAGGAAACAGATTACCAGGCCTTTCTACTGAGACACTTCTGCTTGGATTTGAACCACCAACCTTTGGTTAGTAACCAAGGACTGAACCATTTGAGCCACTCACAGGCATCTGGTATATCATTCCAGAAACCAAACCAAGCTCACTGCCACCGACAGAATCACTTTCGACTCCTCGCAGCCCTAGAGCACAGGAAACTGCTTCTGTGACTTTCCAAGACTGTAACTCATCACAGGAGTAGTCAGCCTCCTTTTTCTCCCATAAAGTGGTTGGTGGTGTCAAACTGCTGACCTCGCAGTTAGCAGTGAGCCCAATGTCTAACTCACTACACCACCAGGACTCCAAGGGGAGCATTACGCTCTAATATAGCTGAAGGGAAAAAAATGAAGAGAGTCATTTGGTTGATCCCTTACATCCTCCCAGAAGGAAAGAGAAGATGTCAGCATTTAGGGCTTGTCTTCAGCCATCTGCCCCGGCAATCAGATTCTGAGGTGGGGATTGGTGTGCAGGGAGTTTATCGGGAGTGTTCTGACAGCAGCCTGTGTGGGGGTGAGGGAAACAGGTCAGGGCAGAAGTGAGAATTGTGGTGCAATAAAGGCCGAATCTTGAGCTACGATGATCTCTTGGAGTTGTTCTCGATTGAGTCAAGGGACCCAGGTTTTTACAACCCCGTTCTCCCAGTCGTTGAATATGGCTTCCTGGGAGAAAGGAACATAACCTTGGATGAGCACGACAGTGCTCTTTGGCGGGGGAGAGGGCTCAGGAGAGGCTCCCCTGAGAGCTAGCTGCAGCTCAAAGTCCTGGGAATGTTTGTGGTGGCCCTTACGGGGATCTGGGCAGGACTAGCCAGCATGCTGCGTTCTCTGGGAACCCGAAGTGCAGCAGACTCCTGAGGACTTTGTGTTACTCATCTTGCACCCTCCTGTATCCCCTGCACTTAGATGTTTGCAGAGTATATAAACTAACTGAAGAACATGGAACATATCATGCAAGGGATTTGCAAATTAGGAAGGACCCTTGGTGGCACCAATGTTGTGTGCTTGCCTTCTGTCTTCCAGCTTAAATGTCGGGCACTTTGAGCCCACCCGGTGGAACTGCAGAAGAGGCCTGGCCGTCAGCTTCCACTAAACTACAGCCAAGAACATGCTGTGGAAGCGTCAGAATGAGTCAGAATCGATTCAATGCCAGCTGACAACAGTAACAACAGACACATCAGGAGACACTCAATAAACGCTGTCCACATCAAGAATCCATATTTCATGTTAAATTTCCTAAGTATAGACTGACATCTTTAGAGATATATTGAAACAATGTACATAGCAGCGGCCCTTACCAGTTTCTGCATTTGGAAAGAATGTGGGGCGATGTTTTGCGTCCACTCGAGTAGTCAGGAAAATGGCAGGCGAGTTGCTTTCTAGGCAAGGATAAGGTTCTGCAGTCAAGGGGAACTCATCTTAAATTCAAAACCAGGACGCCTGATGTGATGGGGTTTGACAATAGGAGAGAAAATTTAAAACTGGGATCTCTCTGGAAAAACCAGAAGGTGTCTTTGGCAGACCCAGGGGCTGAGGTTCCTGATTTCTTGTTTACAACGGGATTTGTGAGAACAGGGCACCAGCTGTCGAAGCTGCTCCTGCCCAGCCTGTGAGCTGTTGCTATGGCAAAGGGCCATGTGCATTGTGTGTATTGTCATCATCATCAGTAAGGGCAGCAGCGTGGGAGCCTACCTGTGTACAACACTTGGACAGTCTACGTTACACATTAAAATCCATGGTCTCATTTGATGCTCAAATATAGGAAAGGAGTAAAGAAATTAGTCCTATGGCATGATGCATGGACACAAAAGGAGGGAACAGGCTATTAACAAATTGAATCCGGTAATTGGTGGGGCTTATCTCAAGAATGAAAGCTGAAAAATCCATCATCGTAATTTGCAAGATTACAGAATAAGGGGAAAATATATGAGTATCTGAACAAACGGAGAAAAACATTTGGCCAAAGTCAACCCTCCTGCTGCTCAGGAAAGGAGGACTAGAAGGGAACTTCTTCAGCCTGCTCCAGGACTGCACTGCAAACCCCCCGCCGAGGCCAGGCCTCCTGGGGATACAGTAAACCTTCTCGCATCAAAGAGGAAATACCACAAGGATGTCCACTCTTAAACAACTTCAGTTCAGTATTCTACTGGAGTTCTTAGCTAGTGCGATAAGTCAAAGGGAGAGGAGGAGGAGGAGGCTAACCAAAAAGGAAGAAATAAAACGATCATCATTGGTAGATGGCATGACTAGCTACCTATTATTTCCACTGTTGTAGTTTTGTGCCATAACGTCGATTCTGACTCATGTGCCGACACAGGCTAGAGTGGGACCGCCTCCTAGGCTTTCCCAGGCTGAGTCCTGATGGTGTCGTGGTTGTGGGTTGCGAACCAAAAGGTTGGCAGTTTGAAACCACCCGTTGTTCTGCAAGAGCAAGACGAGGCTTTCTACTTCCATAAAGAGTTACCGTCTCAGAAAGCCACAGAGCAACTGTCCCCTGTCCTAGAGGGTGGCTGCGAGTCAGCATGGACCCAATGGCAGTAGCTTTGGTTTTTCATCTTGACAGAAGCCAGTCGCCAGGCGTCTGCAGAGCCAGGTGTCTGGTGGGTTCCGACTGCTTATCTTTCAGTTAGGAGCAGAGCAGTTCACCAGGGATCATTTGTTGCCATTCCAGAGAGGAGGAAACTGAGGATCGGGGACATGAAGTGGCTTTGTGAGAGGGTGTGCGGCAGTAATGGAGGGAACTGGCACTTTGATCTTTAGAATCCACACACTGGAATCGAAACATGAAGAAAGACAGATTCAATTGTTTAAAAGACAGACATCCAAAGTACAGTTTCAGCCTAGCTTCTTACAAATGATCACGAGGTACTGGGGGATTTCCAGAGAAAATCCGCTGAAGTCACAGTGGGGCAGTGAAAGACTCAGTGTGTGATCGAGCAGCCATGAGGGCCAGGGCACATTCAAATGGACGCATCTGGCTGTACATGGATCCAGTCGTGCCCATCCTGACATGGTCAAACTCGAAGGCAACCCTGCATGTGGGACCTGCGTGCGCGTAAGGTCAGGATCAATGATAGATACGTTCCCACAGTTACTTTAATAGCTTATAAAATTCAGTAGAAAGAGGTAGCACAGTATGGATTAAAACACAAACTCGCTGCCAGCGAGCCAATGCCAACTCCTAGCACCCCAACAAGGGCAGGGAAGAATTGCTCCTGTGAGTTTCTGAGACTGGAACTGCTTATAGGAGTAGAAAGTCCTCTTTCTCCCATGAAGCAGCTAGTGGTTTCGAACTGCTGACTTTGTGGATCAACTCAATGCATTACCACTATGCGACCTATGCCATACTATGCTCCTAGTATGGAAAAGAGTTTGGGGAGCAGAGTTGGGGTGGGGGGATGAAGTTGACAGGCAGATAGATTAGGGATAAAGGGGGTTGTTTTCCACCAAAAGCTTACCCTAAATAAAAATTAGCTGGTAATGCCACAATAAAGGGGTTGCAAAGAAATTGGGCACACACTAGACACCTATGGTGACAAGCCAAAGCTGAGCGTGCTCAGACTCAGGTCACCTAGGTCCAGGTCAAAGTTAACCTGGGCACAACCACACTAGGCACCGGCGATAATGTTACATCACACATGCGCCTAAGCTCAGCCACTAAGATCGGCCAGTGCCCTCGCGCCCCCCAATCCAGTGAGGATGGGAGGGGATGAGAGCAGACCGAGGGCCAGCCTCTGTCTCTCTTGAGGTCGGAGGGTGGGATCTATCTCTCCCATGCTCTTGTTCCGGATACTCCCTTCACGTGGGTTTTTCTTGCTCTCCGGAAGCGACCATTTTCAGTCGTGAACTTTCCCATGGCCCCTGTCACGCAGCCTGGCATGCTTTCCAGAGAGAGCGTGGACTGTCTGAGACTGTAATACCCGACACTTCCCTTTCCCTCATAAAAGTTACTTGGGTGACAAAAGTGCTTCTGCCACCGGAAGTCTTTCAGCGTTGAGAAGCAAGCACCGAGGTAAACTGTCCCAGAAACCCAACCCGAGTAACCATAGCATTTACCTTCGTAACCTCGATCCCTTTGAGTGAGAGGCGGCACTATTAAACATGACTCTGGGGTGACGTATGGAGCCCCTCCCACCACAAGATGTCCTGACACCGTGGCTGCAACCAGAGGCTGAAGCATGCCAACGACTGTGAGGGTGGCCGTGGCCTGGGCAGTGCTGCATTCTGTTGCACACAGAGTTGCTGTGAATCAGAACCTCACAACACAACAACTGCCACCTCTGTAACAGCGAACAAAGGACGCTGGCAGCTCTGAGGGGGTATGGATGTGTGAAGCTCCGTGGGGCCTGCTCGCTGGAGAAGGACATCATGCTTGTTATCTGAAAGGTCAACAAAGAAGGACAAATCCCAAGAGCACACGGTGGGTGCAACAGTTGGCTGACACATAGGCAAGACTGTGAGGCTGGCACGGGACCCGGCAGCGTTTTTTTCTGTGGAGCCCTGGGTTGCTGCGACATGGAACCAACCCACTGACACGTAAGAAGAGCTGCTGAGGCACTAGCTTTGCCCATCGGCTCTGGTCACTCCTTAGGGAATGGGGTAGGACCTGAGCCACTCTTGCCGGCTCAACATTGGGTTCCCAATGAAATTGTTAGTTGCCATTGAATCAACCCCAACTCATGATGCCCACGTGTGCCCTGTGCCATTCTCATGATGGTGGGTAGTGGGAAACTGAGGCCTGGGAAGAGAGTATATGCGGACGAAGTCTCTACGTTCATATGTTAAGGAGTCTTTGAGGCCAAGGCTCTCGTGGAGGGAGGCCTTCATGTTGGTGAGTTGTCACCTTCTCCTAACTAAAGTTTTTCCCCACGATGTCCCCACTCATAATGTCAATTTCAAGGTGCTACTTGAAGCACATGGTTGCTGCTATATATGCTTGGAGGCTATCTGCCTAAAGATGATCTGCCATGGAGAGCACTCAGACCCTATTCTCTGTCCCACCCTAAGTAGGGTTCACTCCCTTCTGATAAGGATCATAGATTGTTTTCCTAGAGAAGAGCCAGGGACACTTGGTCAAGCCAGCTCAGAGATGACCAAAGTTAAGCCACCATCTTAACTCTAGAACCCACCCATCGTGTTTAAGTCTGTACCTTCCTGTCACATGTACGCCTCTAGTACCTCCCTTTCCTAGTGTGTGCACACCCCTAGCTCATGCCCTTGCTGTTACGTGTATGCCTCTACGACAACCCCCTCCTGTTATGTATGTGTGTGACAAGGCTTGCATGCCTGAGATGATATAAGCTTGTGAGAGAATACATTCGCCCCTCACTCTGGTTCAGGTCACCATGGGAGAGGTGAGCATTTGTATGTCTTGTCTGATGTTTTCTTTAATTTGCCCCTCAATTCCACAGCCTTCCCACCCCCACCCCAGGACCCATTCAGATGTGGAAGCTGGTCCCCTCACAGTGCGTGGGGTGAATGACCTGTGGCTGAGATGCTAGAAGCAAGACCATCAGTATGTCAAATACCAGCAGGGTCACTCATGGCGGACAGGGCTCAGCAGAGCTTCCAGACTAAGACAGACTAGGAAGAAAGGGCTGGCCATCTACTTCTGAAAACCAGTCAATGCTAGCCAGCCGCATGTCACACTTTCCTGGGCTTACTTCCAAGCATAATGAGCAGCAACCATAAACCCCATGTGTTGAGCACTCACTTTGAGCCAAGCACATGGAGAAGTGCATTTTCAGAACAATGGCCTTCCCTCAACAACCTCGTGAGGATGGCACTATTACTAGCTATATCTTACATGCATGGAAACAGCGAATCTGTGAGATTTAAGAACTAACTCTGTCTCAGTCACTCGGCTGATAAGCGGCAGAGTTAGAATTTGAATTTACCCATCACATAATCCTAATATTACTATTTTGGTGGAGGCTGTTTTAAGGAAACCAATGGTCTGGCACAATGTGAGTGTCTGGTTAGCAATCATTGGCATGGAAGTAGGGGAACCCAGGGGCTACCCCAATCTTGCTGCCAGTCCCAGGCCTGTTCTAACCTCACCCTGAAAGCTGCAACAGCCGGGGAGAGGGCGAGGACAAGGAGATGGAGGCTGGTGTGCAACACAAGAGTGGCCCCAGATCTGAGCCCAGCACTGGGTTCATGGGATTGTTACTCCACATGCATTCATGCCCACCTTCAACGGGAACCACTGTCCCTCCAGACACCTGCATCTCATTCTCATAAACACTGGGTCATCACTGGGCCAGGCAGCCCATTTTTAATTCTTCCCAGTCTTTCCATCACTCAATCGGAGGCACTCCTTAATGATTTTTATTGCTTTTCTCTGACCTCTCGTCAATGTGCTGGCATATTGCTTTTCTGGTAGTAAGATACGAGAAGCGTTCTTCAGAGAAATGGTAATCTCCTGCACATGATGTAGTGCCGGGTCTAGGAAGCTGAAAATCATAGCAGCCGTTCCGACTGCCATTGGTATCATAACCTGCTATCAATTTGGTCCTCTCCAATTAACTTGACTTTTTTTCCCAGTTAAGGTGAGCACATGGCTTAAAGCCAATTTAATTTATATCTGGCATATTCCAGGGTGTGTTGTGTGTGTGTAAGTGTGCATATGGGTGCTCGTTAAAAATTACCCTTGCTTTCTGGGATACTCTTTGAATGAATGAATTTTGACTCTTGTTCCTATTTGTAAATTGTAACTCTTTTCCTGGTGGCAGTGATTTGCATTTGTGAAGTCCCTTATAACCCTCTTGAACTTGATTATCTTGAAGTATGTTTTGGCATGATCCATTGATCAAGATATTCTTAAAATACCAACCATTTAACACTCCTTTCCATTAGTAAAGATGTAAGACTGGCTTAACCTGGAGTTTAAAATGGGAGGGGGGTGTGATTTCATATGTCCCTCTCCCTCATCTTTAAGCCACTCGAGTTATTTTGTTTTTAAAAAGAATTGTTTTGATTTTTGTCTAGCCATTCTTTTTGAGTTGTTTCTACTCACGAACATAAGCTCACTCTTCTCCCCATGCTCCTGTGACGACAGCCTCTGCCGTCACTGTGATCACAGGGCGAGCGTAAGGCTCAGGGAAGACAGGCTTCACTAGCTAGGCTATCATTTGGTGGGTTTGTGTTGGGCTGTTAACAACAAGGCCTGCTATTCCAAACCTCCCACCGCTCTGAGGGATTACAAAATGAGGCGTTCTATTCCCCTGAACAGTGTCAGTCTTGGAAATCCACAGGGCAGGTCTGCCCTGTACTACAGGGTTGCTGTGAGTCAGCATCGACTGGATGGAAGTAGGGTTTGGTTATCATTTCGTTTTAAGAGGAATTCAGGAAAATTAAAACACACACACACACACACACACACACTTTTAGTTGTGAACGGAGTGAAGGCTTAACAGAAGAAATCCGTTTTCCATTCAAGGATTCATACACATTGTGTTTCATTGCATTGATTGCAGTTCCCTCCACGCAACACTGTTTATCCCTCCCACGTCCTCTCGGTGTTTCCTGTTTCCATTCCTCCCTCTTCCCTAGCCATCTGAACTTTGTCTTGGGGTAAATACTGCCCTTTTGATATCAAATGTGTGATGATTCTAAGATGTGCCTACTTCCTGTGTTAGTCTGGGTTGACTAGAGAAACTAGACACTCATATGTGTATAAGAAAGAGCTTTGTATCAAAGAGAAATTGTATATCAAGAAAACATCCCAGTGCAGTCCAGATCAAGTCCATAAATCTGATATTAGCTCATATGTACAATACTAATCTATAAATTCCTCTTCTGACGCACCCAAAACATGCAATGATACTGAACGCAGGAAGATCACAGGCCAGACAGTGGAAGCATCTCAGCGATGGCAGGGGTCTCTACGTGACTCCTCCAGCTCCAGGGCTCCAGTGTAGCTCCCTCTGTTTTGTCAGCAGGAAGATGAAGCAGAGAGTGTGTGTGTATCTGGCCTCCAGTGGGCTATTTATTTCTGTGGTGCCTCCCAATGAAGTTATCAAGCTGCATCATGATTGACAGACTAGACTCCACCCCTTCACAAGTTGACAGGAGATTATGTAACTGCCACGCTTCCTTAGTGTTATTGTTCTCCTCCTAGACC
>NW_022103920.1:83698519-83709976 GCF_000313985.2 Echinops telfairi
GGTCCCAGTCCCAGAGTGACAGCTTTGAAGGGGTCACGGTGGAAGGTCCTGGCCAGAGTGGGAACAGAACATGAAGTAAGAATGTTGTCTGATGGAAACTGGTAGAACCCTCAAGACTCTGGCACTTGGCCACTCTTCAGGGCTGGAACTTGTCTGTTTGTGGTTAGAGGGCTCTCTCTCTCTCTCTCTCTCTCTGTGTGTGTGTGTGTGTGTGTCTTTCCCTGCCTTCCATCTCTTTTTTTTAACTATGTGATATTTGCCAACAGTTGACTATATGAGTATCAATTCTCCAATAATGGAATTATCTCTTGATAGCAGATGCAGATAACGCCCCAACATTTAAAACTATGGTAAACAAAACATACAAGTCTATGACTGTTGATTTGATCCTAACTCATGGCCACTCCATGTATTGCAGGGCAGAATTTCATTCGATAGGGTTTAAAATGGCTGTAATCTTAGGTCTGACGAATAAATCTGTGTTGGGAGAAGTAGCCAGAATGCTCCTTAGAAAGGAGCATGACAAGATTTCATCCCATGACCTTGAGCATGTCGTCAGGAGAGACCAGTCCCTGGAAAAGGACATCATGCTTGGTAAAGCCGAGGGGCTGTGAACACGAGGAAGACCTTGGGCAAGGTGTATTGACCCAGTGGCTGCAGCCATGGGCACACACATGGCATCTGTGAGGAGGACTCGGGAGCAAGTGTTGTACACAGGACGGCTGTAAGTCAGGATCAACTCAAGGTCCCTAACACAACAACAACAATCTATGGAAGTAGACTTCCAGGTCCTTTCTGGTACCGCTAGGTGGACTCAAACGGCCAGCCTTTGGGTTATTAGCCTGGGACTTGACCATTTTGGGCCCCTCAGCTGACCCGAACCTTGTCTGAACATAAAGCAGAAGACTCATGCAGCTTCCCTGTGGCCATCTTCGCTTGTCTGCAGTGATTTTGAATGTGACCCTTAGAAAATCAGTCCTAACTTTGGCTTTCTACAGCCCCTGTGCCTTTTCTTCTAAATCCCAGGGACCATGTTAGTAAGTCCCCCCCATCGAGGGCCGTCTAGTCGGCACCCACAGCCCCCCACATAACACTTCCTCATGGAATCTAGACCCAGGAATGTCCTCTCAGGTGGTTTTGTCGCCCGCCCAAGAATCTCCCCAGGCTTCAAAGCTGGCCTTATTTCCTGCCAGGTCACCCTCACCTGGGATGGGAGAAAGGGGCCACAGGAAAAACGGTTCCCCCAGAATGGATTGTTCCACAATGACACCAGATCCCAGGCCTTTGTTGAATGCAGCAACAATGCCATTGCCAAAGGCTGCCTTGCAAACTTCTTTGCAAAGTCACGGCAATCTCCTTTTCTTAAAACTCCCCCGACTTTGTGTCTTTCTATAATGTACAGTATCATTTAGAAAAGGGTGCGCAACTGTGGAATTGTTCTCCTAATAGATTCTGAAGATTCCAATTTCCATTCTGCCACACAAGACTGAAAATCCACTTGTGCTCACTTATCTGTAGCTGTACCTCATCCCCACGCTGCATCAAAAATCAGGTTCAGGTGCAGGTTAAAAGCACGCATTTACCTCCAGAATATGGGACTTATTAAGTATCTCTCCACAATTAACATCACCATATCAATAAGAATTATCATTAGGTCCTGTCAATCAGGTGCTGAATTTTGCTTCAGGGAAACAAAACAATTTAAATTATAGCAAGTGCCCCCCTTCTTTTTTTACATGCTTCTCTTTAAATTGGATAATTATGTGGCTTTTCATTAGATTCCTCTAAGCATAATAGATCACGATATTCACCCTTTGACCTTGGTGATGAATGTCTCTGGTGAAAACATGTGACAAGCAGTATTCTAATGAGAACAAAATACTGAATAACTGGAAATCTCATATCATGAAAAGAGAAAGCGGGAGGGGAACACAGCCGCCTTGGAGGCGGATGTGCAGGGTGGGCCGCAAGGTGGCAATGGCTGCGGGCCAGCAAGAGAAGGGGGCTGCTTTGGGTCTCAGTAATGTGAATGGTTTCGTCTCTGATACTGAGAGTAAAATATTGAGATGCAATATCTTTATACTGAGAGAGAGAGAGAGATTGATTGCGGGAGAGTCAAGCATAAGAAAAGACTTGTCTTGACTCGGCTGAATTGCGGATACAGATGGAGTGAAGCTACTGGCCTAAGGGGGGGATTCAAATGGCTCCCTGGGTCTTGAAACACCTGCGCATGGGGATCTGAGAGTGCTGTTCACTTCATTGCTGTCTTTATGGGCGTTCCCCATGAGAGGACTGCTTAAAAAGGAAACCGTTTGGCCTTGGGGGAACTGGTCCTCTTATGGAGGCTGTTAAAGAAGGGACCGAGAAGCCAGCCCCGCCCCTGCAGTCTCCTGGTGCCTATGCCATCCTTGCTCCATTCCCGGCAGCCTCGCCTGTTAGAACTTGGCGCATCCCCATCCCCACATCTCCCAACTTTTCATTCGGTCATGGTGGAAATGGGGTGGGAGCATCCTAAAGGTGGTCCTGGGGTGCACCCAGAGGGCTAAGGTTACGTGGAGACTTCTAGAATCTCCTTCTTGTTTCCTCCTCCCGCCTGCATCCATTCCACATCTTGGATCTCTTGCACACCTAGTTTTTGGGCTAGCTGGGCACGGCTTTGTTTCTTGTGGAAAGGGATGGGGAGCTTCCCATCAAATCAGCCCAAGAGACGGTGATATGCCCCGCTGGCATGGAAACAAGCGAGGGTTACATCTTTGAGGTTTCCCAAGCTGCTTGCCTGTCCATTTGCTTTTTGGACACCCCCATGCAGCACAAAAGCAGCCCATTATAAAGCCATTTGTCAAACGGTGGATTTGCTTTGTCACTTAAAGCCACAGAGCTTGAGGGAGCAGGAGGTATGAAAGGTGCAAGCCGGCACAAGCTTGCTCCAGGGCAGAAGAAAGAGAGATAGCAGCTACCTCTTATTGAACATCTACGCTGTGCCAAGGCCGGACAAGGCAAAAGGAAGACAGAAGAACGGACGCCTTCGAACTGTGAGGCTGGTGAGTGCTGTCGACTGACACCGGAAGAAAGAAATCCATCGCAGAAGAAAGAGAACCTGAACCCTCCTTAGGAGGGAAAATGGTCCACGGACCATGGCACCGCCTGAGGAAAGAGCAGTGTCTCGAAAAGGGCATCAGAGTTGTGGAGGGTCCGCGAAAACAAGGGACCCCTTCAACGAGAGGGAATGACCTGTAGCAGCAACAGTGGAGTCCAGCCCTCTGACGACCATGGAGATGACCCCAGATGCGGCAACCTGTCATTCTGTTAGGTGTAAGGTCACAAGGAGTCGGAACTGATTCGACAGCAACTAACAGCAACATGTACCAAGAACTGTCGACGGGCTCTCGATCCAGGCTCTCTGATTGCAATCTCCCATCAAATGTGTAGGACCTGCATTACTGCCCCATTGTATGATTCAGGAAATGGTCCAACTACATGCAGCATCACGTGATAGAAGGACTGGGGTGTCAGCCCAGGTGGGTCTGACTCCCAAGCCCCTGCTCTCTAGGCAAAAGACAGAACAGCTTGATACCATTATGATCTCCCCTGGACCCGTGTTTTGCTCCCAACTTACTTTTCAGGGTCTCAAACATAGAATTTATTAAGGTTATGATGGACTTCCTATCGTTACTATCAATCTTACTAGTGGTACAATTTATTTTGCTTAACCAAAACATGCAGGAGAGGAAACAGCTGCCTCTGGAAATTGATTTCTTTTGGGGGATTCCACTTTGGGCTAAGAATTCACAGTGAGCGATGTGTATGCTTCTATAGGATTAAAGAACAGGCCAGGCTCAAAACCGTGGTTGCCTTTGTTTATCTGCAGATCTGGTCTGCTTAAGGTAAAAACCGCCCTGGGGCCCCATCTCTGACCTCCACCTGGTGGATGTGAGTGGCGGCATCTGCACTGCCGGCAATCTTTCACCTTATTCCACAAGGGCCTGCCAGGAAGAGAAATATCCAAAGTCCATTTTGAGCTCTGAGTCTGGGATTTACCTGCAATTTGTCACGGGCATTGGTCAATTACTGGCATGCAGAGCCGCCGGAAAAAGGGAGCGGGAGAAGGCTCTGCCTGTCATGCAAGATCATCACCTTTGCATCAGTCACTGGCAGAAACACCACTGGTTTTCATTCTCAACTCAACAGCATAGGAGAGATCTTTCACCTTCTCCCAAAGTACCAAGATGCTGAGTATGCTGGGAAAGATGGGCAGTGGTGGTGGTTGTAAGTACTTGGGGACTCCAGCAGATGTCCCCAAGAACCCTAGAAAGAGGGGTTCTCATTATCTTCTGAGATTTAAACTCTCAAACTGGATTGAAGTGGAAGTACCTAAGG
Source organism: Echinops telfairi (assembly GCF_000313985.2). Lineage (NCBI taxonomy): Eukaryota > Metazoa > Chordata > Mammalia > Afrosoricida > Tenrecidae > Echinops > Echinops telfairi. Next base: position 83,702,897 of record NW_022103920.1, read on the forward strand.
TTTTTGTAGGTTCTAAGGTACTGAAATAGATATTAAGGGCACACCATTAAAAAAATATCAGAGCTTGAAACCACATGTGCATTTGATAGCAATAGAATGCTTCATAAAGTTCAGGCCCTTGCCCCCCGGCCCTGTCAGGCCTTTACCTTAGGTGGAACTTCAGGTCTTGGGGCATGGTGTTCCCAATAATTCCTATCTAACCTTACTCGGTGAAATGCAAATACCCTAGGTCTCTGTAGTACTCACCATTTTGTAGCTTGAGCTTGAAGTCAGACCAATGCACTGTCTAAATAAAAAGCAGAGATACTAGAAGACTGGGGCCAGGTGACTGGATATGGTTCACACCCAGTCTGAAGTTGAAATCCTTACTTGTGATGCATAAGGTTTCAAGAGAGTAGTCCCCGTTTCTAGCTCCCTCGAGTGGATTATATTTTTTTATGTGTGGCAAATCTGCTACCTGAAACAGAAGAAGAGAGAGTGTTGACTTAGGCAAGTCAGGTTCTTGACCTGCACATCTTGCACTAAGTAGTGCCTACCGTCACCCGCTTAATTGAAGACCCTGGTCCAATCTGGGGGTGTTTGTATTAAAGACAGTGCCCACCCTATCCTTATAGAGCACATTAGTCCGTTCTTCAGGTCAGCTTCATTGGCAGTCATTTCAGAGAAAGAGATATTTCCTTGTCTCAGAGGATGAATGGATTCCAGGTCATCCCAAAATGACAACTGTGAACTTGGATTACTGTATAGATGTGGGAATTCAATGCTTAAGTTGAAGGTTGACCTTTGCTGTGAATCGTTAACTTTGAAGAGGAACCCCCATACTTTAATTTGATATAAAAATATGTGAATTTTCCGTATTAATATATGGTTTCTGTCCCGATCAATAAACCCATTGTGACAATATTTTTAAATTTTTATTTTATTGCCATTAAAACACTTGTAATTTGCTTAAAAAATATCACCTGTTTGCACATTTATGATCAGGACTAAGGAAAGACTTGTTTCGCTCACACAGAAGGAGGATTGTTTGGTCTTGGAAGCAAAGCACAAAGAGGGCTTTCAAGCAAATGGTGGCAACCCCACCCAAACCTCATCCAGGGAGAGGGAGCTGACGCCCACCAACTTAGATAAGCGCTGGTCATCTTGGAAGGCACAGCTCTAACAGGGTGCCAGAAGCTGTAGGGGGCAATCAACGGGCCTCAAGAATTCAGTTCCCTTTGCAAGTATAGCTGAGGAATTTAATTAGTCTTGTCTGATCTGGGAGAAGATGCAATGCGTATTAGTTAAAGCGGAGTAGAAAAGAGAGTCCCATTGAAAGCCAGGGAGATGCTTCCTCTTCACAAGGATCTGGAGGCTCCACCCTCATCCCCAGCCTCATTCATCATCAAAACGACACAGCTTTTGGCAGTCACTCACTTTACAAATTCGTGGCTGAAAACAAACATAAAGGAAACTATTTTTTAAAAAACCAGAAAGGATTTGTAACTCATGTTGGACTCAACCCTGCCAACTCGTCTGCTTCGCAACAGTAGGAGCAACCACGGGGAAACAGCTACCGTGAATGAAATTCATCGTCGAGAGAGCTCGCTATGTACTGCATTTCTCTTGCCTTTGTAATAGTGGGAGAAGCAGAAATACCTACCAAGACCAACCTGCGCTTAGGGCGTCTATCTAACCTGCACTTTCCTAACTCTTGAAATGGCTCATGGTCTGTGTGGCAGCCCAGCGTTCAGAGAGGCAAGCAGAGAACTTGAAGTGAGCTATCGGATGTGCGTAATGACTTCCCAATGCCGCACAACAGATAGTGATTGTTAGTGTGTGTGTATCAATATCTATAGCTGTACATTTCTAAGTGGTTTTTACTTTAAAGGCAGAGCGGGATGGTTGTGAACTGAAAAGAGAAAGTTGGCCAACTTGCATGTATCTATAAGAGAGTGCTGGGAAGGGGAGATATAGACGGTCAGTATGAGGGTCTTGCTACGGACAAAAGTCTCCATTAGAACACCCTCCCTTCTCTGCCCCACGACCCCAAATGTATCCTGGAAAGTTCACAGATAAGTTGCTGAATTAACATTCCAGGAAAGAGTGGTATAGACAATCTGTAATTCATTGCCTAATTACTGGAATTCATTGGCTAATTACCAACTCTCCATGCCATCTCCTCAGTGAAGACCTGGCCTGAGTCTTCTTTCAGTCTAAACTTGTACAAATGAACCCAGATCAATAGAGAGCTGAATAATGGAGGGTTACTGTCAGAGAGCATTCCAATTAAAGGATGAATGCCAACGTCAACATGTATCGATATCAGGGCGCCACACGGATATTTTAAAATATTATGCCAAAATATAGCATGTGCATTTTACATTTGCAATTCTCTGGGCCTATCAGTTACTCCCAAAGTAAGTCATATGGTCTTCCAACAAGGACATTCCTTTATTTTACAACATGCCATATATTTATAACGACCTGTCATTTTCCTGAATTCAGTTCACCACCCTGGCAGGACAGAGAAAAACTGTCGTAAATACAAGACGGGTACCAAGGGCAGCCTGTCCCTCTGGGGACTTAAATGAAGACGGGAGAGGGGAATCATGACCCACATAGGTGCAGAGAGTCCAGCCTGTTCCCCATCACTGCTGGACACTCCTTAGGCATCTTTGGGGGGCAATGGTCAAGTGCCCAGGTAGAAACTGTCACTTGAGGTGAGAAAAGGAAGGAAAATAGCATTTAGTGAGCAAGTTGTGAGTGGCAAGGATTATACATTCTTCATTTCATTTAATCCTCACTATCGCTCTAGGTATTAGGTTTAATGTCCCTATTCTGTATTTGAAAAAAGGGCCTTTGTATCAACAAAGGTCTATACGTAAGACTAAAATATCGGTCAAGATCACACAGTAAATAAACGGAAGAGCCAAGACATTGTAGCTACTGCTCTCTCAGCGGGGTGGAGGGAAACAAGGGGTCCTGGGCATTTACTTTTGCTTTGGAGAGAGGTAACCAGGCAGCCGTTGGCATCAGAAAGCTCATTTCCTAGGGAAGAGAACCGAAGACAGACATATACTCATCTCGGTGATCCTGGAGGGTGTGGGGATGGAGGAAAGGCACCGTCCCGTGTTCAGAGTTGTTTCCATGACATCATGGGAGTTGTCTAGGCTTTAGGTGGTGTGCCATCTGGCAATGCATGGACTGGGACAAAGATGGGTTTTGTAATTTCCCCCATACAGGTGCTTTAAATACATATTGTTCATTTCGTTAGAGTTTAATTAATAGCTGGGTGACATATTCACCTATAGGTTGGTGTTTAGAACTCCTCTGGGGATGCTGTAGAAGAATGTTCTCTAAAGGTCCCAACCTTGGAAACGCTACGGAGCAGTTCTTCTTTGTAACACGTAGGGATTTCATGAGTTAGAGCTGACTCAATAGCAGTGGGTTTGGGTTTGGTTGGGACTACATATGGGGCACTGAGACCGGAGCGAGCGAAACAAAGTCCCCATTGGAACTGAGCTTGTAGCCCCATTGAGAAAATGAATGCATAAACCAGTAAAGGTGAACAGATGGTGGTAAGTCAAATGGAGAAAAGCAAAATGGAGTGAACAAGAGGAGCCCCAGGCGGGGTGTGTGGCCACCGGGTGGTCAGGGACATCATTACACAGATGGTGACCCAGACCAGGACCTGAAGGAACAAGTCATGTGGCCATCTGGGGGAGTGCATTTCCTGTCACTGTCCTCCATGGAAATCTGGAACTCTCTAAGTGTGAACATTTGCAGTTGAACCCAGTTGGTGTTTCCATGGGTTGAGAAGATTGCCGGGCAAGCAGGTTTTTGTGAGTGTGTATGTCTGGGGATCGTGAGGGTGGGAATGGTGAGTTGGGGCAGGAATCAGAAGTTTATTGTTGGAGATACAAGTATTTGAGATGCCTATTAGACTAAAGTGACCAGATTTTAACATTGGTAAAGCGGGACACCATTGATAAAACTCATATCCTGGCGAAATAGCCACATGGCAGCCGAAAACCGTATACCCTAGCTTGTTGTGCATTCTTTCCACAAATTGAGACTTTTTTAAAAGGCCATGGGAAATGGAAAAATTGTTAAAAATCGGGACTGTCCCACCGAAAGCAGGACGTCTGATCACCTTATATTAGACATCAGAAATAGAATCATTTGGAGCCTGAGACACTTGTTAGCAACTAGATGCTCCTCGCAGCTAGGAGACTGGATGAGCTCAACTAGGAATATAGTTTGGCAGGGTGGGCTGCCCAAGAAATGTGCCCTGGGCACGAAACTTCTTAGCTAATGAACTAATGAAAAGGACCCAGCTGGAGATTGAGAAGGAGCCCAGGAGGGGGCACCAAATTAAGAAAGCTGTCAAGAGTTCTGCTAGAGTGAAGATGGGGAGTTGACATTGTAGTCCATGAGTCGAGTCGGAGTGGTCTTATTGGAAGAGTGGGGCTCACGTCTGACTCGCGTTGACTCAAGAGTTGATGGGAGGAGAGGAAGTGCAGTCTGCCAGGCGAGACAGCTGGTTTGAGACCTCCTGCTGCGAAGGGGAGCAAAGAAATGGAGCAGGAGGGAAAACCTGAGGTCAAGAGAGGATATTTCTTTAAGATGGGAGAAAGTACTTGAGGCTCGTATGCTGAGTGGAGTGATATGTTTGAGAGGAAGCAAGCATGGCGAGCTGTCATTCGGGAAGACGTTATGGACCAGTATCTTTGAGGGCCCCAGGTATGTCAGAGTAGACGTGTGCTCTGTAGAGTTTTTGGTGGACTTTTTGGAAGTGGATTGCCAGGGCTTTCTTCCAAGAAGACCTTTGGTTAGCAACGGAGCCCTTTAACCTGTGGGAGTCCCCGGGGCACACCGAGATAGGGCTGTGGAGGTTCCTCCTGAGAAATGGGAGAGGGCAGAACTCATTGGCACACATGGGTAGGGTTTGGAATATATGGTGAAGCCAACAGCTGAGAGAAGGCAGAAGTGCTGAACATTTAAGGGGCAACAACAACAAAGAGTTCAAAATAGTCATCGTAAAAGTAAGAGAGTGAGTGAATCAAAAGAAATGTGAAGGGTCTTCAAACGGTTCTTGGAAAATTCCATTATGTTTCCATGAGCCTTTGGAAGTTGCCTCATCCATTCGGGTTTTTGGAAGCACCAGTGACCCATCTGAGCAACTGGCTGTGAGTGTAAAATCCCCATTCTGGAAATTAAAGGTGTGGTAGTTACATAATCTGGTGTCCATTTGAGGATGCAGAGTGAAGGGGTGGAGTTTAGCCTGGCAATCAGGTAGTAGCTTGATGACCTCATTTGGAGGTAATAAGGAGATAAATAGCTCACTGGAGGCAGTACACATGCTTACTTCCCACCAGACATCCCTGTGGAGAAGACACATGAAGAGAGGTTGATGGAACCAGACCTCTGGAGCAGGAGAAGCCACGTGGAGACCCCTGCCAGTGCTGAGATACTTACAACACCACTGGATCCACAAGACTTCCCACCCATTGGCCTGTGATCTTCCTGCGTTGGGCGTCATTGCATGTGTTGTGTGAGTCTGAAGAGGTCTTTAAAAGTTGGTATTGGGCATATGGGCTAATATTAGACTTTTGGACTTGATCTGGACTGGGCTGGGTTGTCTTCTCAATAATCAATTGCTCTTATATATAAAGCTCTTTCTTATACACATATGAGTCTCCCTGGATTTGTTTCCCTGGTCCACCCGGACTAACATGAAAGGTGTTAAAATTTAGCATGAGAAAGCTTTAAAATGTAAAGTGAATCCAATTCAAAGTGACTCCACTGCGTCAATCACGTGATGAGTCTTCTTAGACCTACAGTGAAGCCCTGTATACATGGCACCTGCTTTTGTTCAGTGCCCATGTCTCTGCTCACCCAAACGGACTGTCCTCCAGCTCCTCTGCCGCGATGGCCTCCTTCCTAATCTGCCAGGTGTCCCAGGCCTGGAAATGTCTGCCTTTCCTTGGCTTCACCTCCTTGACCTTTGAAGTCCAAACACACTTCAGCGTTTCTCCTCTGCATTTGAAAAAATATTAAATACATTCAGCATAGTATCTTTCAGATTTTTTTTCTGGGAGAAGCTTGTGTAGATTAAATGCCCTAGAGGGTGGGGGGCATCTAGAAAACTCTGAAGAAGAAGGCAGGCTGGCAGCCAAGTCCTGGGGAGGACCCCTGACCTTCAGCTGGACATGGGCACATCCTGTCCCGGGCTGCCCAATGCACCTGGAGAAATCCATTCAGCAGCGGTTGAAAGAAGACAGACCATTCGCCCCACCTCCCCTGCCACAGCTCTTCAGGCAGCAATGAATTAAAGTGGAGTTGGAGGAGCTGCAAGGGAGGCTGGGATGTTTGTATTTCCTCTGTGACAGTTATCAGTGAACCGGAGGCACGTTAGCTCCCGAAGCTGGCAGAGAGGTGACCTGTATTGAGGCCTCTCTACCCCCTGGGCGGCATCAAATTGAGCCCCGTGCAGTTATCAGAGGGATAATGGGATTCATTTCAGCAAGGACTGCCTGGCTGGGGCAGAGCTTATTTTAATTTTCGATGTTAATAAACTTGTGGCTATTGCTTTTTTCACACCAATGTGGCTCACACCTCATTTGGTCCGCCCATTAGGCAATTACCAGTAGCGCTTCTGTTCCCAGCACCTCTTGAACATGGAGCGATCGTGCTTCTTTGGTGAATGATGAGGAAGTTGGAGGAGGCAGGTGCACTGGGGCAGAGCTGTCCCGCCAACTTCATCAGGTGTGCATCGAGCAATGAGCACAGCCCCAGAGGGGAAAGTGGGGCTGTGGGTTCCACCTCCCGCCTCATCGAGATGGAGGGGCAGCGCCCCCACCCCATCCCCATCCCCTCCAGGGCTCCTTACGTGCACCCACCAACATGCCACCTGGGCCAGCCCTGGCTGACCCACCCTCCAACCCCCAGCGCGGGGCTGTGACAACAGCCCACTCGGCCTGGGAAGCGAGCAGCGCATGCTCTTCACTGATCTCGAAATGGGAAGTTGCAATAGGGCTTAAGTGTGTATTAATGCATCAAGAGTAATGATCCCTTTATTTACAAAGTTGTTTAATT
>NW_022103920.1:83711058-83721002 GCF_000313985.2 Echinops telfairi
GATGACACTCCACCAGTACTCTGAGATGACACTCCACCAGTACTCTGTGATGACACTCCACCTTACTCTGTGATGATACTCCACCAGTACTCTGCGATGACACTCCACCAGTACTCTGCCCTTCCCCACCAAGTGCTGGTCTGCTTGCCTCCAGTGTCCCCAAGGTCCTGCACCCTGCTTGACAGGTTCTAGGAGTTTTCAGTGCAGAACAAGCAGTACAGTACATACAACTCCCTTAAGGAGTCTGGTGTTTCTAGACTTCTGGCTTCTCAGGGTGCAGTTTGCTGTCCACTAATGGGTGCTTACCTCCACCCATCTGTCAGTTTGTCATGTAGCGGTGGCTTGAGCGTTGCTGTGATGCTGGAAGCTATACCATCAATATTTCACATCACAGCAGGCTCACCCATGGCTGATAGGTTTCAGGAGAGCTTTCTGACGAAGACAGATAAAGAGGTAAAGCCTAGCTATGTACTTCTGAAGATTAGCCTACTAGAACCTGGGAGATTACAACAGAATATAGTCCAATATTGATCTGGAAGATGCGCCCCTTAACTTGGAAGGCAACAAAGGACTCAAGCTTGCAGGCTGTCCGGAGGACGGCGTAGAATTAGGCAGTCTGTCATTCCATTGGACACACATAAGGTTGCCACTGGTTGAAGCCCACTAACAACAGTGGGTGATCAAACCACTTTCCTTGAACCCGAACCATTGCTGTCAAGTTGATTCTGAATAGTAATGACCCCATAAGATTGAGTTGAATGATCCCATTGGGTTTCCAAAGTTGTAATCTTCATGGAAAAAGACTGCCATCTCTTTCTCCCAAAAAGGAGCTGGACTGGTGGGTTCAAACTGCTGGCCAGTTGGTAAGCAGCCAAGTGGTTTAACCACTGCACTAGCAAGGATCCCTCTGAAATCACTTTATTGAATTGAAACTCATCATTATTATTATTTATTATTAATAATTAATTATTATTTTATATTATCTATATAGTATATTTTATATATTATATATTTAGATATTTTAAAATATAATATTAAAAATTTAAATATATTAATAATTCATTATTATTCTTTTAAAAACTCTCTTTTTGTAAAATTTGGGGGATAGAAATGATCAGAGCAAAGGTAAGTATTGTTTCATTAAGACTTTGCTTTGTATGGATTGGGATAACAGTTGTATGAGCCCCTAATAAAATGTTTAAAAAAAAAAAAAGACTTTGCTTTGACTGGTTCTTTCAACAAATAGCTCTTTCATGTTGATCCTTGTATATAAGTGCATCCCCACAAGTGGGCATGTGTGTCCTGGATCACAATGCAGAATGTCTCTCTTATCCAGCTACAATCACTTGCCACGTCAATTCAGCTCAAGGTACCTCCTAGTGTGTTCAAGAGGAACTGGGCTCTGCAGAGGCTTCAGTGGTTTGGGGAAGCAGGTCGCTAAGCTTTTCTTCCAAGGCACCTCTGAGTGGACTTGAACTTCTAAACTTTAGGTTAGCAGCCTTATGTGTTACCTGTTTGCACCACAGAGGGGCTCCATGATGGCCTTGAACCCCTTCAAACAGATGCATCTCTGTTTAAGTGAGACTCGTTGGCAGGGGCTACCTAGAGTTCATAAGACTGTGTGTAGTGTGGGCTGGTCAGAATTTCTGATAGCCACACAGGAAGATGGTCCGCAGCCATTCGGCAGCTTTAGTTGATCTCTGGCATTTGCTATAATCACCCACGTAAAGAAACTTCGGTTTGGATTGTACAAGTTCAACCTCGGTGGATGATGATGTGTGAAGGCGCTTACAAGAAAGCTTCTCCATGTGGCTGGGATGCATTTTAGACTGAGTGTCCCTCTCAAGTTTCATTTGGGGTCCCTGCCATTTCAACTGCCGGGCTTGTCATAAAGAGTTTGAATCTGAGGGTTGGGTGGAATGTGAAGACTCGTAGGAACAAGCCTTACAGTCAAAACAGCACAAAAGACCCTGCCATCAGGCTGCTTCTGACTCATATTGATCCTATAGCATAGGATCGAACTGCTCCATAGGGTTTCTGAGGCTCTAAATCTCTATGGAAGCAGACTGCCTCATCTTTCTCCTGTAGAGCAGCTGGTGGGTTTGAACCACTAACCTTTTGGTTAACAGCCCAGTGCACCACTAGGGCTCCCGTACATGCAAAGAGGGTCTCAAATTTAAATTTTCAGCATTCTCTCCATAATGAGGTGATGGGTAGAGTTACAGGATAAAAGGAAGATGATTTTCACATAACTTTGATTCTTATTATAGGATAAAGATACCAATAGACAACCAAACAAGAAACTCACTGGCATTGAGTTGGTGCCCGCTCATAGCGACCCTATATGACTGGGTAGAACTGCCTGTGGGTTTCTGACACTGTGACTCTTGATGGGAGTGGAAAGCCTCATCTTTCTCTCATAGGACTTTATAAATTAATATCTTAAATCTTGAAATTATATTATGAATAGCACTATTAAATTGTATTGTAGTTTTTAATGTGCTTTTGGAGTTCAGAGTTTTAAATGGTCATATGTTTAGTTATTTATTTATTGCCATCTTGTTTTTGTAATAGACCAAAGCCTGGGGTGCATCGGTTTGAGAAGATTGCCGTCAGTCCCACGAGGATGCTAAGTGGAGGCCCTTCTAGAAAGACCATTTCATGCCACTGCCCTCGTCAGCGTAGGGAAGGGAAAAGCAGGATTGAATTCGCTTTCTGAGCCTGTTAAACATTTCCAGGAAAAGACCACTGCAGAAGATAGGCACCATGATGCCAGGTGGCACCTTATCAAAGCATTATGGTACTGACCCCAGTACAAAGTGGAAAGGGAGTTCTCAGGCTAAATCATTCCCAGGACAGGAGCCCTTTCATTTGGTGGCATAGTGGTTGTGAGTTGGGCTGCAACCCGAAAGGTCAGCAGTCTGAAACTACCAGTGGTCCACAGGAGAAAGATGGAGCTTTCTACTCCCGCAAAGAGTTACAGTCTTGAAAAGCCAGAGGCAGTTCTACCCTGTCCTACAGGGTTGCTATGAGGCGGTATTCACTCAATGGCAATGAATGAGTTTGTTTGTTTTCCGTTTATTTAAAGGACCCCCCTCTTTTTCTAATAACAATGGTAATATATTCAGGAAATTTAAGAAACCTGAAAATACAAAAAAGGGACAAATAGTCACTCACAACCCCTTTTCCTCTCTTTGAGATCAATATCCAGCCCTGATTATTGGTAGCATGGCATGCATTCTCCCAGTCGTTTAAAATTCCCTCTATAGAGGCACGCAGATGGTAGGGGACGCATTGTTTCCCGCTCCCTGCATCTCCCCTTGGGGCGGTGGAGTTAGAATGGCCATCCCTGCGCCTGTGTCAGTAAGAGACTCGTTGCTGTTCCCGCCCATAGGTCAGCAGTTTAAAACTACCAGCCATGCCTTAGAATGAGGCTTCCCACTCCTAGAAAGCCCTGACTTGATGGCGGGGATTGCCACGTCCGTCAGGTACTCTGCTAGCCTGTGGGAAGAGGAGTTATTTGGCAGGTGTGTGTGTGTGTGGGTGGGGGCGGAGTTTAGGGGAAATACCGTATATACTCATGTATACGCCAAGTTTTTCAGCAAGTTTGTAATGCAGTTTTTTGTGGTAAAATTAGGTGCCTCAGCTGATATTCGGGTCAGCTTCTACTCGAGTATATACGGTATGTAAGCATGCCTCTTCCTCTCTCAGCCTCGCGGATTTCATTTCATTTTATGCCCAACATGCCCAACATCCCCAGCATTTTATTCCCAGCCAGGAGTAGCTCTGCTCCCCTGGGGCTGAGGGAGTCTATAGCGGTGTCTCTTCATTGTCACATGTGTGTGGGGGTACTATGGGATCTAGGGGGTGGGGGGGGGTCAGAGATGCTCAGCACCTTGCAATGTGTCAGCCAGTCCCTCATGAAGAATCATCTCACCCAACAGTCCATGGTCAGGCCACTGAGGAGGTGGGCCCAAGGACCAGTTTCCTAGAGCTGCCAGGCCCGCAGTGGGCGGCCTGCAGTGTGGAGCTGGGAGCCCACTTGGCCTCAAGACCAAGTCACATTTCTCTGACCCGAATCTCTTCGGTCACCAAGCTGGCATTTTGCTCTCCATCTGCCTCACTCTTTAGTCCGTGTCCCAGTTGTTGCCCTGATGCTGAGAGGAAGAGAAAAGTATGGTCAATCATCAACCTACAATATAGACTTTAGGATAACACACTGCTGACAACAACAACAGCAGCATTGTACTCTGCCCGCCACCAGTCTATCAATTTGTCAGAGTGCCGTGGCTTGCCTGTGGCTGTGCTGCTGGGAGCCACACCATCAGTGTTTCCAGTACCAGCAGGGTCGCCCGTGGCTTCCAGACCAAGACAGAATAGGAAGAGCAATTAGCCAGTGACAATTGCAGAGATCACACCACACGATTGTGGGATTGGACTCCACCCTGTCACGAACTTCACAACGACGGCATGGACGCAGATGCTGTTATCTTAAGGACGTCATGAGTCGGAACCAACTGAGCAGCCACCGACACCCACAAATTACCCCCCACTGGTGGTCTCGCATCTCGCTTTTTAATTTTTATGTAGAACTAGAGCACAAACATTTTCACATGACAGCAAAGATCTGTTCACTGCATGACAATTTGTTTATTGAAAAAAGAACTTTCGGCGATGCTATAGGTGAAGGTTGACAGAGGATAGCTTCAGGTTTGCACACAGTAATTGATACGTATTTTGTTCCAGTTCATCCACTGAAAGCCCCTCAATGGACCTTTAAAAAAAAAATCCCACTTCTTCCTTGTCTTTACCATGCACATCATTCTTCCCTAAGCCTCTGTCCTTGGGTACCTGGTGCCCATTTGCTCTTAAATGATTGGTTCTGCTAACACAAAGGTTGAGTTCCATTCCACACCTGGGGACTGATAAAAGGGTTCCCACCAGTCTCTATCAGACCAGTAGGCCTGGCTTCTTTGATTCAGCATGCTTTTTTCATGGTTGCGTGATATCCCAATGTTAAGGGAAAACATTAAGGGATAAAGATATGTCACACTTCCCAATTCTCTTCTTTAAACGCTCTCCCCTTTTCTGTTTCATGAAAAGAGCTACCAGGAACACCCTAATACTTAACACACCTAGCACACGTCTCTGATTATTCATTGTGATAAATTCTGAGAATTAGAATCAATGTGTAGACATAACCTTAAGGCTTCAAAGGTGATTTTATTGTTATTTGGAGCAATTGACCTACAACAAACTTTTCATGTTTAAAAACGGGAATTTTGATACATCTTGATGTATGTGTGTTGTTATTGTTGTTAGTCGGTTCTGACCCATAGCAACCCCACGTACAACAGAACAAGCACTGCTCAATCCGGTGCCATCCTCACAATCGTTATTACCGCATATACTCGAGTATAAGCTGACCCGAATATCAACCGAGGCACCTAATTTTACCACAAAAACGGCATGAAAAATGTGGTGAAAAACTCGGCTTATACTCAAGTACGTACGGTCCATCTGAGCCCATTGCTGCAGGCACTGTGCCAAACTATCCCCTTGATGGGTTTCCTCTGGTTTGCTGCCCCTCCACTTGACCAAGCATGATGTTCTTTTCCAGGGACTGGTCTCTCCTGATACCAGGTCAAAACCATGTGAGACAAAGTCTCGCCATCGTTGCTTCTAAGGGCACTCTGGCTGTACTTCTTCCAAGACACCTTGTTTGTTCTTCTAGCACTCCATGGTATGTACTTCCAAGATTCTTTGCCAGCACCACAATTCAAATGCATCCATTCTCCTTAGGTCTTCCTTATCAATGTCCAACTTTCACAGACGTATGTGGCAGTGGAAAATGCCACTGCTTGGGTCGGGCGTACCTCAGTCCTCAAAGTGACATCATTGCTCTTCGACACTTTAAAGAGATCTTGTGCAGCAGATTTACCCAATGCCATACATCATTTGATTTCCTAACGACTGCTTCCATGAGCATGGATCGTGCATCCAAGCAAGATGAAATCATCGACAGCTTCGATCTTTTCTCCGTTTGTTACGATGTTGTCCATTGGCTCAGCTGTGAGGATCATGGTTTTCTTCATGTGGAGTTGAAATCCACACCAAAGATTGGAGCCCTTGATTTTTATCAGCAAGTGCTTCAAGTTGTTCTCACTTTCAGCAAGCAAGACAGTGTCACCTACATATATCTGAGGTGGTTAATAAGTCTTCCTTTAATCTCAATGCCAAGGTCTTCTTCACAGAGTCCAGCTACTCAGATTGTTTGCTGGACATACAGGTGATTGTGTATGGTGAAAGAATACGTCCCTGAAGTACACCTGTCAAAGGAAAACCCCTGAAACCATTATCACAAGCAAGAGAAAGATCATACCCATCACCCCAAATGTTTATCATGCCCTTTTACATTCTGCCACTCCTGGCCTCCCCTGCCCTGACCACAAGTATCCGCTGATGTACACTTTGTCCCTGTGGATTGATTAGCATTTTCCAGAGTTTTATATAAATGGAACTATACACTATGAACCCACGACTGCTTTTATTTCTTCTTCTGTCTCTACTCATCTTTCTTGGCCTGGCTTATTTCACTCAGCATAGTAATTTTGGGGCCCATCTACATTGGAGTGTGTGGTAGTGACATAATCTGGTGTCAACTTGAGACTATTAAGAGTGAAGAGGTGGAATTAGCCTGTCAATCAGGTTGCAGTTTGCTGACCTCATTTGGAGGCGCTAAAGAGACAAGTAACTGGAGAGCAGATACACTCTTTCCCTGAGAGACTTCCTGTTGACAAGCCACATGGAGCTAGGCTCATGGAGTCAGACCAGAGCCGTGGAGCTGGAGCCACGTGGAGAACCACACCAGCATTGAGATGCTTCCACCACCACTGGATCCACAAGACTTTCCACCTACTTACCTGTGATCTTCCTGCCTTCAGTGCCATTGCATGTGTTGTGTGAGTCTGAAGAGGAATTTGCAAACTGGTATTGGACATATGGGTTAATATCAGACTTATGGACTTGATCTGGACTGGGCTGGGATGTTTTCTTAATACAAAATTACTCTTTGATATAAAGCTCTTTCTTATACACATATGAGCATCTGAATTTGTTTCTCTAGTCTACCCAGACTAACACAGAGTGCTTATCATCAATTTTTCTCTTTTATTTACAAGGAGCATTGCAGTGCTTGGCAATTTCATAATTTACTTACCCATACTAAGTTAGGGACTGTTAAAATAAAGGTGCTACGAAAATCCATGTCTAAGTCTTTGTGTGGACAGAGGATTTCATTCCTCTTGCGTGAAAACCTAGGTGTATAGTGGTGAGGGTAAGTGTATGGTAGCTTTTAAAGAAATTGTTAAACTGTTTTCTAAAGAGGCTGCACCGTGTTTAGGCTTTTGGAATTTGAAAAGTGAAATTCTGTTAGTCTTAACCACCGTTAGATTTAAGGGGAAAGATGGGAGGCTGACAGAGCTGGAAGCGACGAGTTTGTCCAGTCTTTGCTTTACTGGAGAGGAAACGGAGGTCCGTGGAGGTTAAGGGATTCCCTAAGGTCTTTCATCTAACAGGTAGCCTTTTTTCTCTCACGAACCTAAACCCAAACCAAACTCACTGCCATTGAGTCCGCTCTGACTCAGAACGACCCAGGGTAGAACTGCCCCCGGGGGCTTCTGAGATGGTAGCTTTTATGGTGTAGAAAGCCTCATCTTCCCCCCTTGGAGCATCTGGCGGTAAGACCTTGCAATCTGGAAGAAATTCTGTTGGTCATGTTGCAAGTTCCCCACATGGCCTTGTACTGTGGCTGCCTAGAGCACAGATAACCTTCAAAACAGGCCCAAGTTTGCATGAGTTAGGGCATTCTAGACATGAAATATATTTTGAAATTAGAGGGTTTTTTCATGATACAGATGGAGAAGAGTTAAGAGTAATGAGAATATATCTCCAAAAATTCAGACCTGCCTGACCATCCACATTGCCTGCACCGATTCAATAACAGGTAAATAAAAATATGCTTTCTCTTTTCTCACTTGGATCATGAAGGAAACCTAGCCAGTTTCTAAAGAAACGGATGCACTCAAGCACTGAGACTATGGGAACTAGTTCCCAGCCAGGCGACTATGACTCAAGCCCACCCCGTGTGTTTCCGAGTAGCATGAAGTGCCATAGGGTTCTCCGTAGCTGATTTTTCTAAAGTAGATGGCTGGGCCTTTCTTCTAAGCTACCTCTGGATGGACTTGAACCACACCAACCTTTAGCTTAGTAGCAAGTGGGTCAATTGTTGGCCCTATCCAGAGACTCCAAGACTTCAGCGTTGCCCTACACTACAATGGAGAGAAACAAGGATGCCAATTCCCTGGCTCCATTAGCTTACCTATTTACCTTCCTGTTTCTTAGTATCTATTTATACACACTGTCTCTAATCAGCCTTCTTAAGTCAAGGTAGCAAGTAGCTGTATACACTCTCTTGAAATTGTTTTGCGTAGCTTAAGAAGCTGTCACCGGGCTGAGAAGGCGGCTGCTTCCACCAGATTTCATCTCTGTGTGTCACTGCTCATGTCAGGGTAAAAATGTGCTCAGACGTCAGCGTTGCCCCGCTTCCATCAAGAGCGCTGGCCTGCCTGTGCCTCTTTCCACTTGGTTAAGCCTGTTATTTAAATTGTTAAAATTGAGACATCGGCAGTAAATTTCCGAGAAGATATAACAATTATGAGATACAAGTAGGGCTCATGTACTGGAGAATATCCCATGCCCTCCATACACCAGCAGAATTAGCCCCAAATGATTTACAGCGATTGCTTTCAGAAGTGTGCGCTATAGTACTTGGATGGTATGAAACCATGGCAAGTCCCCAACTGGGTCATATTTCCAACTTTAAGACAGATTTGGTTCCAGTCAGCGGAGTGGCGGTGCACTCCGGGGGATCCCCTTTAATGCCTATAACTCTCGAGGAGCTCGGAACGGATCCCTGAAGCTGCCTCTGGTGGTGAACTTTGTGTTTAGGTGGCTTTATCCACCAGGCTGGGGAGCCACAGTCCAGAGAGATGGACCCTGGGGGATGAGGAGAAAGAAAAGCCAGGAGGTTGTTGGAGTGACTTTGTGCCACTTAGTGATTCCATTAAATACCATAAGAGCACTTGACCTTGGGGTGATTGGGCCCTCCGCTGCAGACTCAGAAGATGTTGCTGACTGTTTCACCGCACAGGAAGAGATAAGTGAGAATGGACTTTGGGATCTTAAAATGGATCACCCAAGGCCGTCTGCCTTACCTTCCCCAACCTCTCAAGGAAGGAACCCCAGTGAGTATACGCTTATGTTGGTTCATTAGACTTCAGGGATCAGCTGAAATCTCCCTGGTTAGCGGTGACTCCTGTTATTGTTCAATGCAAAGAACTGTCAAGTCAAATTTCCCCTAACCTGTACTTATGGAATCTATTGTTTGGACCCCAATGCAGGGCGCTTATTTAAGCTACATTTCATCCTATTGGTCTTGGCTCATTATTTACTAATTTACTAATATTTTAAAATTAATATTATTTACATATCAGCAGTCCCTAGGTTGTGAATGAGAGTCACAGGTAAGTCAGAACGGGCTTTTTAAAAATTCATTTTATTGGGGGCTCATACAACTCTTATCACAATCCATCCATTGTGTGTCAAGCACATTTGTACATATGTTGCCATCATCATTCTCAAAACATTTGCTTTCTACTTAAGAACTAGAGGGAAAAGGGTCTCGGGGAGGAGACGAGCCAGTCAGGGTGTGATGTAGCAGCGATGAAACATACAACTTTCCTCTAGTTCCTAAATGTTTCCTCCCCACCCCCACTATCATGATCCCAATTCTACCCTATAACTCTGGCTAGACCAGGGGATGTACATTGGTACAGACAGGAACTGGAAACACAGGGAATCCAGGGCGGATGATCCCTTCAGGA
>NW_022103920.1:83721746-83739442 GCF_000313985.2 Echinops telfairi
TTTTTGTTCTTTGATGCCTGATACCTGATCCCATTGATACCTCATGATCGCACGGGCTGGTGTGCTGCTTCCATGTGGGCTTTGTTGCCTCTTAGCTAGATGGCCGCTTGTTTACCTTCAAGCCTTTAAGACCCCAGACGCTATATCTTTTGATAGCACCCCATCAGACTCGACCGGAAAACACTCCTGAAGGTCAACACACAGATCTTGAACTATGTATAGGTTTTTCTTTTTTTGTTGTTGTTGTCTTTGTTTTGTTTTCTTTTGTCGCTTTGTTTTGCTCTGTCTTGTTTTTTTGTGCATATTATTATCTCTGCAGGTCTATCTACAAAAGATAGGCTGGAAAAACAATCTGGAGAAGGCAACAACGGGACTGATGGTTGCGGGGCGGGGATATGGGAGAGGGGGGAAAGGGGGAAAGGAGGTGGTGTTAACCAACCCAGGGACAGGGGAACAACAAGTGATCCAAAATCAGTGGCAAGGAGGGTGTAAGAGGCCTGGTAGGGATTGATCAAGGGCAATGTAACCGAGAGGAACTACTGAAACCCAAATGAAGGCTGAGCATGATAAGGGGAGAAAAGGAAAGTAAAAGGAAATACGGAATGGTTCTTAAGAAGCTTTCCAGTTTAATGCAAGAAAAGGCTCAGGCTTTTCCAATGATTTCTAAGCTGCTTGTGCTGCAAATGAAGCTGATTGTGATAAGGCCTTTG
This sequence comes from Echinops telfairi, assembly GCF_000313985.2. Taxonomy (NCBI): domain Eukaryota; kingdom Metazoa; phylum Chordata; class Mammalia; order Afrosoricida; family Tenrecidae; genus Echinops; species Echinops telfairi. The sequence continues at coordinate 83,722,457 of NW_022103920.1, forward strand.
TTTCTGGAAGGGGATTGGTTCAACAGTTTCAAAGGAAGGGCACATTGACATAGCATTAAGGGGCAAGTAAGAGTTGTCTATTCAATCGAACAAGGGACCGGGCCTGGTTTAAACATGAGGGAGGGTGTGCCTCAGGGTTGAATCCTCTCACCACATCTCTTCACTCTGGCTGCTCAGCAAAGCTTCAGAGAAGCTGGATGGCCGAAGAAGGGCTTGGCATCCAGGCTGGAGGCAGGAGTGATGAAGACCTGCGATCTGCAGATGACTCAACGCTGCCTGCTGAAAGTGACGAGGACCTGAAGTACGTGCTGTTCAAGGTCAAAGCCTGCCACCTTCAGTATGGATTTCAAGCCGACATAAAGAAAACCCAAATCCTCACAACTGGACCCATAGACAGCATCACAACTAACAGAGCAAATAATGACGTTGTCAAGGATTTCATTTGTTTGCATGCCAATAGAAGCAGCCTGTAGGAACTAAAAATGCACGGTATTGGGCAAACCTGCTGCCGAAGACGTCTTTAAAGTGTGGCAGAGCAGTGCTAACACTTGGAGTAAGCTACGCCTGACCCAAACCATGATATTTTTGATCGCCTCAGGTGCATGTGAAAGTTGAACAATGAATAAGGAAGACTGGAAAAAAACAAAAGAAGAGAAAAGGGGATGCATTTGAACTATGGCGCTGGCAAAGAAAACTGAAAGAAAAACAAACCAATCTGTCTTGGAAGAAGTCCCCTTCAAAGCAAGACTTCTTCGTCTCGTGTACTTGGGACATGTGGTCAGGAGAGCCCAGACCCTGGACAAGGACCTCATGCGTGGTAAAGTACGGTCGGCACAAAGGAGGGAGACTGTCCAGGAAATGGGTTGACACAGTAGCTGCAGCAATGGGCTCAAACATAATGATTAGGAAGATGGAGCAGGCCGGGCTGGGTTCTTTTTGTCTGTGGCATGGCTGGGAATCCAGAGCCAAGTCAATGGCATCTGAGGTAGTTAGTTGATTGTGACAGCCTGGCTGATAAACACATGTGGGCTTAATTGAAGGGCGGAGAGATAAATGGCTTGGCGAGCCTCACCTGTCTTGTCTCTTGCTCTTTGATCGTCGGACCAGTGTGCGGCTGCCTTGCTTGTTCTATGCCTCAATTGGCAAGCTACACTACCTGTGGGACACCTAACCCGTGGACTGTATCGCTGTCATTTGAGGTTCCTTCAAGACCTGCTTCACCACACCATTGGGATTTACATCTCTTGAGCTGGGGACTGTTGGACCCTGTTACGTGGCTGACTGTTGGTGACCTGCCTTGCTGTTTGCTGCCTGTGCCCGGATAGCCTGAATTGCTCTACAGAGGACGACCCAGAGGCCCTCAAGACTTGAAGGACTGCCAGTGTCTCACAACTGTCTCACGGGAGTGAGTTGCCCTGAGCCACTGGTACTGCTTATAATTTAACTGTTTATTTCTTGTGTTATCTATCTCTCTGTATAAATATATATATAAAGTTATTAGCAATCTGGTTTTCTCTCTCTAGAGAACCCTGTCTAACACAGCATCTAACAGTAATGAAAACCCAAACAACTAAACTCACTGCCATCAAACCAATGCTGACTCATAATGACCCCACGTGGGCTCTGAGACTAGAACTGTTTATGGGAGTAGAAAGCCTAGTCTTTCTCCCGAAGAGCTACTGGTGGTTTTGAACTGAGGACCATCTGGATCGCAGTCCAACGTGTAACCGCTACACCACCAGGGCTCCTAACATTAGCAATGGCTCATGAACTTGAGTGTTTTTTCATGTGTTTGTTAGCTACCCATATGTCTTCGGTGAAGCATCCATGTCTTTTGGTTATTAAAAAAAAATGTATTGGCGGTCTTTTGTTGGTGAGGTGAAATATTTCTATAATAAACTTTAGAGAGCAGACCCTTGACAGATACGAAGGGGATTCAAAAATTCATGAAAAGATGGAATTAAAAGATAATGAAAATTTTCTATGAACATTTTGAAGACCCCTCACATGTTGCCAAAAACCTTCCGCCAGTCTGTGGGTTCTCTTTTACTCTTTAACTCTTTGAACTGTGACGTCTCTTTAGGGGCCGACGTGTGTAGAAATGATTATCTAGATTGCATTCTGAAGTTTGTGCATTTTTAGTTATGTTTGATAGACTATTTACTATAAATCAGAGCTCCTAGGTTTAACCCAGTCGTGGGTTTCAAATAATTTAACAACCGGTTTGCTGCCCTAATGACTATTTTAAGTATAAAAAAACGTTAAACTGAAAAGTAGTTTATGGTTTCATACAGCTATTACTTAAATGAGAACAATAAAAGAGGTACACAAAACTAGATAATGTTCTAAGAAAAGAGTTTAAAAAATTAATGAAAACATAATAAATAACACCTGACAAAAACCCAAGAAGGCTGTTATTTAAGAGATTTCCATATTGCTTCCTCCTTGGTGTCCTCGCTAGCAATATTCTTCACTTCTTTCCGAGCGACACTGGCTGATGGTCACTTATCCTTCACCGTCTTTTCCCTGTAGGTAGGATCCCCTTCCTTTAAAGGTGGGCCGCTTAGACAATAGTCATTGTGTTTGATGGACTAGAAACCTCTTTTCTCTGAACATACTATGGTCTCTTTGAAAACCCCCTTTCTGTGTCTGCTGACCTCTCCAGCAATTGTTCAGACAACGTCTTTAGCTCTTTGAGCACTTTCAGGAATTTCATAATTCACTCAAAATCGCTCTCGGGCATTTGGGGTGTAACACAAGCTGAAACGAATGACAGCATGTCAACCTCTGGTTGCTTGGCAGCTTTTCCTCTTTAAGTTATATGTTTGTTGACTGAAGTAACAAATAGAAAGGAATAGAAATGTAGCATTTCATCAAAAGTATAATGATATTTATGAAATGAATAAATATTACCAGCATAGTTCCTCTAATTTGTTATACCTATTGGCGGCATGAACATGACTGTGGGCGCTTAGAATACTCTTGCACAGGTGAACATTAAAAAAGAGTGAAGCATGTTAATTTGTGAGTTCCATACAGCCGCTCACCTTAGAGAGCACTCTGGTTACAAGTGCCATTTAAACAACCAGTTTGCTGAACTCAACAAAAGATTAGCTATCAGTTCCGCTGAACCAGCTGAATCCCATCACTGTTTGACCATGTTTTCTTCCATAAACTTTATAAATTTTGTTTTTACACTTACGTCTTCGAGCCATTTTAGTTAGTCTGTATGAATATACCTTGTTTCATTTTTCTGTAATTGGATATCCAGTTTTGCCAGTACCATTTCATTTATTAAAGAGACTGTCGCTTCCTTATTTACTGGGTTTTGGCCTTTTGTCAAAGATAGGCTTCTCATAAGTGGATGGATTTGTCCCCGGGGTTTCTGTGCCTGTCATTGTATCAGTACCAGCCTGCTTTGACTACAGTAGCTGTTTGGTGGGAGCTCCTTGTGGTGCAGTTGTTATGTATTGGACTGCAGTTCAAAATCCCCAGCTAGATAGCACTGATGATTGGATAGCCCCACCCAATGGGATTGAACAACTTGACGGTATGGGAAGGGAAGAGATATATTGGAATGAATATGATATGTCAACAAAATGCTATTCAAGAAAAAAAAAGAAATTCAAGATTACCTTTCAATCAAAACCAAAACAAACAAACAAACAAGCACCAGCTGTTCCTGGGGAGAAAAAGGAAACTTCCTGTCAAGAGTTCCAGTCTCAGAACCCCAGAGGGGTCGTTCTACCCCATCCCGCAGGGTTGCTATGAATTGACACCCACTTAATGACATTGAGCTGGTTTTCTGGTTTGGCTGTATGACAGGTTCTGAGATCAAGATGTGTGTGGTCTCCTACTTTGTTTACTGCTTTGCTAACCCGGGGTCACTTCCCTTTCCGTATAAAGTTGTTGATTTGTTTCCTATCTCATTAAAGAAGGTTGTTGGAATTGGGATAGGATTGCGTTATATCTATAGCTTGCAGTAGGTAGTATTGACATGCTCACAATGTGAAATCCCCCTATTCATGAGCATGGTATGTTTTTCCGTTTATATGGATCTCTTTTGGTTTCTTGCAGCAGTGTTCTGTAGTTTTTTGTCTATCTTCTAGGTTTCTAACTATATTTATTCCTTAGTATTTTATCCAAGGCTATTATACATGTCACTGATTTGCTTTTCTGAATTCTCTGGTAGTGTAGAGAAGACAAGGTGTATAACAAGACTGCTGAGGGTAGGTCGGGCAAGCATTGGTTGCTGTCTTTCATTGTCTAGTGGCATCGGAGTGGGCAGTGTCATTCATTTAGTGAGGTTGGCAGCAGAGGTGGTGGATGGGGTGGGCACCAGGAGCACAGGAATGAGTCCTCCATTTGCTGGGTCAGCAGGTGAGGGTGAGTCGGGTGTGTACAAGCATATAGTAGGGCACTCTTTGTCACTCACGTGGTAGGTGGGCTGGAGATTTATATCACTCACTGGGTTGGTGGTCCGGGTGGATGACAGGTTGCATGGGCATTATAGCCAAGTCAAGGGGTGGATGGTGCACTCACAGAAGCAAGGTTATAACTACTCGCTAGGTCAGAGGAGAGGGTGACGGGCACACCGGAGCACTCTGCTCACTCAGTTGATGGGGGTGGGTGATGTGTGCGGGCAAGGTCATCTCCACTCACTGGGCTGGGAGGGAGGTGGGCAGTGAATGGGTTAGCAAGTAGAAGCCCAGTTGCCTCCACTCCTGTGTTTGGGGAGGTGGGTGGCAAGTGAGTGGATTTGCGGAAGTGAATCTGCCCTCACTGACCGACTCACGTTGGCAGTGGTTGATGATTGAGTAGGCATGCCAGACTGATCCCTAAGCAAGTGCAAGGATGTAAAGTAGCCTCTAGTCTGATAGGGTGGGATACCTCCTGTTGGCACAGTATGAATGTATTGTTGGATGCACAACACCCACCTTAATGGCCGGAGCTCTCTCCCTTCTTCCTCTGATTTCTTTCCTTAGATGGGGATCATGTCCCGCTCACCCTGTTTCCCTCTGGCCATGTCTGTGCAGTTTCTTTGTCTCTTATTAGGAATGCCATGAACCGTTCTTCCCACGCTCCTCTCCGGCAGGTGCCACTGACTTTGTGCCAAGAGGGCCAGGCTGAACTGAGCTGAATGGCAGAGCTCCCCGTTGCCCTATTATCCTCACTCACTACATTGTTCAAATCTATGCTCCCCTGCCCCCCCATTGGATGTTCGGAGTTCTAGGCTTGTCACCTGCTGTTGTTTCACTTGGTCTCTTGAGTCTTTGTTTTAGAGGAATGGTATGAATAATATACCATCTTAAAAATATTATTGATATTTGACTTACAGATGCAAACCAGGCTTACAGACTGGAGAGGGAAAGCTAGGCGGTTGCCAGGCCAGGGGAGGGCTCCTATTGTATTTATGTAGCATTTTCCCCCTCTAGTTGATCGTTGGGTGGTGTAAACGGTTAATGTCCTTGCTTGTGAACTGAAAGGTTGGCAGTTCAAGTCCACTCAAATGCACCTTGGAAGGAAGATCTATTTCTGAAACGTCAACCATTGGCAACTCTCTGGAACCCAGTTCTAATTTGACACTATGGGGTGCCAGGACTTGTGTCTCCTTTAGAGGGCAGTGGGAGTTCAATGCTGAACTCTCATCTTCCGCACGGGAGACCCAGGCTCCATTTCCAGCCAGTTCACTCTACGCACAGCCATCACCCATCTGTCAGTGGAGATTTGTGTGCTGAAGAAAGTCCTGGTGATTTTCCTCTAAAAAAAAATTAGCCAATGAAGACGCTCTGTGTCCCCACAGTCTGCACCCATTGTGCATGAGGTGCCCACAAACTGGGGCGACCTCGATGGCAACTAACAACAACAATGAGCTGATATTTGGGGCGGACTTGAAGAGAGCACTAATCCATACACAATGCCGTCTTGAAATAAATAGAATAACTTAAAAAAAAGTGATACATTTATAAAACCCACTGTCATCAAGTGGATTTTAACTCATAGTGACCCTACATAGTGTTTCCCAGGCTGTAAATCTTTATGGGAGTAAGATAGCCTCATCTTTCTCCCTAGGAGTGGCTGGTGGGTTTGAATTGCCGACCTTGCAGTTAGCCATCCAAACTTACCCAACAGCACCACCTGGTAGCTCCTGGTATATATAGGAGGTGCCCTGGTGGTGTAGTGGTTATGAGTTGGGCTGCAATCCACATAATCAGCAGTTCGAAACTAGCAGCAGCTCTTTGGGAGAAAGATTGTACTTTCTACTCCCATACACAGTTGCAGTGTCAGAAACCCACAGGGGGTCGCTAGGAGTCAGCATTGACTTGGTGGCAGTGAGTAATTAAAATTTGCTTAGGTCAAACTTAACATTCAAGTGCATTCTGCAAAACATGGGTAGACTTGTGAGAGGGGAGAATTAAGCTGTGACCGTCTCCCCTGCTATCTGGTTGCCATTCAAATAAGAACAAAAGCTGTCACTTCTGTGTTGTGTCAGCTCATGGCTGCACCCCGTGTGTCACAGTAGCACTGTGCTCCTTGGGTTTTCAAAGGCTGGTTTTTCAGAAGTAGATCACCAGCCCTTTCTTCCAAGGCACCCTTGGGTAGACTCAAACAGCCAACTTTCTTTCTGGTCAGCAGCTGAACACTTAACCATTTGTGCAACCCAGGGTCTCCATCTGGCTACCATAGAGGCACTGACAAGCCAAGTTAGCTGCATCACTAATTGTTCATTAATGAGAAGTCTTTGTCTTACAATTATTCCACTTCGGTTTGAGATACGCATCTGAACTTTTTGTGTAGTTTTTATTCTTGGCTTTGATTTTAAAAAAAAATTCAGATAGACTCTCTTGACAAAAAAAAAAGCTAGGTAGAAAACTTTATGAACAACATATGTCTTGTATTATAAAGGCTCTCCTTCAACATGTCTCTGAACTGTGAAAAATTACTATGTGATCTAATATCTTTTAAAACACCCCCTTGTTCTATTGTTCCTTTCTATAATTAGTCTTGACCCTTATTGAAGCAAAACTCCCACTGACTTTCAATTGATTGAGCTGATCTGACTTGAATAAGGTCAGCTACAAATGGCCCCTTTCTACTCTACATTCGGATCGTGTGATGCAACGTGTCATAATGCTGCAATGATGGGTATTGGCAATCTTATACCAGTGATTAATTGCTTGGAGAGTAATTTCCCTATAATTGCACTCAAATGCTTTTGGTGATCTGACATCATAGGGAACTTAGGCATGCTGGCTCAGAATGGCTCCAAGACAATAACTTAATACTCCCATCCTACCTCATCCTACAATGATCTCCAGTCTTTGAAAATAGCAGTAGCTGCTCACATGTTTTGGGCACTCATTCTGTGCCAGGCATGGTGCAGAGCATTTTGCATGCACTGCCTTATCTCCTGTAATCTTCACAAGAAATGCATGAAGTAGGTGCTGGTGGGGGGCAGGGTGTGTGTGTGTGGGGGGGGGGGGTGGGTATCACTGTCCCACTGGAGGCAATTGGAAAGGTCACTTCATTTGCCACAGAACATACAGTGTTTGGCTCCATAACCCATCCGAGTTCTTTGTTGCTCTCCTGCGTTCTTCTGCAGCCGGGCCTCCCTCCTCCCGGCCCTCCCTCTGCTCCTGCACCCTCACTTACACGGCAGCCAAGCCTCTTGCTGATTCTTAGTTTGTTGGTTTCATAGTAATTTGTGAGATTTCATTGTAGTTTGTGAGATTTCATTTCACCTTTTGTATTAAAAAATACATTTATTGGGGGCTCTTACAGCTCTTATCACAAAGCATCCATTCATTGTATCAGGCACATTTGTACATATGTTGCCATCATTATTTTCAAAGCATTTTCTTTCTCCCCGAGCCCATGTGGCTGATTCTTCATATTCCTTAGATTCCCTTTGCCTGGATCGCTCCTCGCTTCCTGGCTGGATTCTTTTCAACATTGAGGTCACGCTCGCATGACATCTCCTTGGGCAGCCCTCCCTGATCACCCATATGAAGTCAACCTTCTGGCCAACTGAGTTGTTGTTGTTTGTCGAGGCTGAGTTCGACCAGAGCGGCACTAACTGTGCTGCATAGAAGCGATTGCCAGGCTTTCCTTCCATGGCACTGTCAGGTTGGCTTGAGGTGCGAACCTTCAGCAACGTGGTTTGTAGCACTCTGGAAGCTTGGCTACCTGGGTAAGCCCCAGCTATTATACCACTCTTTCTTATGTCTATTGTGGGCAATGGCATGTGATTCTCCAGTGCCTCCTTCTGGGATGTAAAGTCCAAGGGAACAGCAAGGCTGCCATATTTGTTACTCTACCTCTGCAGTTCGCAGTCAACCATTATGTGGTGAATGATCAAAGAGCCCACGCAGTAAGAGCAAGACTGCTGATTGGATGCTGGGTGGGCGAGTAGGCTTCTCCAGGCAGAAGACAGCAAAGGCCCTGAGGGATGGGTGTGGGGCTGGAGAGTGAAGTTACGAACTTCAAGTTGTGCATGCCTTTCTGTGCTTATAGGAGCCCTGGCAGCATAGTGGTTATACTTTGGCTAACAGCCAGCAGTACGGGAACAACCAGCCACTCCTTGGGACAAAGGCAAGGAATTCGTAGAGCATTACAGCCTCAGAGATCCACAGAGGTGTCCTATGTGATCACTAGGAGTCAGCATCGACTTGATTTCAGTGTGTGTGTGAGTGTGTGTGTGTGTGTGTGCGTGCACTGGCCCCCTGCCTGCTCTCTTAGTTCTCCAGCAGGCATATAGGCCTACCTCCTCCTATACCTCTCAAGCCGCAGCTTGTCTTAGAGCAGAAGTGTTTACCTTCCTCCCTGTGGAGAATGTGGGAATGGACTTGGGTTGACTTGTGACTGATGGGGACTAGCATTGGCTTTGCAGGATAACTGTGACACCCAACAGTCCAGGAAATGCAAGGAGACAGCTCACCAAAGGGACTCCAGGCCGGCCTCAGGCAGGTGCATCTGACAGGAGTGGCCACTGAGCCCAAACCTCCCAGAAGGGTGTCGCAGCTCATTACCAACCAAGCCGCTCGCTGGCTTTCTTGGTGAGAAGTGACTAGACCCTAATGCTTGGGTGTGAGCAAACGCACCTGAGAAGATGAACTGGTTCTAACTAAGGAGGAAGCCGGCGAGTAGATGAATGCCTGTTCACCCGAGGCGTTGGAAAGAGAGGGACAGAAGGGGCCGCTGGTCCTTGCAGGGCCAGCCTGCTCTCTTCCTCCAGGTGGAGTCCCTAGAGGAAGCGTGTGGCTCCCTGCTCTCCGGGTTCCAAACGCATCCCCCCACAGCCTTTCAAAGCACCTGACAGCCTTTCAAGTTAGCTGCTACCAAGGCAAATGCAAACAGAGCGCTTTTCGGAGGCGTCCTGCCAGTCAGCCCTCAATCTGTATGTTCTCCCAGACATTCCTCCTCCTGCCTGATTTATTTCATATTAAAAGGGCTGTCAATCCCTATCACCAGAACAGGGCGGAGAAGGAGTGAGGGATGCTCGGCTGAGCGGGCTTTTTGTGGGTGTTGTTATTGTTAAACATAATGGGCATCCTCTCTGCAGCCCCACTCCTGACTCAGCCTCCGGGCGCTCCCGCTCCCTGCTCGCTCCCTTCTCGGCAGGTAGCTACACCTCGAAGGATGGAGCATCTGAAGGATCATTGATAGTAGAAATGTATTTCACCAGGCGGTGGCAGACCTCTCTCTCTTTTTTTTTTATCCATCCACCTTATCTCTCTGTGCCATCTGATGGCCTGGCAACAGGACCATTCTTTCTTTCTTTTTCAAATAAAATAAATGTGCCTACCACTGGTGGAATATTCCGCGCTGGTAAGGCAGCGTGGCAGCGGCTTCCTGATGTAGCCACCCTAAGGCTCCCGGGGGATGGCTTTCGGTGCTGGCTGCACGATGTTTCAGGTTAGGATATTGATTATTGCCTTCGCCTGTCATGGAGGCCAGGTTGCCTGACGTGTGTCTGCTTTGGTGGCCTAGAAATAGAATGGCTCCACTATTGTTATAGGTCGTTTCTAGCTCCTCTGGAAGCTCCCTGCTCCCAGCAAACCCAGCACCCCTCCGTCTGCTGGGTGGTGACTCAGCCACAATCACCAAGCCCCGGTCCTAACCTCATGCATCCACTCTGTGTGTGCATGACAGTGGTCTGGGGGAGCATGTAGCAAAGCCCCTGCCTCAGAAATGCAGTCGGTGGGGGAGGGGGGCCAGGGCAAGGCACTGAAAACCCCCCTTCTGGTGAGGCAGCTGCAGACAGTCCTGGGGCCAGCCTCTGGAACGCTCTAGGACAAACGGCTCAGAAGAAGGCTTAGGAGGAGGTCCGGTCAGAGCGGGTGTTGAGGGAAACATAGGAGCTTGCAGGAGGCCATGGGCCCTTTGTTCCTAATCCCGCAGCAAGGCCCTCCTCACCCAGCCCTCTCCCTCCTCCTCCCCCTCCCCCTTGGCCTCTGCCATCCACAGTATCTCAAAAAGGCCCCAACCCCAAACGTATCCCTGCTGCTCTTTCCCCAAAGAACGAGGCCCATACCATCGCTCTAAGGGGGAGAGAAAGGAGAGGGAAGGGGCAAGAAAAATATTATGGAGCGAAACATACATGGGAGCCATTGCTCAGCAGCAGAGGCCTTCTGGGAAATGCTGACTTCAAAAGAGGAAGGGACTTTGGGGTAGGTCACTGGGGAACCCCAGCGGGCACCCAAGGGGTCAGATGCAAGTGGGGGGATGGTGCAGAGGGAGAGCGCCCTTTTCCCAGGGCACAGCCTCCCATCTGCCTCCGCTCTCAGGCCAAGCTTGTGGAAAGTGGCCCTTGGGGGCAGCTCCGTGAAGACCTGAAATGAGGAAGGAAAGCCCAAGGGACACAGGAAGACTTCCCTCAGCCTGCTCCAGCCTACGTCCTCTGTAGGTACAGAGACAGACAGGGCAGTGCAGGGACTAAGAAATGTTTGTTTTCATTAAGCAAACACTTACATGGCCTTTGTAGCATCGTGGTTATGTGTTGGGCCGCAGGTGTTTCGAAACCACTTGCCAGCTCCACCGGAGAAAGATGAGACTTCCTATTCTCACAAAGAGTCCCCTTCTGGGAAGCTCACAGGGGCAGACCTACCCTGTCCTTTAGGATGGCTAGGAGCCGACATTGATTCAATGGCAGCGAGTTTGGGGTTTGGGGGTTATATTGAAGTTATGATGTGCCGGATTCTGTTGCAAAAGCTTTGTACATAGGAATTCATTCAGTTCTCATCACAACTCTAGGGGTTAGAGTTCCCATCGAATTGGTTCTGTTTCCTGGTGACCGTACCTACGTGTGTCAACAAAGAACCGTGCCCCACAGGGTTGCCAGTGGCTGATGGTTGAAAGACTATTAGACCTTTCTTCTAAGGCGGACGCAAACCTCCATCCTTCTGATCAGCAAACAAGTGCATTGCCGTTTGTACCACCCACACATGTCACTCTAGAGAGGAAGCATGCTCTTACCCCCATTTTACAGATGAGGACATGGAGGCATAGAAGACGGTTGCCAAAAGTAGGTCATGGAAGTAGACCACCTAGTCCCCGAGCCTGAATTCATAACTGCTATACTGCCCGGCCTCTCAAGTTGAAAGGGAGCCGTATCGAGGAAGGAAGGGGATTGATGGGCAGAGGGACAAAGATAAGACTTCCAAGTCGGTGACGTTTGTGATAGCGTTCACTGGTGTGCTGTTACTGATGTTAATGGGCTTTCCAGGAATCTCATAAGCCTATCTTTAAACACAACTCTTTCTAAAAATTAAATTACAGGCGGCTGCAATTCAATGCTATTACAATTTTTGACGATTAAATTCTCAAAACCCACCAATTCTGAATCATTTTATGGATTTTAGTGAATCATTGGTGCTACTGCCCCCCCCCTCCCCGTGTTGTTCCTGTACTGTACAACACTACGCAATATCTGGTCTTCACTCTGTGATCAGTGACGTCAAGTTGGTAGCATGAAATTGGCCATGCAGGAAGTATTTCCACCATGAATCTGTCAGGCAATGCTACAGATCAAATCAGTGCTTGACTTACTATTTCATTCACGGTTTAGACTTAAGAAAAGGATGGAAAACATGTTAGTAATGCAGATGAGATGCAAAAATGTCTATAGCTGTTGTATGTACTGTGTAGCTATCAAAGCCCCATGAATCACCAGACTATTACCTGACATGGTGCTGGAAGGTGAGCTCATGGACTAGGTTGGAAGGCACTCAAAATCCACAATGGACTGGAAGATGCCAACAATCGTGAAGATGGTGCAGGACCGGGCAGCATTTGTTCTGTCCTACACAGCTCCCTTTGACAGCAACTATCAACAGCAGCATAGCTGTAACATTGTGAATAGCACACACATTGGAGGAGGCATTCTTCTGGTAATCAAAGAGTGTTTTTAGACTCAGCAAAAAAATCACTCATGTCATTAGTAAATAAATATGGCTCTGACATCCTTCTTCGTTGCTCACTTGTTTTTGTCCTACTCATTAATGTAAATGAAAATATCCACCACGGCTCATCATTTGTAACCTGTCGTCACTGTTCATCATTTGCAACCTGGCGAGGGTGTGAATACAAGGGTTCATCAAAAATGGGCAAACGCCTTCTGTGAGAATCAATTAAGTACGACAAAGGTGGAATTTATAATAAAGAGTCTTGCACATTTTATTATATGTTAATTATATGCCACATGACTATTAACTCGTACACTCTACCTTGGGAATCCAAAGTAGGGAACAATTGTCTTCAGTAGCAGGCTTTTCTACTAAAGAGCCCATGTCTGGTTCCATAGTTGATCTGCTATTTTGCCCAGTCTGTCCTCAGGAACTGCTCAAACATGCACAAATAGTATCTCAACACAAGCACGTCGGCTAATTGTTCAGTGCATAAGATGCCCTCAGTAAGAGTAAAACCCAGAGAGAAGGGCAAACAGAGCAGTGAAATGTAGGCCAGTAATTAGGATGCCTTTTGATTGCAGTGATCGCTCTGATTGTTTACATTGGGATTGTAGCAGAGGTGGGAAGTCATCCCTCAGCCGTCCTCTCTGTGTGACGGCAGTTTTGGAAGCCACCATACATTTAGTACTCTGTCCTGTCGTGTTGGGTGTGATGCCGTCTGCAGTGGGAATGGGAAGGAGAGGGGAGAAAGAATGAGAAAAAAGGTGAGGTTATCCTTGCCCACTGCCAGCACGTTGATGCGGACTTAAAGCAACCACGTGTGGAGTCTGTTCTGACTCGTGGCAACCTCCCACGTGTTAGAGAATTGTACCCTATAGGGTTATCTTGTCTTTTTCTTATTTTACATAATCGTATAGTTATTCTGTAATGATTTGCTTGCCTTCCTTTCGGCAAAACCACTAATTATGTTATTTTGATTAAGATTTTCACATCATTTACATTTTATTGGTAGTCATGCCAAATTGGACAAATGTTAAAAAAATGTTTATTGTGATTTGGGGCCCTATGGTGTTTAATTTCTTTTTAAAATTTTTAAAATCATTTTATTGGGGGCTCGTACAACTCATCACAGTCCATCCATCCATCCATTGTGTCAAGCACATTTGTACATTTGTTGCCCTCATCATTCTCAAAATTTTTGATTTTACTTGAGCCTTGGTATCAGCTCCTAGTTTTCCCCCCTCCCTCCACGCCCCCTCAATTTCTTTTTAAAGTTTTACTTTTCCTTCTCTTTATGGTGAATTGAGTGAAGGTTTACAGAGCAGATCAGTTTTCCATTCAACACTCCATGCACATTTTGTTTCATCTCATTCCCACAATTCCCACAATGTACCACCACTCACCCTGCTGCCTTCCTGTATTTTCCGTTTCTAGTTCTCCTTCTCTCCTAATCTTTCTAACTCTGTCCCTGGGCAAGTGCTGCCCTTTGATCGCAAGGGGTTGATGATGCAGTGTTATGGCTCACCCTACAGATTTGTCTATGGTTTGACTGAACATTGAGCCATGGCTTGAGTTCATTTCCAGACCCGAAAGTTGGCAAAGGACCATAATCGTGGGGATTCCACGAGCTTCAATCTGACCAGTAAGCCTGGCCATTTTCTGATTTTGAGTTCCACATGTTCTTCCACTCTATCCAGGATCTTCTATTGTGTTCCCTCTCAGCAGTTGGTAGTGGTAGCTGGGCACCACCTATCTTCTGGTGGCAGAGTTATGAACACTGATGTTTGAGTCATTCATTAGTCCATTGGCCTAATTGTTCCCCATTGTCTTTGATTGTCTTCCCTCTTCTTTCCATTAGACAGGGAGAGGTGGATAGTTGTCCTTTTTTTCTAAGACCCTACTTGCTGCTCATCAAAGTAGAATGTAGAACATGGTATTTACGGACTATCTTATACTGGTTAACTTTGGCATCCTCTGAGATTTCCGTAGGATTTTCAATGATTGGGATTTTGGGGAAATAAATCATCAGGTCTTTGTTCTGAGGTGCTATGCTGCTTGTATCACCCAGAAACTCCGACAGTAGCTTGTTGTTTTTGGTATTGTCTGGAGTCATTAAGTAGGTTTTGACTCTTAATAACCCTGCGTATAACAGATGAAATGCATTCTGGCCCTGCACCAACCTCACCATAGTAGTAAGTTTTAGCTCATTGTTGAAGTTCTGTGTCACGCGATCTTGTTGAGTCTTCTTCTTTTGTGCCTACCTTCTGTTTGACCAAGCGTGATGTCCTTCTCCAAAGATTGGTGCCACTTGATAATGTGTCCAAAGTAAGCCACAAAGTCTCACCACCCTTGCTCCCAAGGAGCACTCTGTTTTCCTTCTTTCAAGACAGGCTTGTCTGTTCTTCTAGCAGTCCACACTATACGAAGGGTACCAAAAAAACAAAAACAAAAAACTGGAAAAACACTCTGCTGGGTGGGATATTTTTCCTGTTAGCTGAGCATCCAGCAACTGGCTCTGAGTTAGTGCACCCAGTGGCATTGCCTGGGAAGTTTCTCTCTGGTTCAGTGATTTTTTTTCGTAAAAGCGGTTTCGCTCAAACCTCCTTTTTTGTGATGGCTGATATAAGAAAACAGCGTGCAGCTGTGAAATTTTGTTTTCTATTCAGGAAAAATACCACAGAAACTGTTGTGATATTGAACACAACTTACAAGGACAGGGCTATGGGAAAAACTCTAGTGTCCAAGTGGTTTTCTATTTTCCAAAAAGGTGAAATGTTGATTGGTGACAAACCTCATTCTGGATGTCCATCAACTTCCTGAAAGGATGAAAGTGTCGACACAATTTGTGCACTTCAAAGACTGAAGATGGACGATTGAAGAGATGGAAAAGTTATTGGGACTGTCTTTGAGCTCGGTTCAAGGAATTTTAATGGAAGATTTGGGAATGAGAAGGGTCACTCCAAAATTTGGGCCTCAGGGTCTGGCTGACCAGCAAAAAGAGTGTCAAGTGGAAACATGCTGTGCTTTGAAAGAACAGCTCCAAAGTGACCTAGACATTTTCCCCCAAGGTCATTACTGGTGACAAGACCTGGTGCTATTCTTACAACCCCGAAAGCAAACATCAATCAAGCCAATGGAAGACACCATCTTCAGCTCGACCAACAAAAGCTCATCAAGTGAAATCAAAGATCAAGATGATGCTCATTTGTTTTTTTGGTTTTTTGATGTGAGGAGAATGGTGCATTTGGAGTTCATTCCACTGGGTCAGACTGTTAATCAAGCTTTCTATTTAGAGGTTCTGAAAAGATGACGTAGCAGTGTGCAACAAAAAAGGCCTGATTTATCGTAGATGGGGGACTGACTGGTTTTGCCATCACAATGGCCATCTCAGTGCACCAGTTGTGGGCAAAAACCAGCATGCTTCTCTTGCCCCTTGCACCTTACTCACCTGACCTTGCTCCATGCGACTTCTTTTTGTTTCTGCAAATGAAGAGGGACATGAAAGGACAGCGATTTGATGATGTAGAAGAGGTGAAGAAAAAACAGAGGAGTTTGAAAAATGTTTCCAAGAATGGAATCACAGATTTGACAAATGTACTCAGTGTAATGGAGAGAACTTTGAAGGTGATAAGATTGCTTTGTAAGAAAAACTTAAACACATAGCTTTGAAAACAAAATTCCGTTTTTTCGGGGGTACCCCCTCATGTTTAATATCCTTTGCCAGCATCATAATTATTAACACAAACAAAGCAAGACAAATGCAAACTCAATGCCATCAAGTCAATTCTGATGCACAGCGACCCCATAGGACAAGGAAGAACGGCCCCTGTGGGTTCCTGAGACTGTAGCTCTTTGGGGAGAAGAAAGCCTCATCTTTCTCATGTGGAGCAACTGGTGGTTTTGAAGTGCTAGCATTTTGGGTAGCAGCCCAACACATAACCACTGTGCCACGAGTACTCCAAACATTAGCTAGACGGCTTCACATCCTTTCTAGGTACCAGGCCCAAGCGGCGTACTTTATAAGCAGTATGTCATTTAAACCTCACAATAAACTCTATGGAGCTATATAAGAACCCACTGCCACAGTTGATTTTGACTGACAGTGATGCTATACAAAGGTAAGTCCAAAAGTATTGCTACAAGATAATAGACTTCTTTACTAAACAAAAATATCAAAATGTGAAGCTCCCATTTTGGGGGAAATATCCCCACTGTAGATTTCTCCACTTCTGTAGGCACTGTTTCCTTCTCCCCAGCCCTTCCCTAAAGAATTCTGCACCCTTCAATGGGCACCACGGTGAAACAACAGGCTAGGCTCCGGAGGGATTTACATCCTGTTTCTTTTCAATGGTCTCTGACTTTGACGAGCAAAGAAAACTCTGAAGGGGCAATATCAGAACTGTAGGGTGGGTCGACTCAAATTCCCCAACAAAACTCTTCATCCTTGCTTCACTAGAAGAAGTGTATTGTCTTGCTGGGAAATATTCTTCAGCACAACTTACCCAGCCTTTTTCCTAGTAAGGTAGTTTTCACTTTTCTTAAACTTCTTCCTAATAAATCCCCATGGCTTTTTCCTGTA
>NW_022103920.1:83742635-83765246 GCF_000313985.2 Echinops telfairi
CCGTACAAATGTGCTTTACACCATTGATGCTTGTATGGATTGTGATAAGAATTGTATGAGCCCCTAATCAAATGATTTAAAAAAATAAAACAAAAAACTTGTTCAAAAGAGAGCTCAGTGACAGGGTGTTAGATTTTTACCTGACTGAAGTTTGCCACAGTTGACTTGACAGGGCTCTCTGTCACATAGCAAGGCTAGTCCCCTTCCCGGACAATAGTCACAGAGGATTCACCGAAGTTGAGTGAACCTCTCTACCTTGAATTTACCTGGCCCGGCAGATCTCCTTGGAAGTGACTGTTGTGGTTGGACCTTTAACTTTGAAGGTACCTGTCAAGATTAGGACAAGTGTGTTACTGGGAGAACTTGTCCACAGCCACCCACTAATCACAGAGATGTGTTTAAATGTGTGTGTATGTGTAATACACTCATGGAAAGATGAACTGGAATACTAGTAGCAGTGCTTTTTTGCTTACCCTTGTATGAGATGAAGCTGTATTCCCAAGCCCATTTTACATGTAAGAAAACCGAGTCTTAGGTGAAATAACTCATCAGACCACAGCCACCTGGGAGGCCCACCTAGGAGGCCTGGCTCTGGACCTTGTGTCAGGAAGCGAGCACTCCAGCTGCGAGCTGACTGGAGGATACTGGGCAGTAACATGGGACTTTCTTTCATCAGATGCCCTGGTGGTGCAGTGCTTATGTGTTGGGCTGCTAACTACAAGGTCCGCAGTTTGAAACCACCAGCTACTCTGAGGGAGAAAGATGAGGCTTTGTGAACCCATAAAGAGTTACAGTCTCAGCAACTCACAGGGACAGCTCTACCCTGTCTTACGAGTTCACTGTGAGTCAGCATTGACTCTGCGGCAAGGAGTTGCTTTTGTTTTTCCTCTTATCAGTCCCCCTAGGGTCCTGGTCAGGGATTGTGTTTGGGATTATACTTTGGTGTGTATGAGCCTGTCCCAAGAGGGCTTTTGGGGGGTGTGTGTGTGTGTCACATCGGGAACTTTGCTGGGGTGAGAGGAGATGTTGTAGGGCTCTGCTGCTTCATGGCTTAATGGCTCCCATGCTGGGAATTGTCTTGGCTTTTTCCGAGGAGGTCAAGTACCGGGGCCTTTGAGGAGGAGAGGGTCCTAATGAAGCCTGGGTGTGCCAGGCTCACCCTAAAAGCACCCCAGAGAAGGAGACTCCTCCACTGGCTTGTTCCCGTATTTGGCAATTTTTAATTCCAAGAATTTCTCATCTACATCTGCCCTGAAATTCTCCCCCTGTTTTAGATCATTTCCCACAACAAGAGGCTCCTTGTGAGCAGCGAATGCACACACTGGCAGTCCGTGGGGAGTTTGCAGGTCTGTGGGTTATGGGAAGATGTCCAGTGAGTCCCACAGGACTCTGATAGCCTCCATCCGGCGACCAGAGTCTGTCCTCAAGACAGGCCAGAAAGTGTGGGCCGCTGCGTGGCCGGACATCTGAATGGGTGGCTGCTTCTCACCACCGTGGCCTAATTGCAGTGGCATTTCCTAATTCCTCACTAATTCCTGTGATATTTGCTGCAATAAAGTGTCTCACAATGAACTCATTTGGTATTAATGTGAATGTAATATGCCGTTCCATAGGAATTCCGCTGTAATTTAGCATTCATTAATGTCCACTTATTGTAAAGTGTTACAGAAAACACTTTATTGCCTGCAAATTGCCAAAGTGATTTTTCCTCTCTCTGTGTGTGTGTGTGTGTGTGTGTGTGTGTGTGTGTGTGTGTGTGTGTGTGATTTAATGAGGTCCTTGTGATCTTGGGAACACTCATGAATATCAACTTCATATGAAGTTCCTGGTCACAAATCACTCCAGGGTTGCCTGTGGCTTTCCCAGTCTAGACGTCAAATGTGCCGGAGCCCATCAAAGGACCTTGATCTTCCGCACTGTCCAAGGGCATCCCCAAGGTTTTCTTCCGCTGCCTTCATTCCAAGCAAGTCACATTTCCTGCCCTCACATGCCCGCCGATGGCCTGTTGTTCCGTTTCTAGCCCAACAGTGCATCTCAGGGCAGCCATAGTCAACTCTCCTGTTTGAGGGGTTGTCCTCAATGGCGCTTCTGCCATACTCCGTGAATGAGGGCGACCTGAAGTGCAAACTCCTGCCCCCATAGTTTCGGCTGGACTCAAGATCAAGGGAGAGGTTCAAAGTCAGAGGAGCCGGGCCAGACGTGACTCTGCTCTCTCAGCCGCTGCTTGCACAACAGCGGCATCTCCACAGCCGGCTGCGTGCTCCTCGTCTCCCTGCAAGAGGCGGGGGGCTTTGGTTCACGTCGCACATTTACCCTGCGCTGTCCTGCATTTCTTTCTTTCTTGGCATGTGGGTCTTTAACAAAGGTCATCTTTGGACGAAAAATACTTCCCAGAGAATAAACGCACCTACGCCACGCCCCTCCCTTCTCGTCTTCCTTCGGACACCATGTTCTCTGTGATGTAACTGAGTGATTTTGCAGCAGAAAGCTCCCAAAATTAAACCTGAACTTTCCAAATAGCTTCCTAATAACCGTTGCCCAAATCAATGGGGCTCCATGAATATTTTGACACAGTTTAAATGGGTTTGTATCCTCACCACTGAGATCTGGTGATTTAGCCTGTCAGGCTGCAAATGTGGAAATATCACCTCTCACTGAGCAAAGTCCAATATCTCATTAGAAATGAAAATAGAAGAGAAGGGAAGCACAAATGCTGTCAGTGGCAGTGAGGAAAGAAATTAAACCTCCGGAGGCCTGTATATCTTATACAAAAGATTATGCACTGCCAGGCTATATAAATCATGCCAGGGCTCTGGGGCTGCAATGGGCTAGAAAATAAAAAACCATAAAAGTGTCATATTGAAATACAGTCACTGAGAATTCTTTTATGATGAGTCTAAATTCGCCTGACATTCTCGCAAATTCAGGGGCCTGCTTGGGTTGTTTATACCCGGCCTTTCTCTGTCAGTCACGAAGTCCCAGTTTCCACAGCAAATTATTCTAAACAGGGCTTATTATCAAGGCATAAAAAAGTTAAAACACAGATGGCTGGAGAGTTCCTGTTTAATTTAAATGCCCTGTGGCCCACATCAATGCGAGTCTGTCTTGTCCTAGATTTACTATCAATAAATTGGTGGCACTCATTAGATGGCAGGGCCCTAAGATGCTGGTGGGGAGTACGTCAAATAGAATTAACATGAAGAGATGCAGAGCTGTGTCCTACCATCTGTGACATATGGGGAAGGCCGAGACGACCACAGACAGGGATGGCCACCCGGAGCCAGGTCTCCATCGGCTGGCGTACCCCAGGCAGGAGCACCAGCCTCGCCCATCATGGGAATTCATTACAGACCCAGGTAATTGCCAGTGGATTTTTCTCCTTGAGTAAAACCAAACCAAACCCACTCAAAAAAAAAAATTTTTTTTTAAAACATTTTATTAGGGGCTCATACAACTGTTATCCCAATCCATACACACATCAATTGTGTAAAGCGTATTTGTACATCATTTCTCAAAACATTTTCTCTCCATTTAAACCCCCGACATTAGGTCCTCATTTTTCCCCTCCCTCCCCGCTCCCCCCTCCCACATGAGCCCTTGATAGTTTATAAATTGGTATTTTGTCATATCTTGCCCTGTCCAACGTCTCCCTTCATCCACTTTTCGGTTGTCTGTCCCCCAGGGAGGAGGTCACACACAGTTCCATGTAATCGGTTCCCTCTTTCCTACCCATTCTCCCTTTACCCTCCCTGTTTTGCCACTCACACCACTGGTCCTATAGGGCTCATCCATCCTGGATTCCCTGTATTTTCAGTTCCTATCTGTACAAAGATCGGAATAGCATGAGCAAATGGTGATCTGGGTTTTCAGAGCAAGTCGAGGGGGCTTGGGCGCACAGCATTTATTTGGAATGATGCTTGGAGATGTCAGGTTGTGAAAATATGGGCACGCTTCCTCCGTGGCTGAGTTATCTTCCAGCGTTGCGAGTCCGTCAGTCCATCAGGCAGTGACATTTGTCGGGCTTCTGATTGTGCTCAGGGCACTGCAGGGAATGATTGGGAAGGCGAAAAGGCTCAGCGAAGCCCCTCTCCTTGAGTTGACAGTGAGGACCCAGGGGATCTGAGCCAGGGATGGAGAGGGAAGAGGTCTGGGTGCACGCGCGCACACACACACACACACACACACACACACACACACACACACACACACACAGAGTTATGAAATGTCCCCTGCAGGCATTCAGTGTATCTTCATGACAGTGGGAAGCTTTGGAAAAGGATAGGGGTTGTGCAGTTTGAAGACTGTAATCCAGCTCACTAAATTGTACAGGTAAAGCTGGTTGAGGCGGTATATTTTGTTCTGTCTGAGGATAAGTCACAAAATATTGCTACAGGGTTTCCGTTCATGCATGTGTGGGTTTATTTCAAAGAACACGTGTTGAAAGGTGTCTGTGTCATGAGTGGAGGTCTGCAGACCAGTTCTCTCAGCAATCCGCTTGTCTTGGTCTCATCAGGATGCCTTCAAAAACGATCCAATCCAACATATGTACAAGTGTGCTTGATACAATTGATTTGTGGATTGTTGTAAGAGTTGGAAGAGCACTCAATAAAACGATTAATAATATTAAAAACAAGTGTGTTAGTCCGGGTTGGCTAAAGAAACAAATCTAGGGACACACACATGTGTTTAAGAGAGAGCTTTCTATCAGAGTAATTGTATACTGAGAAAACATCCCAACCCAGTCCAGATCAAGTCCCAAAGTCCGATATTAGCCCATATGTCTGATACCAGTCTATAAATGTTTCTTCAGACCTATGCAAGATATGTAGTGATGCCGAGTGCATGAAGATCACAGGCCAGTGGGTGGGAAGTCTTGTGGATCCAGTGGTGGTGGAAGCATCTTAGTGCTGGCGTGGGTCTCCACGTGGCTCCTCCAACAACAAGGCTCTGGCTGCCATCAGCATAGCTCCATGTGGCTTGTCAACAGGAATGTGTAGCAGAGAGAGTGTGTCCTGCCTCCAGGGAGGAAGACAGGAGTTCCCAGAATCCTCAGGAGAAGGCCATGCCCCCACAGAAGCATTTTGGCTGTGACCTGATTGACAGGCCAGACTCCAGCCCTTTGCTCAAGTGGACAGGAGGTTATGTAACTGCCACCAGGTCCAGTCAAAAGAGTGGTTTCCGAGGGGAGTCTGCTGGGCCGGTTGAATTCCAGGGAGAGAGGTCCGCCCAGAAGAGAATGGTGGCTGCTTTAGGGTCATCTTGATGGAGGATTTCCATGGAGGACAGGAACACAACTGGGGCTTCTTAGGAAGAAGGTTTAAGAAAAATGACAACTGCATTGGTGAGAAAGGGTCCAGGAAATCTATGATGAGGAATTTTTTCCTATCACGACACTGCACTTACTCCTTCTTCCAGGGTCGCCAAGGAACACATCTGAGTCCCTTGAGGCGGCCCCAATTGACTTTCGTTGCAGTGTAAATCAAAGAGCACCGAGTGTTTTCGGGGGAAGAGTTAGAGAGATGGAAACCTACCCACTGAAGTATGTAGACTTAGATGGAGAGGAGAATGTTGAGATGCAATAGCTTTACATTTGGATATTTCATGATGGCTTCTATTATTTTGTAAAACACCTTTTCGCTCACCTTTGTCTGTTTATACCACAAGGAAAACAAGAAATGTTGAGGAAAATGTTGCATTTGTGTGAGAGGGTGGCTGCAGGGCACCACGGCAATGGAAAATGGGCTGGAGTCAAGCAGACATGGGTTCAAATCCTGACTCTGCCTTTTAGAAGATGGGCGTCTGTGTGCCCGTAGCAGATAAGACAATCTCTCTGGTCTTTGATTTCTCTCCGGAGAAGTGATCTAGCTCAGAGGGTGTCTGTCAGGATGAAATGAGAGGCGACATGCAGGGAGTTGGCCTGGTGCTGCTCATGGAAACACTCCACGAATGCTGAAGATGTAATGGCCTATATACTGACGCCTGCCATTCTGACCCTGGGGTTGCTGGGAACATTTCTGACCTGCTGAAGTATTCAATTAAATAGTAAGTCAGCATGAGGGATAGACGTAGTTTCTTATGCTCTTGGAGGGCATTTGTAACTTGATTCAAGAGTTGTAACTTGGCTTTGGTCGATCAACTTTTCAATGGAATGTTATGGCTCAACATTGGGGAACCCAGTGGGCACCAAGGCCACATTTCTTCCCTGTCCAGGGCTTTTACAGTGGAGCAGCGCTGAATGCAGAATGCAGAAGAGCAGAGAGAAATCACAGGGCTTGTGTGAGGTGTTCTGTCCATATTCCACATTCAGTACACATACCCCCATATACAGACTCCTGCCTTTCCCACTGGGAGAAAGATGGAGATTTCTACTCCCATAAAGAGTTACAGTCTCAGAAACCCACAGGGGGCAGTTCTACCCTGCGCTATGGAGTTACCAGCAGTCAGAATTGACTCAGTGGCAGTGAGTTTAGTTTTCCTTTGGCCTCTCACACCATCCTTCAGGTACCAGGCCCACTGACTCATCATCACGAGGGCTACGAGCACCCATGTTGCCGGAGCTGCAGAGGGACTGGGCAGTGAGGCCCTCACGGGCTTCCCCTTGACTTGGACCCTGAGTTGTCCTGCCCACATCTCCCTTTCAGGACCGAGGTGTCCTCCCAGTGACCAGGAATGCTGCCTGTTGGGGGTTTATCGTGAGTTCTTGCTTAAGTATTGCCCTCAGTCAAAGGAGGCTGCCTCACCCCCTGGGGCATACTGCAGCCAATAACGGACACTGGGGAGTCCAAAGCTCTCTCCATTGGACAAACTCTGAAGGGCCCTCCCGCTCCAGTGTTCCTGTGGGGTTGACTGAGGCTGGTGATGTGACAGCATCACAGTCCAATTTCTCCTCTGTCCATTCCTCCTTCCCTCCCCACAGGCAAGGCGCCCCAAGCCACTCCCCAGTGACCCTTCTGCACACAATCTTATCTCCGAGTCTACTCCCAGGAAATCTGCTCCCCCCACCGTGACTCCCGAGAATGATCCCTGGTGAGAAACAGGATGAAGAAGGAGAAAATCCAATGGCAGTGATAATGCATTCAACATTTAGGCCCTGCACCTAACTCTCTCTTTCTCCTTCCTGGGGTGGGAGGTGAAGTAGCTACAGGTGTGGTCACAATGAAGTACATGCTAACTAGGTAGCTGACCTGTCTCTTATACCAGAAGCTCATCACCATCTAAACTAGCATCACAAGCTGCCTGGTCTGAGTCTTTAATCTATTCTTAGGCAAAGTTCCCTGTTTCCGGGAAATCTAAATTTGGACCCGTGGGGCTTATGAGTAAGTGGTATGTGATTTGAAGTGGATGTTATTAAATTTGAAAAAAAATTATAAATCATTTTATATCCATGCATCAATTGTATCAAGCACATTTGTACATATATTGCCATTAATTATTTTAAAAACATTTTCTTTCTACTAGAGCCCTTGGTATCAGCTCCTTTTTTCCCCTCCCTCCCCCACCCTCTCACTCTTGCCAAATTATAAATTATTATTTTCATGTCGTACACCATCTGCTGTCTCCCTTTACCCATGTTTCTGGTTATTGTCCCCCTCAGGGGAGGGGTTGGGGGCTATACATCAATCATTGCTCTGGGTTCCCCCTTTATCCCTGTTCTCCCCCACCTTCCCCCTACCCTCATGGTATCGCTATTCCCATTACTGTTCCTGAGGGGTTTATATGTCCTGATTCCATGTGTTGAGAGCTCTTTTCTGTACCAGTGTACATGCTCCGGTCTAGCCAATTTGTAAGGTAGAACTGGGGTCATGATAGTGGTGGGGGAGAGGGGGAGCATTGAAGAACTAGAGGAATGTTGTGTGTTTCTTGGTGCAATACTGGACCCTGGCTGGCTCGTCCCTTCCTTGTGACTCTTCTGTGAGGGGCTGTCCAATTGTCTACAGTTGGGCTTTGGGTCTCTCCTCCAACCACCCTCATTTGCATCAATATGATTATTTGTTTTGGGTCTTCTGATGCCTGATACCTGATTCTGTCAATACCTCATGATCACACATGAGGCTGGTGTGCTTCTTCTATGTGGACTTTGTTGCTTCCCTGCTGGACGGCCGCTCGTTTAACTTGAAGCCTTTAAGACCCCAGGTACTCTATCTTCTAGGGCACCATCAGCTTCCTTTATCACATTCAATCTGAAATTCCAATCAAGTTATAACTTGGGTTTTCGACTGGTAGGTATCAGCTCGCTTAAAGCAAGGGGAGTGGTTGGAAGGGACAGGGGAATGTGGGTGTGTGGGCTCAAGTAGGGACACCAGCATGAATTAGGCTGGAAAAGGATAAGCTATACCTACTTTACAGCTTCTTAGCTGAGCACTATGATGGTATGAGCTGCGACAATGCTGCCCCAAAGGTGGTATCCATACTCCTGGTGGAACCGAAGGAGACGTCAGGTGGTACCCAGATGAATGTTCACGATTCTCGCCATTGTGGGTTTCTTTGGAAAAGGATCTTCTATTTATGACAAGTATTTCTGGACTTTTATTTATGAGTAAACAAACAAAAAGGATATATATATATATATATAGGTCTATATATATTTTATATATACCTATACCATCAACGACCTGGAGGCACAGTGTTTCCCCATGGGGCTGGTGAAGGCAAGGTGAGCAGAGTCTGAAAGCAGCAGCCTGGCTGCGTGAGAAAGATGAGGCTTTCAGCTCCTGCCAAGTTACAGTCTTGGAAGCCCGCAGGGGCAGTCCGGCCCTGTGCTGTATAGGTCGCTTGGAGCTGGAATCGGCCGATGGCAGTGGGTCATTGGTGGGTAAGTCATGGTAGAGTGGGTGACAAGTTGGCCTGCTACAGACAGGTCAGCGGTTCAACTCCATCAGCCACTCCTGAGGAGAAGGATGAGGCTTGCTGCTCCTGTAAAGATTTCCAGTCTCAGAAGCCCACAGGAGCAGTTCTCCTCCGTCCTGGAGGGTCACTATGAGGCAGCATTGGCTGAATGGCAGGGGTTCGGCTTTTGAGATTTGTGGGTAGAACAATAACACTTTCTTTTAAGATAGAAAATAAATCTATCTCAATAAAAGATTTCGTAGTTCAAGTAGTCAGGGCTATTGTCCAGAGGAAAGCACAATGAGACTAGTGGTGTGTGGGGAATGGGAGTGTGGGCACAAAATGCTTCTGTTGGTCCAACCTGCTAACCAGAGTGAGGGAAAGAGCCTATCATCAATGCCTTGGGAACATTCAGGCTATGAGAGACTGAAATACCAAGATGACACTATCTGGGATTCTTGACCAAGTGCTCAAACTGCTCACGTCCCCGATTCTTTTTCTCTGTGCTCCTAACTAACGAAGCGGTCTTTCCTGTGCTTATGTTGTGCAGAATGACGTCCCAGCTTCTAGTCTCCTGCACGTCTGCATGGTCTTTGAGATTTCTTTGCTTATCACACCTGTGCTATTACTGCCCATTAATTACATACCAAATCAGGACCAGGTATGATTAGAGGCCATTAATGAAACGAAAAAAGCTAGAGGAATTTGGGGGAAATCTCTGGGAGGCTTCCAGGCTGAACAGAGAAACACATTAAGGAACTTGAGATAGCACAGGTGTTGAAACTTTTTAACCCACGGAGTGCTTTGTTCAAATAAATCTTACTAGGAAGCCCCCGAAGTAGCACAGGTAAGACGACACAGAACCACTCGGCTGAAGGAAAGTGGGTGGCGTGCTGGGCACTAGAGAGCACCTGGGAGATACGGGGGCAGCTGTGCCTCCCTCTCTCTGCCGGGCACCCCACCAACTTGCAGGGCCTCTGAGGCAATGCTGCAGCCTCAACCCACGTGGCATATGACACCATTTGAGAACCTCCCACTTGGGCCAGTTTTTTTACAAAGTCTCATTCTGTTTACACCTCCCATTTTGTGCCTGTGGCATGGTGAATGGTCTCTGTTTTGAAGCATGCTACCCAGTGTGTTTGGCCGGGTTGACTAGAGAAACAAATGCAGGGACACTCATCTATGTGTAAGAGAGAATTTTCCATCAAGAAGTAATTATGCATCAATAAAACATCCCAGCCCAGTCCAGATCAAGTCCATAAGTCTGACATTAGGCCAAAAGCCTGATATTAGCTAATGAATTCCTCTTCAGGCTCACGCAGCACACGCAGTGATGCTGAATGCAGGAAGATCACAAGCCGGTGGGTGGAAAGTCCTGTGGATCCAATGGCAGTGGACACATCTCCAGGGCTCTGGTTGCCATCAGCGTGGCTCCATGTGGCTTGTCAACAGAAATGTGAAGCAGAGAGAGAGAGAGAGAGAGAGATAGTTCAGTCTCTTGTGATGGCAGAATCAAGAGAGTGGAAGTTTCCAGAATCCTCATGATAAGGCCCTGCCCATAAGGAGGGATCATCGGGCTGTGTGACCTGATTGACAGTCCACCCCTTCGTTCTTCTATCAAGCTGACATGAAAATGTGTGACTACCACACCCGGTGACTGCTTGTCATCCAGATGACTCTGCCTCATTGTGACCAGGTGTGTGCTGCAGGAGAACTCTGTGCCGTAGGATTTTCAATAGTTGTTTTTTGGAAGTAGTTTGCCAGGCCTTTCTTCCATGCCACTTGGGAGTGAACTCAAACCTGCAAACATTCAGTGAGCAGTAAAGTATATTAAACCTGGTACTCTATACTAAGACCCAAGGACTGTATACACTCTCTGACTCGTTTCCCCAGACCCACCCATCCCTCAAAAAAAAAAAAAATCAGACTTCAGAGGAAAGGCAAAAACAATAAAACACTCTAAAGTCTAGACTATCAGATCCACAAAGGACCTGAGAGTGTTGTTCATGTGTCACAGCGCACCCTCAGTCCCTTGGTTGATTGTGTGCTGAGCTGCTAACCACAAGATGAGCAATTTGAAACCACCGACCATCTGCAGCCGAAAGATAAGGCTGGCTGGTGCGAAAGATCCGCAGCCTCAGCAACCCAGGGGCAGCTTTACGGGGTTCTTTTGGGTCATTGTGAGTCAGAACTGATTCGATGGCAGTGAGCCTCAACCCCTACCAGAGCATCTGCAGCAAATTGGTTGGACAAAAGAAAGAATGAACGGACGAAAATGGTCAGGCAACGATTCACATTAAAACAGAAGGAATGAGCCAAGGGGTGTGCCGACTTTCAAAGCTTTGGGGAATTAGCTAGTAGGAGGACCGGTGAGAAGTTGGTCTTGATACTGTGAGGCCCACAGGTGAGTATGGATGGAGGGAGGCAGTGGCTAATGAAATACGTAAGAAAATGTGAATCCCGAACACACAGTGAAGAAGCATTCCTAGAGGCCTGGAGGTGGGTTGAGTGTAGGAACCCGAATGACGTGAGCCCCCAAATAAGTGTTGTTCCCATTACAAAGATTCTGAGGGTTGGAAACATCAATACAATTCTTTCTCAAGTTGGTCGGAGGTGAGCTTATTGTTTACGTCAGAGCCTTTGAAAAAGATGCAACTCCACAGCTTACACAGGTGCTGTGAGTGCTCGGTGCCGTGGGGTTGGATGGAGGAACACCTCCTTACTGGACAGTTATCCTACGGAGTCCATTAAATCAGGCTGGAGCGGGTGTCTTGGCCATTGGATTAGGAAGGAAGGAGGGCAGATAAATGAATAGTCTTGTGTGCGTGCACAAAGCCCCCATCCTTCCGGTCTGCCCTTCCCTTCCCTCCTGCAAGCCTTCCTGCGAGGCCATGGGTGGCTCCATTCTTCCTCAAGCTTTCTGAGTCCTTAGACTTTTTATCCAGCTTTAGAAGGTTCTAGTCCTCAGGGCCTATGATAGTTATCTGACACCTCCCTGCCTCTGTGACTCATTGGATGTGAACATGGGGAGTCTCCCCAGTTGGATCATAAAGACCCTGGTTTCCAGGGCACCTTTCCTGGTGCGGGTCACAGGCCAGGCCCCAACGCTGTGCTGTTGGATTGGATGACATACTGAACATTTTCTGCAGCTGCTCCAGTTCTAGCTCATGCCTCACCCACCCCCACCCACCCCTCTTTTGGATTATTCAGCCAAATGAAACTACAGCTGAGGTTGAAGGCTAAACTTCCCCCAGAGTCTAAAGGAGAAATTACCAGATGGGGAAGTGTCTTCTCCCGGTGGAACATTCCCACCCCAAAATGTCACCTGGTATTTCCTGAAGCAACTTATTCAGCCAGGAGAAAAATTTTAAAGCTCTGTTGGCATAATTCTGGGTGGCTATTTCCAGCTAAAGATGGCACAGGGGTTAACCACTTAGCTATTCACAGAAAGATTGATGACTGAACTCCACCAGCCTCTCTGTAGCGGAGAGAGAAGGCAGTCTGCCTTAATAAGGGTGCCAGCCTTGGGATCCCACAGGCAAGTTCCACGCTGTTCTATAGGGTCGCGATGAGTTGGAATTGAATATTTACTTATTATGTTTTAAAATTAGTTTATTATAGAATGCTTGAAGGAAGGCAACAACTACTGATTTGTCATTTAAAACAAAAGTTCCGCTTTTCCACACTATCATAAAGGCAATGCGAGAGGATACATGATACATGTTGAATTAATTTTATAGGTGATATAAGGTTCAGGTTCATTCTTTTTCCTGTGGAGATTGGGTTGTCCCAGCAACAGACTAAGAGACTAGTCTCTATCCAGTAAATGAACTTCACAGCCTTGTCAATTGTCCATAGATGTATGAGTTTATTTCTAGACTCTCAATTCTATCCCAGGGCTCTGTCTATATGCCCTTCAGAGGGTGGCCAGTGGCACAGTGGCTAAGTGCTCAGTTATTAATCAGAAGATTGGCAGTGAGAACCTAGCAGCGGCGCCACAATAGAAAGATAGAGCAGCCTCCATCTATAAAGATATACAGCCTTCAAAATGCTGTGCAGTATTTCTACTTTGTCCTATAGGATCCCTGTGAGTCAGAATCAAGTAGCCATCATATGGGGGCATGTTTATCATTATGCCAGGATCCGACACCTTTGTTTACTCTTTGGAAATTGAGAAGCATACGTTGTCCTTGTTGTTCTTTTCTTTTCCAAGATTCCCTTGGTCATGCGAGGCCACTTGCAGTTTCACATACATTTGAGGACTGGGTTTTCCACTTCTGCAAAAGAGGCGGTTGGAATTGTAGTGGGTTTTCCTGAAGCGCACCAGATGCTCACAGGGTTTGCTGGGAAGAAATTCGAGGAGATGGAAAGCTGCACCGGTGAAACAAAGGCGAAGCCATTAGGAGACCCGATGAAAGAAAGCCGCGTGTCCCGGCTGCCTTCTGTCAACTACCCACTGGCCCGAGACGTTAGAGCAGGCCACCTGGTAGATGACTTCGGTGGGTCTTCCAGCTCTGTTGGTTGGTTACTTCATCTAAGACTCTGTTTCTTCCAGGCAAAATGGTCTTGGGAATAGAGCTTATTTCACACCAGGGTAAGTCAGCTAAAGCATTGCTTCTAGGGTTTAAGTTCATAAAAGCATGGATTTATTCCCAAGAACACACGTTTAAACATGTCTGTGATCAGTGGATGGCTGCGGACAAGTTCTCTCTCTCATGTATTTGTCTTCATCTCATGACGCTGCCTTCAAAACCCAAAGTCCAATCTAAACCCTGAGTTCTGAGGTGTCCTGGGGGTCCGTAAAATTCGAGGCAGAGAAGTCAGCTCAACAGGCTAGGCCTACTGTTTTGGGGGGATTCCCAAGAGGGCAATCTTCACAGATTGTCTCCAAGGACACAGGACCATCTGGAGGTCTGTTAGGAAGACGTGTGAAGAGAGCCGAGCCCTGCTGCGTTGGTCAGGATTGCCAAGGACGGCTTGCTGAGGGAGTTCCCCCGACAGCAGTATGCCTGCTTACGCTCCGGATCTAGCGAAGGAGATCGTTGTTGGAAAACCTTGCAGCCCTGATCCGATAGCCCCGATTTTACCCTTTCAGATTTCTTTCTGTTCCTTGAAATGGAAAGACCAGGTAAAGGACCATGATTTGAGTCCCTCCAGGACGCCAACGTGGCCGTTTCCACAGGGTGTAAGTCAGAGGGAAGAATTCTTTGCGGAAGGGTCAGAGATGGAAACATGACCTTCAGAAGTGTACTGATTTAGATAGAAATAGGCACATCACACTTGTGATGATTTTGTTTAATAACGTTTTTCACATTTTCGTAGAAAAACTTTTTGACTCACCCTGATATTTAAGCCAAAAACCAGACTTGGGACCATCAGAGGCCAACTCCGAGGGAGCCTCTCTAGGGCGTTCAAGGTTGGACATCTCTGTGGGAGCAGTTAGCCTCACCTTTCACCCTCCTGATTAAGTCTCTTTCCATTTTGCCCAGCAATGTTTCACAGTTCTCAGTGTGTAACCATTTCACCTTCCTTGTTAACTGTGTTCCTAGATGTTGCTGACACGGCGAAAGCTGCCTGATTTGTGTGTGTTGACCTTGTACCTGATGCATTGCTGCTTCCGTGCTCAGCGCTGGTCGACCTCTTGTGGGTTCTTGGGGATTTCTCTACCTAAAGTGATTGCCATACCCGAAAGAGGATCATTTCACCCCTCTCTTCCCAATTTGGATATCTTTATTTATTTGTCTTGCCTAGTTGCTCTGGTTACAACTTCTAGTACAGTATTAAATAGCAACAAGGCAATTCCAACAAGGTGATTCTCCCGAGGACATCTCAGATTATGTATCGATTTGGGGCACTTTTAGATACTCCCCCCCCCCCCCCCAGGCAGCAATAGCAGAAAGAAAACGCTATTCTCAGTCCGCGTTACCCCAGTTAGCTGCCCAAGGAGATTTTTTTATTTCTTCAGGGAGCTGTGCTCCCTGGCCAGGAGCATCTTCTAAAACCTGCCGGCAACTTCTTGAGGGTCCAGGGTCCTGGCCCACTGGTAGCCCATGACACTTTTTCTGTTCCTCCACCCTCGCCTGTTGGCCCATATCCCAGATGCCAGAAAGGGGAGTGGCCAGTGAAGGAAGTCAAGTCACAGAGCTCCCTGCTCCAATTCAGCCTAATGATCCCCCACCCCTCACCCTTGTGCAGGCAGGATTGGTTCCAAGAACATCTGGACCCAAGTTCTCTGGGTCCCGAGTTGGCCGGTGTGGAGGTAGCCTGGTCCTGAGCGATCCAGCAGGCGGGACTCTACTCAGAGGACCTCGCTCGGCTTTACAAGGACCAGTCACACACCCAACCAGTGGGAGCCCGGGGCACGAGCTGAGGAAAAAACACTCTCTCCATGGATGCTTTGATTGCTGTTCCTAGGAAGAACACATTTAAGATTAAGAATGACGAGTATTTTTGAGACTCAAGAACCAAAACGCAGCTTCCTGAGGCCAGAGTGTTTGTGGGGAGTGTGTGTGGTCTTGCGTGACAGTTGACTGCCTCTCCAGGAGGCCGCTGACAGGACACCCAGAGTCAGTTCTCCCTCCAGTCTCACTGCAGACAGCAGCCCGCTCACCTGCTGCCCTCGGCTGCCTCTTGCTCAAACGCTGTCTGGACTCGGCGGAGCTGCACGACAGAAGACAAACACA
The DNA here is from genome assembly GCF_000313985.2 of Echinops telfairi. Taxonomy (NCBI): domain Eukaryota; kingdom Metazoa; phylum Chordata; class Mammalia; order Afrosoricida; family Tenrecidae; genus Echinops; species Echinops telfairi. The sequence goes on from NW_022103920.1 coordinate 83,758,145, forward strand.
CAGCTCTGCCCGAATTCCCGTCTTGCCTCCCTTCCACGGGCGAGTCAGTGATGTCGTTCCTTGCTTTATGCTGCAGAGCTTCTCACCGCTTGGTGTCTGCTTTATCTCATCAGATTTGGGGGTGGGGGCAGTTGCTGAGAACTAAGACATCACTACTGTTTCCATAGTGAATTATGAATCCTCATTTTACAGGTAGGGAGAAGCGCCATTATAGTGCAACTATTAACTGGAAGAGGTATTTGAACCAAGATTTCCACCGATCCACCCACCCATCTTGCCCACATAGCTATCTACCCATCTGTCCATCTAAAAATGGCCACGGAATATCTATTATGAGTCAAGCAAAGGGCTATTTATCTTGGACCCCAAGTCCTGTGCTTTTCCACATCACCTTCAATGTCGCCGATCTGCTCCTTGACTGGGAGAAAGCCTCCCACCTGCATCAAACGGTGGTCGAGCACCTCCAATTTCCTGGCACATTCTAGAAGCAGAAGATACAACGGAAACAAATGGAAAACCAAACAAAGAAGAAAACCAAACAAAAGCTTTGGTTTGATGCTTACATCGTAATTGGAAAGCTTCAAGTTCAAAGAACTCTAAATGCACTGCCATGGCGTTGCTCTTGACTCAGAGCAGCCACTACTCCAGCAGGGCCCCTTATGCTGAGAAGAGAGTGCATAAAAATAAAATCGAAAACGTCTACTATGCTGAGTGGAAAAGGATACAGCAGAGAAGGTAGATGGAGAACTTGTTGCTGTTACTCGGTACCATCGAGTTGGTTAGAGTGGCTTGCTGAAGGTCACCCACCTGGGCACCGTTGCCCACTGTCAGCTCATTCAGACGTGTCCTCTCCTCTCTGAGCAGCTTTCAAGGACCCAGTGGCCAGCTCTTTGGGCCAGAGCAGGTCATCTGGAGGGGCCTGGTAGGAAGGACCGGAGCACTCGGACCCCGTCCTGCTTGGACGCGCCCCACACGGAGCCCTTTTGCTCTGGGTCGGCTCCAGAGTAAGGGCGTCAGAGAGTGAGCAGGGGAGCGGTGGTACTGGTTGTTGGGTGCCACCAAGTCGGCTCCGCCTCATGGCGCCCCTGCACAGCACAATGAAGCACTGCCCCGTCCTGTGTCCCCCTCACAGTCGTTCCTCTGCCCAGACCCGTTGTTGCGCCACTGCATCAGTCCATCTAGATCAGCGTCCGCACTCTCTTTCACTGCCCCTCCACCACACCAAGCACGGTGTCCTTCTCCAGGGACTTAGCAAATGAATTTGCTCCCAGGAATCAATGCACACTAAGAAAGAACGTGTGTGTTAGTTCACAGTGAAATATTCCTTGTTATTAGCAATTTCCTCTCCTGAAGTACCTCTGAAGCTGCCTTCTTGGTCCTTGCTCCTTGAGGTGGGTTGTGGCTCACTGTTTTGAGATTTTCCTAATGAATGAAAACAGAACTTCTGCTCCATTCCCCCATCTGTAGTGGTGAAGCAAGAACAGAAATAGCTTCTCTGTGTTGCATCTACTACTTTTAGTTAACTTATGCCTCTTCTTTTTTGTTTTTTAAAATGTGCTATAAGACCTTATTGATTTAGCTTGGCAGTGTGAAATGGATGGCGCTTCATACAGACGTTGGCTTTAGATTGCCTTGTGAAGAGTATCTGTAAGCAAAGGAAGAGTGAAAATACGACCGCTAAAGATGGCACACTCGAGGGGACAAGCTTTATTATTTTGAAGAAGTTGTTGTGAACACGTCGGAAGGACCAAATAACACATGGACTGATATGCTCCTAACAAATCGCTCTTACCTATTCATAAAAGCAGGAGCCAATTATATACTTCTTACTTTGATTGATACTCACAGCATTGTGCTTCAAGATAATTGTGATTTGCAAATAATAATACTGTATAGCTCTTCAGGAGCAACTGTTCTAGAATTCATACTTCACTAAATTAAGACCTACCTCTACCCAAATTTAGCTAGGGTTGAATGCACATCACACATCTCCAACCTGGGCTTTTCCTGCATCCTATTTCAAAAGACATATTTGCTCAGCCTTGTCAGGAAGGGATTCAATCACGCTTCTCTTGTATCAGGCTCTTCAAGGGCAGGAGATAGCACAGATGTGCTTGGGTTTTAATAGCCGAAGATATATCTACGCGAGGTTGACTGTATGGACACCATGTCAGATATCTGGAAGGAGTGTGAAAAATTAAAGTAATCACTGGTGCTTTCAAAGAGCTAGTTTCTGGAGTCATCTTTGTAAAATATAGATTATGCCATCATCTCACACTTAGGACAGTTTGGGAGGTTTGGAGTGGGATGGGCATGGGTGATAGTGAACATGAGCGTGTGTGGGTGGGAGTGTGTGTGACACAGCAGGTCCACTAACTTGGTTAGGTCAGCAAATCGCTATGCACACAGGAACACATAATTTCATTTCTGAGACACTTGCTCCACATTCCCAGGTTGATAGTCAAGATTTATTTTATTTAATAGCAATTCTTTTGCTCTTTGTCATTTTGAGAAAAAAATGAGAAAACCCAGGAATATATCAACAGGAAGAAGAATAAGAAAAACATAGCCTAAATCCCATCAGCAAGAGACAGCAACGGTTAATGGTTTTGATTTATTTTCCATAAGTCTGTTTTCCTCCCTTTACGTAAACACATTAAAAAAAAACAAACATTGGGATATTATTGTTTACACAATTTAATATGCTGGTTTTTTTCCAGTTAACATTACAAATAGGGCCCTTTTTCATGTTAATAAACACTTACTGAAAGCATTATATTTAATGCTTACCTAATAATTTATTCAACTTTTCTTCTATTGGTGAACATTTAGGTTGTTTTGCATCTTTCTTGCTTCTATACAATTCTTGAACCTAAGTCTTGAACCTAAGTCTATGTCAACAGCTGTGACAAATTGCTCCAGGTCCTGTCGAGGGCCTGGCGGACTCTGGTGGAGACACAGTTGTGTCCAAGATTCAGAGGACAAACCAAATGGCTTCTTTGTGACAAGGGTGCTTTGGGTCCACATCGAGACAACCACGGCCCATCAGTTGCTTCCTTTGGTCACCCAACAAGGATTTAGTAAATTAATTAATTTTTTTTCAATTTAAGGACATTTTATTCCACCTATGTTAGAATATTTCTTCTTTTTCCCCTTTAAAGAAAAATCACTTTATTGGGGACTCATACAACTCTTATCATAATCCACACATACATCCACCTGTGCCTTTGCTGCCATCATCGTTCTCAAAACGCTTTCCTTCCACTTGAGCCCTTGGTATCCACTCCTCATTTTGGTCCCTCATTCCCCGGCCCCCGGCCCTCATGAGCTCTTGATAATTTATAAATTATTATTTTTTTGTCGTGTCTTACACTGTCTTCTACTACTAAACAGTTTTATTGGCATATAGTCCACAAATCATATAATTCAATAGTTCAGTCATATTAAGAGTTTTACAATCAATCCTACAATTCATTTTAGAATGTTTTCTTTGTTCTTATACTCATGTCCCCTTGCCCCCAACCTCCCCTGCCGTACTCTCAAGGAATCAGTAATCGGTTCCTGCCTCTATAGATTTACCTCTCCTGGATTTCATGTACAGGGAAATGTACAAGAAAACAACTAACAATGAGGAGCTGATATCAAGGCCTCAAGTGGAAAGAAAATGTGTTGAGAATGATGATGGCAACAAATGTACAAATGTGCTTGACATATTGGATGGATGCATGGATTGTGATAAGAGTTATACAAGCTCCCAATAAAATGATTTTAAAAAACCCTAATGATAATAACAAAGTAAAACAGAGAAAAACCTCAATCAAAAAGAGAGCAGCAAATATTAAAAACTAGAACAATTGTAAATGGGTCAGAAGGGAGATGAAACGATAAGGTGCACCATGTTAGCCTTTCCAGTGCACTCGCACGGTAGCAAGGGTGCCAGCTCCCTGGTCCGTGGTTAGAGGGGTTCACCAGCATGAAGTTGGTAAGAGATCCAAGATAGCAGAAGCTGACATCAGTCATGGCGCAATTCATTCTGTCAGCCTTGTGGCCAAAAATATTGTCTCTATATTGATTAACTTATTCATTAAATCACTAATATTTTGAGTAGGATGGCCATGGAGCTACTTGTCACACATGGAATCGCCTATTGAGTTCATCGCCAAAACAATATTGCTTGCCAGGACTTTCCCCAGAGGTTCCTCAGAACAAGGCACGTGGAATGATGGCTGGTGTTTGGGGTTTTTTTAATCCTTAAATCCTTTACTTTCTCTAAATCAGATGAGACGATTCATTACTCTTGGGTTCACAATTCCCATTAATAGCCTAATGTATTAGAAATTTGTCTTAGAAGCATCCTGTCTAACCTAAAACCTCAAATTGCTTTTCCATGAAAGTTCTGAAAACCATGGCAGGGAAAATACCACCGTGGTCACTTCAGCAGAGATCTTCTGTAGTACGCTCTCTCTGCTGCTATAGTCAAAACACACGTGGGTTGTGCAGAGTAGTGACAGGAGTCAGCCTGTCTGGGTTTAAATCACAAAATTATTTAGTTGCTATATGCTCTTGAAAAAAGCAGGTAAGCCTCTCTGGTCTACCGTCTTCTCACTGTGAGATGGGGTCCATGATAATGCGCGCAGCTGAAGAGAAGACGGAATAAATATGCATACAACACCACAAACAACGTGCAGTGGCTAGCTCCGCATAGCTCCATGTAATGGTTAGCTGTCATTATCAACAGACACACTTAAGACCTTCTTGCGTGTTGTGTAGGCCTGTCTTATCCAGCTAACAAAATTGTGATGTCTTGGAAGTCTGCTGGAGTCCTCTGCAGAGCCCAGCACATAGTATGACTGTAATAAATCCTGTTGAAGTGGTGTTCACCAACCCAGGGACAAGGGAATAACAAGCGATCCAAAATTGGTGGCGAGGAGGGTGGAGGAGGCCTGGTAGGGCTTGATCAAGGGCAATGTAACCGAGAGGAATTACTGAAACCCAAAGGAAGGCTGAGCATGATAGTGGGACAAGAGGAAAGTCAAAGGAAAGCACACAGTTAAAAAAACACACACAAAAACTGAGAGTATGCTCCCAGACCCATACTACTGTCCCAGACTCATAACTATAAGCTGAAAGTCTGATCCCAGATCCCGCCCAGAAACACCCCGTAGCTCTGTGAAATCCCTTCCACGTTCTCTGGGGCCCGGCTTCATCCCTCAGGAGAGCAGAGAAGTGGTATTAGATCAGATGGTACGTAACATTTATTGCAGCTTCCACATGTCTAGTCCCTTGTCCCCATATGCAAATGATATTCCATCAGAACTTCCCAGTATGCTGTAGAACTGAACAGGAGAGTGGGACTCGCCTGGGACTCTCCTGAAGCTTACGGCCTTGACCCCTCAGTGGCACTCACCTAAGACCGGTTGTCAGTAAGTTGATTCTGACTCGTGGCAACCCCACATGCTTCGGAGTAGAACTGGGGGCTCCAGAAGAAAGAACACACATCCCTGGGGTGAGGTCCAGGTACAATGGCAGGGGCCAAACTACACTCAGGGATAAATATAGTAGCCCACTAACAAGGAGGGGGGAAAAAGACAAATGGAGGGTCTTGTTTATATCTCCACAGAGAAAAAGGGACCAGACTTGAACCCCATGCTCCAAGGTGTGAATGCAACATACCGGCATGAAGCAGGGAACCAATAGAGAGGCTTGAGGGGCCGGCCCCATTACCAACTCAGTGGACAGCAGCCCCCACCCATCCCTGCGCCCACCCAGAAGACTTCACTTCAGAGGACAGCACTGAAGCTACAGCTCAAGGAGAGGGACTGGTCTGATCGGAGCACACAGGAGCCAATGACAGGGGAGAGGAAAAGAGGGTGAAGCACATCCTGGCCCACCAAGCCCTGGGGACAATATTTCTGCTCAGAGCAGCCAATGCACAGAGAGGACCAAAGGGCCGGCCCCACCATGAGACACGCCGTTCCTCGCTGACCCATGGCATCATGGGGGACAGCACTGGAGACACACGGCGGGAACTGTGCCCACCCTGAGCCCACCATGCCAAAGTCAGACACGGGGGGCATGCAGCAGAGCAGCAAGGGGAGCAGAGCAATGAAATCCCCAGGGAATACCAAAAATAGACTGTGGGGCCAGGGCATGGTGCCCCATCGGACTCAACTGGAGAACACTCATAAGGGACAACAAATAGACCTTGAACTATTCATAGGGTTTTTTGTTGGTTGGTTTTGTTATTGTTTGTTATTGTTGTCATTGTCGTCATTGCCTTTTTGTTGCTGTTGTTGTCGTTATTGTTTTATTTTCTATTGTTGCTTCGTTGTGATTGGTCGTGCATCCGTGCATATTGTTGTCGCTGCATGTCTATCTGGAAAGGATAGGTGGGATGGACAAGCTGGAAGAGAGAACAATGGGATGACAGTTCCAGGGGGGACATGGGAGAGGGGAAGGCGGGGGGTAAGGAAGTGGGTGTTAATAAACCCAGGGACAAGGGAACAAGTGACCAAAATTCAATGACGAGGAGAGTGTAGGATATCTGTCAGGGCTGGATCAAAGACAATGTAGCCGAGAGGAATTCCTGAAACCCAAATGAAGGCTGAACAAGAGGAAAGTAACAAGAAATAGAGGAAAGAACTAGGAGGCAAAGGGCATTTATCGAGATCTAAATACAGACATATACATATGTAAAAACATTTATATACGACAATGAGGGGTAAATAGATCTATGTACATATATTTATAGATTTAGTATTGAGAAAACAGATGACAGTGGGCCCCGACTCAAGACTCCCTCAAGGCAAGAACACTTTGTTCTAACAATTCTGCAGTCTGAGATGCTCACCTTTCCGACTGATCGCTGAAGACTAAGTGGGTGCATAAACAAATGTGAAGAAAGGTGATGGAGCCTGGCTATCAAAAGATATAGAGTCTGAGGTCTTAAAGGCTTGAAGATTAATAGGCAGCCATCTAGCTGAGAAACAACAAAGCCCACATGGAAGAAGCACACCAGCTGGTGTGATCATGAGGTGTCGAAGGGATCAGGTATCAGGCATCAAAGAACAAAAAATCATATCATTGTGAATGAGGGGGAGTG
>NW_022103920.1:83765557-83767700 GCF_000313985.2 Echinops telfairi
GGGAGAAAGGGGGAACAGATTACAAGGATCTACATAAAACCTCCTCCCTGGGGGACAGACAGTGGAGGAGTGGGTGAAGGGGAATGTCAGATGGTGTAAGATATGACAAAATAATAATAATTTATAAATTATCAAGGGCTCACGGGGGATGGGGGAGTGGGGAGGGAGGGGGAAAATGAGCAGATACCAGGGGTTCAAGTAGAAAGCAAATGTCTTGAGAATGATGAGGGAAACAAATGTACAGGAGTGCTTGACACAATGGATGTATGTGTGGATTGTGATGAGTTGTACGAGCCCCCAATAAAATGATTTAATAAAAAACTTTTTTAAAGAAAAGAAAATGTTCTAAAATTGATTGTAATGAAGATTTCACAACTCTTTAAACCATTGAATTGTGTGGTATTTGAATTATGTGCCAATAAAAATGTTAAAATTCTTTTTGAAAAAAGAGCCTCCAAGCAAGACCAAGGGTGGGGAGAAAGTGGTACCCAGTCTCCTTATTCATCCATGTTCTGCCCGGATTCAGATAACGCTCGTCTTGTTTGTCTGCAGGGAGGCTGCGTGGTTACAGGGCCTGATCTGGAGCCTGCCTCTCTCTGCCTGCGCTCCATTTGCCAGAACTGCCACCTGCTCTCTTCACTGCCCAAAGCAAAGTGCCCAGCCTGAGTCTCCATTTCTCCCTGGGTAAGGGTGGTAGTGGGACTTGCTTTGTGGGATTGTTGGGGCTCCTGAATATAGAAACAGAGGAATGGTTAAAAAAAAAAAGGTGAATCACATAGTGTGATGAAGAATATGAGGAGGAAATATATATTTGTCAATACGCACACTTTATGCATATATACAATCACTGTGGGCAAGGTAAAGGGGTGTGTATTGTGCATGCAGGTGTACATCCTACTTTTTACAGCCAGGTTTTGGGGGAGGTTAAAGGTGGGACGCATACCCAGGAAAGGTGGCTCGGGTTATGCATTTTCCTACAGTGTAGACGGATCAGATCTATGCTTTGACATTCTCCTACCAGGTCATGCTTTTCCTCCCACTCCTACTCCATGTCTTCTGAAACTGCAGCCAAGCGGACCAGGTGTGACTTCCCGTGAATTAATGTCACCCACTGGAACCTCTTGGAGCGCTCTGCAGCACCTTTTGAGGTAACTGGAAACACCCCAGGAGTGTGTGCAAGTCTCAAGAGCCAGTGACCAGGATGGGCGAGTGACTTGTTAGGGGCGTGGTCAGAGCGGAGGTGGGCCAGGGCCTGACTGCCCAGATTCCCGGCAGGGTGAGAGCAGAGTGAGCACCGTGGACGCCGGCTGCAGGCGGATGGCAGAGCACCCGGGGGAATCCATAGCAGCACCAGGAATGGGCACCACCGGGCCTTCGGGCAATGGAACCACTGGTAAAAGCAAGCCCAGGTGCCACTCTCAGGGGACAGGAGTAAGGAACCTTGGTCGAAGCACCATGGTACAGACCCAGCTGCTGGGCTGAGCAGTAAGCACGTGTGTTTACAGGTGTCCTTAGTCATCACCGCCCTCACAGTACAATCTAGAATGGGGCTATTGAAGGCAGTCTGTTCATCAGGGACTCTGGCTTCCGTAACCCTCGTTGGGGGCAGGGCTAGTTTCACAAGCTCTGAGCTCCTCCTTTCTGGAACTCAGTGACCCCTGTGCAGAGCGGAGTGATGCCAGGACCGTAAGACAGGCGCTTCCTTGTGGCTTCCAGACTAAAATGAACCTGGCAAGTGAAGTGGATGGTGCCTCATTTGGAAGGTGAGCTAAGCCAGGCTGTCTGGTCTCCTTGAAATGAATCGCGGATTCATTTAATATTAGGAATATGCTGAGAATAGGAAAGTGGTTGCTAGCCTTTATATTTTGATCTCGTTAGAAGCTTGTCGATCTTCGATTTTTTTCAACCTTACGACTTCAGCGTGTTGAGATCTCACTTGCATAACCTAAACTAGACATGTACACCCAAGTCATCCCCACCTCAGTCACGATCATGAATGCTCCTATCCCCTCAAAAACTTACTGTGCACAGTTTTGCAATCAGTCACTACCCTGATCCCCGCCCCCATGTCCCCAGATAACCACAGATCTGCTTCTTATTAGTAGATACTAGAATTGTCTATAGGCATGTAAAATAAATGCAA
>NW_022103920.1:83768112-83769972 GCF_000313985.2 Echinops telfairi
GTGCGCAAGCTCATTGCTGTGGCCACCGTTGTCGCCGTGCGCAAGCTCATTGCTGTGGCCACAGTTGTCGCTGTGCGCAAGCTCATTGCTGTGGCCACCGTTGTCGCTGTGCGCAAGCTCATTGCTGTGGCCACCGTTGTCGCTGTGCGCAAGCTCATTGCTGTGGCCACAGTTGTCGCTGTGCGCAAGCTCATTGCTGTGGCCACAGTTGTCGCTGTGCGCAAGCTCATTGCTGTGGCCACAGTGCTCGCTGTGCGCAAGCTCATTGCTGTGGCCACCGTGTCAAACCTCCTCGCTGACCGCCTTCCTCTTCTTCGCGGACTCTGCGTCACTTAACTTGGTCTCATGATAACTTGTCCAAGGCGCAAGAGAAAAAGCCTTGCCATCTTCGTCTCTAAGGAGCATCCTAGATACATTTCTTCTGAGATGGTCTTTTTTGTTCTCTTGGAAGTTCATGGCAATTTCAAGAGTCTTTGTCAGCCCCCTAATCTACCTGCATCAATTTTCTCTAATCTTCTGTATTCACTGTCCAATTCAAGTGTCCACGACTGTGGAGTCAATCCCAGGAAGTGGAATTGCTGGTGTTTACATGAGAACTCATAGGAGAAGTATGTGTTTAACTTTATAGAAAATGGCCAAATGCATTTCCACAGTGATTTTACATATCTTCCATCAACAGGCAATAAGAATTCTAGTTCTTCCAACAGTTGCTATTGTCAGGGTTTTTAATTTTAGCCATTTTAGTGCAGGTATTAAATGTATGAAAATCACCTGTAGGCTTTGTTTTGCCTTGCTTCCTGCTGCTAAGATGTTCCAGGATCCTTTAAAAGAATTATTGAATGTTTTATAATTAGAAAATTATAGATTCATATGTAACTCTTAAGAAATAATACAAAGAGACTCATGTGCCTTCTACCCACTTCCCCCCAGTAGTAAAGAGCCTGCAGCCTTACAGCACCATTCCCAACCTACTGGAGCCTTTTAAAATACATAGCTCTGAGAGTTCAATAAGAAGTATTGATCTGACCTGTTCATGCTCCGTGCTTAATTGTCAATGAGACAGGCAAAAGTATGAGGCATCAGGAGCTGTCCTAAACATAATGCTGATGAATATTCTGAGCATCACATTTCAGAGACTGGACGAGCCACCACTCCATTAATACTGGCAACACTGACTCCCACCTGAAATGCCACACCTGGAACCTCAGCACAGACGCCTCCAATGAAGATGAGGCGCTCAGACTGAAGGAGATGGCCGTACCCCTGCGTGATACACCGGAGGTTGCATAGACGTCTGCCAGGGGCCATGCCACCTGCCCCTTTTCCTCTCCCCCATCTTTCCATTTTCTTTCGTTTGGGGACTAATCACAGGTGGTGCTATCTATTCAAGAATAATTAACTATGAACCTCAGCCTCCAACCTCATTTGAGATAATAGCTTCAAAATCTTTGCTAGATCCCAAAGTAAGGTTTAAAAATGAACTAGTGTTAAGCTTTGACTTTTCTTGCCTCCCCTATCCCTAGTTCATGAAGGACTTGTAAGGCGGGCCAGCAAAATAGGAAGGGGGAGAGAGGTCTAGCTAATCTCCAGACTGGATAATCAGGCTCTAGATGCTGGAGTTGATAAGAATAAGAAGAAGCAAATCCTTGGGAGAAGACTAATAAAATAACCCTAAAGAGAAGTGAAGCCAGGGAAGGTTGAAGGAGTGGATTTAGAACTAAACTTATCGTAGTTATACTTTTTAAAAGCCAGAGGGAAAGAACAGTGTGAGAATCTAGGTCACGGGTCCTCAAACTTTTTAAACAGGGGCCTAGTTCACTGTCCCTCAGACCATTGGAGGGCCGGACTATAGTTTAAAAA
>NW_022103920.1:83771663-83773479 GCF_000313985.2 Echinops telfairi
GCCCTAAACAGAGGAGAGGCGCAGGTGGTAACTGCAGGCTGCTTCCTTGCCCCTTGGATGCTGAGCCTCCCTGATGCTGTTGGCCTGGGGACGGGATGATGAAAAGAGGGCCCTTAAACAATAGCCCCTCACTTCCAAGACTCTGTCCCAAGGGGCACTCCTGGCCCAGCCCCTGGTGATCTTCCTTACACCAGTTCTCACAAATGACAAAGAAGTTTTCAAGAGAGAATTCCTGAAAGTAATTGAGTCATGATTGGCACTCCCTGAACTGTTCGGAGCTGACAACACACAGGCATGGCAGCATATGCCTCTTCCAAGTGGCATCTCATTTCTCAGAGGTGACTTTCTATTGCTTCACAGAGGCTGGCACATTGACTCGGGAAGCCTACCGGGAGTCGCACCTGGTGCCCGACTGCAGCAGACAGCTGCCTAGTTAAGGCAAATTTTACAGTTAAATTGCATTCTGCCTGGGAATTGGAAACTACTGCAGAGGACAAATGCAAATGAGATCCCAGTTCAGGGTAGGAATTTGATAAGAGACAGCCCTGAGACAAAGCCTGAAGTCTCGGGGGTTTGTCTTCAACTATTGTTTGGGGATGTTCCAAAGGGCTTCAGGAGAGGGCTGAGGTGGCTGGGAGTAGCAGCAAGAATAGGCACCCACTGTCCCTAGTGACACAAACATCAGGCTTCCCTGCGTCAAATACTGGCTCCACGCTCATCAGCTGGTAACCGTGAGTTAGTTCCTTTAAGTCTCAGAGCCTCAATGTCCACATCCCTGCAAGAGCTAAATTAGACTACTTTGGGAGGCCCTGGTGGGGCAAGAGGTTAACTTGCTTTGCCCATAACCGAAAGGGTGGAGGTTTGAATCCACACACAGAGCCCTCGTGGTGCAGTGGTTACACATTGAGCTGCAATCTTGCACGGTCGGCAGTTCGAAACCACCAGCAGCTCTGAGGGAGGCAGACTGGACCTTCTACTCACGAAACAGTCCCAGTCTTGGACACCCACAGGGGGTCGCTATGAGTCCGCCTCCACTCGATGGCAGTGAGCTCGGTTGTTTTGTTTCGAGGTGTAGGGAGCCCTGGAGTTCTCCTTCTGGGATGTGGAGCATAGGTCCAGTGGGACATGGATGGGGTCGCCGGAGCCAATGGCAACGGGCTGGCCATTGCTCTTTGCTCATTTTGGATGCGCCTTGCATGTTTCATCATTGCCGTCATTAGTATTAACAAAGGATACACGTGAAAACCAGAGTCCAGTGCTTGACATACGATAAGTCTTCAATCAATACTAGCAATTTTATCATTGCCATTGTTTATTAATTCTGGGACCTTGGGCAAGTCACTTAACCTCCTAGTGCCCTTTTCTCTATCCCTCAAGTGGCTGTCAAAATGAAAAAGAAATCTGTGGTATTTGACCCATGACAGGCACTTTGTGAGCAGCAGCTATCGCTATTATTCTTATTATTATTTTAAGAAGCCAGGTATTAGCAAGCTTGTTTCGCTGACAGCAGGCTGGTGGGTGGTTTCCTGCTTAGGCTCCCTGGGAAGCCAAACCGAAAACCAAACTCATGCCATCAAATTGATTCTGACCCTGCAGGACGGGGTAGAAACTGCCCCTGCAGGCTTCTGAGACAGTGGCCCGCTATTGGGGTACGAAGCCTCCTCTTTGTCCTGAGCAGTGGCTGGTGGTTTTGAATGGCTGTCCCTGTGGTGCGTGTGAATTGCTGAGGAGGAGGCTCTGGAACACGGTCGTCTCCATCAAAGAGAGCGGTTATTGTTAAGCAAGTGGGGACTCAACACTTGGAGACGCACAGGAC
>NW_022103920.1:83774467-83775858 GCF_000313985.2 Echinops telfairi
AGCATAACCCAGGAATGAGCCTTTGTCAATCTTCCCCAAAGTCCGTTAAAAAGAGTGGCCCCCACAGTCCAGCAGGTCACCCAGAGAAGTGTCAGTAGAAAGCCCCCGGTGTGTGTGTGTGTGTGTGTGGCCGAGCCCGCTCCCTTGACGCCCGCAGTGAGGAGAGCTGGCCTGGAGAGCCTGTTCTGCTTCGTCTGTGCATTGGCCAAACTGCAACGGGAAGGGAGGGCCGTTTGCTTTCCTCCCACAACAGGAATTCTCGGAAAATCGATTCTCCCTCATTGACAATGCATGCTAAGTGATTGAAAGGCCATTAAACCCATTAATGGGGTGCTCTTTAAATAAAATAAGACCCTAAAAAGGATCTTAGACTTGGCAAAGTCAGTAGAGCTGAGAGCGTGCTGGGCCTGCCCAGGGGACCGGTAAATAGAACAGAACAACCGTGGGGAGCAGGGGGTGGGGGACATGCAGACCGAGGCGAGGGGGCAGGAGCAATGACGAGAACTGTACTGCACGGACCAGTGGTGCCAGACAAGCTTAATGGCTCCCATTTTATTTTTGACAGGATTTACCAAACGAGTAGATGAAGGGAAGTTTGCATCTTGATTTCAGTTAAGCAGTTGGCATGCATCCCCTCAAATTTCATGCACAAAATTAATTCAAATTGTCTTGGAGAGAGGCACGATCACATGGGCTGAAACTTGGCGGGCACTCTGTAAGCAGCAGAGGGGGAAGGCGGCCCCCTGTGGCCAGCCCAGTGGCACAGTTTCATTTCAGTGCCTGTTAGAAATGGGGGCTTCTCATTCTCCAGCTCCCCCACCTTCTTAAGACCAGAACACATGGCCAGAGTTCATTCTGCCTCCTAGGCGACGCTGTAGGACAGAGGAGAGCGGCCCCACGGGGTTTCTGAGGCTGGCAATCGTCACAGCGACTCCCGCATCTTTCTCCTGCAGAGCTGTTGGGGGGTGGAACTGCCAACCTTCTGGTTAGTGGTTGAGTGCTGAACTACTTACGTCACCCAGAGTGCTCTCTTACAACAACAACAACAACAATCACAAGTATTAGCTGATCACACACCATGTGTCAGACACTTTATCGCATTGAGACCCTTTGTTCTTTCCCCCTGGGTAGCTCGCTTACTCCCCAGCTTCGTGGTCAGCGGTTAGCCAGCTGTGAGAAAGCGCCGTGGGCGCCGTGGGATGCTATGGGGGAGGGGTCAGTGGGCTCCAGCCCACCGGTTCCTTCAAGGGTGGATGGCGTGGCAGCGCATGTCTGTGAAGATGGCCATCTTGGGAACCCGATGGGGGCAGTTCTACCCCGACTTCTAGGCTTCCCGTTTGTTTTGGGTCTGGTCAGCTGTGCTGACGGCCTCCCTGGGGGTGCGGGGGTCC
>NW_022103920.1:83777008-83778189 GCF_000313985.2 Echinops telfairi
AGACATTGAGTTGCTATAGCAAAGAAAAATTAGGCATCTAGGATTGCAGCGGCATTAGCTCAATGGTGTCTCACAGAAATGAGATCAAATACAGATGAGGAAACAGGCACAGAATGGTGGCGTAATTGGTGGAGGCAGGAGGAACTCAGGCGGCACCTTGTTCTCTATTGAAATTTTGTGCTCAGTGGAGGATGGGAGGGTGGAAGCCTGGTTCTACGAGATGGACTGACCCAGTGTCTCCAACTGTGGGCTCACACTACCACCACTGTTAGACTGGCACCGGGCCAGGCGGTGTTTCTTTCTGTTGTATACAGGGGCACCATGAACCGGAACCGACCAGATGGCACGGAACAGCAACACGAGTCCACCACCATCACCAACAGCAGTTAGTTGCATTTCCTTGTGGATCACCTCTGCTCCCTGTTGCCCTCGTGGATGAAGTGCGGACAGTGGCTCGGCATTGGCAAGAAAGAGGTGCTTTGGGGAAGGAAGCAAGCTCCATGAAGCGCTGCTTGTTTTTACAATGCCACCTCATTCGTGCAGGCCTTCTCTGATTTATCTGGAGCATGCATCTGGAACCTAGTGTGGGTCAGCACTGAGAAGCCTACGCTAACTCGGGTCCAGCTTCTGCTCCCTGAGCCTGGTGAAGGGACACACACACACACACACACACACACACACACACACACACACAGCAGTAGCTACTCGGCTGTTTCTATTTAAAGTCTGTTCTGAACACATATCCCTTCTTGATCCTTCTAAATTACCATTTAACTTAATTTTAGCATTTTTACTGGATTCAAAGTTTAATATTTGAGTTTTTCAAAATCAATGAGCTCAATTTACATATATATAGTCAATTGAGTTTTGACAAAGGCAAAGCAATTCAATTAGAAAAGGATAATTTTTTTCAACAAATGGTGCTGAAATAACTGGCTCTCTCTACTAGAGAAAACGAATTTACACCATTCCCCAAACTTAATTGAAATGGCTCATACACATACATGTAAAAACTGAAAACCTAAGATTTATAGAGGAAACCGTAAAGGGAACACCTTTGAAAAAAATCTTCTTGACCTTGCCATGGGTCAAGTTTTCTTCGGACACAAAGCAGCTGTTTGGGGGCAAGCACAGCCAGAATGCGGATGGCGAGGCTCCCTCTCACTTTGAACTTGTGGTCA
>NW_022103920.1:83778615-83782262 GCF_000313985.2 Echinops telfairi
TTTTGATTCTTTCAAAGAAACCACCAAAAAAACCCCAACAATCAGCAGCTTTTCAAATATAGATCCACAAAACATTGTTTCAGACCAAGAGTTTCTTCAGACTATGTACAGAAAATCGTATCATTCAATAAAAGATGACAACCCCAGTTTTAAAAATTGCCTCCACCCACCAAACAGGACAGAAACAGCATAGAGGAAACCATATAAATGGCCAGCACGTGTGTGAAGAGCTGACTACATTACCTGTCATCAGGGAAATGGACGTTCAAGCTCCTATGAGATCCCACTTCGTTCCCTGGAGAAAGGGCCACCTTGGAAAAGACTAGCAATGTCAACTATTGGCTAAGTATGAGGGGGCTTCGAACAATTCATGGAAAACTTCATGATCTTTTCATTCCCTTTCCCATAAGCCTATGGAAGCCCCTTTATATAGGAACCAACCGAAACGCTCCTACATTGTTGGGAGAACATAATGGGTAACTTCTTAGAATGTGAAACATCCCTTTACCATATTATCCAACAATCCCACTCCCAGGTCAGGAATCAATAAAAATAAAAATATAAGGCTCCCACCCCCCAAATATGCTCGCATAAAATTTGTACATGAATCATGGCCCCATTAGCTTCATTTACTGTAGCTAAAAACTGAAAACAACTCAAACGGCCATCAATGGCAATGTGACTAAACAACTTCTAGTTTATCCTCTGCTGGAATACGCCCATTTCATAAAAACAAAGAAGACTGGTGTATGCAGCAACATAAATGAATCCCAGATAGACTATGCTGCTCACAAGAAGTCAGACGCCCAACACGAGGCATGATTCTGTGTATATTAAATTACATAAAGAGCCAAATTAACCCATTAGTGGCAGCTCATGGAGCAATAATTTTGGGGAGTAGAGAAACTGACTATAAAGACTCACAGGAAAACTCTCTTTCTTGATTACAGTTTGGGTTACATGGGTGTACACACGTGTTAAAACGCATTCAGCTATGTACTTAGAAGAGGCTTTCGACCGTATGCAACTGTACTTCAGTAAAATGGATTAAAAGTGGAAAAATTAAGTAAAAATAATTTAAAACATTTTTACAAATTTTTATCAAAGTTTGAAAAATATATAAACTATTTCATTTTTAACCTGATTTTCTCATAAACGAATAAAATATTTTGGGGGAGACTCCCTGCCCCTCATGTCCGAGTTCTTCCTGTAATCTAAGGCTTTGTGGAGCAGCGCAGACCAGTGCACATTTCTAGAGCTCATAGCTTTCCCTGAGCGAAGCTTTCTTGTGTAAATGTCTCCACAAACAACTTCCTTCTTCTTTTCTGTCTGTTGTTTGAGTAGCTCTATTTGGTTTGTTGTTGTTGTTCGTTCTATTGCACATATCGTGAGCATCCTTTCTTAGTGCCTGTCATATAGTCACATCACTACGCCTCACTTCCTATATGACATTCTACACTTAGGACGATAGGACCATAACTACGGTACAACTCTTTCGTCTATTCACAAGGTAAAGTTAGCAGTAATAAGTGCCAAGGTGTGAGGTGAGAATCCTACTGACTTTGATGGTTAAGGCTGTTTGTCAACTCCACGGGGCCATGATTCTCAGTGGTTTGGCAGAGATATAGCATGATGTAATTTGGCAGTATGTAATTATATAGTCATCCTCCAGAGATAATGTGATGTGGTCATCCTCTGCTTTTGCATAATGCCCGTTTTCACAAAACAATCTGGCCTTTGAAACCTAGACACGTCAATAGGTGAGGAGTGAGGGTCTGTTTTTATTCAATCCCTCTCCAGGTCTTGGCTCGTAGAAACTTTTCCCTAAGTTCCCTTGTTGCAATTGATTCCAGGTGCCCTTGAGCCAGTTCTGACCCCCGTGTGCAACAGAACAAAGTACCACCCAGCCTGCCCTGTGCTGCATTGTTCTATCTGAGCTCATTGTTGCAGCCACCGCGTGAGTCCGTCTTGTTGAGAGCCTTCCTCTTCCTTGTGGCCTCTCTGCTTTACCAAGGATGATTTCATTCTCCAGAGCTGCTCTCTCCTGAAAGCATGCCCCAAACACGTGAGACGCAGTTTAACCAACCGTGCCTTTAAGGAGTATGCTGGCTGTATTTCTTCCAAGACAGATCTGCGTGGTTTTTTGGCAGTCCACGGGACGTTCATTAGTCTTTGCCGGCACCACAATACAAGTGCAGCCTTTTTTTCTCCTTAGGTCTTCCTTCTTCAACGTCCAACTTTCACATGCATACGAAGCGATTGAAAGCACCATGGCTTGCATCAAGCGAACCTCAGTCCTCAAAGAAACCCCCTTGCTTTTAAGCACTCCACAGAGGCCTTGTGCACAGATGTACCCAATGCAGTTCATCATGGATGCTTTCGGTAAGTCAAAGCCCAAACTTTCACGCAATCGACAGCAATATTTACTGAGCACACATCATCTATCAGATGTTGTGAATGGTGTGGCGGGGTAGACAGACACTTAGGAAAGAATCAGGGGTAAGTGGGCCAGGACCAGGCAACAGCTATGAGGGCTTTATTTCACAGGGAGGGGGTTAGATTTCAGGGCCACTCGATCCAGGAACAGACACCTGAGTTCAGTCTTGAAGGATAGGATGGCAGAAGGCGGATGAAATACTGGTGGAAAGAGATAGCGAGCATTTCAGGCAAAGCAGAGCACATACAGAAAAGAAAAAAGTAACCCTTGCATGCTGTTGGAATTCCTGCCTTACGTGCTACGTGGTCTACGTGCTACGTGGTTTACGTGCTACGTGGTTTACGTGCTACGTGGTTTACGTGCTACGTGGTCTACGTGCTGCACAGCTGGGCTCCTCAGCTCTGTTTCAGGGTTCTCACGGGCAAGGATGCTTGCCACGTCCCTGGGTTTCCTGGAATCCCTAGCTGTGGCTGGTACTACAGGAAGAGCAGCTCCTGGGTAGATATTTGAAAGGTAAGGGAAAGGTTTGCAGGGACAGGCTCCTTTAAGAGGAATGAAACGTTTGTCCCCGTGTACAGATGGCTCCGTTCTTGCCTTGAAATGAAGAGTGAACAGACGATCAATAGCTTCTTGTTTCGGGCCTGGGTGTGGTAACATCCAGGCCATTAATAGGCTGTTGGGCCCGTTCCATGAAACATTTGTTTCCCGAACCTGTACTGTACCATTTCCGAGGTACTTGGCTTCCTCTCCACCCGTTTGAGCACCCTCGGGGAAAAAGGGCTCTCTCTTTCTCTGTTTTGGAGCAGGGTAATGTGTGTCAATTTGGCTGGGCTTAATCAGGCAATTGTGCACCTTTAGAAGGTATGGAGAAATATTTCTCTGTGGTCAGATTGACCCATAATGTACATCTGCTCTCTTGACCAGACTCCAGCAATCTGCCCTCGCTTCGCTGCGAATTCCACAACCTGTTCCTGGCTGGAGTCCCAACCCAAAGAAGAGGTCTCCGTGTGGCCAGCCGGTGGGTTTTCTGGCGGCCCAGAAGCACCAGAGGGAACAGGGAAGAGGCTCAGAATTTATGGGCCCCCCAGTTTCAGGTCATCCCCAGGAAACATACTCAGAGCTCAGCAGGGACCCAGAGGAAAAGGAAAAGAGGATTTACCTACAGAGAAGATGTGTTCTCTGCTCCAGAGATGTTTTAACTGGAAACAAT
>NW_022103920.1:83782381-83783569 GCF_000313985.2 Echinops telfairi
GCCACAGCAAGAGGAGTGGCAGGACCGAGTCCACTCAGCTTCCTGGAGGATTTCATTTCCAAAGATCTTCCAAAGGTATCCAGCATTCCATGGCTTCTCACTTCCCTCTGTCCCACCCCTTTCCCAGCTGCCACCCCTGCTCACCTGGACCATGGCCGCAGCCTCCTGCCTAGTCTCCCTGCTTCTGCTCCTGCCATGTCAAAGTCCATTGTCCACACAGGTGCCAGGATTTGGCCCTCGAAATCAGTCAGATCACATCATATGTTGGCTCAAAACGCTCCAACAGCTTTTCACCTCACTCAGAATAAAAGTCAACATCCTCACCTTAGTCATTAATCCTGTCCCTGATGGCAACACGTTCTTCTCTCCTCATTATTCACTCTGCTCCATCTATGCGATTTCTTTTTTTCTGGAATATTCCTCCTCCAAGATGTCTATATCCCCTGGCTCTTGGCTCAGCTGGCATGTGAAATCATTCCCTCATCTTCTCCAGGTCTTTGTTCACATGTTGTCTTATCTACGAGGCTCTCTTTGTCTTTCTTATTTGAAACTGTACTCATGAACATCCAGAACTTCTCCCGCCACCTCCCTGCTTATTTTCAGTAATATTTATTACCCGCCGACATATGAAATATTTAATTTTTTCAAAAGCTCACCTTAAAAGATGTGGTGGCTCCTGTTCACGGCTTGGTCCTCGATGCCTTCAACAGTGCCAGACCCACGGCTGGCGCTCAGTAAATGAAAGGGGAAGGAAAGAATGGCTGAGAGAAAATTGAGTTCAGACGAATAGGAGAGGTGAGAGAAAAGTCTTAACATGTACAAAGATACAACCAACGAGAGAGTCTGAGAACCAAGAAACGTGCTGGACTTATCCTTCCAAATCAAACCAAGCTCACTGCCATCAGTCAGTTCCAACCCATGGTGACCCCATAGGACCAGGTACACCTGTCCCCGTGGATTTCCACGACTGTGAATCTCTACGAGAGTGGAAAGCCTTCTCTTTCTCCTTCAGAGCAGCTTGTGGTGAACAACTGCTGACCTTTCAGTTAAATGCCCGCTCTGCCAAACGGGTTCCCTGAACCTAATCTTAGGTGGTGCACAGTAGCCAGGCCAGGAACTCGTGTACGAGAGGATAGGAGGGAGATAGTTAGAGACCTAAAGTCAGCATTCCAGTGGAAGAAGTGCTCC
>NW_022103920.1:83784144-83785653 GCF_000313985.2 Echinops telfairi
AAATGAAGCAAAGCCGAGGGAAGTAAAGCCTTCAGGACCCCCATTTGCTGATGAGTCACCACTCAAAATCAGAAGAAACAGCTGCAAAAATATACTCATAATTGGAATGGGAAGTATATGAAGTGTGACTCTAGAAAATTTGGAAGACATCAGAAATGAAATGGGATGCATAAGATCAATATCCTCGGTGTTTTAATGAGCTGAGATGGACTGATATCGGCCATTGTGAATCAGAAAACAATCTGATTTACTGTGCTGGGAATGACACAGTACAGCGGAACGGCATCGCACTCATCATCAAAAAGGACATTTCCAGGTCTGTCTTTAAATACCATGCTGTCTGTGATAAGATTAAATCTTTCCTCATTCAAGAAAATCCAATCAATGCAACTGTTCTTCAAATTAATGCACCAGCCACAAAAGCTAGTGATGAAGAAATTGAAGAATTCTACCAGTGCTTTCAGTTTGAAATTGATCAAATGCTCCATGAAGATGCATCGATGAGTATTGGTGATTGGGATGCACAACTTGGAAACAGAGAGGAAGGGACAGTCGTTGGAGAATATGGTCTTGGTGACAGAAACGAGGCTGGAGATCACATGGTAGAATTTTGAAAGACCAATGACTTGTTTATAGCAAATACCTTTCTCATCAACACAAACAGCAACTATACCCTTGGACTTCTTCAGATGGAACGCACAAAAGTCACACTGATTACATCTGTGGAAAGAGACAATAGAGAAACTCAATAGCAGTGGCTAAAACCAAGCCGTGGGCTGACTGTGAAGTAGACCACCAATTGCTCATATGCAGGCTCAGGTCGAAGCTGAAGAAAATTAAAACAAGTCCATGAGAGCCAAAATAAGAGGTTGAGTCTATCCCACCAGAATTTTGAGAACATCTCAAGAACAGACTTGCGGCATTGAACACCAATGACCAAAGAACCTGCTGAGCTGTGGGAGAACACCAAGACGTCATTCCTGAAGGAAGAAAAAGGTCCCTCCGAAGACAGGAAAGAAAGAAAAGATCAAAGTGGCTGTCAGAAGAGAGTCTGAACCTTGCTCTTGATCATAGAGTAGGTAAAAGAAATTAAGAAATTATGAAGTCAAAGAATTGAACCGAAAATGTCAAAGGGTAGCTCAAGAAGACAAAGTAAAACATCATGAAATGAGTAAAGACCTAGAGTTAGAAAACCAAACTGGAAGAACACACTAAGCATATTTTAAATTGAAAGAACTCAAGCAAATATTCAAATCTCGTGTTGCAAGACTGAAGATTTTATGGGCAAGAATATTGAATGACGCAAGAAGCATCAAGAGAAGATAGAAGAATACATTGAGTCATTGTACCCAAAATAAACAAATAAATAATAAATGACATTCCACCACTGAGCAAGAATCAATGGTACTGAAAGAAGTCCAAGCTGCACTGAAGCATTGTCCAAAATCAAGGCTCCAAGAATTGATGGAAAAATCAATTGAAATGTTTCAACAAGCTGAAGAAGCACTG
>NW_022103920.1:83786690-83787862 GCF_000313985.2 Echinops telfairi
AAAAAAAAGAGAGAGAGAATCAATGAGTTTGAATTATGGTGCTGGTAAAGAATATTGACAGTACCTTGGACTTCCAAGAGAACAAAAAGTCTGTCTTGGAAGAAGAGGCAAGGATGGCGAGACTTCATCTCATATACTGTCGGCATGTTGTCAGGAGAGACCAGTCCCTGGGGAAAGAGATCACGCTGGGTAAAGCAGAGGGACAGCAAAGATGAGGAGGGTCCTAGAGAAAATGGATTTATTGACACCGTGGCTGCAGCAGCGGGCTCAAACATAAGACGTGTGAGGACGGCGCAGGACCGGGCAGAACATACTCAATGGCACCTACCCAAAAAACCTGGTTATCTGCTCTGTACCCTCACTCTGGGCAGAGCCAGAAGACCCCAAAACAAACCAGGCATCTCTCTTTGACAGTTCCCACGTATTTCCTCGTGGCAGATAAGAGAAATACACACTTGCCAGAAATCCAAGGTGGCACGTGACAGGTGCTGAGGTCACTGGTGCTGGGGATCAAGGAGAACTCACCAGCCAGGCGGCATCAGAGGCAGAGCTTGTACACTGCGTTTGTCCCAGAGTCCAGCATGTGGGACATAGGGACGCTGAGCTGGGAGAGGGCCATTGTAAAGTAGAGAGGAGCACATTTCATGCTAGCCCCTCTTGCTCATGAACTTGGCTTCCTTTCTCAGGGAAGAAGTTGACAGAAACGTTGTCAAATAATTGTCAGATCTTGAGTAATCTGACACCATAAGGGTTAGTGTTAAGTGAACTAGCAGGGACTCATCCACGGCGGGTGGGATTAGAAACCGACACAGCCACTTTAGAAAGCAGTTTGGAACTACCTAGTCCTGTTACCACCACCAGTTGGCATTGAGTCGATTCTGGGGCCTGGAGATCCTGTGTGTCTCAGAGTCACATGGGCTCCAGAGCGGTTTCAACAGCTGGGTTTTGGGAGAAGTAGATCGCCAGATGTGTCGTCCAAGGTGCCTCTTGGTGGACCTGAACATTCAGCCTCTTGGTTAGTAGTTGAGCCCGTTAACTATTTGCACCACCCAGAGATTGCACACATACCTGACAACTGAGCAGTTCCCCGCCTGACTGGACTCTCTGGAGGATCTATTCACACGTGAACCTGAAGAGACAAGTAAGAATGGTCCCTTGAAACAGAGTGCCAG
>NW_022103920.1:83788996-83792759 GCF_000313985.2 Echinops telfairi
GTTCATCAGTAAGTGCCCAGAGGCACCCCATTCCACCTAGAATTCCCCTGCCTGAAGACACTTGGCATTCTTATTTTGTGAGATGGCAAATCTAGTCCCTGTTGTTTTGTTTTGCTGCCGTCATATGACACCACAGTCTTGTCCTATCTTCCGTGTTTTAACTCTCTTTTTCCTGGGTCTAGGAGGTTCTAAGCACAGGCACCCTGGGTCCACGGGAAGTGCTCCACTGCTCGCTCTTCTTCTTGATGAGAGTTCCCACCTCCTAGTCTTTGGGATTAGCTCTTTATTTTGGTCTAGTAGGACAGCAGAAATGGCCAATCCTTTTGGTGGACCACAGCCACCCTCTGTGGGTTTCCAAGACTTAACTGCTTATGGGAGTAGAAAGCCCAGTCTTTCTCCCATGAGTTGCTAGTGGCTTTGAACTGCCAACCATGCGGATCACAGCCCAATCCGTAACCATTACACCACCAAGCCTCCTATTATTTGTATAGTCACACACAATTTTTTCTTTTTAAAAATTAATTAATTAAAATTTTTTCCCCACACACAATTTTTTTTCATGGGAGTTACAAGACCATGGCCACAAGAACCATAGCAGAAGGGAGGGAGAACCGTAGAAAATCAATTCACTGCACCATAATACAACAAAATTATTATTTTTTAAAATTAAGGAAATGGTAAGTACACAGTTCTGAACTGGGAAGGAAAATGAGATACTAGTGACTACATTGGCACTATTCTACATCTTGAGTTGGATGGTAGAACATGATTATTTTTCATCTTTATTGCTTTGCTTCAAAACTTGCATTCCATTTTCATTTTTAAAACTTTTTATTGTGAACTGGATGAAGGTCTACAGAGTAGATCATCATTCTCACATCCAACAACTCAGACACATTTTGTTTCAATTCATCCATTGCCAGCCCTTCAATGAAGCATCACTTACCCCAATTATTCCCTGTGCTTCCTGCTCCCGCTCCTTCTTTTGGAATAACCCTCAGAGCTTTGTTCTTGGGTGGGATTTTTTTCCTGAGTGGGAATTTTGACGCAGACAAGCATGAGTGTGAGGCCCGTAGCCCAGTGTCCAGTAGAATATTGTGTGTGTGTGTGTGTGTGTGTGTGTGTGTGTGTGTGTGTGTAGGGGGCGGGGGAGGGTACTTCGTTTCTCCAACTGCTAATAACTATACGAGGGTTTATTGGGTGCTAGGTATAGTGCTAAGTACTTCACATCCACTTTTTCAGTTAAAGGAACCCTGATGAGGCAGTGGGTGAAGCATTTGAATGATACCTGAAAGGTTGGCAGTTCAAACCCACCAGTCGAGCCGTAGAAGAAAGACGAGGCTGTCTGCCTCTGTAAAGACTTACAGCAGTTTCCCCAAGTGCACAATGCTGCCCCCTGAAGGGCACGAGAAGGATCCCAGGGGTCTGTAAAAGCAGATATTGACACTTTATCATGGATGATGGGCCACAAATGTTTTTAATTGCCAGTGGGGCACTGAGTGATTTTTTTTTTCCTGAAAAGGAGACTGTATTCCAAGTCAGCTTAGGAACCTGACAGTCTCAGAAACCATGTGGAGCAGTTTTAGTCTGTCCCTTATAGGGTCACCCCCACTTGGAATTAACCGAATGGCAGGACATTTTCTCAGTTACCTCTTACAAAATCTCTCTTACATGGGTAGGGTTATCCCTCTTTTACATTATCTCATGAAGCTGAGGCTGAGTGAACCCAAGTAAACACAGCTTCTTAAGACATGACAAGATATTAATTTCTAAATTATCAAGGGTTCATGAGGGAAGGGGGAGCAGGGAGGGAGGGGGAAAATGAGCTGATGCCAAGGGCTCAAGTGGAGAGCAAATGTTTTGAGAATGATGTTGGCAACAAATGTGCTTTACACAATTGATCTATGTATTGTGATGAATTCTATGAGCCCCAATAAATTGATTAATTAAAAAAAAGAAAAAAGAAAAAAGGCGAAAAACCATTGCTTCTGATCAATAAAATACAATCATAAAATGGGAAAAAAAAATTTATGTCCATAGGTTAAAAATATATTTTAAGCTTAAAATAATCAATCAGTAAGTACTTAGGATTCAACATTAGGTTGAATGACGCAAAATTACCAAGCTCGTTTTTTGAACATACAAAAGAATGCAAAGGAGCAGCGTTATTCTTCTCTCCATGAGCCTGAGGGAGCAAGGCAGTGCTTGTTTTAGATATCAAAACTGAAAGGCTGCGTAATTGAAGGTAGCAGTCAGAGCCTAGGCACAAAGTAACAAGGAGCATGTATCTTAGATGTACTGTATAGGGAGTAACTTTTGGACCCAGTTGATAAAGATGCATTAGTTACAATGATCTCCATGTAGATGAAGAATGTTTTACATTCATCAAAGGAATTCTGATATCGTTCACATCAAGAAGGATACCATAATTGTCAAGCAGTTTGGCTCCTTACCAAAATGTTTGTTGTTTGAGCACTCCAGTCAAACTCTGTGGGAGAAATCCTATAGGGCATTCTGTAGGGTTGCTGTATTTTGGAACTATCTCAATGGGAAGTCAGAATACAGGGAGGTTTATTGGCTAACAGTTTTTAACATGACAAAGTAATAAACCTTGGTGTGTGGTACCTGTCTGTTAGAAACATTGCCTCAACATAGCCTGTTTCTGCTGGGACCCATAGGTGATATTATACTGGGGAACAAAATGTGCCAAGAGAGACATAGAAGGCAGTTATTAATTTTGAGTAAGGATGCATTTTTCAAGATGACTAAAAATTAAAAGAAAATGAAGACCAGGAAGAAAGTCAATTCTAAAAACATACCGGTGACGGGCTGATGGCTCACAACAGTGTGCTCCTCAGTAAATCATAAGGATGTTGAAGGAGACAACTTTTCATTCTACACCTGCTCTTCACTTATCAACCTTACCTGACATTTATCATTTATAATAATTGTTCAAAAGAAACTGCTATCCAACTACTCTGTTCATTAACCACATATGTTTGGAATAACACCTGCTGAGGTGCAAGGTGAGAATGGCTCTGGTGGCAATAGGTAGTTTGGTTATGTGTTCATCCTCTGTTTTCACGTAACACCTATTTTTGAAAAATAGATCTGGTTTTTGGAAACTGACAATGTCACTAGGTGAGGTGTCAGTGCAGTATGCATGACGTTGCCATTCGTTAGGAGTCAGTGTGATAGTACAGACCTCATAGTAAAAACTCCCAACTTAATGGGTGTAATTTCTATGTGTATTAGGGCATTATCTCTTTGGATCCCTTCCCTAAAACTCTGTGGTATGGGTCCTTTTGTCATCCTTTCATAGATCTAGAGTAAGTTGATGCTTATATACTTGGAGAATCTCATTCAAAGTTACATTGCAAGAAATGGCCACAGTTAAGGTTTACCCGATTTTTAACTAATGATGTATTACCTGTATGACTTTATTGCTGCTGTTGAAAATGTACAAATATAACATAGACCAATTCAACCTTTTTCTACATGTACAATCTTGTGACACTGTATGCCTTCTTCACTGTGTGCAACTGCCTGTAACCCCCTTTTGTTCTCTTTGGACCACTCTCTAGCAGCAGAATTTTGCTGTGTACGTTTCAGTCTCTGTCTTATTTCCTAGACACTGGTTCGTCGTCGCTACAGTTTGAACAATTCACAGGCTATTTTTTCCACGTGGTAGATGCTTAATAAATATGATTCAATAAATCGCTGTTGTAAAACAAAGGTTACTAGTCAGATACAATGCACAATC
>NW_022103920.1:83793532-83799690 GCF_000313985.2 Echinops telfairi
TGTGCTTGACACAATGGATGGATGTATGGATTGTGATAAGAATTGTATGAGCCCCCAATAAAATGATTTAAAAAAACAAACACCCCAAACTGGAAATGCAATGCTTCCAAAAATATCTTGGCTTTCCACTCCCCCACTTGGCAGGAGAGCATGCATCCCAGCCTGATCTGGCTACTGTGGAGGCAGCACTTCTGTGGGGTCCGTGCAGATGTGGCTCCTCGGTGGGATAGGGTCTGTGGGTGTCTGGGACACCTGCAAGGGTGTGGAGTAGGGGGAAGTGATTAGGGAAGTGGCCCGAGGACGCTTTGATCAACTTTAACTACAGCAGTTTAGCTGGCTGCTTTCTCATTAGAAATGTGGGGACCACTCTTAATGCCCCCATGGGCCTCTCCTCTGGCTGATAAAATCTCTCCATCTGTCGCCATCAACCGATCCCTCCAACTTCTTAAAAGCTCAATCAGAGCCTTTGCCTTACTTAACTAGGAGAGAGCTGGTGGGGCGGGCGCTTAGGTTAAATGCTTCGAATTTCTGCTGGCCTCAGCAGGGTGGTTTCTGGAACTCAATGGCTTTGGCATTGGATTACACCAACCCCCGCCCCTATCTTCCCCCCCACCTCCCCCTTAAGCAAACGGGCTCCTGAGATCCCTTTTAATTGATTCATCTCTCGTGCTTGGCAATTGCATGTATTTAGAAGGTGGGAGGATTTGGATCTCATGGAATGGAACTACTTTGCCATTTGGGAGAAGAGCAACCTCCCAGGCGTGTGGGGTGCCGGGCAAACATGCCCTGCCTTCCCTAGGGGTGGACCTTTGGCTGGTGAGTCCAGCATCCATTGCAGTTACAGCAGAGCAACCGCTTGTTTAGTTTTGATCATTTGTAGGCATTCCGCAGTTTCCCCCTTTTGCCTCAGAGAAAAGAAAGGGAGCCACCACGTATAGAAAGTTTTTGCTTTTGCATTTGCCTTTAATAGATATTATTTTGTTAAATTCAATCCTCCTGACATCACTACAGGGCAAGCATTAGACTCTATAGCACAGGCGGGAAAACGGGGCTAAGAGAGGGTTCTTCTCAAAGCTACTTAGTGGAGGAACAAGTGGGATTTGCACTCGGGTTGAGCTGGCTCCAAAGGCTTCCACTGTCCACACAGCTTCCCAAGCTTCACGGATTGGACCAAACTAGGCAACAAAGGCCCATGGGCTGAAAGGTAAATTGCAAGTGGGGTTTTTATTAATTAATTTATTTTTGGTTGTTGTTGTTGTTACTGGTTCATGTTGTGAATCATATATTTTTTTCCTCCGTAGAGCAATTTAATCTTTTTCTTCTCTGGTTCTATTTTTGGCGTGTCCTTGAGAGACGTGGAGAGTGGATCAGACTGCCTGAAAATAGCATCCTTTGCTTAGTTGTTGTAAGTGCAGTGAGCCATTGCTTAGAGTTATGGGAGTAGAGACCCCTCAACAAATGCCTTTCTGAGGGGAGGAAGGAAAGGGTGGCATTAAGGCTGTGCATAGGGTTGATGAGTTGCTCATGTGAAAACTACCCGGCACCCGTGTCAAGGCAGGGAGAATGTTGAGCTCTGAATTAAGGACACATTCTGTTCTGATGGCGTGACTTGTAGGTTCTGTTGGTTGTCACATTCTTTGTAGCCCAGGCACACACCTCCTGATAGCAGACCAGACACCTCGTGTACTCTACAAGCATTGAAATGGATAAGAGGGGTTACACTTCTGAGTCGTGGTATCACATAGATAAATCATTAATACGTACTATTAATGAGACCGTGTTGGGCTGGGCTCTTCAGAGAAACAAAAACTAGTGAAGCTTGTATATGCACATGAGAGGGCATGAAAATTTCATGGAAAAATGGAATGCAGAGATAATGGAATTTTCCCATGAGCTTTTTGAAGGCCCTCTCATGGATACAAAGAGAGCTATCTCAAGGAAATGGCTCATGTGGTTGCAGGGCCCGGCAAGTTCCAAGTACAAGGATTAGATATCAGGCTGGAAGCTTCTCCTGATTTGCATTGCTGCAGAGACTGGCAAACTCTAGATTGGCAGGCAAGATGACAGGCTACTGACTCGAAGGCTGCAAAGGCTAACAACTCCCAGGATAGGCCGGCAATATGGCAGGCCTCTGGATCAAGTCCAAAGGATCCAATGATACGGCAACTGCAAGATCCAGATTCAGTAAAACACAAGAGAGCTTTCTCAGGGAGTTCACACATATTGAAAGCAAGCCACACCCCTGAGGAAACTCCCTTTCAATTGATTGACTGTTCATAGCATGTCTCATCAGGGAGATTGTATCAAATCTCATCACGAGGGATAGCTACATCCATGCCAAATCATTGAGAATCATAGCCCAGCCAGGTTGACATACAACCTTAACGGTTACTATGACGATATGTAACTATATGACTATATAGTGATTGCTGACTTAAATTTTATGATTTTTATTTGATTGTAGGAGCCCTGGTGGTATAATGGGCTGCACATTGGGCTGCCAACCACAAGGTCAATAGTTCATAAACAGCGACCACTCCTGGGGAAAAAAGATGGCTTTTCACTCCCATAAAGATGTACAGTTTCAAAAACCCTCAGGGACAGACAGCTCTCCTCTGCCCTATAGGGTCACTATGAGTTGGATTCGACCTGATGGCAATGACTTTGCTGTTTTGGTAGGAAGTTTGTTTTGCTTGGTAGAATATGTGAATTGTGAGGTAGTTAGTTTATTGTGCCAACCTGGCTGATAAACACATGTGGGGTTAATTGAAGGGCAGAGAGATAAATGGCTCGGCGAGCTTCGTCTTTCGAATGCTGGGTCTCTTGCTTAGTGATGGTCGGGCCAGGGTGCAGCTGCTTTAGCCAGTTCCCTGATCCAGCTGGCAAGGCTCATTTCCTGCAAGACATCCACAAGGAGAAGCCACATGGACCTACCCCGATGCAGCCCTGGGTGCTGGAGCGGCGTGTGGAGGCCCCTGCCAGCGCTGAGATGCTTACACGTTCACTGACTCGGCTTTCCTCCTGCAGTCGGCATCATTGTGTTTGTTTTGTGAGATGGAGGAGGACTTTGTGGATTGGTGTTGGACATATGGGTTAATGTTGGACTTGTGGGCTTGGGCAGCACTGGGTTGGGATGTTTTCTTGATGTGCACTTACCCTTTATATAAAACTCTCTCTTATACATGAGTTTCTGTGGATTTGTTTCTCTAAAGTATCTAGACTAACACAATTGGGAAAGGTGTACTTTAAGTTCTTCTTTCCTTGTGACCTCTCTTCCCTTCTTTTTCCTACTCCAAATATATATATATAGCATTGGATATATTCATTGACTTATTCAACAAACACTGAGCCGCTGAGCCCCTTCTTCAAGCTCCTAGGACCTAGGTCCTGTGACCCCTGGATTTTTGTACTCAAGGAATCTAGTGAGGGAAGACATCCACTTACATAAATAATCATACCACTCTAAATCATACATAGAAAGTATATTGAGTTC
The DNA here is from genome assembly GCF_000313985.2 of Echinops telfairi. Classification (NCBI taxonomy): domain Eukaryota; kingdom Metazoa; phylum Chordata; class Mammalia; order Afrosoricida; family Tenrecidae; genus Echinops; species Echinops telfairi. The sequence goes on from NW_022103920.1 coordinate 83,797,026, forward strand.
AGGAGAGGAACCAGCTCTCTGTGGGTGGAGGAAAGGAGAGGGGGGCAAGGGAGGCTCTGGGATGGAGGATACACAGGGAGAGGAATGTGAGGTGTGGTCCACATACAAGTATGTGATATGCTTTGTTTCAAGATTGTAAATGGTAGGACAGGACCAAGGGACTGTGAGGGATGCAGGTGTAAGACAGGGAAAGCCAACAGAGTGGTATAATGTGATAATACCTTTATCAGACGAATGGTTTCATCACAATGTATGGGTCCTGTAAACGCCACTGTTCTATCCATCCACACAATAATTCCTGTTCTTAAAGTAAATAAAGTCACACAATATGTATGATTTAATACATTGATCTGAGATGTCTTCATATGAAACCAGGTTCATTCTTAGGTGCAATCAAGTGGCAGCCGTGACAAAATAGTGGTCTATAGCGCCGAGGAAAGAATGGTGAACTGGCAAAGGAAATGCTACCTGGAGTCTTCGTGGTCTTTCTTGTGGTAGGATTAAAAATATATATACTTAGTTCATGGAGTGTGTTAGACTGGGCTGACTAGAGAAACAAATCCATATATATATATATATATATATATATATATATATGAATATACGAAAGAGCTTTATATCAAAGCAATTGTATACTGAGAAAACATCTCAGCCCAGTCCAGATCAAGTCCGCAAATCCAATATTAGCCCATAAGTCTGATTCTAGTCCATTAATTCCTCTCCAGAGTCACGCAGCCATACTCGATGATGAAGAATGCAGGGCAATCAAAGGCCAGCGGGTCAAAAGTCTTGCGGATCCATTGGCAGTGGATGCATCTCCAGGGCTCTGGCTGCCATCAGCTTGGATCAAAGTGGCTTGTCAACAGGAAGACCAAGGCAGAGAGAGAGTGTGACCCACCTTCAGGGAGGAGAGGAGGTTCCCAGAATTCTCATGAGAAGGCCACGCCCACAAGGAAGCATCCTCAGGCTGTGACGTGATTGACAGGATGGCCTTCACCCCTTCACTCTTAATATCCTCAAGTTGACACGAGATTATGTAACGACCACATGGAAGCAGATGATTTCTGGACTTGAAATCCTGGGAAAGTAATTTCTACCCACTGTGTAACTGGTGGCATCTGGATTCGAGTGTTACTGAAATTCTTGTGTATTTTATTTCAATCTCTACCAGCAGCTCTTAAAAACCCTGTAGAGCACAGTTCTCCTCTGAAGCACATGGGACCTCCGCAAGTCAGAACCAATTCCATGGCAACATGATTACTTCTTAAATGACAATTCATTGGCCATATGAAAATCATCTAGGTGAAGTCTCCAGACCCAAATCTAATTTTGCATTAGTCACCACTACCACCGATGCAGCAAATTTATCAGCGACATCAACAGTTACCGCAGCCAGTGAGCGAGTCCCCCGTCTGAGGACCACGTGGAAAAGGCGGTCTTCTCGTTTCTGAACAGAAATCTTCACAGCCCCTGATCTGACAGTGGCCTCTGGGCTTCCTTCGTTTTAATGCACCAAAGGCAAACCGAATTCACCAAAAGCCAGTAAGTAGTTTTTCATTCCCAAGGGGCAACGTTTTTAAAAGGTACCTACCAGCCCTGCCCAGGCTTCCGCAGTGACTCCAGTGATCATTTCCATAACTTTCTTAATGGACTCCTTCACTCGTTCATAGCAGTTCCCCCTGCAGGTAGAGAGAGGGGAAAGCAGACAAGAGCCAGACAACCGAAGAGTGAGGCTGAAAAAGGAACGGCCACCGCCACGAGGAAGTCTTCATTATTATGATAAAGGGAATCATAGTTTTACTATCTTCATTTTTATGATGAAGTAAAATAAAATGGAAAAGAAGAGCGAGCGAAACGATTGCTTGGTAAACGGCCTCAAACCTAGCACGTGTGTATGTAACCGTCTCTCTGCAAACATAACCCTGGGTATCCGTTAAATCAGCATGCGTGTCAGTTGGCACTTCTGGTTACAGACCATTTTACAGTCATGCATCATTCATAGCTGTGAAAGCCATTTGCCCTCTGTCACCCAACCAATTGTGACATGGCCAAGAGGAAGCCAAGCAGAGACCTGCCAGTTCTGTTTGGGCTCCTCTGAATGCCCTCAACCCGGTTCAGCAGAATGCCACAGCAATTTGAATGCCTCTGGCTTATTGAGGACCCTCCCTCCCTCTCTTCCCTACTAAGAGGCAACATACAATTTCAGGTGAATATTTACACCCATCAGTTTGAAACCAGCAGCAGCTCCATGGGAGACAGACTGGACCTTCTACTCCGGTAAACAGCTACTGCCTCGGAAACCCACAGGGGTCGCTATGAGTCAGCATTGGCTCGTTGGCAGTGAGTTTGGTTATTTACACCCATCGCAGCAACACCTTGTGATGTGCAGGGCAAAAGTGTCACGGGCATCTCCGTGCATCCTGCTGCTCTGAACCACTCAAGAGCTCACGACACGGGGAGCCAGGGCAGATCAGCCCCTTAGGACCCATAATGAGAGTAGCGATACCAGGAGAGGAAGGAGAAGGTGGGGGGAGAACGGGGAGACCGATCACAATGATCAACATAACCTCCTCCCAGGGGGATGGACAACAGAAAAGTGGGTGAAGGGAGACAGTGGTCAGTGTGAGACATGGATAAAAAGAATAATTTATAAATTATCAAGGGT
>NW_022103920.1:83799814-83834189 GCF_000313985.2 Echinops telfairi
AACATATGTACAAAGGTGCCTGACACAATGGATGGATGGATGGATTGTGATAAGCGCTGTAAGAGCCCACTAAAATGATTAAAACAAAACAAAACAAGACAAAAACAAATGAAAGAATCCATGATAGAGATGCCCCATGCTGCTTTGAATGGATGCCAGTATCTACACCATGCTGTGGGTAACCTTGACCTGCCTTGCTCCTCTCTTGTGAGTTCATATTCTCCCATTCTTGTCTCTTAGCTATCATTGTGTAATTGAACCCGAGATGCCTGCCAAGGCCTAATGGTCACCCCGGGCCTAGCAAACCGGGAATCTTTGGGTTCCTCCCAGTGCCGTTCCTTCCAGGGTGGTCTTTCACATGAAGTGCTGCCCAAACCTGGAGGCTTCCTTTTCCATTGATCATTGTGTAACTTTCCTAGCAGACGTCTGCACTCATGAATGAAAGTCAACAGCCGTCCTCAGTCCCCTACAGAGGGGCGCCGGGACAACCCCATCTGGTCCCCCACTCCATCTCTACTTGGGTTGTTCACGTCTTCCAGCCTCTCCAGCCAGGCTAGGATCAATTTTCCAGTGGCAGCTTGGAAATAAGAGTACAAAATGTATATTAATACAGAAATATATTGTGAAACTGTCCTTAAACAAACAAATGAGCCACTTTAAAATATTACTGCTATAAATGACCATGACAGTAGCACAGCGCATATAATAAAAAATAACTGCTGAAGAGAAGCTGCTGAATTACTATAGTAATAAACCAGATGTGATTATTATCATTTAACACGGTCATTGAATACCATGAATCCCTGAAGCCATTAAAATATTTATGATTAAACATTTGCTATTCCTTATAACAGAACATATAGTTGGGCACTAAAAAACTGTTAAAGTATTATTTCAGCTAATATATATTCCAGTTCTATAACAGAGGTCAACCAACGTTGCCTGGACTCTTTAAAAGAGGGATGAACAGCGGCCTCTTCGTGTCTTGGCATACTGGGATGTTTAGGCTGGTGGTAGGTACTCTCGTGCTACTGGGTAGCGTGTATCAAGTACACACTGGCAGGTAAAACCCTCCAATTTCCTATTCTGCTTGTTCACGGTAACTTTGGACCTGGGGCTGTTCACTTGTGTAGCAGATGCTTTCTGAGCTCCACGCAGATCCCCTTGGCACTGGACTTGAGTGTCCTACAGCAAGTTCCCATCGGAGAGCTTTCCCCTGGCCTGCCTGTGGGACCACCAGAAGCACCAGGGAACGAACGTTCAGAGCAGCCCTCAGCCAGTGCCGGATGGGAACTAGGGAGTAATTTATCTCCTCCAAATTTGTGGATGTACCTCCCTCTCAAGGTCACTCCCTAGGCCACGCTCAGGATGCCCTGGTTGTTTCCCTGAAGTGGGCTTATAGTGAACATTTCCGTTCTGTGAAAGATGAGATGGAGTTGTTGGTCGTGCGGAAGAAAAAGATCCTATGAGACGTGTCTTCTCAAGTTTTACAGGAGATCCTCCTGCGCCATGGGACAGTCCTCTAAGGCGTTCGCTTCTCTCCCTCTTCTTGTCCCTTGGCAATTCCAGTTTGATCAATGGGCAGGGCTGGCTCCCAAGAAGAAACCAAGACTTATTTAAATTTCTGAGAGCATATTAGAAACACCTTGTCATGGTCCACAGACATTGACATGAGCATGAGGGCTTACATTCCTCAGCTGTGCTGTACTAGATCAATCTATCATATAATATTATGAGTGTCCTGGTAGTAGCCCGGGAAGGGGGTCGGAAAGGCAAGCTGGATGAACATTCATCACCATGGCTTAGGGCTTCCCTGAGTATTCTAGTTATGCGTGCTAGATAGTTTAGAATGGGTTCTTTCACTCTCTTTAAGTGGATGCTGGTGCGGTCACCTTTCCGTCTATCCCTAGGGGCCCTTCTTGGCTTAGAAAGACAGTCTTGACCTCTAATGGAGAACAAAGTGATGAGGGCAAACAGCAGGAGTTTGGGAGTGAAGCAGGAATTTGAGCTCCATGCCGGTTTCTTACTGGCTGTGTGATATACAAGCACAGGTAGGAGCCCTGGTGGCACAGGGGTTAAGCACTCTGCCGCTATCTGCAAAGGTTGACTGTTTGAACACTCCCCCAATTGTGGAAGGAAAGATCTGATGACCATTCCCATAAAGATGACTGCCCTTATGGGGCAGTTCTACCTGTCCTATAGGGTCCCATCAAATTGGAATCAACATCAAGGTGCACAACAGCAAAATGTGCTCAGAGTCAACGAATTTTGCAGATCCTAAACTCTTTCTCACCTGTAAAAATAACCATAGCATTGAATGTTAGCTGATACCATGTATTAAAGGCATTTATATGTGTACGCTATTGTATTGGAAAATAGGTATTCATAAACATTATTTAATTACATGACAAGTGGATGGTGAACTAGCCCACTCTGAACCAATTTTCAAGGAGCCCTAGTGGTTACACATTGGCCAGCTAACTGCAAGGTCAACAGTGCAAAATCACCAGCTGCTCCTCCGGAGAAAGAGGAGGTTTTCTTCTCCCATAAACAACTACTGTCTTTTTTAAAAAAGAGTTACAGTCTTGGAAACCCACAGTGGCAGTTCTATTCCGTCCTATACGGTTGCTAAGAGTCAGAACCCACTCAATGTCAGGAAGTTTGTTTTGCTTTGTTCTACAACCAGTTTTCACACTACCATGGTGATTGGCAAAAGTCTCTACCTATTTAGTGCCCAGCAGTCTCCCGTAAGCTTCCCATCATTTGCTTCTGGCAGTGTTACATGTCTCGGTCACGTGGGTGCCATCTTTGCCCTATACTCAGATTCGCCCTGCTCGTGCTGTGGTTTCCCATGTGTACATTTAATAAGCTAGGCGGTGGTCGGATGTGTGTACAGGAAAAGTCACAAAGTCTCTGCGTGGAATAAAAACATTTTCAAAGACTCCTGCTGGCTCGGTCAACCCTAATGAGCTGTTAGGTCATTAGAGACTCATTACCATCAATTAGTCATTAGATCAGCAACCCCTCATTGATGACAGGGCTCTCCCATTTAAAGGAACAGTACTGTAAAAATGCCAAGGGGCCATTGCTGATGCCTCTGACCTCTGGAAAAGTGTCTCCATGAGGATATTTTTAACTTGTCAATGTCTGAAATCAAGGCTCCTCCTGCCTGAAAACTGGAACCCACTGTTGATTCCAATGTCCACTAACCCTCTAGGACAAAGTAGAGCTGCCCCTGTGAGTTTCTGAGGCTGTAGATCTTTACAAGACAGAAAGCCTCCTCTTTCTCTTAAGAAGCAATAGGCGGTTTCAAACCATTGACTTTGCAGTTAGCAGCCCAACCTGTAAAGCACGATACCACGAGGGCAAAACTCCATGTTACCTGGTCTTAGTAATAGTTTTCCGTGAAAGAAAAATGAGGGAAACATAGCAATGATCATAATGATGACGCAGGGCCAGGAGCATTCCATTCTTCGATAGATACGTTGAATGGCTCAAAGCCAACCCAATCGGAATAAACAGCAGCAACAACAACAACAGTACTTTATATTTCACAAACACAGCCCAAGACAAACTCACGGTCCCAGAGTTGCTTCGCACTCGTGGTGTCCCTACATGAGTTTCTGAGGCTGTAAATCGTTGTAAGAGCAGACAACCTCATCTTTCTCCCAAGGCGTAGCTGGTGGATTTGAACATCCAATCTTCCAGTGAGCAGCTCAATGCCTAATCAACAGTACCAGCGGTGGTCCTTACAAATAGTCTCGTTGGGGGCAGAATTGGTTTACATCCCACTGTGCAGGCCTGTGTGAATGTCATTGTTTTGGCCACGTTTGCTGTGACTTTCTAGGCTAGGGACTCTGTTCATGTGGTCTCTCTTTCCTCACACTTGTTTCCTGCAGACCGCTGCCTCTCACATGGACTCCTCCACATCTGTCTCTTTGCTGCCCTGTGGCCACTGACACCTCTTTTCCCAGAGACTTCCAGTCACGATTCATGTAATGCAATGTGCATAGACATAGAGTGATAATACCGTGTAAGTGTGTGCATGTAGCAGATGTAACCTAGCGATCCAGCTCAACAGATAACTGTTCAGTTGACATCATTTGAAGAATCATTCCTCTCTGATCCCCATATCGACGTAAGCCTCATTGCAGCTATTCTTCAACCCATCGCCCACCTCTGGCTGGCTGCTCTGTCCTCTTCTCTGGCCTTCTCTTTTTGCTAGACTTGTCCCAGAACCTCCAGACTTCTCCAAGGTTATTGTGCCATGCAGCACACCTCTGTCTTGGACCCCATCTGAGGACCACCCAAATGGTTCATCTGGTATTTGCTAAAAAGAAGACAGTCTCTCCTCTCTGAGGAATTCTGCTGGCAGCTTGGCTAACAGATGGTTTGCCATCCTGCAAATAGTGGTGGCATTTGTGTAAGTGCCCAGCGATCACGTGGATGAACACTTGCCGATCTTATCATGTTCAGGTGCTGTGTTGGAGACTCCACTAACCTGGCAGTGCTTCCAGCGAGGCTCAGTGCTTTTCCTGGAGGGAACCATGGTCCCTGAAAGGCAGCTGAAGTTTGTGTCGGCGAGAAAGCATTTCTGACATTCTATTGGGGAGCTGTAATTTCTGGAGTATTAAAAATCAAGACAATGACCATGGAATCTATCCCAATGCATGGCACCCCACGTGTGGCAGAGTAGAAGTGTGCGTCAGGAGGTTTTCGATAGATGGTTTGGGGTCGGTGGATTGTCGGGCACTCTTCCAAGGCGCTTTTGGATGGATCCAAATTGGTTCCTTTGGGATAACAGCTGAGTGCATTGACCATTGGCATGACCCGGGGACTCCCCCCAATGGAGAAGTACTTGCTTTAGAAGGCTTCCCAGGGGTCCTTCAATGAAAGTAAATGGATTATTTCTTTTAAATTCATAAGAATGTTTTGGGGGATAAGAAAGTTTTTCTGCTGGGCACATTGGAATCTCAGTTTTTGCAGATGAGCTGTGTGTGTGTGTGTATGTGTGTGTGTGTGTGTGTGTGTGAGAGAGAGAGAGAGAGAGAGAATAGAATTTAGTTCTCTATTTCACTTTGACCCTGAGGAAACTGGTCTTTGATAGAGACACCGTTGCCTAGGGGTTTTCCTTGAGTGAGTCTATTAATTTATTGTCAAATGTACTTCAGTATGTTAGGACAACAGGATTGTTTCCTTCTCTCTGTTGTGCCTGGGGCCGCTATGGTCGGAACTGACCCTACCCAACAGCCAACAGGTATTTGCCAGGATTTTGCATTACAACGAGTACCTCGGTCCATTTCACATGATCTGGGTGGCATAGTGCACTCTCGCTTGTTCTCACAGCAACTCGTGAAGCAAGTGTTCTTCGTACCTCCTCTTTCACACGAAGGAGACTGCCCCTATCATTTCTATGTTACCTTTTCCACGAAGCCTTCTCTGGCTTCCCCTACTTTGCACCTGTCACACTTGATGGTCCTTGCTTGTCTGTCTGTCTGTTCCCAGTTGACTGCAAAATCAGTGTGGGTAAGAAGCATGGTTGAGCTTCCCTCCTTTACCCACAGTCCACTCGGTGCTTGATAAGCATTTGCTGCCTGAGCGGCTCTGTGAAGGAAGACTTCTCTCGAGCAGAAGATGACCTGGATCGTGGTCATTAGGGAGCGGAAGCCAGGTGCATCTGGACTCTTCAACACCGAGCTACTGTGCGCACGGTTCCTCCAGCCCAGCCTTGGCCCCCAAACAAGGGCAGACATTGAGTTGACCAACAGCATCCTTTGTGCCGTCAGCGCTCACACCTCTCTCTGTGGAGACGTCCCCTTGATGACAAAGCCGGGTTCCTCCCAGAGCCCCTTTGTCAGGTAGGGTACAAATGACAATGGAGGAAACCGGGGAGAGCCCCTCCCCTCAAGAAGACTGCGATCTGAAGAAACGGACCTTGTCATATGGCATGGTGTGGTGGGCCCACCGGAGAGTGCCGGAAACACAGCCGGCCCACGCCCCATGCAGATGCCCGGTCAGACAGACGCATGCTGCACAGCCGTGTGGCCTTCCGGAAGTCTTCATGGTCCAAATGCAAAGAGGTGGAGTGGAGTGAGGTGAGGCGAGGGAGAATTGAGGGAGCTGAATTTCTTTTCTTAAATGAAAAGCCCAAATAAAATAAATAAATGAAAACATAAATCACAGTGTCTTCTTTAGGGTCCTGGCTGGAGGAAAGCAAATTAGAAAGGGATTGAATGAAAGGAGTATTGAAGAAACTTGACTTGAATTAAGTGGTTATATATTTTCAAAGCACTTTGTTGGGTCCTGTAAAAATAGCAAATAAAAAGGTAGTACTATCCCCCAGGCTCTGCAAGCCAAATCCCAGTCATAAAGGAAGCTGCAGGGGAGAGTGGGGGGGACGCGTTTGGTTTCAGAATGCTTTTATTTCTTCCTTAATAATTAATGACGAGGTGCTACATTTTCAAATAGATGTCATGTGTCTTTCTTACGCCACTCACTTTCCTCTTAAAATGGCCCCAAATGAAATTTCAGGACATAACTTAAACTGTTGTTTGGTGACAGGCAACCGAAAGGCAACAATTACAATGTGGAATCCACCGGACAATTCCTTGATCCACAGTCTGGGAAAAATTGAACGAGGAGTGTTCCGGCAGGCCCCAACCGACGCGTCAGCAGTTGGTCTGCAAAGCCCTCGCCTGTGGCCCACTGTTGGGTGAGCAAGTTAAAAACAAGTATTAACCAGATAGCTCAGGTATTTCTGTACACAGAGGGGGCTGGGCCCGGAGCTTCGTAGAAATGGCTAGAGAAGAGAAGAACATGGGGAAGTGAGCTTTGGAGCTCGGTGAACTTCATCCTCGTTAAGAAATGTTTAGGTCCTTTTGTTTATAAATGGCAGGTGGGTTGTACAATTCCAATGCAATTTCAGAAAGCCATCTTCCGAAGGTAATAAACATGTCTGCAATAATAGGATGCAGAGAATAGCAAAATGAATTCCAGACGCCCTTTGATTGTGCATACAGAACAGAGAATTTTCGCGATAATTGGCTATAACACAGTTATGGGCAGTGAATGACACACTGCGGGGGTGGGTGATGTAGCAGCTCTGATTAGAGATGGAACATTCACTTCCAGCGAACGCCAGACTAGAAGAGGGGGCTTAATGGTGACACAGCAGCTTCGTTCGCCCTCCTCCTCCTCTTTCTTCCTTCCCCGTTGCCGACCTCACTCCTTTACTTTCTCCCCTCTTTATGTCTGTGTCACGGGGGATCGCCAGTCACACCTCAGACCCGAACTCTTATTCTGCTATTACTCAGCTCATCAAGAGGCAGCCAGGGACGCCCTCCTCTTGGCAGTCTAGTCATTGTGTGGGAAGGGGACATGAGAGCCCTCGGGGTCTTGACTTCGCAGCACTAGCTGCCATTTGAATCAAGAATTATAATAGGAAATAAACCATTACCATAAACAAGGAAACATGTACACAATTACTTTCATGGTGTAATTTTATTCACTCTAGTTGAGAAAATAAAGAGATGATACTGACCGGGCGCACCTGGGTATTTAATGCAAACTGTAAAATCTATTATATTAAACAAAGTCAAAAGCAATGTGAAAGATCTTGAATCTATTCAAGGCATGCACCTCATTACAGACTTAGCAAATTAAAACACAAATAGGATTAGAAAAGAATAATGTAACAATCTCCCATTCTGGTCTCTAGAGCATTAAGTCATAAATTGGGTTTGCATTAAATTGTGCCTGCGGTATTGAATGCAGGGAAAGAGCTGTGGGCTGGAGATAAACCACGCTGGGCTGTTCACCAACTTTGGCAAAGCTGTGTGTTTTCCAAGACGTGTAGTAAATTTGTTAGACTATAACAGGTCTCCCCCAAAATGACCACTTCACATCTTAATTTTAAAACTGTTTGTGGCAGGCCATCCATGGCCTGCAGCGCTGTCAGGGCAGACAGAGGCTTTGTGTGGAGTGGAGCTGTGCTACCTGCTTAAGTTCAAAGCCGTTTGACTAATGAGCTGTGTAACACCAGACTTGAACTTGTTTGTTTGTTTGTTTGTTTGTTTTGTCAGAAGGCTCTTAGCACAGGGTTTTCCATGAATTTTATGTTGTTTTTTGTTTTTGTTTGTTTGGGGGATTGTGGCATAAGAAGGAAGGAAGCGGTGGACCCCTGCTAGAGAACCCCTGGGGGCTTTCAGAATAGCCCAGGAGCATGCTTTCCCATGCCACCAAAAACCAGACCCCGAACTATTCCGGGCCATCCACAGAAACACCCTATGACTCGTTAAACCAAACCGAATGGTGCACTTAAGTGCCACTTGTTGTAACGATACAGGCTTTCCAAATGCCTTGCTCTCGATGTAGTAGCGTTCTTCCATTGTGAGTTTACTTTTTCAGGTTTCCTTCCTGGTCTCCAAGGAGCCCTGGTGGCATAGTGGTTAGCCTTTGGGCTGCAATCCGGAAGGTCAGCAGTTTGAAACCACCAAACGCTCCGGGGAGAAAGACGGTGCTTTCGCTTCCGGAGGTGTGACAGTCTCAGAGACTCGTAGGGGCAGTACGCTCCTGGCCACAGGGTCGCGATGAGTCGGCATCCACTCACAGCAGTGGGTTGGGTTGGATTCCCAATCCCCAGTCCCAGGAACGTGCCCGTGGAGGGAAAAGGACATTGTGTTCCTTTCTGTCTGGTGTCTGTGGGATGGAGGGTGGGGAGTGCAAACGGTTCATATGCTCAACTGCTAACTGAAATGCCGGCAGTTCAAATCCACACAGAAGCACTTTAGAAGAAAGGCCCGGTGATCTTCTTCTGAAAAAGTAGCTCAAAGAAGCCCCATGGCACCCAATTCTATTCTGAAACACACGGGGCAGAGCCAGCGACAGTGGTTTCTGTTGGCCTTCTTTTTGGAAGCCCGTGTGCTGTGTGGAAGGAGCCCTGGTGGCACAGGGACTAGCATGGGGCTGCTCACCCAAAGCTCCGGGGTTTGACGGCATTCGCGCTCTGCTTTCCTACAGATTCACATTGGGGAACCCGAGGGCGCAGCTCTGCTCTGGTCCACAGCGCTGTTATAAGTCAGCCGCTACGTGGCCAGAGGGTTTGGGGTGTGATACCTGCCAGCTGCTCCGAGAGAGAAAGAGAGGCTCTCTCCCCGGTAAAGATCTACAGGCTGGGGATGCACAGGGGCAGGTGGGATCCACTGAAGGACAGAGTGTGCCCCAGTTCACTCTAACTGCCACCTCTGAAGGGCGGGCCTGGTCCAGTGATCACGCTCCTGTTCCCACAAGGCCTCATTCAGGTACCCTGCAGTCGGACGTCCTAAAGCTGCTGTGCAAACTCAAGAAAATCAAAGTGCCTGGGAGCTAGTAACTCCACTGCCATCAGTTGGTGCCGATGCATAGGGACCTATTAAGGACAGAGTAGAACTTCCCCTGTGGGTTTCAGAGACTGCAAGTCTTTATGGGAGTAGAAAGCCCAGTCTTTCTCCCCAGAGCAGCCGGTGGTTTTGAACTTCTGACCTTGTGGTTAGCAGCCCGGTGCATCACCACTATGCCACCTGGGCTCCTTCGGAGCTAGCAGCGGCTCAACCATGTTGATCTCCCGGCTCCATGTCATCACTGAGTCCAGCTCATGAGATCCCAATTTGCACCTCACTCTTGCCCACATGGATCTGTCCAAGCTCAACGGTGTGTGGAAACGTTTCGGTCTGTGGTGAATCACTTCTCCATCTCCTCTCTCTCTCTCTCTCTCTCTCTCTCTCTCTCTCTCTCTCTCTCACTCTCTCCCTCCAGTTTCTGTGCCCTTCTCTCGTCGAGGGTTCCCGCGCCTCTCCCTCGCAGCCTTGCAGCTGTGCCTGCCTCCAGGCGAAGGGCTTGGGCATCCTGCTTAGCAGCAGACAGTCTGTTTAAACGTGCATTCTCTGGTTTTAAAAGCGTATTTGAAAGTCTAAATGGCTCTCATTTTGGCTTTAGTAAGACAAATATGGGCTAAAACACGCGGTGCCCCTTAAGTATGATGGATCCCCCGGACCTGCTGAAGTTCCCATGGCAAAAGTCTGCCTTCGCATAGTGGCAATTTTTCTGCCATGTTATTTATGTGGTGGTTTTACTTCTAATTATGGCTCATGATGGCTGTTAGTGCCGAGCAGTAAGGGAGCAAATGGCATTGTACTGCCATTTCACTCCAGCCCATAAAACGGGCGATAAAGCTGAGGGCTTCAAAAACAAAACCCACACTCATGCGCGCGCACACACACACACTCACACACAAGCGCGTGCGTGCAACTTTCTGCGACAAGCTCCCACCCCGAGCTCCTGCCATCCGGTGGCTGGAAGCTTTTACCGAGGAAAGAGATTGAGTCAGGCAACTGCCGAGGCCTGGATGCCTCACACCTCGCCCTTTAAGTACTCCTTTATCGCAGACAAAACCACCCCAGACCTCGGGTATGATGACCATGTGCCAGGTTTAATCAGAATGGGGTGCCTCGCTGTTCAGAAACAAGTGAAAGCAAAGAGACATCACTTAACACTGTGACCAGTGAAAGGGCTTTTGTGGTTCTCCATTGTGATGACTGGTTTCTGATGCGAAGAAGAACGCCACTTGGTGTGTGCGTAAGCCAAGAAGACAAATGGCTGGGATGAGAATGAGCTGCCCATAACCTGATTAGGGGGCAAGCTCTGGTTCCTAGGAGAACCCCACAGGGCTGAATGATGGGTGTGTTAGGAATCAACACAGTGCACTCAGACAACCAGATCTTGGTTGCCTGGGGCTCCACACCTGACCATTGGATTCCCCATGGACAAAATTTGGTTATTCAACCAACAATGTAAATGACATGGAATACTCAAATTCCCGTCCATCTGATACATAGTGAGAGTCTACCTGTGCTAGTATTAAGCTTTACAGACCAGGCTCAGAGAGCTTCAATAACGCCTCCAAGACCATGCACCAAGGGGTGAGTGGGTAACCCAACCCCAACTTTAAGCAGCATCCATTGGGTTATCAAGCCCACATTCATCTCATCACCCTTGATGTGTCCATCGCCAGGCAACACCTCAGGCTGCTCTCTCTTCCTGATCCCAAACGCACTGCCATTGAGTCAGTTCTCGTTCATGGAGATCCCGTGGGGCCGTGCAGAACTCATCCTGTGTGTTTCTGTTACCAGAACTTTGGGGGGCAGAAAGCCCCATCTTTTTCCTGGGGACACTAGGATCGTTACTGGAGCAGATAGCCTCGTCTGTCTGCCAAGGAGGAGCTGGTTGGATGGAACCACCAACCTTGTGCTTGGCTGTCCAACACAATCCAAAGTATCACCAGACCGCCTTTAATACAAATACAGGCAGCCCATCTAAGTTAGCCTGTCTTTTCCAAGCCTTCTCCTTCCCCTTCTCTCTGGCTCATTTTAGAGTTATGTTGTCACCCAGTGGCCCTCCCCTCCCACTCTCCACTCCTCCAGAGGGCACACACACACACACACACACACACACACACACAAAAAACACACACACACACACACACACACACACACACAGACCGGGCGTATTATCTTTGGTCAAAAGGAAAAAAAGAAAGCAGCAGGGAAACAGGATGGAATTAAACTGCTTCCTGTTAGAAGATTCTGGCAGCAATTTCAGGGGCAGAGTTTTGGCCGTTGACTGCATTAGCTAGTGGATTTGAATATAGTTAGCGGTGCAGTGTGGTGGAGCGGAGAGACCCTGGGGCTCACCTGGCACAAGCCAATTGACCTTGGACAAGACACTTCAGCCCTCTGGACCCGATTTCTTCTCCCACACCAGGTGCACGCCGAGCCATGTGATCTCTGAGAGTTCCTGGAAAATGTATCAAGGAGCCCTGGTCTGGACTTTGAGTCTGCCCCTCGGTTCACTGGGGAGCTTTGTGTCCAGGGGTGAGCTCCTCAACTTCTGAGTCCTCCTTCCCACCTCTATAAAGTCCACTTAAGACACCCACCTGCTAGGGTATTTGCTGTCACTGCCAGCTGCCAGGGATTAGCCTCCAACTGTGGCTGTCCCCGTGGTGCGCAGCGGAAGGAAAGGAGCCCCTGCTTGGCTCTGGAGCCTCCCCATGATTGGCTGGGGGCCAGCCTGCTGTGAACAGAGTGTGTTCACTGGCTGATTTTGGGAAAAGATCCCCAGACCTTTCTTCCTCTGTCTTCTTAGTTTGGGCACATCATTGAAGTCTGGTCAGCACCACAGCGGCATCCAAGCCTCCCATGACAGACGGAGCTAGTGGCACATGATGGGCATTGGCAGGAAATTGAACTGGAAGGACCACCACTTCTTCACAGAGGGTATTCTCCTGGCAAGGGAGCCTAGGACCGGGTGCGTTGAAGGGGTGTGGTGGGTTGAAGGGGTGTGAGGGAGGGTGACTGGTTTACTGAGTCCAGGCTGGGGAAGGTGTAGCCTTTGGGGTGAGGCTAAAGTGGGGTTCTGGCAGCCATGAGGGGTGGGCAGGAGGGGGCAGAAACTGGCAGAGATGAAAACTGGATGCTTCCGTGCCAAGCTCCAGCCAGGATGTTGGCCTGGGCAAAAGGAATATGAGGACCCCGCCTCCTTCCCTCCTGCTTCTCGGTTCTTAACTCTTTATTTACAATGAAGATGGGAAGGTGGGGTTCTGTTCGTTTGTTTTTGACCATTTCAACGCTTCCATTTATTCCTTTAATCTAAGACAATACAATAAACAGTAATTATTTCTGCCTGGGCTCCAAGTGCAGCCAGGAAGATGTCAGTATTAATGAAGCGTGCCCCGTGTACACAGTGTCTGTCAGTCTCTTGGGCTCCTCTCATGCTCTGTCTGTATCTTGCTTTCTCCTACCACAAAATCCCACCATCCTTCTCTCCTTCATTCTCAACTCACCATTGACTCTCTGGACTCACCATTGGACATAGCACGACATTGAATTAGAACAAAACCCCGTCAAGCCTAGGGGGATTCTAGGCAGTTCAAAGAGTTAGCATGTTTGGCTACGTGGCTTCAATGAAAAGGGTGGTGGTTTGAGTCTACTCAGAGGTGAAAAACTCAGCCATCTACTTCCCTCAACAGCTCAGCCATTGAAACGATGGAGCCCAGTTCTCCTGAGACTCACTCACCGCACTGCTTTTCCACGTTGGGCTGACGGAGCTGAATTCACGAGGGTAGTAGGTACCACGTGTTTGAAGAAGAGGAAAGCCTCACCAGACGCACCCATGGGAGGACCCTAGCGAAGACAGAGGGCGTGCCCCATTGCTAGACTCTCCAGTGTCTCCAAGTCCTGGGACCACCCCAGGGTCCTTCCAGGCAGGGACAGAGGACAGAGGCACTTGCACTTGAGCAAGAGAAGTGAGAGGACTCTCAAGCTTTACTTCTCCCCAGTGTAGCCAGAGCCACGCTCCTCGGCTGCCATTTACCCAGGGTTCTTGGGACTCTGTACTGCCTGCGTCCCCAAGAGGATCATGGGAGTTCTCTTTGCATAATCCTGGTCAAATATTCACATACATGTTTTGGACTTTCTTTATAAGATTCGTTTGGGATTCAAACCTATTCCAAAGATGAGTCTGGGTGATGATTTGGGGCAAGTAAACACATTATAATATAGGCTCATGGTGGAGGGCAGTAGACCTGAAGTTATTGAAAAGAGCAGAGGAACTAGCTCTGACCAGACCTATGAGATGAGAGCATTAAAACAGTTAGGTGTGGCTCTGAGCAAAGGCAAAAGGAAGCCTGGGGTTCATATCATCTGGCATAAGAAGCACGCACACCTCTTTGGAGAACCACACTGCTTCCTGGAACAGACCCAAGCCTGAACTTATTACCTGTTCCTGCAGAAGGTCATGTTGGATGTCAGCTCAACAAAGCCTTCAACTAGTCTTGTAAAAGACGCTGTGGTGTGCTGACTCTTTCTGAGAGGAGGGAAGATCACAATGTTCCGTCCACCATACGGCTGTTCTCTAGGTATTTTCCACGAACAATTTGGGCCTTAGGAATGGTGGGGTTAGTCTATCGCCTCCTGAATTGGTCTTAACATAACTCTTTTTTAAAAATCACTTTTCCAATAACTTTTTTTCTTATACCAAAATTAACACATTCTCAGGGTAGCAAATGTATAAAATACAGATAAGAAGGAAAAGAACCCTATAACCCCACTATTCATTTAAGCATCTTCCCGTTTTTATGTCTGTGCATAGGTATTTCTTACAAATATTAGAAATTAACACATGTCATGTTCAATTGTTTTTTCATTTAGTAATACATTGTGAGCATTTCTCCATTCAGTTAAACATCTCTGCCATGTCGTTTTGAATGCTTGCACTACGTTGTTGATCCTCATACCATGGAACACAGCAGGAAGATGTATTATAATGGAGTCAGCCAGTCCCCCAGTGCTAGATATTTGACGAGTTACTAGCATTGTATATCACGTATCTATAAACAATTCTATGAAGAACACCGTGTGCTAATATCACTCTTCTCAAGGTGTCTTCCATGACAGCTGTGCTTTAGGGACAGTGGATGCCCTAGATTCAGACTTCTAGCTTCCTAAACTGCTGGAAGTCTGAATTCAGGACACCTTCCTCTGTCTCTGTAAGTTTTACAGTAATGTACTTGTCTCCTTTCAACATCTTTGGGTTTGGTTTTCCTAGGATATCTACCAGTGCATCAGCACCAATCTCCCCCTGGATCTAGGAGGGTCCCAACACGGGGTACCCAGTCCAAAAGACACTCTGCCCCCATATTTCTTTCTTGGAGGTATTCAGACCGCTCCTCTCTGCTTGCTTGTTAATAGATTTCATGTCTGTTAACAAAAGAATTAATTCAAGATACAACCCAATCCTTCCCTGTTAATATAACTGCCTCTAACCCTGCCTCATTAATATCATAGAAGTGAGGGTTTAACTACATAGGATAATTGGATCAGAGCACAAAATAGAGGATAATTACATCAGATCACAATACTGAGAATTATGGCCTCGCCACGGTGACACTTACTTGGGGGAGTGGGCAGACTTTTGCACACATCCAACAATGACACTGAAAGCACACACAGGTAGACTTAACTAGACAACAGAGATCTGAAGTCATTGTGATCATATGTATCCCTAGCACTATCGTTTTTTCCCTGTGGTTGTTTTCCCCTAGATCATATTTCCATCTAAAGGACATATTTTTGAGAAGATATGCCACAAAAGACATTCTGGGAGCAATTTTTATTATTCATTAGTGTGTTTAAAAGTGGATCTGAACAGAAAGGCTTTTTGCTAAAGTAAAAATACATCCAGTTCTATGATCTAATTGTACAATTGGTTAAAATCTCTATCGGTTCAAAGGGAAACTTGGTTTCAGGGAATTTGTTTTTAATAAAAATGTGTTATCTATGATAAATATATTTCACTTTGTTCAAATGGATTTGATTGGGAAAACATATTGAGCAGAAGCACTGGTAGAGCTTAATTTCATTGCTTTGAGAAAATGTATTGAATGCTGGTTTGAATTAAATCCTATTTGTTTTAATAAAAGGGTATTGGCCTGAGTGTACATATATTTGTTTTAGTGGCAGTGCATTGGATCCAATAAAACTATATTGGCTTCAGTGCTTATGTCTCCTTTTCCGTGAAAATGGATTGAATGGGAAAATGGAACAGGCATGAAGCAGCCAGCCCCAAGGTCTCTACTTCGTGAGAGTATCCAAATAAACTGGGCGCCCATAGACTTTATATCAATATATTCATTTACATTGAAATACCTTTTACTGTCAAGGACTCAGCCCGGAGACTGGATGGCCATTATAAAGAGTGCCCTCTTCTGCAGCCGCCCTTTCCTCGGACAAGCGATGGGGCTGTCCAGTACACTGGAGGGAGAAATCCTGTGAAAGCCCAGAGCAGGTTGGTCGACATCCATGAAGCTTTCTATGGGCCTCATTGGTTTCAATAAGATGTCGTCTACCAAGAACTCCTAAGCCCCTTAGATGAACAGAAAAAGGATTGCAAGTACTCCCCAAGGATGGTGCTAGCCCATCAGCACGGAAACAGCTCTGACTTTGAGCTGATTAGAAAGGGGAGAATTGAAACAAGGGTCACCCCGAGACACATAGCAGAATTACTAGACCTCCTTGGATGATAGCCCCTCAGAGAGGGGACAGCACCCCAGAGGGAGCTGGCACTGGTGCCGCCGTCTAGGAAAATGGCAGGCAGTGCAAAGTTCCCTGACTACACTGTGTACTGTGTGTGGCTTCTCAGTGTCTAGGCCCACAGAGACCCTTAGCATCAATCGGTCCCTGGACCCAAAAGTCAGAGTTAAAATAATGGATTGATAACAATATTGGGGGCTATCCCATGTGACTGCCGCCCTATGAAGAAAGCTTATGCTCCACCTTGAGTTTGTTTTGCTTTTCCAAAGGAAGAACTTGACCTGACTCTTCTACCCAGTTACATTCAGCTTGATGAGAAATCTCTCTTGGCACGAACTGCATGAGAAAGACAAGGTTGTCTGTTCCTGTAAAGATTTGCGGTCTCCAAGGCCCTACATGGGGTTTCTGTGATTCAGAACCTACTTGTCAGCGGTGCGTTTTTAAAGTTTACATTAGCAAAAGGGCAAAGCAGCCCTGGACTTGAACCTTTCCATGAATGGTTGCGAATGCTCATTATCCTTTCTTTCTTTCCTTCCTTCTTTCTTTCTACAACATCCTATAAGATTGAAAGAGGGAACATTTATCTCAGGGTTATTTCCCCCCCCTGTAGAAATCAAGAATGGGGTATATGCTAAAGAAAATTTCTCTTCTAACCTCGGAAATGTGGGCTGGTAGCTCTGGGGAAACTGCAAGTGGTGTGTTTCATCAGGATGTATTATTGATCCACCACTTTCTATAAAGGTATGGGGCCAAGGGCACCGATTTCAGGGAAGCAACAGCAATATGCAACTTTCTTCAAATGTCCTTATAATTAGCATCCCAGGATATTGCCCTGACCACACGATGCGGACACTCACATTACTTCCGAGGGAGGATTCACCACTGGACCTTGGGGACAACGGTAAAGAAATACCAACTGTATGGGAACTGGAAATCTCATAGGGAGATTTTCCAGGGCCTGCCTGCCACTTGCTCTGACGTTGACTTGAATCAGATATTAGCACCTCCTTTGGGAGGACCAATTAGAAAAAGACATCTCCTTGATAAAGACCAATCAGGAAAAAAGGCAGCCCAATTAGAAAAGGCATTTCCTCGGGAGATACTAATTAGAACAAGGCAGACACCCCCACTGCAAGACCAACGAGGGAAAGACGTCTCCTGAAATTATACCCCAGAGCATGAGTGGGGAGGTAAGACCAAGGAAGGAAGCAGCTAATAAAGGGTCTGCGATTGAGTCAGCGAGCAGTGTGGTTAACTGGGACTTGACCGTGTTATAGAAAGCTGGGAGTCAGTGTAGAACCTGCATCGGAGAGTTCTCCCACACCAGGGTCAGGGGAGGTGAGACATTTATGTACCATCTCCCCTCATCAGTGTTGCGAGCTGCCCCGGGAGCACATTCAGACTCTGTTGCTACCAGCCTGCCAGGCACGTGACATCGTGGCCTTTGACAGCTGGCAAAAACTTTAAAGCAAAGAATACAGCTGGAAGTGGTAAGGTTGAGGGTAAAAAAGTGGTAAGGTTGAGCAGAAGAACAAAACCCCAGTATGGTCTGCTACAACTCCACTCAGTTCACTGCCATCAAGCTGATGCTGACTTATAAGACAGAGTGGAAGTGCCCCGGAGCGTTTCTAAGACTTTAACTGTTTATGAGAGTAGAAAGCCTCATCTTTATCCTGCGGAGTGGCTGGTGGTTTTGAACTGCTGACCTTGTGGGTCAGCCCAACTCGTCATCACTGTGCCATCATGGCTCCTTCTGCCTCCCCCAGGTAGCTCATTTAACAAACGAGTAAGCTGAAATGCAAGGGGTCCAGGTGGTGCAGTGCTTAAGCATTTGGCTGCAAACAGAAAAGTCAGCAGTTCAAATCCACCAGCTCCTCCGTAAGAGAGAGATGTGACCGTCTGCGTCCGTGAGAAAGGCTAGTCTCCGAAAGCTAGGGGATAGTTCCACTCTAGCCTATAGGGTGGCTTCGAGTCAGGATGGATCCAAGGCAATAGATTAAACTCTGATAACGAGAAGTCGGTTTTCTCCGAGGCGTGCAGTCCATAAGTAGCACAGCTACGAAGCAAACCCAGTCTCTGTCTTGATTGAAAGCTATGACTTGAGTCCTGCGTCGCACAGCCTTGGCCATGCTGTGCAACTAAGGAAGCCCTCCTAATACTCAAAAACCACTCATTGTCTTCTGTGCAGATACCCACTCTCAGGGCTGGGCACTGGGTGGTGGGTTGGAAAGGGCTGGACGATGTGTTCTATTGCCTGGTCTTCTGGGTCTCTGAGTGGCCAGCCAGGGGTCTGTTTTAGGCTAAGCTGCATCCGTTATGCACCAGGCATGTGTTTAACCAAGTGCTGTTGGGCTCACCCTGACTGATGGACCTCGTGCTTGTCACAGGAGAGCTGTGATTCAAGGGCTTTCAGTGACTGCTTTATTTTTTTGTTTTTGAAAGTCGAAATCAAGACTTTTCTTCCAAAGTGCCTTTGGTTAGATTTAAACCTCCAACCTTTGGACTAGCAGTTGAGCACATTAACTGTACTGCCCAGAGACTCCAAGAATGGGTTGCCTAGACGCTAACCTCAACTTGCCTCTGATCTTTCTTTGCAAGTGGCCACAGGACCAGCATGCTCTTGGGTCCTCTTCACCTAGACTGGGTCCTCCTGGCGGCTCCCGAGCTCACCGAATCCCTTGTCGTTCTGCGCTCTTGGTCTTTCATTCAGCTTCCTCCATTTCAGCCACCCTTGCTAGCTGCTTTGTAAAGTAACTTATGATGACTTGGCGCCATAAACTAAACCAGCAATCCTCCCCGCTGTTTTGATTGCATTTAAGGCAATGGCGGTGGCATCTGAGTGTCAGAACGGCAGAGAGACGCACGGGTTGTTGTGGATGTTGAGAGGCGATGATTCCCCAGGCTAACATCTCACCTGACAATCTTACAGTGTGCATTGCTGGGTGTCAGTCTGGGGTTGCTGCCCGGCCCTGTCGTGTGAGGGAGAGATGTCGGATCTATCAGCAGAGCTAAACCCTGCTTCTGTTACCCATAGCTGTAACAGGACAGCCAGGGTGGACAGGACACACACAGTACTGCAGTGATGTGTCAACCCTTCCAGTGGAAAGACGCCCGTAGTGAACAGCCCCTACCCTTGAAGAACTCGAAATGTAGACGGTCTCAGGAAAGCTCATGTGTCAGCCCATCAGAAAAGGCCAGACAGCCAAGCACACAAAAGCCCTTTGGCTTCTTCCTCCTTTCTTGTCGCACAGCAAGTGGAGAGAGCCGTGCCAGGAAGATATCCAAGAGCAACATGGAGGCAAATCGAGAAGCCTGTCTAATCCTCAATCAATTATGCACGCGTATTATCAAATCAATGAATTCACAGTGTGAAGGCTCCCGGCAGATGGACCAACACTCGTCCGCTCTCTGGAGCCGGGAGAGAGTCAGATTCATTTTAAAGGCTTGTTTGTCTCATTTCTCCTGCCTGGTGCTGGGAGGCAGAGCACGCATCTGTGATTTTTCAAATGCAAGAGATCTCCGACTATTTTATAGCATGTGAAACTGGGCTTTGAGAGCTAAACTCGCTAGGACTTCTGGCTTTTTTTCTCCTCCAAATGAGGACAAAGGCGAGCAAGCTTAGCACGAGGTCTCCGTGCCTGTGGCTCTCAGTAACAACAGGGCAGGCTGGATCACCTCACCAACTGGCCATCCAGACTGCTGTGACTGCTTTGTTCCACCATGACCCAGGGATGAGCCTTATCCCTGGGAGGGGAGAGGCAGCTCAGCTTGAGGGACAGCTTGCGCTAGGACCGTGTGCCCTGGAGCACAGGGCGGCGTTACCAGGGCTCTGGGATGATGGGCTCACCCCTTCCTGCCACCAGGGCTTCTGACCTTCCCAGTTGATTCCAAGGCTAAGAACTTGAGGTGCTCTCTTGCTTGAGATGATAAAGGTGCGGGTGGGGGGGCATCTGTGGACTCCCAAGTGGTAACTTCGCAGCATCTGCCAACCAGCTCCAGTGAGCATTTCATAGGCACCTTCTTGTGGGAGGAATCATCGCTCCCATTTTGCAAATTGGGGCAAACAAAAGTTCGTTTGTGTTCTTAGAACCAAACGAAGAGTGTCAGAGAACATTCTGGATCTGAATTCACTGCCTCCTGACTTGTGGTGTGACCAAGTACATAAAGTCTAAGTACTTCAGGGCAGGACATGTTCCAGGCTCCTGGGAAGGTGGGGGGTGACTGGAGTCTCAAGGTGTTGGGTCTCCATATGTTGATTCACCCATCCATTCACCCATTCATCCACCCATTCAACCATCTGCCTATGCATCCACCCACGCATCCATCCATCCATCCATCCATCCATCCATCCATCCATCCATCCAACCAACCAACCAGTTGGTCAGCAAATTTCAATTAGGCCAGAGTTTCTCAAACCTATTCTACCACTAAATACAACTTTTGGGTCAATTTAGCATGTAGCCAGGTTGAATCATCCTGCCAAGACTGGAGGATGCCTCTTGGTGTATAGAAGACGGTCTCCAATGTTTAGGATCACAAAACAAGGACAGTCCCTGCTTCTAAAGTCTAGGGTCACAGAATGTGACAGGACCATGATGCAAGTAAATCCAGTCTTCAGAGAGAGTGAATCCTCAGAGAATTTACAAGCAGCTGACTGCGGCCCCGGTGCACCAGGCAGGTTGGAGACAGGGTCAGATGGGGTGAAGGCCGAGCAGATGGAACAGATGGTGAAGATATTGGTGTGGAGGCCAGATCACATTTTTTAGGAAAACCCTTTGAGGGCACTGACTAGATGGCAGTTTCCGATGGGTGATACTTGCAGCTGAGAGGAGGGACACAGAGGATACGCCTATGAGAAGTTACAGAATGAGGAAGCCCCAAACCCTAAAATTTTGCCACCTTTTTCAATGATTGGCTAGCGTTGCCTCTTCCCCTACTCCCAAATGTAGATACATGTACATCACACATTCCCAGATCCCAAACCAGACTCCCTGCCACCGCATCTCTTTCCAAACATAATGTCCCTATCAGATCGAGTCTAAGCTGCCCCTTTGATTTGGGGTGGTGGTGGGGCTGTAAATATTGAAGGGAGCAGAGCTGCTCATCTCTGGTGGGCTCAAACTGCTGACCGTGTGGTTAGCAGTTCAAATCAAAATCCACTACCAGGGCCCTTTCTGTATCATGCATGCAGACCGAGAGACATAGGCACTGGTCATCAGGTGGGCCAGCTTTCGATCAACAAACTCAGCCAGCAGCTCCAGGGAGAAAGGCCAGATGAGTTGCTTTTATGACGATTCCAACCAAGAAAGCCCCAGGGAGCAGTTCTGCTCTGTAACCGCTGGGGCCTCCAGGGGTCAGACTCAACCGGAGAAGAGCACATCTTCTACATAGTATATGCATGCTCCCCTCCCAAATGTATGCATGTGTGAGTGTGTGTATGCGCTGCCATCAACCCTGACTCAGAGCAATACCACATAGGACATCCCAGACTAGAAATCTTTACAGGGGCAGATACAGCCTCATCATGCTCCTGGGTTTGAACTGCCAGCCTTTCAGATAGCAGCCTAATCTCTAACCCACCATGCCATCAGTGTGTGTGTGTGTATGTGTGTGTTCAAAAATTCGTGAGGAAATGGAATTTTTAATAAACTTTTTAAACCCTTCCATGCTCTCCTACAAAAATTAATATAGAGAGACATAGATAAAACGATACCCAGTCCGTTGTTTCAGGCGACTCGGGGAAAGCTGATTTGAAATTTAAAATTCAATAGATATTTGGGTATAAAATTTCTGCCATTTGATTCTTGAGTATTTGGGGGGGATGTTTAATGAGCCTCAATGATACCTCACTACCCAACTGACACAGCAGTGCTTTGCATGGTGAATTAAGGATTCAGGCTCTAGGGTCAGAGAAACAGGGGTTTAAATCCCAGCCTTGCTTCTAGCGAGCTGTGTCTCTTGGCAAACTCACGTAACCTCTCCATCTCTGTATTCCTCATCTGTAAAGTCAGAGGACAATAGCACTACTCCTGGCTCAGGGGGAACGTAGACTTGATGAAGCACATTTAAGATCCTAGCGCAGAGCCCCCAAATGTTGGAAATAGTCAAAAGCAACAAAGAGCAAAAGACTAAAAGCTATTGCCGGCATGATCTTTGATTTTATTTCATTTCGGACAAGAAGAGAAATCAGCTTATCATCCCTGTGTGGGTCAGAGTCTTTCAACCAGTCATTCTAACCCCTGTGCAGAAGAGCTCCATTAACCTAATGATTTCTGCTCCAAGCTCCTGAACCGAGATTGACTTCCAGACTGGCCCCGGGGCTGGTCCACCACTCTCACTGGCCCCGGTGACAGCAGAGGAGAATTTGGCTCCCTCACGTAGGCTCATCTCCAGTCACCAATGCGTTGCTGAGCTGAAGGATGTGTGTGGCGCTCCCCTTTCCCCTGTAATGTGCCATTAAATCAAATACTCGATTAGCAGAATTAGTTCATTCCGTGTCTGCACTACAACGTCCTGTGAATTGCGCGCTGCCTCTCGCAAATGGCGCTGCACTCTGGGGGCCACTCCAGCCGTTGATATCCCGCCGAGGAGGCCCGGGCTGCCCGAGGAGCTGACTGCCCTCCTCTAAGTGAAAGATGATGGCTTCCACGAAGGATAATGATTGGGATCATTTTGCCCTGTGCAAACCTGCTGGATTCTAACCGCTGTCCACCAGGCTCTGGCCCAGCCCCTGCTGTCCTCTCACCTGCAGCCCGGGGCCAGCCTTGGCCACGAGTTTCCCACCCTGTCCTGTTGTGGCTCTGTGTCAGTCCATGCCAGGGACGAGGGCCAGAGCACCGGCTTTTTCTTCTTCTTCTTCTTCTTTTAGTGGTAGTTTATTGAGTTTTTGGTGAAATGTTACCCTGCAAGTTAGGTTCTCATTTGACAATTTCCACACAAATTACTTGGTGCCATGAGGAAATGTATCACACGTGTCTACATTCTCTTGCAATGGGTTCAGCTTGTTCCCTTTCAGGGACTCTGGTTTCCCTGCCAGCTTGCCTTCTCGTCTTTGCTTTTGGAAACCTCTATGTCCCACACAGGTGGTTGTTAAGTAGGGTCTTGTGGGTCAAGCCAAAACGAAACCCACTGCCATTGAGGCCGTTCCACCACCCAGGGATGCTACAGGCCAGGGCAGAGCTGCCCCTGTGAAATTGCTCAGACTAATTCTCTTTTTTTTCTTGGATATTTTATTCCAAATTCTCCATCTAGGAGATCAGATCCATAACAATGTTCCCACCTGCTTTCACACTGAGCTCACTGGACTGTTTGCATTTGACATAACAGTTGAGTAAAACCAGCCAAATAAAATAATCAGGCCTGTGACTATTTATGGGAGTGGAAAGCCCCGGATTTCTCCCTCAGAGTGACTGGTGGGTTTGACTGCTGGTCTGGGGGTGGGGGGCGGGGGGGAGAGGGCTGAGGCCCGGAGAGAGGAGCAGGGTTGACCATTAAGCAAGTAGCAAAAGGACCCCTAGAATGGTCATTTGTGAGCAATAGCAAATTAGGTAAGGGGGGGGATCCTTTTTAGTTCTTGAAATAGTAGAGGAACAGCATAGCACAGAGAAATGCTGCTCTGACTTGATAGATCTTGGTGAGACACAGGGAGCAGGGCTGATTCCTCCATCTCTACTCTTTGATAAGTATACCCAACCCCCATCCAGTTTCCTCTTAGGCTCCTGGGCTGCGGAGAGGGGTGGGGTGGCACCTGAGCAGGGCCAGTGGCTTTCTTGTGGCTGTGGTCATGGCGTCAAGTCATGAAGCCACAGAGCCAAAGTCAGGAAGGCCCCAGAGCAGACAAGTCAGGCTGATCGCAGGCTCTGCCCACACCTCACCCTCTGCCCTAAACAAGTGGATCCAGGGAAGCACAAAGCCCAGAGCAGACCCACCCAAACCAAGATCGCTACCCAGAGACCCGGAGCCCGAGAGAGACAGTAGCTAACAGACCTTTGTCAAGTGGCGGTGCTTCGCAGAGCAAGGCCTGGGAGCAGAGAGAACAGGCTAGAATCCCAGTACAACACTCGACGGCACACGTCGTCGGCCTGGGGCCAAGCGACTCATCCCTGATCTTCAGTTCCTCATCAGCTCAGTGCGGGGGACATGAGGACCCTTCAGACTGGTGCGGATTCAACAGGCGGCAGCGTTGGCATGAAAGGTGCCACAGAGCAGGTGCTCAGGAAATGTCACTCTGCTCATTAATAATGGGGGACACTCTCAGGCCATTATTGTGTGCCCTCTGGTCTGTGACAATGTGAGGTGAGTCTTATTATTTCCACATTATAGAGGACAAAGAGAGGGCTCGCAGAGGCCAAGGATGTCTTGGTCACGGTCTTGGGGTCACGGTCTTGGGGTCACGGTCATGTCATGAATGATGAACTCTCAAAATACATATTAAAGCCCTGACTCTTGTATCTACAAATGTGGCCCTGTTTGGAAGTAGAGGGGCCCTGGTAACAGAGTGAATTACGTGCTGGGCTCCTAACCAGAAAGTCAGCAGTTCAATTCTAGCAGCGGCTCCGAGGCAGGAAGGTTGGGCTATCTGAGATTTGGAGCCTCCGACACCCTCTGGGGTCACTAAGGGTTAGAACGGACTCGGTGACAGGGGGTGTTGGTTTGGAAATAAGTGTTTTCATTTGTTCTCTGTGAGAAGCCATCCTGGAACAGGAGGACACCTCAATCCTGTCCTTTCTGGGTGCTGTTTCCTACCAAGAGCCAAATGGACACAGCACCCACTGGGAAAGACAGGCACCGTGAGAAGGCCCACCTACAAGCATTTTAGAGACCACAGAAACATGGAGAGAGGCCCGCAGACGGAACTGACCTGGCCTATACCCCATTGAGATCTGTAGCCACCAAAACTGTGGGAAAATAAGTTTCCTTTCTTTAAAGCCAATCCACTGTGGTGTTTGCTGTGGCGACCCCCTATCTTTTTGGAAACAGACAGCTTCATCGTTCTCCCTCGGAGAGACAAACACCAAGTAGCCCAACACCAAACCCACATCACCACCAGAGTTCCTGACTGGCACGAGCATTCCATACATAAGTCAACAGAGAACTGGGATTTGAACCCAGGCAGTCAGGTTCCTGTGCCTTGGCTCAGGTGCGGTCTAACAAGCCCAAGGAGAACAGCTTCTCCACCAGAACAGAAGCAGCTGCCACGGAAGCCTGGAACAGAGAAAGGTCTGCTCCTCTGGCTGGTATCTTATGTCCTCCGCATCCTCGGTGAGGAAAACGTCCTGCAAATCCAGCTGCGAGTTTCTCCCAGTGGCTGCGTGTAAGCACAGGAGGTGAAGCAGGAGTGTAAATGGTGCAAAGGACCCATTAAAAATTTACAGCCACCATCCAATTTTAGAGCTCTCATTTTTCAGTATAAAAACGCGACTGTACATGCCACCAAACAATGAAACAAACAGAATAGCGCCGTCAGAAAGGGCCCTCCTTAAGTTTAATGCTGTAAAAATGTCCAGTGGGAAAAACCTTCATGCCATTAAATTTACCCAGCTACCTTCCTTTCCTCTCATTTCAGCTCCGAAACGCTCCTAATTCTTACTGCAGAAATGCAGAAGGGCCAGCCAGGAGAGTTCTAAACAAGTACCCTGTGGGGCAGGCCGACTTGCAGTGAAGGCATTGAGCTAAGAAAACCCTCCTGTGTCCTTGTGGCGAGGGGTGGGGAGCTTTGGGGAAGGCCACTGGGAGTCCTGGAGTTGATCAGGCCCTGATGTTGAGCACCCCGCTCCCACCCACATCAAAGGAAAGCCACAGAGACTGCCGAAGATGGCAAGCCCTGGTCTAGATGCTTTCTTGCCATTGTAGTGATAAGTTGCCACTCTCACTGAACTACAAATTGTCATAATAATAAAAATTAACATTTACGCAGCCGTACTCTGCTCTGCTCAAAGATTCTGTTAACGTCACAATGTACCTTTGTCATTACACTGTCATAGTACATCTACAATAGCAGCAATACTCGCTAACATTTATGGCGCAATCACTGCGCTTGCTTTACCTACATTGTCACATCAATCTTCAAAACTTCAAAACAACGCTTTGAAGCTGGTGCTTTTATTATTCCCATTTTGCAGATTAAAACACGCACACACACACAAATTGATGTGGTTGCAAAAAAGGGGGGAGTGTTTGCACTGCAAACTCGGGTGTGGCTGAATCCAGGGCTAACGTTCCTTTGAGCCAATGCGTTGGGCTGTTAACCACAAGGTTCACAGTTTGAAACCACCAGCCACTCCACAGGAGAAAGATAGGGTTTCTACTCCCATAAAGTTATCGGCTCTGAAACCCACACAAGGGGCAGTTCTACCCTGT
Source organism: Echinops telfairi (assembly GCF_000313985.2). NCBI lineage: Eukaryota > Metazoa > Chordata > Mammalia > Afrosoricida > Tenrecidae > Echinops > Echinops telfairi. The sequence goes on from NW_022103920.1 coordinate 83,826,295, forward strand.
AGAACTCATCACTATGAGTCTGCATCGACTCAAGGGCAGTGAGTTTTTGAGATCAAGATAACCCACAAACACAGAACTGAATCCCGCCAACTCCGGAATAGGAATCTCTGTGGATCTGTATTTTGGGAGGTACATGCCTCTCATTAGAACTCTGTCTAGCACCAGTCCTAGTGAGTTCCTGAGTCCTATCTGGCCTGTATGAGCTGCTATTGTTTTGTTGTTTTCTTAAATCATTTTATTGGGGCGCATACGACTCTTATCACAATCATACATACATCAATTGTGTAAAGCACACTTATACGTTCGTTGCCCTCATCATTCTCAAAATTCGGTTTCCGCTTGGGTTCCTGGAATCAGCTCCTCATTTTCCTTTTCCCCTCTCCCCCTCCCCCTCCCTCCCCACTCCCCCCTCCTTAATAATTTATAAATTATTATTTTATCTTATCTTACACTGCCCAGAGTCTCCCTTCACCCACCTTTCTGTTGCCCATCCCCCAGGGAGGAGGTTATATGTAGATCCTTGTGATCAGCTCCCCCTTTCTACCTCCACTTCCCTCCCGGTATCGCCACTCTCACCGCTGGTCCTGAGGTGTTCATCTGTCCTAGCTTCCCTGTGTTTCCAGTTCCCATCCGTACCGCTGTGCATCCTCTGGTCTAACCAGGTTTGCAAGGTAGAATCATGATAGTTGGGGCGAGGAAGCGTTTAAGAACTAGAGGCAGGTTGTGAGTTTCATTATTGCTACACTGAACCCTGAGTGACTCATCTCCTCCACTATGAGCTGCTATTGTTAATGGTTTTACTCTGTAGCGTCAGAAAAGTAGCCCGGCAGCTGTGTGCTTGCAGGAAAGGTCACTATTTTGGTGGCATTAGAAAGCAGTGCTCCTGGCAGGCCTAGGAGCTATCTGGCTGTGCCCAGAATGGCAGTTCTAAACAAAGGGGTTGGGGGTCTTCTTGGCTCCCCTCACAGGACCTCCGAAGCTTAACTCCCCTCCCCAGCCACCCACCCAGGAGGGAGGAAGCAACAAGAAAGGAAATCGTTTAATGGATAGCGAACAGAATTCAGTTCCCCTCTTTCCTGCCTCCTTACAAAATGCCAGGCCCACTCTAAAAAATGAAACCTTTAATACTTTTGTCCAGTAAGAAAATTTTCCAGCATTTTACCCAAGTCCTAGAGAAATGCATATTTGTTAATATTAGCACAGTTCCCACTAGAGATAAATAGTTACAAAATTTGCTTTGGGCAGTGATGATGCTACAGGAATATTCAAGTGTATTGACCTTATCACCAAATGGACCCTTTAATGACTTCCTTATTTTACAATTAAAGTCACCATCGTTGTGAACAGCTCCGGCAGTGGGGAAACATTTTTGCCTAAAACAAAGGCTACTTTTCTCAGTGGGAGGAGAGAGATTAGAGCCTAAAAGGGAGTCGATTTCAGCATCAGGAAATATTGCGTGAAAGAAAATAAAGTCTTTCCTACGTTCTCATGGCTTGCCACACCTACACTATGCCCCCAACCCCCCTACCCACCCCGGGAAAATCAGGACGGCAGCTACCTTTCAGCAGGTTAATTCACGGATACAAGGGAAACGAGGCCGGCTGCTTTAAACACAGGTTCAAGCCCTGGGAATTGAAGAGCCCCGGCCTCAAGACTGGAGAAAATCTGATTGCAATTACTCCATTTGCTGGAGACAAATGATGTGGCCTTTGGCTTTAGGGCTCCTATCAGAAGCAGTTGGGAGCCTCCCATCAGTTCACACCTTTGCATGGGGCGGGGCCTCTGCTTGTCCAAGGATGGGGCTGCCTCCACCCCTTCCTAAGGACTTAAACAGATGGGCGCACCTGGGTTATTTACGAGCTCCTCGGGAAGGGATTTCCAAGAACGGAAACAACATACTGCATCGAAGTCTCGTTTCCGAGTTGAAACCTTTCAATTACCGGCACTGCGCGTTTTGCTGGGCTTCTCCCCGGGCGGGCGCCCTGCAGTGCCCGGTGGCGAGGGCCAGCGAGGCCGGTTGCTGGGGGCGCAGCTGATCGCGGCCTGCTGTCGCCATCACTGATAGCGCCTGCCTGTCCTGGCTCGGCGGAGCCCTGGTGACACTGGCAGTTTAACCCAAACCCGCGTGCTGCCGAGATAACGGAAATGTCACTCCTGAGCCCTGACAGCCAGCCCCTAGCAGCGACGGCAGCGCGCGGCCCATCTGCCGGCTGAGTGAAGCCCTGCCCGGGCCGGGCTGCGGAGCCCCCCTCCCAGGTAAGGGGGCGCCAGGCCTCCTCCCCGCTAACGCAGAGCCAGGCCCGACTAGCAAGTGAGGCCGGCCTTGAGAAGGCGGAATGGCCTTCAATGAAGGACGAGACTGCGAGCAAACAGCTCTGGGGCCTGGACCTTGCAAATCTCTCCGGTGAAAACCAGGGAGGGACGGAGGGTCACCGCAAGCCTGGAATCTGCCGCGTGTTCGTTCCCGGTGGATGGTCTGTCTCACACGTGGAGGGCTGCGGATGCAGTTTGCATCTTAAAAAAAAAAACCCAAAGAGAAAACTCAAAGACAAAACCATGTGTTGCGCTTTGGAAAAACATGATATGACACAATTTACACACCTTCTAAACGATGGCTGGTTACTTGCTTCCCAAATCGTGTTCTGCAGAACGCTCTGGAAAGTTCTTCAGAAGCATAGGATGGTGCCCTAAGAACGTTTAAACTATGATTTGATTTCTGAAAAGCTTACATAAAAAGCCACCCTAACACACAAAATTACTTTCCCCCCTAGAAACCATAGGACCATTTTACGATATAAATATTCAGCTTCTGTTGTTCTTTCAGAGTTTTCTCTCTCTCTTTTTTTTTAACACTTTTATTGGCATATAATTCACACTTACAGTTCAGTAGTGCAGTCCTATTACGAAGAACTGTACCATCATCATCATCACGGTCCACTTCAGAACATGCTCTTCTTTCTTGGGCTCCTCATTGGCTCCATATTTCCTCCCCCCACCCCGGCCCCCATACCACCCCAAGAAGCCATGAATCCAGTCACTTACTGTCTAGAGTCACCTATCCTGGATTCCATATACAGAAAAACATACAAAGAAAACCAACGATAACAAAGTAAAACGGGGGAAGCCTCAATCGAAAAAAAGGCTGAAAATATTAAAAACAAGAACAAACTTAAAAGGGTGAAAAGGGAAGTCAAACGGTAAGGTGCTAAATCGTAGCCAGTTGCATCTGCAATAATCCACTTTCCAGTGCACTCTGCATGCCAACAGAGCCATGCACGTCCCGGTCCAGGGTCAGAGGAGTTCGGGAGGCTTCATCCACGTGTTCCCTTTCACCTGTTCAAAACTGAAACCGCTTTAAAGAATATCAAAACAGAGATCCAGTATCACGTTTTAATCTAACTATATTTATTACAATCGGCTTGGCAATGCTCTCTGTCTGATAGCAACGCTATTTATTCATAACCCTGTGCTATGGTTAGAGAAGATTGACCAGAGGCTCTGGATATAATAAGTTTGAGATCTATGTTAAAAAAATTTTAAATAGTGAAAATTTGCCTTCATAAGGTAAAAATGAATTTGCGTTATTTAAAATATACAACTGAGATGACATTCAACTCATTGCCCTCCAGTGGGTTCCGACACAGTGACCCTACCCTATAGGACACAACAGAATTGTCCCATCGGCTTTCCAAGACTGTCACTGTGGGGCTAGAAAGCTTTGACATTCACCATGGAGGTGGTTTAGAACTGCTGACCTTCTGGTCTTCAGTCCAACACTACCCACTATGCAAACGGACTCAAATGCCTCCCAGTTTTGCTCCTAACTCTCTGTGTTCTTGGGCAAGATATTATAGATGTTAGGCTACTTTTATAAAATTATATTCCATGACACACTAACACCTGGGCATTATTTCAACAGATACCATCATGACTTCTATTTAAAGGAAATATATGCAAACTCAGACTCACTGCCTCCGAGCCCGAGCCCGTAGTGACCAGTTACTGCCTGTGGGTTCTGATACGTTAACTCTTTACGGGAAGAGAAACCTTCATCTTGCTCCTGAAGAGTGGCTGATGGTTTCAAACTGTTAACCTGGTGGTTAGTAGCCCAACACAGCGCACGAAAAGAAAAGAAATGCTCATAGAGTTAATCACTCACAGTTAATATTCTAGTAAATATCCTGCCAGACTTTTCTATTGATTTAGCTATCTATATTTTAAAAATTAAGATAGCATATTCCATATGTGGTTTTATAATAGGGTTTTACCATTTATATCACAAATATAATCCTATGTCAATAAATATATTTTCTTCACCAGTTTAAATGTCAATACCATAATTTTGTTAATTAATCATCTATTGTAGATGCATAGGCATTCTTTTATATAGGTCTTTCTGCATATGTTCAGTTAGGTCTAGAAATTGTTTCTTAGAAATATCCTTGTAGGGTTAAAGTATATACATGGTTTAAGGTTGTTTTTTTTTTAATAAATTGTGCTAAATTGCTATATAGAAAATGTGTGCCAATTTCCATTCTCATGGAAAATTTCATTCTAATTCTCATGGTATGACGAGGCCATGTCTTTACACACTCCATATAGTGGGTATCAGATCTCTTTTTAATTTTTGACAAGTTGATAGTTAGAATCATAGCAATTTGGAGTTTAATAAGAAAGAGAAAACGAATAACACGCAATTCTGAAATCTAATAAGAAATGTGAAAGTTCTGCATTTGCTTCATTAGCTATGATCTTTGCCTCATCCTCATTAGTCAAGTTTTGGTTTTCCCTCTGTCTTGCTTTTGTGACTTGCCCATTCACTGCCCCTGGCATGATCCTACTTGAGGGGGCTACCTTTTTGTTGTTGTTGTTGCTGTTTTAAAGAGCCTTTTACATATGAAGAGTATTAATCCATTGTCAACTATTTTACAAATATCAGAATATCAACTATGGTCTAATTTTAATATGGTCTTTCACTTTTGTATTTCTTTTGACAAGGCTTAAAAATCATTTCTTATTACAAAAGTGATAGGAGTTTATATGAGGAAATATTGCCAAATTAAAAAGAAGTGAAAGTATCCGACATGACACCACTTAGAGATACTCCTCCTACCACAACTGGATGTATTCCTAACTTTTTTGGTATATTTCTAAGTTATAAATATTGAACTGAAGTGTGAAATTTGTCTTTGTGAATGATCATAAATAGTTTGGGATAGCAGTTTGTTTTTCTGTATCTATCTTTTGGGCACATTTTAATTACTTCCTTGGAGCATGGTGCTAAAAGTGAAATTTTGACCTCAAAGATGTCAATATGCATTTTTTCAGCCCGGCTTTTGTTAGGCCCTGGAGAATTTTGCAGGTAGGTGACCTCTGTGGGAAAGGGCTACAGGTCTGAGCTGCCGGTTCAGCTGAGTATTGTCGGTTGGTAGCGCTGACACCGGCCTGGCGAGTGGAGACAAGGTCATGAAATAGAAGCTGTCGGTTAAGAACTATACAACGGCGAGCAATCACTGACTTAAGACAGGGAGTCTCCACATCGTGGGGAAGGCGTGGACAACAGGATCAAGCTCTCCTTTCTTTTCGGTTTGTCAGGGCCATCTAACTCACCAGGCAAGGCAGGGGTGTGCGGCCACTACTTAGCATATCTGTTCGTTGATGGGTAACCGGAAAGCAAAGGAGCACTCCAGAGGGAAGTGTGGGAAGTACCTGGAAAAAGTCCGAGTTGTGGAAGTACTTCTGGCAGACCCAGTCAGGTTCACGGGCCCAAAAGCAAAAACTGAGCCCCACTCATCCTGAGAGGTTGGGTCGGAGCCCTGCACAACCTCAGCGAGGTCCGTCTTGCTTCTCTCAGCCCCACAACGGAGGACTTTCACACCCACTCCACCTCCGTGTTCCTGTTAAGGACACTTGAGTTAATCTCCAAGGATAACAAACTAATAACGTTGATCCAAAGAGCCAGAGCCATGTCTAACTACTGGCAACTTGTCAAATCCATCTAAAGGTCTATGGAGCGAGCCAGGCAGGACCCTGCAGTCACAGCACAGTAAACATTATGAGTGGCTTACTCTAAGTCCTTCAGTGGCATCTAGCTTAAAATATAATCCACTCTGATTCCAGCACTTATCAGTTTATCTGAACCGGGAGCCTGACCATATGTCTCCTTTATTCCCCCTTCAACCACTACAAACAAATCCAGAGTTTTAAGTTTCAACTGTCCCATTCTTACAGCTGCTAAGACAATAACAGATTAAATAGGATGAACCAAGCAGCCATACTTCTTGTAAAGTTATCCCCAGAGATAAATGTACAATGTTGTTAGGGAGGCTCTGGTGGTGTCTGCAGTGTAACTAAGGTTGACAGACTGCCTGCATGTGGGTGGCTGTCTCCTTTCCAGCTGTGACCAGCTGAATTATATCACCTGTCCCATTTGATGTATTAGGATATGCCCAAGCTCAAGATGCATGTTGCTGCAATAGGGAAATTAATGTCCACCACTGGCAGCAATTAATAATGATTAGGAGCAAAACAGCGGGGTTAAATCTGTGCATTTAACAGAGTGTTCATACACTTTTATACTATATTTCAGCCTAGTTGCTCAAAGGGGGGAAAATCTTTTTTGGGGAATGAGAGCAATGCTATCTTAATTAGCGGGTAAACTTAGATGAAATGTCAAAGTTGCTTCAATGAGACAAGTTTATTCATTATTTACCTAATCCTCCCTTCCTGAGGTTAGGGAAAAACATTACACAAAAAGTGCTATCATGTGCAGAGAAATGTTGAGATTCAGCTCAATGGCTAGTAATGCTCCTGGGCTTCTTGAGCTACTGCCTTCCACCGAGGTGATGGGTTGATAAAAGAAATTCTTTTATCCTTTATTCTGCAAGTCTACAGTTACAATTTTTTTTAAAAAAGCCTCAACTTGGCACACTGCAAATTTGTATAGCTTGGTTTAGTGTAACCTCATAAAATCTGCATGTAAAGCACTTAGTGGTGGGTAAATTAATTTCCCTTTGGTGATCAAATCTGGATATAAATTTAATATTAGAAATCCGAATGGAAGAGGGAATCTTGCCAGAAAAAGACAAACCGAAAACACTGGAAGCAGCTTGGTTATAACCCTGTAAGGAGAAGAGACTGAGCAGTATTGATGTAGGTTGTACACAGGCCCCTCTGCCTAGGCATTTGTGTCACCGTGAATTAGTGTACAGCACAGACAATGCCAATATTCATTGATTGGATATTTCATTAGGAAATTTCATAAAACAGATTAAATATATATTGGTACCAACTGGTGTTTATAGCCCAGAGAAGATTATATACTTAACCTAAGTCTCGATTATGCAATTCTCATTAGTTGAAAACTAATGAGATAAGGCCTTTGTAAAACTTCAAAGCCCTGGGCATTATTGGGGTGTGTGTGTGTGTGTGTGTGTGTGTGTGTGTGTGTGTGTGTGTTGGAATCTAACAATACAGATAGATGGGTGAATAGTTAGGCAGACAGAGATAACTGTTGTTGAGTTGACTCTAACATTTACAAAAGAATTATAGGGTGCTTGGTCCATTATTGTTGTTCTTATTGAGTTAATTCATCTCACTGGGCCCTCTGTGGCCATCTACATTAGCAAATGTGATGTTTTCTTGGCAACTGAGCCTTACTGATGCCAAAGCAAGCAAGCAAGTCAGACAGGGTTCTGTCAGTTCCCTATCAGGTTGTCTTCCTGGAGTGACTTGTGTGTCGCTGGAAGGTTCTGCCACCAGTATTTCAAATGATAGCAGGGTCACCTGTGGTGTGCAGATTCCAGCAGAGCTTCCAGAGGAGAAACAGGCAGGGAAGAAGGAATAGATGGTCCACTTCTGAGAGATTAGTCACGGAAAATCGTTTGAATAGCAAT
>NW_022103920.1:83834919-83836160 GCF_000313985.2 Echinops telfairi
ACCAACAATGAGAGTAGTGATACCAGGAGAGTAAAGGTAAGGTGGGGTAGAAAGGGGGAACCGATCACAATGATCTACATATAACCCCCTCCTTGGGAGACGGACAACAGAAAAGTGAGTGAAGGGAGATGTCTGACAGTGTAAGACATGCCAAAATAATAATAATTTACAAATTATCAAGTGTTCATAAGGGAGGGGTAGCAGGGAGGAAGGGGGAAAATGAGGAGCTGATACCAACGGCTCAAGTAGAAAATGTATTGAGAATGATGATGGCCACAAATGTACAAATGTGCTTGACACAATAGATGTATATATGAATTGTGATAAGAGTACGAGCCGGCAATAAAATGATTTTTAAATTAAAAATAAAATAAAATAGGTGGAATTATTCCAATATTGCATTTGCTAACACACACACACACACACACACAGACACACACACACACACACATAGATAAAAATGGAGGACAGCTGCTTCCTCAAAGCTGAGTAGATCTTAATGACACGAATAGAGCAAAGCTTTGGGGTCATCATCTGCTGATGGAGTGTGAGTCAACATGTGAAGAAACAGGTGCAAATATCCCTTAAGAATTGGAATGTTCAATGATGTAAAAAGTATGAATCAAGGAAATCTGGAAATCGTTGAAAATGAAATGCAATACATAAAGATTGATATCATAGGCAGGACTCAAAACTCTCACTTACTGCCACACAGTCAATTATGACTCATAGGGACCCTTTGGACAGAGCAGACCTGCCCCTGTGGGTTTCTGAGGCGGGAGTCTCTAAGGAGAGCAGAAACCTCATCTGACGGCCTCGGAACAGCTGGTGGGTTCAAACTGCTGACTTTGTGTTAACAAGGCAATGCATAACACCATCAGAGCTCTTTATCCTAAGCATCAGTGAGCGGGAATGGACTGGTATTGGCCATTCTGAGTTTGATAGTCATACAGCTTACCATACTGCAAATGACAAACTCAGGAAAAATGGTCTTTCGATCATTGTCCAGAAGCGCATCTGTCTTGAAGTACAATGCTGCATGTGACAAAATCATATCTAACACTTACAAGGATGCCAGGTTAATGGAAGCTACTCAAATTTTCCCACCAACTATTAATGTCAACAATGAAGATGTCTACCAACTTCTTCCATCTGAAATCGATCAAGCACACAACCAACACTGATAATTATTGGTGATTAAAATGTGAAAGTTGGGAACAAAGATTAGCAGTGGGAAAATA
>NW_022103920.1:83837041-83849203 GCF_000313985.2 Echinops telfairi
TTAACAGGACACATGTTGGACTTAGATCACCAGCTTTAAAAGTTAAACATGCCAGTGGCACAATGCACGTGGATGGAATTTAATTGAAAGCCCAAAGCAGCGCATTTGAAGACCCTAATGGGTCTTTGCAGTCCCAGGTGGAACAAAGGGTTAATGTGCTTTGCTGTGAACCAAACATTGGCCAATGGAGCCTACCCAGAGGCACCTTGAAAGAAAGGCTTGGTGACGGAACTTCCAAAAGAAGCTGCCATTGAAAACCCCGTAGAGCACAGTTCTACTCTTGACAGCACAGGGTCACCTGGAGGCATAGTCACCTCAAAGCCAACTGACGGGGTGGAGCTAAGTTCCAGTCCCTAGACTAAATTCACCCCAGGCATTACCGGAACTACCGGCCTTCCTCAGATAAGGAAATTGGTCACACGGTTGGGATGGGGTCCAGCCAGAATGTGGAACCAAAGCTGTTGGTCCCCAGGCTATCATGCCTGTAAGTACAGAGAAAATAGAGCTGCCCCATTTGGGGACTTGATTGGGATAAAGCAACTTGGCATGTGAAAGACATAGTAGCCAATGCTGGGGAATGTGGTTACAACCCTCCTCTGCGAGACAAGACTTCCAGGGCAGGGGGTGGGAGCACTTTATACCCAGTTTTCATTGAATGTAGTTACTGCCTTTGATTTGCCCAGATGTGTGCTGCGTGTGCGGAGGGTCACAGAGAACTGTAATTCTACGGGGCCGCTGTATTTCTTTATAATTACCCTACGGAAGCTATAGGCCTTAAAGACTCAAGGCCAGCTCTCTTTACAATCCCTACACTAGCCTAAATCAACTATAACTGTCCTTAGGGTTCCAAAGTGACCTCTTATTAAAATGATCTATAATTTTGATTAGTTTCTATTGCTCTCAGCAGAGGCCTGGGCCTGTTAGCTGGGAGTTCCCGTGTTTATTTTCTTGACCGCTCCTTTGTCTCAGGTGGCCCTCTGAGAGGGGAAGGAGCTGGGCGGCTAGACCCAAGTTAAATTACCTTTGCCGTTTGCCCTTGTTACCCTGGACGTGCCTGGCAGGTGTGCAGCCTGTCATTTCCATCTGTTCTCTCAGGGTCGGCCTGAGGCGCCTCTGCGAATTTGGATTCCACTTCATGATACTGACTAGGCTTGGTTGCCCCTGAGTGGGCTCCGTTCCACGGTGATCCCGTGGCCAACAGAAGGAAAGCTTGGCTGGTTCTGTAACATCTTCGCTCAAGTTCACTGCTGGATAAAACTTACAGTAACTTCTCACCTAGAGGCCTTACCGTTTAGCAGGTGTTGGATAATATTCTGTTGTGATTCATAGGATTCTCCTGGGCTAATTTTCAGAAGTCAGTTGCCAGCCCTTTCTTCCACTGAAACCTGTCGATCATGGGTGGCCCTATTAGCATTTGAAATACTGATGGCCTAGCTTCCAGCATCATAGTAATGTGTAAGCTATCACAATTTGACAAATTGGTGACAGGATAATGACACAACCTCCCCCCCCCCCCTAATTTCCATCGAAGGCTCTGCAGAGATTTCAGAGCATGGTTTTTGAAGTAGATGGCCAGGTCCTTCTTCCAAGGTGCCTCTGGGTGACTCAAAGAACTTCTCACTTTTCAGTGAATAGCCAAGTGCAGTAGCCATTTGCTCCACCCAGGAACCTCACGCTCGGGATGCTGTGGTTGTGTTTAGTGTTGCAGTGCACCACAGAGCACTGTCGGTCTTGTCAAGGGTCTTCCTCTCTTTCGTTGACCCTGTAATTTACCAAACACGATGTCCTTTTCCAGGGACTGGTCCCTAGAAATAGATGAGATCTCATCAGCCTCCCTTCTAAGGAGCATTCTGGCTGTACTTCTTCCGAGTTCTGTGTTCTGGCAGTCCATGGACTTTCGATAATGATAGTCCACCTATTGGACACCCACTGGGTACCGTTGGGGGTGCTCCCCGTACCTTACCTCATTTAATAATGTGTGAATATGAATCTACACGAAAGTTGAAGAAGCTGAGACCCAGAAACGAATCGAGTGAGCGAGGTCACTGTTAGTAAGATGCAGAGCTGGGCTCCAAGCACAGACCTGCCAACCAGACGGACCTCCCCCCCTCGTGACACGTGGTACCTCTGTGTGAAAGGTCACCCTGATGGGTGGAGACTAACAGGCCAATGGTTGCTTTATGAAAACATCCCATCAGAGTCAGGGCCTGTGCCTCGCTCCTCTCCAGCCCTCTCTACCCAACCTGGGAAGCAGAGAGTTGAACTTCCTCAAACCTGAGCCCACGTCCGACACTGAGGCAAAGTGCTGTTCATTGCCTTCCATTGGGAGAACATTTATACTCAACTGCATGCTGAAAATACAAACGACTGCTTTCAAACCATTTCACTTTTTCATTTGAAGGTTGCTTGGGACACAGATTCATTTCAGTATCTTCATAGGATCATCAGCTCTATAGCTGGACAAATAAATCGATAGACCTATAATATCACCATTCAAATGATTAAAAAGAAATAAAATGACGCCAGATGTTTATGTGGAATAAGCCAGAGAACACATTGAAAACTATTCCTATTTCTGCAACTGGAAATTGGAATTGATCATTACTGGGCATTAAATGTGCGTATGTTTTTTCTGAAGTTCCTAAATCTATTTAATTTCTATGTTGACAGAGATATTAGACAGCTGTTTGAAAATCTGTCTCTCTTTCCTGAGCTATGAACACGAAATCTTTATGTTAAACCACGAAATGTCCATGAGAGCGCTTCAGTGTACTAATCAGCATGCGGGTGGCATGTGTGAGGCTGGCAGCAATAACCCTAACTTACATTCTGAATGGTGCTGATTGTCCCACGTGCACCCCCTGAAGACACAGCTGTTGGCTACGATGTCTGGGGAGAGCCACCGTGCAGCCTGGGGTCTGGTGATTGGAGTCTGAGATTGTGAGTTAAGAGATGTTCTCTATTCGACGGCTTCAGCAGTGACTCGCTGTGCACCCCGGGGAGAGTGTTCCCAACCCTCTGCCCCTATTAGCCATCGCAACCCCACACGCCCCCTTCCACATGGGCCTCATGCTTCCACGGGAGGCAAACTACCACGGGTACCAGGGGCAGGGAAAAAAGAACTTCATTCCTTTGGCATCTTTTATGGGCATGAGGGTGAGCTTGCTAAGATAGATCCTTGTAGCATCACGTAATGTCTTCAAAAACAATCCCACAGCCCAAGCAAAGGAAAGCTAAAACAAAACCCACACCTTTGTAGGCTGCACCGTGATTTAGGAAAATCAAAATCAAACAAAAGGATAAAGTCTTGATGTCTTAGAAGAGGGGCACATTTAAATAAATGATGGTTCACACAGTGGACTGTAACATATCCATTAAAAATAAATTTTACCAGAATCAGAAGTTCATGAGCATATCGTATATACTCACTGCCATTGAATTGATTCTAACTCATACAGACCATACAGGACAGGGTAGGACTGCCCTTCTGGGTTTCTGAGACCCTGACTCTTTATGAGATTAGAAAGGCTCATCTTTCTCCTTCAGAAGAGTTGGTGGTTTTGAACTGCAGACCTTGTGATTAGCAATCCAGCAAGTAGCCATTGCGTTATGTGGGCACCTTGTGTTTTTAAAAGAGAGGTAGCAAAATGCCCCTAGGGGCTCATCTTTAGCTATAGAACAGCAGGGGCCATACACAGTCACGCACACACACAAAATAGATATTCCATCTTATAATCCAGAGGGTGACTTGCGATGATATCCTTTTCTGGGTCATGAATTTACAAATAGAATCCTGACTGACAAAGGAAAGATGCGCTGGAATTTAAGGAATTTCAAAGTGGCTCACCTACACCTCTTGTTTTGCACACTCCATAAAATGTATTTTGCCATGCAACCAGAGCTTAAATCAAATACAAAATTTATTGAAATCTAGTCAGTAGGAAGAATATCCAGAACTATAAGCCCCTTTCAGGAACTTGAATTTTAGTTGAGGAGACAAAAGCATCAATATATGATGCGTTAATAAGAATGCATGGCAGCAATACAAAACTGCCAGAAGGCGGCAAGGGCTGAATGGCCGAGTAAGGAAGCCAGAAAGCACATGCTGGGAGTTCCAAGAAAGGACAGGGACAGGGGGATGGGGGGTGGGAGGTGGGAGGATGGAGGAAGGCTTCCTGGAGGAGGAGGAACTTGAGCTCGCTCTTGAAAGATGCTGTGTCGAGCAATTAAGTCAACCCCAAACCCAACGCCATCATCAAGTTAACTGACTCACAGCAACCCAGAGACAGTGTAAATCTTTACAGGAACAAACATCCCGTGGATGTCCATCCCGTGGTTCGAACCACCGACTTTGCAGTCAGCAGTCCAAAGCCAAACCCAGAGCACCACGGCAGCTCCTTAAGGAGCTTTGGTCAGGAAAATCAGTGCCCTCCCTCCCATTTCATGGGGATTGCTGCGAAATTCAAAACATGTTCCAGGAAGTTGTGAGTCTGAGGAAAGTCGATGAGAAGGATTGGAACTGGGCAGAGAGGGAGCAGGACAAGGGTTGGGAAAGAGGAATGTTCCCAGAAGGAGAGCAGCAACCAGAATGAATCTGTGTGCATTTGCAGATTTAGACTGGTGCTTGTTTGCTCCTGGCTTGGAGAGAAGCACCACGGTGGCCCTCAGCAGCGAGTCTGCTGGAAAGGCTCTAGATCCGTGGTTCTCCACCTATGGGTCGTGAACCCTTTGGGGTCGGATGACCCTTCCACAGGGGTCGCCCAAGACCATCAAAAGACACATCTTTCCGATGGCCTTAGGAGCGGAGGTACCGCTCCTCTAGTGGTGTCTCCAGGCGGGTTCGCCCACATGCAGACACGCCCACGTATGAGTACCCGGCGTGAAGACTGTTACCCATGCTACACCATGCTTCAAGACAAAATTTCATTTATTTGTCATTAGAAATAAATATTTCAAAATGTATAATTACATATTGTTTTTGTGATTAATCACTACACTTTAATGATGTTCAATTTGTAACAATGAAAATAATCCTGCATATCAGATATTTACATGACGATTCCTAACAGTAGCAAAATGACAGTGATGAAGTAGCAACAAAAATAATCTTATGGTTGGGGGTCACCACAACATGAGGAACTGTATTAAAGGGGCACGGTATTAAGAAGGGTGAGAACCACTGCCACAGGACCTAAGGGCTGAGCAGAGGCTGGGGCTGGTAGAAAAGACTATCTCTGAAGCTTCTATGAAGAATAGGAGAAGATGGGGGGGGGCTGTGAATGGGGAGCATGCTCCTTACCCAAGAAACCATGTGCGCAGTCAGCAATTCACTACTGAGCTGCTGCACACTGCAGTGAAATCCAGCCCCGCGACCCTGAGCTTCATCAACAGACACATTGCCTTTGTTCTGACGACCATCAAAAGGAAGAAAACCATGTGTCAGGAGACTCAGAAAATCTTTATCACACTGCCACTTAGCAGGCCAAGGTCAAGTACTCTGTTCATTCTCCTCTGAGGGGAGTAGTGGACACAGGCAGCCCTGTGACGGAGAGGGCTGTAGATGATGACGCATTGCAGCCGGCAGCAATGGTGCAGCACGCAATGGGCTCCAGCGCCATGTAGCTTGGGTTCAACCCCCAGCTGCTCCCTGACTAGCTGTGTGACTTTGAACAAGTGGCTTCATGTCTCTGTGCCTTAAGCTTTCTCAGCTGTGTAAAGAGACTTCACAGGTGACCCTATTTCACTGGGCTGTTACAAGGCTTAAGTGAAACTGCCTGGTATTTACATAACACTCGAGAAAAGCCAACATTAATGTTCCTTCTCATAAATATTAGCAGTGGTGGTGTGTTCCCAAAGCTACTTCAAAGCATCCCTTCAGTTTCTACTTCAGATTTACACACACACACACACACACACACACACACACACACACATTGATTAACTCTGTCACAGGCTTGTTTCTTTAAAGAAGCAAAACAATGACGTTTATATCTGTATAATAGAAAGAGGTTTATAGCAAGGCAATGACTCACACAGTTATAGAAGTAGGCAAGTTACAACTTCATTGGTCTGTTATCAGGCTGGTCTATTATCAAGACGCTGCAGGGGCTCATGAACCCAAGATGGGCAGGTCAGACAGCATGCTTCCGGCTGCAGAGGCAGATTAGTCCAAGTGAGATGAATGCAAGTAAGTGCGCAGGCAGATGATAACTCCCAGGATAAGCAGGTGGTATGGCAAGCCTCTGGTTCAAGCCCAAAGAACTGGAGGCCACATGTCAAGCCAGATGTAAGACCCAGACCCAGCAGAAAGCAAATAATCTTTTCCACAACAGCCAGCCGCGTCTCCAAGGTTATTTCCTTTCAATTGACTGGCTGCTCATAGAGGTGATTGCAGAAGTGATTACACTGTTAGATTTCATCATGGGAGACATCTTAACTGACAAGCCAAGTTGATACAAAGTCTTAACTAGAACAGACTCCATCCAGTTTTTAAGACTTAGCCTCATTCTAAAGTATGGTTCAGCTATAGGCTCCCTTGGGTCGGATCTTGGGTTCCAGGACATATGTGGCCCCCTTTTCCAAAAAAAGGGGAAGAAAAAAAAGAAGAATCCCCCTGGCAATCAAAATCTTTTCTATGCTAGTCCCTAATCCAGGAAAGAGTATAGGTATCTGCTCTTGCAGCCTCCTTGGATCATTCAGTGAGCCTGACCCCCCACCCTCCGGGGTTGGTACAACCCACTTTGGGCAACACTGGCTCAGATGCTGGACCTGGCACCAGTCAGCTGTAAATAGGAACAGAGAAAGGTCCCAGGATGCACTATTGATTGTCACCCAGTGGACTCCAACTCCTGGTGACCCCAGGTATGTCAGAGTAGACCCGCGCTGCCCATGGCTTCCAATGGCTGCTTTTTTTTGTTGAAAGTACATAGCCAGACTTTTCTTCAAGGTGCCTCTGGGTGGACTTGAACCTCCAACCTTTGGGCTAGCCACTGAATGCATTAACCATTTGCACTGTCCAGAGACCCCAAGAATAGACTGCCTAAACACTGAGCGTAACTTGCCCTGTGTTAAGCCGTTGTAGCACCCTTAGTCTCTGGAGTGACGGGAACAGACAAACGTCTCACCCCTATCCTTCCTGGTGCCAGAGAAGACTTGGAGGGTCTTACTGGTGTACAATCTCTATATTGCTTAGCTCCAAGTCCGTAACCCACTACAATTTAAGGCCACAGAATATAAAAAGCCAAAGTTAAACCTGTAGATGAAGAAAGGATCATTGGAAAGCAGTTTAATGCCATAAATCCATTGCAAAATGTGAGATTTTTATTCAAAACAAAAGAAGCTCGTATCAAAATAATAATTTATAAATTATCAAGGGCTCATGAGGGAGGGGGGAACGGGGAGGGAGGGGAAAATGAGGACCTAATGCCGGGGGCTTAAGTGGAGAGGAAATGTTTTGAGAATGATGAGGGCAAGGAACGTACAAATGTGCTTTACACAATTGATGTATGTATGGATTGTGATAAGAGTTGTATGAGCCCTTAATAAAACAATTTAAAAAAAAAAGAAGCTCATATATGACTTTCCTTGTTGGCCCATAGAAGTGGACAATTAACCACCTGATAAGGAGAGGTGGGGTGACATAGGATCCAACTTGATGTACTGAAAGTCTACCACATCCCCAGGGACACACTGGAAGATTACCAATGGCAATGCCAAACTTGTGAGTACTTGTGCTTACTCGAACAAATACAAAGGGACATAGCTCTTTCAGAATTTGGCACTTTTTATGAATATTGTAGTGTGCATCAAAATGTCTTCTTGATATGATTGAACTATTGAATTGTGCGATATTTGAATTATATGCCCGTGATCCTGTTTTTAAAAGTGGTAGGAGCTTAGAAAAAGGAAGTTGAAGGGAAAATAATTTCAAAGAAACCTATGAGCCAAATATTTAAAAATCTATCTATACGAATGAAGAATATACCTACCAATGATAGAGTTAGGCCAGGAGGACCAACAGAATTATGTGCAAATAAAAAAATTAAAATATTGGCTCAGTTCTATTAAAACAGGAAAAAAATTGAGCCCGTCTGGGACAAAGAGCTTGTAAGTGATTCAGCGGGGTGTGTGGTTACGCTTCTGATGGCCATCCTCTTGGGTCTCTAGTGGTGTCATGGCTGCCAGTCAGAAGGTCGGCAGTTCAAAACCATCAGCCACTCTGTGGGAGAAAGATGAGGCTTTCTACTCCCATAAAGACTTATTGTCCTCCCCTGCCCTATAGGGGCTGCAGGAGTCAGAGCTGACCAGACGACAGGGAATGCCCTCTAGTGTAAACCAGCAAAGAGCAGCCCAGTTGCTGTCAGGCCCATTCCGAGCACGCCTTGCTTCGTGGAAGAGCACCCTCGGGTCTTCCTGCGTGTGCCTTTCAGAAGGCAGCTGACCAGGGCTTTTGTTCTGAGGTGCCTCTGGAGGGGTTCACACTGCCAACATCTTTAGCCACTCACTGAACTGCCTGTGCCCCTGGGGGGGGGGGGCCTTGAATCTAGGGAGCAGAGATGATTTTTAAAAAACCCTAAAAAACAGGTAAATGAGCCAGAGGAACTAACCAGGTGGGTTATGACATTATGGGGGAAAAAAGAAGAGAAAGAACGCCGCACAGAGCGGCCAACAAAGTAACCTGTTCACAGTGTGTGTGTGTGTGTGTGTGTGTGGTGTCCTTGACCCTTGGCCCAGAGCTGGAGTAGAGGACAAGCCAAGCAGCTGGCATCCAATGGCACCATTTCTTTCTGGAGGTGTAATGAGATGAAACAGATGATCAAAATTCATCTCAAGGAACGTATTATTGGTCAGGGGACCAACGCTTTCAGCAAGATAACAAAAGATGAGTTGGAATCGGCTAGAGGACAGTGGATGGACCTTTCAACCATCAGGCTGAGTGAAATAAGGCAGTCACAAGAGGATCAGTCTTGTGTGACCACTTATGTGGAACATCCACAATAGGCAAATGATCGGAGACCTAAGTTTCTTAGCGGTTCCCAGGGGTCTGGAGAGAGGAAGGAAACTCCGTGTTCAGGAGACACTGAGCTTCTGTGAAGAGTGATGGGGAAGTTTGGAAAGGGCTGGTGCTGACGACCGAAGAACAAGATGAATGTGATTAATGTCACTGATACGGACGTGTAAACAATGTTGAAATGGCAAAGGTTTTGTTATCTACGTAGGGACACAAGTAAGCAAACTGAAGATGGTCATGCTAAAGCATCTGCTCAGGGGACTGGTCCTAGGTCTTGGTAGGACTCGATCCTGCTGTGTAAACTAGATGGGATTTCAAGCCTGAGGAACATTGCTCCCTCCGCGCAATGGCACAGAGACAACATCTTCCACCAAGCCATCCTTCTTCCACTCCCGGGAAGCATGCAGGACTCACTGTCTCCTCTAGTAAATGTGTGCAGGGGATGTTTCCAGAAGATCCACGATGACCTATGGGCACACAGGTGTGGGGGCTGATAGAGGGCCCGACACTTGGAGGACTGTGGAAAGAGGACACTTTGGGTTTATGGCTGTGCTCTATGGGATGGCCTTCATTTCCCTCTGGTCACCTCCAGCTCCGGCATACGAACGTCCACGTTCTTGGCTTTTGTCAACGGTTTGGATGGGGTTTATCGTGGGGATGCTTTTCCTTGTCTTTGAGTGGGGTCCAACAGATAAAGGAATAATGGTTTAGCAGCAAATCCTCCACAGCAACTGTTCTTCAGCTGTGTTTGGGCGTGCCCCACAGATCTGAGGACAATGGCGATTCCTCGCACAGAGAGCTTGGAGAGGCTTCTCAAGATGGCCCAGCCTTTGATGGATGCTACAGTCTCAACTAGAGCAGCTTTGCTTTTCACTGGGAAGAACACCTCAAAGGACCAGAGTCCAGAAGGAGGCTGTGGGGACGCACGACAAGGCAAAATTGCAGTCAGATGCCAGGCTTGGAATTAAATGATAGCCACACTGATTTTACTTCTTACATCTGACAGATTGGGCTTGGTTTGTAGTTCTATCATGAATTGTAGAACATGGACCAACTGCATCTTGGAGGCTTGTTTATAATGCTGGAATCTCCAGCCTACTTCCTGCGACATTGCGAAGATCAAATAAGATAATGTACACCATAGGGGGCTCAGTAAATGCATTGCCACCTCATCCTTCGGGATATGAAGCCCTTGATTAGTCATCTTAGCTGGAGAACTAATGAAATAAAGTTATTTCTTTTGCGCCCCATAAAGAGGGAGCCTGCTTTGCTCCTTGTTAGTGCCATGGTTGTGGACAAACCACAAGACTCCGTCTGCCAACGAGGAGAGTCGAGCTATCCTAGGGACTTCATGGGCACAGAATCAATAAATGTACACATATGCAAGACGTGCTTTATGAACTCTAATGCCACAACACATAAGCAATGCCGATGACTCGCTCTTCAACAAATGTCTTCTTTCCCTATAAAATGCCAGAGATGTGTAGGAAAACACCTCAGGTCATTCAATTATTGGATAATATACACTGTTGACAGAAATTAATTACACAGACCCTGTGCAACACCTTATGTTGTTAATAATGATGCCCAGCAATGTGGAGAACATGGGTGAGCCCACGGAAACCTGTGCTAATTGCAACAGCGGCCCTGGTCCTTGAGCCATGATGCTTCCTCCACACAGGTTTGTAATTAGCCTGTGTCACCAAGGGCCATCAACCGAAGCTCCGATATCTCATATGGGCCTGGAGATAGCAAGGCAAACAGAGCAGTTGTTCCGTTTCCCCAGCTTCAGGGAGTGGAGTGCGTGAAAAATGGCTTCGTAACAGGGAAACTGCCTTCTAGCATCTCAGTTCAGTATGGTTTTCATCAAGGATGGGTGAATTCAGAACCAGGTTCATGGCAGCTGTACCCTGGATGCTACCCAAAGATCAGGGACGCTCCCCAGTGCCTCCCTCCAAGGCCACGGGAGCAAGCAACTTAGGGGGGCATTGAGGTTGGGAAGCACATGGCGTCCACGTGCTGTTCTGGCTGTGGGTGAAAAGTCCATCAGAGTCTGACATTATGAAAAGTTCACACAGACGGGCTAGTTTACCTTCTTTCACACCCCCCCCCCATTTTCATAGCAAACTTAATTCATAATAGCCCCAAGCTGGGAACAGCCCAAATACCCACTGAGAGAACAGAGAAACTAGGGGTGTTGACAGAGTGAATGTGAAACTGCAATATAAAAGAGTAAACTATCGATAGACACAAAATGCAGGTGACTCCTATAGACAATCTGCTGAGTGATCAAAGTGAGACTCAAAGAGCACTTCTGGTCTGCTTTCATTTAGCTCCTTTATTAAAGACAGGTAGCACGAATTTATGGCTTTAGGCATGAGAGTGGAGTTCATCCTTGTGAGGGGTCCTGGTGGAGGAGTGGTGATGAGCCGGGCTGTGAGCCAAGAAAGGTCGGCAGTTTGAAGCCACCAGTCACTGCGATGGGAGAAACACGGGGCTTTCTACTGCCAGAAACAGCTCCAGTCGCAGGGGCAGATGTGCCCCGTCCTAGAGGGTCACTACAGGTGGGCATAGTTCTAGGATGGTGAAAACGCTTTGTATCTTCATCTAGGTAGTAGCCATGTGATTGTGCATATATGTAAACATTCATGGAGCTATATATATATATTTTATAAATGTATACAATTTGCAAATTTCACTTACTGTGTTTTATTCTTCAAGTGAAAAAACAAACAATTGCAACTGAAATAAAAGAAAAGCATACAGTGAAACAGGAAGGTCTTTAACTTGACCTAATCCTGCTTTGACCTCAGCCATTTTCTTCTTCTTCTCATCATTTTATCGGGGGCTCTTACAGATATTAGACCAATCCATAAATCAATTCCATCAGGCAAACTTGTACAGACGCTGCCACCATCGTTTAAAAAACATGTTCTTTCTACTTGAGCCCCGTGATATCAGCTCCTTTTTATTCCCTCCCTCCCCCCATGTTCTTCTTTCATGTTTTAAAGAAAGATTTAGGATGAAAGTAAAAGATTCATACTACCAGTGATTACATCTGTTTTAAACATTCTTTCCAGGCACTAACCAGGTGCTGCCAGTGGATGCTGACTCCGAGACCTCGTGTGGAGGGAAAAAGAGAAACCAAACCA
>NW_022103920.1:83849888-83863016 GCF_000313985.2 Echinops telfairi
TATTGTGATTTTTGCTGATGCCCAAGATTTAACCTTTTCCTTATCAATATATATATTTTAATAATGATACTTCATTAAAAAGATCATTTTCGGAAATACTGCTATATGGAAAAATTTGAGTAATATGATCGAATGAATTTTGCACATCATTCCAGTACTGTCTGCTAAATTCAAGAAAATCGATATGTATTTATGAAATAAATTACTTAATTAAATTATCTGAATAGCTGATTTGTTGACATCACTTGTTTAACTAGCACTAGCACACAGTACGATGCGTATCGTCTGAGAGACAGTTACAAAATATTTTTGTCGCTGCCAATGCCAAAAAATGCCATTGTTCATTAAGCCCAAACAATGGTGGTCGAATTCTAACAACTGATCAACAATGTGAACTTTGATAAGCAGTTCTCAACAATTATTTGTTATTATTAAAGTTTAACATAAAATTAATAGAAAAATTAATAGAAAAATAATATAAAACCCATATCCTGGCGAAATAGCCACATGGCAGCCGAAAACTGTATATTCCCTTCCCGTTCTCCCGCCGTTCCCCAGCTTGTCGTGCATTCTTTCCAAAAAATCGGGACTTTTTAAAAGTGCCGTGGGACACGGGACAAATTATTAAAAATCGGGACTGTCCCCCAAAAGCGGGATGTCTGGTCACCTTAAGCTAGATGTCTCTTTAGCGTTTTGTGGCCACTTCCAATCCCAATGGTGTTGTCAGGGAACATCTCCTCAATATTAAAATCAGAGGAGTTCTCTCATACCCAGACTTCCTTGATAAACCCACTCAGGCCCAGCATGTCCATTCTGACTCAGACTGACCCTGGAAGACCGAGCAGCACTGGGAATCTTTGCAGGAGCAGACAGCCTCGTCTTTCTCCCGACGAGCAGCGGGTAGGTTTGAGCCACGGACCTTGTAGTGAGCAGCCCTCTGCCTCGTGCGCAGCGCCTCCCAAACAAAATGCACACACCCAGGGTGACGGAGTCCATGGAGACTCAGGGGGACCCTGGGATCCTTTATTCCTTGGAACATCGACTTCCATCTCCTTTCCAAAATGTCACAGTGCCTTACAAGGCAGGAAGGTTGGGGCAAGGCGAGAACAAATCTTTTAGAATGGATTCAGAGCGAGAAAAGCAGGTTGGATGAGGTTGACGTCCAATATTTTAGGCAATTTACAGGTGCTGTTACTACATGGTGAAAACCTTTCTAATGTGTCTGGTGATCATTTTAGCTGTTAAGACATAATGCGATTCAGACATCCAGTTACACAACAATCTTTCCCACTTGCCTACCTCTTGAGCAGATTATCGAGGGAATGTGTTCTAGATAATAAAATCTAAGGGGGAAAAAATTGCCATCCTGCTTGGGCTCTGCCATTAAACCCACCGATGGCGGCCATTGCCTTGTACCAGGAAAAAACAAGTTTACAGTCCCTCATTTCCCATGGTAAACAGATTGCTTATTTTAATTTTGAAAATAAAGCGACAGAGGCTATGTGGGTCTGTAAATAAGAGTGTGCATCTCAATTTTCTGCAAATGCTTAAGTGGTTTACATCTGTTTCCTCCCAGTTGTATTTCTCAAACATGAATTTCCATTTTAAAAAGAGTCGTAAAATCACTACTGTTTCTCTGCGGATCTATTAGCAATAAAATAGCCTACAGAGGTTTGCGCAGCCGTGGAAAATGTACAGTGATAATAGGCTGTCCTGCTGTTACATGGCTTATGCAAACTTTACATTTATCATGGCAGAACCATCTATCCGCGGGCTGGTAGCACAGCAAACAACGGAATAAGAAAGACCCAGAGAAGGAAGATGAGAGTGAAATCTCTGTGTACACATCATTCATCAGGCAAGATGGATTCTCCAACTTGAAGGCGCTTTTGCTCCCAGCCAACTCCGAGGATGCAGAGCCGGAGGGGGACCAGGATGTGTCGGGTTGGACACAGTCGGCACTGAGCGGCTGCTCTCCCCAAAAACCAGCCTCCAGCGAGTCAAAGCCTTGGCTCCGCTCCTCTGCAGGGTGTGTGCTTCCCACCCAGCGCTTGTTTTGTTTTGTTTTCTAGAACCACGCCGGACCGTCCCCGGAAAACTTGGTCCAGCAGGCAAGGCAATTCCTCTTTCACCACGTCAAGTGGACGGGCTCAGAACGGACCGGCATCCCCTCCGCCCCAACCTGGGTCTTCCAATCTTCCGCCACTGTTAGGTCTGCGAAGTGGCGCTGGCACCTTTACCAAGTCCCCCAACCCGTGCCCACCCCTTCCCCTGCATCACACATTGGACTGGCTCTTCACACCCCTTAGCCAGATTCTGTCACATTCCGAGAAAACTGCCCCTCCCCTACGGGGAGAAGTCTAAATTAAGGCCCACCGTTCTGTAAGGGCCTGAAGGGGCCGGGTGCAAAATGGCCTCCTGAACTTGAATGGGAGGGCGTCAGAGAGTTCCTGATCCTGTGTCTAGAAGTCATGGGAGGCGTTGGCGTTCAGCCTCCTGAGCTGCCCTGTTTATCTAAAATAGAAAAAAAAAAAAAAATCAATGAAATATAGTAATGCAACTTAACTTGCTTAGCATTTCAAAGCCTCCCAGTCTAGTGAAGTTTTATTTTGTTTTAAGTGGTTTTGTTTTGTTTTATTAACTTGATTTAAAAGTTTAAAGAATTTTTCCTGAGCTTTTAGGAGGGAAGGTGGCTTTCAATTAAGGGCTCATTAATAGTGATTGCTTCCTGTACTCATCCCTAGAGGTTCCAGTAATCCTGCACCAGCTCTTGGTCAGGAAAGCTAGCAGGGAAACAGTTAAGTGAAGGGCAAAAGAGATGAGGGGTGTCGCTAACACATCCAACAACCCAGTAGTCCGCTGAACTGTGCTTTCTACTCAGAGTGTAGCCCATTCTTCTGAATTAATTAACACTGATCGATTCCCAAGAGGGCTTTTAGTTACATGTCCCTACAGCAACAGACCAGTTCAAATAATTTTGTGGGAAACAATCCAACAACCCACCCCCACCTAGTCTGGACCAGCAACTAGTTATTAAGACCCGATCATTTTTCATCTTAGCTTGACAGCCTATGCATTTTGCCTAGGTATATAATTTGGGGTGTGGACGGGGAAGGGGCAGGTGTGGGAGTGTATATTTTCACTCTTGATCAGATGTGCCCATATTAAGTGGTTCAGGATCCCACCAGGAAGGCAGTCAAACTTTCCCTGGGCCCTGGAACTGAATGGACTTGCTTACCCTAAATTGTCATTTCTCACCTGGTGCCATTACGAGTCATGTCATGCTGCCTCTATCATAGAGAGGTGGGCATCTCCTGTGGCCTTTGTTCTTTATCAGGGTTGATAATCCTATGGAAGCTCCTGCTTCTCATGACGACGTCCTGACACCTGGGCAGCATGCTTGAAGCAGAGATGCGAGGTAAGGTCTCAGTACGGCTATTCAGCCCCAGCTGATTCCTCGGGGCTGGACACCTTACTGGTCAGGAGAGAAGCCAAGAGCCCATCAGTGTGCAGTGTGGCTTTCCCAGACAGCCTCAAGGGCCTTTGATGGCGAGGTAGATGTGAGTTACTGATCTTACTCCTCCTTGATCACATGCCATATTGGCTGCTTTTACATAAACAGAGGCCCAGAGATAATTCAAGAAACTGCAATCTCTCAAACATCTGTTCTTAGGGTGCATTGAGACACCCTCCCAGTAGGATCCTGCAGCAGTTCCGGGAGGGGCGCAGTTGAGCCCTTTCAGAGGTACCACCATAACTATGGTTTTCTTTTTCTCTCGGGGACTCCTCCCAGGAAAGCATGACTCTGAAAGGGGCACTTCTGAATCTGTCCTCGGTCCTCCTGAACATCACTGACAACCGTCCCAAGGACCAATGATACCAGTGGGAATCACTGCAGTTCTTTAGAGCCTTTGAAAGACGTTCAGCCAGAAGGTTCTTGGAAGCGAGTCTGGTGAGGCTTTGTCTGCTTTAGTGAAGACGTGGTTAGAGGATACGTGAAAAAGAGGAAGGCCCTCAACAAGGTGGACTGACATAGCAGCCTTCGCAATGGCCTTGGACGGAGCGATGGTGAGGATGGCCTGGCCTGGGCATATCTCAGTGTGCTGTCCCTCGGGTCGCCGGGAGTCGGAGCCAGCTTGAAGGCCCCCAACAACAGCAACAAGGTGTCAGAGGAAGAAGGAGAGATTCGTGGTTCCGAGAGAGAACACTCTCTTTCTATACAGGAGACTGGAGTTCGATTCCTGGTCAGTGCACTTCCGCCTGGCCACTACCCATGTGCACTGGAGGCTTGCCTGTGTCTATGAGGCAAAATAGGCTTCAGCAGAGCTCTCAGACTAAGTTAGTCTAGGAAGAATGGCCTGGCAAGCTACCTTTGAAAAGTCAGCCAGTGCAGCCTGTAGGGTGACACCAGGGTGGCGAAACCCACAACAGCATGTATCACACACCTAGGCCCCGGCTGAGAGCCCTGTGCTCGGCCTCCTCTCTGGTTGTAGCATCTTCCTGGGGTCTGGTGTTTGCTGAGTGGAAAGAGCTCATTTCCTGCCCTGGACACAGAGTGGGCCTGGTGGAGACCCCCATGGAGGGGCGTTCCCAGCCCCTGCCCTTTATTCTGATTCCACCCACCGCTTCCATGCGGCCCCTCCCTCCACACTTCCCCATCCCCACGATACATCTTTCACACAGCAGGGCAGTGTAATTCACTGCATGCTAGGCAGTAACTATGTAGTAATAACAATAATTCTTGGTACTTAGAGCTCCTCATCCAAGGACGGCACCCAAGCTTAAAGCAAGCCAAACGTCTCTGGTGGAGATGGTCGTGGTCCCTTTTCAGGTCTGGCCCCATCTCACCTGGTGAGGCTCTCCTTCCCAGAACACAGAGCTAGGGAGACCAGGGAGGTGGGGGAGGCTGGATGAAGTGCCCTGGGCCCTCGTGCCTGTGGAGTTTCTTTGCTTTGTGCCTGTGAGGCTTGGCAAGTGTGTTGTCTCCCGAAGCCCTCTGGCCGCCTGGCATCAAAGAGAAAGAGCCGGTCACCAGCTGCATCTCTAGGATGAAATTGGCCACCAGCACTCAAGCCTTCTCTGCAGAAGCTGTCCCTGGGGTGAGCACTGCTGGGCTCTGGTGTGGAGAAGAGGGCCCGAGTCTGGTGACTTCTCTAAGTCCCCATCTCCATCCCTCAGGGCTCCCCCATTCCTCTGTTACTCTCAGACGGTCCTTCATTCCTGCATAGAAGTGGGTTCACCCTCAAGCTCCCCCTGGCAAAAAACCATCCAAGACTACCTTCCCAGGGGCAGTCTGATTGGGGGGGACGGGGGGAGGGGGCAGGGCTCACCATCTAAGGGACAGGGATTCCAGAAGTTCCTTTTACACCCCTGCCCTCCAGCTGCCCCTTCCTTGCCAGGCCTGAGCTTCTGGGTCTACCTCTTGCCTCTGCGGATTGGTAAGGCATGCTCTTTCCCCCCTTGTTTAATCTAACGTCTTAAGAATTCCTGGGTAGTGCAAGCAGTCAGGGACTGGAGTACTCACAGCAAGATCAGCTGCTTGAAGACATCCAGAGGGGCCTTGGAACGAAGTCTTGGCAATCTGTTTCCAAAGCGTGGCAGTCACTGAGACCCGATGGCTGGAGCACCGGTATACTCTCCACACGTGGGGCTGTCATGAGTAGAAAACAACTCGTTGGAACTGGTGCTGGAAACTCTAAAATGTGTCCTCTGTGGCCACGTTGGCCTGTCAACACCTGCACCCGTATATGACACACTGGGCAGATGGAAGCATGTAAGAGCCAGCACTTAAGTGGCTTTGTCAGCCAAGGAAATAACCCTGGTATCTTGGAGTAAGTAAGTCACTGCTCTGCTTTCAGAAAGGCTCAAGGGGGGCATTTTCCAGAAGTGGGTGGTGATGTGGCTCTGTGGTTGTCAAGTGGTTTCTGACTCATGGCGACCCTGTTGTGTGCAGTGTAGAACTGTTTCGCAGCGTTTTCCAGGTCATAACCTTTCAGAAACAGATCGCCAAGTACTATATAACAAATGTCTGCTTCTCTGGAGACCCCCTTACTCTGCTGATGTAATAATAATGGACACCGTGTCCTGATGCCCCCCCACCCCACTGCCAATCACCTTTCTGGGGACTGGGAGATTAGTGGAGAAGTAATAGGCGTTACCGTTGCCCTCAGGAAGCTTCCAGTCTTGGAGAGGACATGAGAGAGCCACACACACACATAGCACGGCTTCCTGATTTTTCAGTGACCTTCCAAATTCTTATTCTGAGTGTGCCCCAAGCTCTGAGACCAAAGGTGTCAGCACCTCCGACTGAGCCACAGTGGAAGCCCCAGGAGAAGGGAGAGCGATCCAGTCCCGGACGGTGAGGAGCGTTTCGCCAGTAAAATCACAGGGGCTTCTCCCTCTGACTCAAAGCAAGCACATTTGTCAAAGATCCCATAAATATACATTTGCACTATTTATTACCTCTGCCTATAAAAGAAAATTGTATTAGGTGATTGTGCTGAAAATGTGTCAAAAATATAATTTGCATCTCTTTTATGAGTGTTTTTGTGTGTATTTGCCATATTTCAATTTGCTAATATACATATATATCTCTGTAGAGACATATATAAATGCTGTTTAGTTCTGATCTTTGTTTTTATTTTCCTGGGATCAAATTTTCGATGTAATTTGTGAGTCTAAAAATATTGCCTTTGAAAAATAGGGTATGGATCCTTTGTTCCCCTAATTTCCATAATCCAGTACAATAAAACATTTACTAAAAGTATATTAAAGAGAGCGTCCTGGAGGATTTGCTTCTCTTTGACAAACTGCCCCTGAAGGGTAAGGCAGAATGCTCTCTGTGCTGCCCCAAATGTCATAGACTCTCTCTCTTCCGTTCGGCAAATCCCCCCCCGTTACCTCTGAACCCCTGGGATGGGAGACTCATGTTTCCCTTTCGTGATTTTACAAGCCGTAAGGGATTGAGATTCCGGTATGGACAGCCAGGCTGTACCCGGCAGATGTCCTGGATTTTGAAAGGAGGAGTTAGTTACCTGCATTCCTTTTACTCTAGCATCCAAGTCCATTGTATCTTTATGTTTGGGGGGGTGGGGCGGGGAGACTTTTACAATGATGTCTTTTTCTGGTTTCCTTCAACCATCTCACGCATGTCAGCCAACAGCTCCCTATGTTAGGGCAGAAGGGGTAAGAAAGCCCAAGAGGAGGCGAAGTCACTTTCGGGTCACACAGAAAAATCATTACAAGATTAAAACTCAGGTCTCCGGGTCTCACGCGCTCTGCTTTGCTGTTGCAAATGTCACCTTCGTTCCTGGCCTCATTACAAGCCACAGACCTATCATTTTGCCCTAACTAGGTGGTGACATCCAGGTGGAGCGAGGCCACTGCCCCGCCTACACATTTGGACCCTGTCAAGAGCCCTCTCAGGTTTTCCCGGGGCTAGGCAGAGAGGGACCCAAAGACCTGGCTTTTCAAGTTCTCTCTTGATGTCTGTGTGGCACGGATGGACCTAGACGCTGCCCATCGAGGGGCTGTAGAGGGATGAGGTGGCTCTACAGCAAATGCCAGGGGAGGCTCAGGGAATGCCACAGAGCTCTGACTCAGGTCCAGTGCCCGCCAAGCAGGAAGTGTTCTAGCAACCAACTCGAAAGTCACACCAGTTACAGACGCCAACTCTTGTTGGAAGGCCCTCTTCCAGAGGGACGCAGAGCATCACACAGGAGACCCGAGAGGACCCCCAGTCCCTCCATGGCCTCGTCAGCCTCATCCTGCCCGCCACGCACCCACACTCCCAGAAGGAGAGAGGAAAGGAGGCAATGTTATCAAAAGGACTCAACACTATCAAAGGGAAGGAAAGGTAAACGGCTTTGGGCATCTTTTCCCCTCTCCCGAGTGGAGCCTCTGAAGAAGGTCGCTTCTTTCTCTTCTCTGCCCAACGAGTTGTCATGTAGGTTGAATTTGTGACCCACTACCGAGGGGACCTTGCGTGGAGAACGTGCCTCTTCCTTGGGGAGGTAAGGTTGGAATTAGGGTAACGACAGTCACCTTCTAAGAACACATCATCTTGGGGGTTTGTATAAATGATCTCTGCCCATTCAAACCCTTCCTCTGTCTCCTGTGCGTACTACATGTGGACTGCGCTGTGCTCTTAATCCAATACTTACGTTGGTGTTCGTTTTCATCTGTTTCTAACCTTCCTCCTGAACAGAAATACAGCAGGGCTCCGGCAAGTACTGACCAACCAGGCAGGGTGGGCTGCCCCGCCGTAGTGGAACGCAAGTCCTGTGGGTTTTGCAGGGTGCTTCAGGATCCTGGTGGAGTACCCCGATGGGTACAGGTCCTGACTCTCGCCATTGATTGGTGCATGAGTCCGTTTCCGTCTCAGGACCGCACACTCCGTGCCTCTAAAACAAAAGGCTGAACCAAAGGAACCTTCCAAGGTTTCCTTCTAAGGCTCCGGTTGTTGATGGTGTGAGGTAAGTCAGCGCTTTAAGCTTTCGCTGTCTTTCTCCGACTGGCTCCACTCCAGGTTCATAGAGCTTCCTATCACCGCAGACTGCAGGAAAAGTCTTCGAAGTGCTTCACCCTCACAGCCGAGCTAGGATGCTCGTCCTCCGAGGCTGACACTATTGACTGACGAGACAACAGACACAGACGGTCACTTGAACAAGGCCCCATAGTCAGCAAGCATGAGAGCTGGAAGTCAGACGCAAACAGCTGACGCAAGCCTGGCTGAGCCGCCTCATGCATGAAGGGGAACGGTGGTTGGTGGGCTGGCTTTAGGGAGGCGATGTTGTCCCATGCTTCTTTAGGGAAGTTGGGATGCTTCTGAAGAGGAGACTTCTGGAGGGCCACCCAGGCCCACTGTCCCTCGTTTCTCATTTCCTGCCTCCAAAGATTGTTTTACAATGTCTTCTGTTCCTGAATGCGTACTGTGTGCCTTGGGCTCGGGCTCTGGCGTGGATCTGACGTGAGGATTAGCAGGAGCAGGGAAAGAGACCCACCTGCACTAGGTCCATTTCTGAGTTGTGTTTTAGCGACTTGCATTCAAACACATCATCCTGGCTCCAGGCAACCAAGTGCTATCATCGCGTAGAATGTTGTAGAAAACCTCCAGGAGTGGTCAGGATTGCTCCGGCAGAACCCCAGACGGACTCTTCTATCCTGCGATTGATCACTGTCCTAACCCTTCACTTGTTCGTTTGGCTTTGGGGAGAAGTGGGAATAATTTATTCTTTCGATTGATTTACTTATAATTCCCTGTCGCAAGAAAACAAGTGCATCTAGTTTCTGGGCACGCGATTTCCCTCCCCCCCTACATAAAATACTCATTTCTAAAAGAGCTGAAAGCCCATGAAAGAAGTGGCAATGCCCTGTGTCGAGGAAACAAGAGCAGTAAAGGGTTCCTTTTCCCGCAGTCCTACGAGCACGGAGGAGGAAGCTCATCCGCACGCGTGTCAGCAAGCTGCCCCTCCCCCAGAACAGCAGCGGCACTGCAGCCTGAAGGAGGAGTGCCTCCCCAGGCGGACTCCACATAGTCCTGAGCCCTGCAGAGACCAAGAATCAAGTGTTTCAGACCTTGTGAAGGTCACTCCTGTCCAGATGGAGGAAATGAAGCCTCCCGAACCATATGGACCAGAGGTTCTCAAACGTAGCTGGCCCACCACCCCCCTTTTCAGAAGCAAAATCACTCAGTGCCGCCTGGCAAGTAAAATCCTGGATAAACTGTCAGTGTCTGCTGTTACAGCCCCTGGTTGCAGACACACTTGTTTGCTGAGACAGCACCAGTTGGCCTGCAAATCCCCGGGAAAGAGGATGAGCCAGGGGCACTACCAGTGCGCTCCATTGCTTTCAGGTCAAGGATAAGCGGAGATGTTGGAGCGACCGTACGGAGGAGCAGGCTTCCAGGTTCCAGTGGGCTGAGCACTGGAAGAGGGTGACTGCAGATTCTAATCCAGAGCATCTCCCATGAACAGTGAGCCCACAGCTCAGGAAGACCAGGCCAAATCCAGGAGGCTCCGGCTTGTTCTCAGTCCCAATGATATGCGGTAAGTTGGATGGTAAGATGCCTGAGGTGTCCACAGAGGCCCCCAGGTTTTCCCCAAGCAGCATGGTCCACACAATCTGGGCAGAGATCCAAGGTATCCATCCAGATTTTCCTGTTCCTGACTGCATAGGATGTGGTGGGAAACAAGAGGTGGTGAGAGGGGGGGAAGAAAGGCTTGCATCCCTCCTCCTAGAGCAGGAGGTAGCTGGACGCCTGGCTGAGGTAGGTGGGCCTCACCTGCTCCTTCCTTGGCTTGAGAAGGGAGGTGGGCTGCACTCCTCTGAGATGACTTGGCAAAAACTCCAGTGAGAATGTCCGTCTAGAAGATGACTCTGAACTGGTGACTTGCTGAAAGTCGGTGGTGGCCATTGCCAGGAGCCGGTAGTGCGCTCACCTTCTCTCTGGCAGGCAGCCACACCGTCTGCCTGCTGCAGCACCTGCCAGTAGCCATCGGAGGTGGCAGCGCTGAAGAAGGCTCCCGGCACACCGCCCTCAGAATCATTTGCCTCCTGAGGACACAGGTGATCTTTGAACCCAGGAGAAGCAAACATGCTCGAATTATCTCTAAAACTGTGGCGAATCCTTCTAGAATTTGACTGCAGGTTGAGAGGGAGAAATGAGAGAGAGAAATATAACACCACCCCCCCCAGCCCCCCAATCCCTCCCCCCAAACACAAGACACCAAGTACAGAATAATGTCAAAGGAAGCTGCACTCCCTCTCCACGCTCTTATTTAGCTTCCTAGTTCCAATAGCTACTGGGTGCCGACGGGGGAAGGAACAACTTTAAAAAACAATTAGCGGGACATGTGGTGTTCATTCTTGGCTGGAACTACACAGGCTCATCTGCTGGCAAATACTCGGCAGTCTTTCATGAAAAATGTTTTAGAACTAATGAGCTATATTTGCATCCCCCGTAGAACGGATTCAGAATTTTTCATCTACGCCGCCCCATGAAAAATGGATGTGTTTGGCACAGAAGTCCTGTGAACATAAAGCCCAGCCTCTGTGGAACGAAGACAACCTTCAGAACAACTTTCCAAGCAACTCCCCGCATGCGTGCGCACTTGCTTCCACCAGGGAAGGTCAGACGCGTGTGAACGATGCTCCCGCACAAACCAAGATGCTGATGAGATTTGTTTTTGTAGATAATCTGCAGTGGCGAAATTTTTCATAATGTCACTGCAAAATAAATTAAAATGTTCATCTTCATATGGCTGCTTCCATTGCATTAAAATAAATGTTGCAAGCACATTTAATTAGTATAGTTAGGAATGTCTCTTCCCTGCTTCACTGACTCTCCAAATCACAAGTTAATTTGTCAAAATCAGACCATTGTTTTTCCTTCATTCTTCATTACCAGAGACAGCCCCATTTAAATAAATGTTTATGCTACAGAGAGCAGAGAAGTGAACAACCCCAAATATTTTCATAAGCCAATGCGGGGAAAAGTTTAGAGCACGGGGAGGGAGGATGCGTTCGGTGTCTTCCACCGCTCTGTGTGGTTATTGGCTGTTTGACTGGCTGAAACGGTACAGCACTGAGCAGTCGGCTGTATAACTGATGATGCTCCGGCCGCCATTGCTCATTTTGGCGGCTCCAGCCTCTTGAAAGCAGTTTTCTTCTGTTTTCCAGGACAAATGATGACAAAAGATACTATCTCTATAAATTACCCTCATCAAATCATCCTCTCCAAGAATCCCTAGTTAATCAGTTAGTCAGCGGTGGGCGATGGGGTCGCAGGCCAGGGAGGGGAGGTGTCTGATGGGGCGAGTGAGGGTCTTGGCTTCGCCATGCCTGACTGTGAGCAATGGCGGCCTGCGCGGAGAACGTGAAAGATGGCCAGACTCCAGGGACTTCCTTTGTGACCTCCTCGTGCTCTGACCTTCCGAAGCCTCCCAGAACAATCGAAGGATGGGGATGGGTGTCCATTAAGAAACACTTAATGTTTCTGTGTAGAGCTGGTCAAATTCTCTTTCACAAAAGAAGACCATTCTGAATAGGCCAAGGCCAATGTGCCCCGGAGCCTGGTGGTCTGATCACAGAACCATCCCATCTAACAGCATGATTTCCAGCAAAAAAGCCTTTCTGTCTCTGGTTGGCTGTAGAGCAGTCTTTATGAACAACAACAACAACAACAACAACAACAAACAAGTTCCACAGCCATAGCTATTGTTAGGGTTAATGGTGAAGACCAAGGGAGAGGGGCTCATGTAATAGGCTGGGGTGTCACGAGAGAGGGGGCATCTTCGGGAAGGCAGCCATCGGTAATGGACGGAAGAGCTTAGTAGGCCATTATCAGCGCCCCGTCCTAATGAGAGGTGGCACGCCTGCTCAGCAGAGGCTGCTCCATTGGCAAAGGTGATGGCGCTCAGCTCGTATGCAGCCTCAACCAAGGACAGGTGCCTTTTCTTCCCCGAAGCCTACATTTCCTGATCAGGACATCACTCCGCCTCCCTCGCCCTGAAAGAAGCTGAAAGGTGGGCTGGCCTTTTCCCTGGAATTGTGTCGGGATTTCCTGCTCTCGGGCCCAGTTCCCTCTGCTGCGCTTGCAGGGGGTTCTCCCTGCAACAACAAGGGTGCAAAGAGCGTGGAATGTGTCAGCGTGGACTCCTGCTACATGCTGCATTAAAGGGCTTTCAAAGCTGCCCTGGGTTGGGCGTGCGGCATCCCCCTTCCTTTTTTTTCTCTTTCTTTACTGTACAATTTCTTAATCGTTGGGGCCAACTTTGCTTCCTTGGTACATTTACTTATATGGATATGATTGCTACATCGCATACTAATGTCTCCTCCTTAATTTTCAGAGATCAGCACTCAACTGAGCTCCCAGAGACTCCGGCAGGCAGGCGGCGGTAGCACTCCTGGACTATGCCTGCTAACAGTCGGGAGTTATCTGAAACGGACAGCTGAGCGTGACACTGGATGTTCATTAATTTCATAAACATTTGTTGAATGCCTGAGGGATACCAGGCAGTGATCTAGGTATTGACTGTGTAGAGCTGGTCATCTTCTCTTTCACAAAAGAAGCCCATTCTGAATAGGCCAAGGCCAATGTGCCCCGGAGCCTGGTGGTCTGATCACAGA
>NW_022103920.1:83863116-83864402 GCF_000313985.2 Echinops telfairi
TCATCTTCTCTTTCACAAAAGAAGCCCATTCTGAATAGGCCAAGGCCAATGTGCCCCGGAGCCTGGTGGTCTGATCACAGAACCATCCCATCTAACAGCATGACTTCCAGCAAAAAAGCCTTTCTGTCTCTGGTTGGCTGTAGAGCAGTCTTTATGAACAACAACAACAACAACAAAAAACAAACCATGAGTCAAAGCCAGGTACATGAAAGGCAAGTCCATGGAGCTGGTGGCAGAGCACCAGCTTGGTCTTGGCAGCAGTCAAAAGGAAACATAAAATAGTTGCTAGGAGCCGCTTCTCCTTGGGTCAGGTCCTTCTACTCTGTGAGTGAAGTACCCTCTGGGCCCTGAGAAGGCCAAAGGCAAGGCATCTCAGCAGGCGAGAGTAAACTAGGGAGCAGAGGGGATGTTTTCTTAGTAAAAAGGCCCAGTAGTGTCAGCCTGGTTCTGTGCCCCTCAATCAAAAGCCATATTGGAAGCACAGAACTAGGTAGATGCCTAGAGATGGGTACAGCACCCACGGCCAGCAGAGCAGGCAGAGGACAGGCAAGCCTAGCCAAGCTCTTGGGGGAGTCTGCCCCGGAAGGAGAACGGACCTTGGTTAAAATGTCAGGTTTCAAAACAAACAAACAAAAAGTCAGGTTTCACCTACCAGCCTTGACCTTAGACAAATGGTGGCCTCTGCAAGACTATTTTTCTCCTAAGAAAATGGCCATCACCATCACATATATCTAGCATGGTTCTTGTGAAAACGAAGTGGCACGCCATGAATAGACGTGACCAGGCCCCTACCAGACGTTTGAAGAAGTTCTATTCTTGAGTGTCTGAGGAGGAGCTAGAGCGGTAAAGGAGAGGGCAAGTTGACGGGTCAGAACAAGGATGGATAATGGTTGTGCTCTTTGGGAAATCTCCATTTTTAATATAATTGCTGCGTAATAAAGTGCACTTGTTAACTTACTCTTGAGGGACATGACTCAGAATGAGCCGCGCAGGTCTCCGACTTCTCTGGATCACAAAATCCATTGCCTCTTGATTGGGGATGAACCTAGTGGTCACCTGGCTAAAACCCATTCACAACCTGAAGAGATGAGATGTCAAGGTGAGATGAGGGTAACCAAAAAAACCCGGAAAATTTTTGTTTTTCAAAGCTATGTATTAAAAAAAATTTTTATGCTCTGTTTCTTTAATTTTTCCTCCCCTTACTATTTTTTAAATTGTTTTATTAGGGGCTCATACAACTCTTATCACAATCCATACATACATCAATTGTGTAAAGCACATTTGTA
>NW_022103920.1:83865462-83888136 GCF_000313985.2 Echinops telfairi
ACACTTGAGTTTTTCCCATAGCACTGTCCTTGTAAGCTGTGTTCAACATCACAACAGTTTCTGCGGCACTTTTCCGGAGCAGGAAACAAAATTTCACAGCTGCACGCTATTCTCTTAAATTGACCATCACAAAAAAATGAGGTTCCAGCAAAACTGCTTTTATGAAAAAATTCACTGTGACCAGAGAGAACCTTCCTAGGAGACGCCACTGAGTGCACTAACTCAGAGTGAGCTGCGCGATGCTCACCTAGTGAGGAAAATGCGTACTATGAAAACTCTGCTCCACCCAGCACAAGTCTGGTTAGTTTGGGGAGGGTACCCCTTCATACACTATGTTATAGTTGTACTTTATGGTATGAGTCCGGATATGTGAAAATCATAATCCTATGCCCTGATTTCTAACACCCCCTCTCATTAAAATGCCCAGACATTCCTCCTATGACAAGGTTCCCCAATCCTTTATCATCTTCTCCACCTTTCTTCAGCCTTTTCTAGTTTTATCATGTCCTGGCTCCTTGGAAGAAAGATCTGACTATCTAATTCTAAAATCTGAACCTTTGGAAACCCTATGAAGCACTGTTCTAGTCTGGCCCACGTGGAGGCACCTTGAGTTAGGATCAACTTAATGGCAACTGGTATAACAGAAAAAAAAAAATCAACAGTGACGTCATTGTGTGGCTGCCAAGTCTATAATGAAAGGAGTCTATTGGTAGCTAGCTACCCCATGTGGCCCTCACTTCAATCCCTAGGTCTTTATTTTACACCTTACTAGCTGATAGCCCTGGTGGAGTGGTGGTGTCATATGTTTGAAACCACTAGCTGCTTCACAGGAGAAAGATATGGCTTTCTACTCCCAAAAATGAGCTACAATCTCAGAGACCCACAGCAGTAGTTCTTCTCTGTCCTATAGAGTCACTATGAGTTGGACTTGATTTGGTAGCAATGAGTTTGGTTTTGAGTTTGAACTGATAGCCCTAAGGGTGATGCCAGATGTTGAGCTGCTAACTGCAAGGTCAGTGGTTCAAACCTATGAGCAGCTCCAAGGGAATGAGATGAGGCTGTGCACGTAAAGATTCAGTCTTAGAAGCCCTCTGGAGGGTCAGTGGGACTCAAAGTTGACTCAGTGGCAGTGGATGTTTAATGGGAGGTTTCAGCTCCTTATCCAGTAGGTGTGTCATCAGCTGTTTATCCTGGTAACGGAGCCTCGTGCTTATCTCATCATTAAATTCAGGGAGCTTGGGGCTCTCATTTTAGCCTGTTGTGATCTTATTGCATTATATAATTCTGTCATCTGGTGGGTTGGTTTTGCATCCTGGTTTCTGGCTGTTAATCGGCCATACTTCTCTCTCCTTCCCCAACAATTTCATAAGGGTGTTTGTCAAAAGATTTACTGAAATCAAGATACTCATTCCTCTGAGTTTCTTGCTCAGAAATCTGGCTTACAGCCACACACATCTCAAACTCCAGTGTCGCCGGAGCACATGTTGTTAGATGCCTTCCAATCAGTTTGGACTCTTAGTAACCCTACATAAAACAAAGCAAAACACTGTCTGGTCCTGAACCCTCCTTACAATGGTTGTCATGTTTGAGCCACTGTGTCAGTCCTCCGTGTTGGGGTCGTCCTCTTTTTGGCTTCTCTTCTACTTTACCAAACATGATGTCCCTTCCAGGGCCTGCTCTCTCCTGATAACATATCCAATGTATGTGAGCCGAGGTCTCGCCATCCTGGTTTCCAAAGAGTGTTCTGGGTCCACATCTCCCAAGACAGATCTGTTTGTTCCTTGGGTACGTTCAGTCTTCTTCACCAGCACCATAATTCCAATGGCTCTTAAGACCTTTCAAACACTGAGATTCCACAGAGAGGGGGGGGTCACTCATTATCATTGAACACTCTGATTATCAGTTAGCTCTTTAAGATAAACTAAGCCAAACAGAACCTAGGAATGGTTTCTAGAGAAAAAGGAAAAGATGAAGAAAAAAAAAACAACCCACTCCAGGTAGAATTCTGCCTATGTCACATTTCTATTCTACAAATTCGAACAATATAGTGAATGATCATTACAATGCAAGAAACGTGAGGAAAACAGCAGCAGCGAAAACCGGTGTGCTTTGAAATGAAGGTCACAGCTCTGCCCTGAGCGCTTAGGGTCAGGTTTCATGACGTGCACACGGCCTCCGATTTTACTGCTTATCCTTCTTTGTAAATAGCATGAGCACCAAAAGAATAACTGTGCGATTCCACGTATGTCAAGTTCAAAGCCAGAAAACACTCACCTGTGACATTCAAAGTCAGGAGGACGGTTGCCAGTGGAGGGCAGGTGGGGCATTGAGTGGGAGAGGCTCTAGGGGCTTTGGGGATCCTAGTCATGTTGGGCTTTATTGAGATGGATGTGAGTGTGTGCAATTGGTGGGCATTTGCTTAGCTCTATGAATGTGAATCATACATTTCTTTATTTGCAAATGCTAGCAGGAGCAATTTGTAATGATCAGAATACGTGTTATAAGCTAGATTCCCCATATGGCAGAAGGGCATATGATTTCATTCCTTCCTTTTTGTTGTTATTGTTGTTGTTAAACCTTCCTCGTTTCACCCCTCCCCTCCCCGCCCCAGCCCTTCCCTCTCCTGTTCCCACCCCTACCCCCGCCTTCTCGTAGTCATCAGAGTCTTGTCTATCTTAGACTGTGTATCAGTCACAGTTCTTCTTCTTTGTTTTCTTCTAAGAATGGTGGTATCAAATGTGTCTCTTTGTCGGAATGACTGAGTCTGCTAAGCATCGTGTTCTCTAGTTCGGTCCATTCCTCGGATGTTTGTTTTCTACTGCCTTCTATGTGCAAAGTGTTGTGTCAGGACCCTGGCAACAAAAGAAAGATGAAGCAGATGTGGCTCAAGTGCATGCAGCCTAGGAAGAGAAGGCGCTGGTAAGATATGGCTCTCTCCAAGGGGAAAGTTCTGGATTCCTATGAGGGGTTGGGAGGTTGGTCTTCATGTAAGATTGTTTTGACAAAATCCATATATTCAAAAATTGCATGTAATCTTTAAATGTCAATTTATATTTAGTGAGTGACTTGTCATGTTACTGCCTTAGTCATATGATAAAGAGCCTCTCCAATCCTACTACTCTCTCATCTTGGAAAGGCCTATGAGAAATTTATGCAAAATCAATAACATTTTCCTGTTTGTTATTATTGACCGTATTAAAATAACATGTACTTTATCTCCTGTTTTTCAGAAGTCTGCCTTTGAAACATATTCCAAACAGGAGAGATGTTCACGGAATTGATGATAAGGCAACTATGGAATATATAGATAATGTTTTTAATGGAAAACCATACCCATTAACTGATGTGTTCATAAAATTTGTGGGCTATCCTGATACTGGTGTCTTGTATCTCTAAATATCTCTCCATCAGAACAATAGCTATCAAAAAGAATGAAATACTAATAAATACTACAACATGTCTGAATCTTGAAAACATGCTAACGGGTCTTAAAAGCTGTGAGTGGCATCTAAGACACAGGTACTGGTCTCTCACTGTTGGAGCGAAAAAGACTGAA
The DNA here is from genome assembly GCF_000313985.2 of Echinops telfairi. Lineage (NCBI taxonomy): Eukaryota > Metazoa > Chordata > Mammalia > Afrosoricida > Tenrecidae > Echinops > Echinops telfairi. The sequence continues at coordinate 83,869,019 of NW_022103920.1, forward strand.
AAAAAAGCAAAGACTCAAGGAGACAATTGATCCACAGTAGTAATGGACCACTCAATCCATAGCTTCCACTACCTCAAGACCAGAAGCACTACGTGGTGCCCAGCTGCCGCTACCAACTGCTGCAATTGGGATCACAATGGATGGTGTTAGACAGAGTGGGAGAACAAAATTAAAAATCATAAGATAAACTGGACTTAATGATCTAATAGAGAATGGTGGAACTCCAGAGACTATGACCCTGAGACGTCTTTCAAAGCTGAAACGGAAGCCAACGACAGGCCTGTAAGGGAAGGAACTAACAGCCGAGACCGCAAAGCTGACGTGGCAGGCAGGGAGACAGAAGGAAGCAGCAGTGGTAACGGGAGAGCCAGGCAGGGAGTGGGAAGAGCGCCGTCCCGTGGTGGAGGTTGCAGCCACGGTCACAAGCAAAATGGATATAAACTGGAAAACTCACTTGCTTGGAAAAATCGCACCCACATTACAAGGTGTGTGTTTTTTAATAGTCAAATACGCTACCTGGAAGAAATCAGTCACGAAAGACCACCTAGTCTATGATTCCATTTATAAGAAATGTCAATTAGGCAAATGCATGGCGACAGAAAGGAGATTACCTGCTGCCCAGAGGCTGAGGGGGGGAATAAATGGAGTGTGACTACCAATGGGTACGGTGCATTTGATGGTATCTGAATTATATGTTATTACATATATGTATTTTCAAACATATCAACACAAACTTTAAATCATCAAATTATTTTTAGCTGGGATTGGTTGCACCTTAGGCTGCTAACCGCAAGGTCGGTGGTTCAAAGTCACCAGCAACTCCACGAGAGAAAGATGAAGCTTTCTACTCCCGTAAAGAGGGAGTCACCGAAACAACGCCCCCCCCCCCCCCCAAGCTCTTGTACCCTGTCCTGGAGGGTCACTATGAGTCAGAATCAACTCGATGGCAGTGAGTTTGGTTTGGGCTCTAAGGAATCGGAGTGTCCCAGAACACAGTCACAGCGAGATGGGCCGTGAAGACAATTAACAACGGGGAAGTGGGCTTCCACGCTAGTGGAAATGAAATCAAGGCAAGCTTCTACACAGAGCTAGGAGACAAGTGGGACACGACTGTGGGGCTACTGTCTCCATCCGTTCTGAAGGCCAATCAGAATTCACGCAGGACTGAATTACCTGCACCAGCGAGCACTGTATGAACTCCCCCTTTTCTTAACCTGACTGACAACAAAATGCACTTGGTTTGCATCTCCGAGAAGCAGCCCTTCTCTGATCGCTGCTTGGAGAAATTAGAAAGCAATTTGCACAAAACAGCATTTATGGGGTTCGGCGAGTTTTCTGTGGGGAAGGGGAGTAGGGGGCTCCCGAAGAGGTGAGGAAAAAGGCTCTCCTTAGGAAACCCAGTTAGGCCCTCGGTAATAACTACGTTTATTGCTTGGACAGTAAAAAGTACTAGAGAGTTTAAAATAAATCCAGAGTTATTTAAACTTAATTTATGACCAGGAAAATAAACCCTCTCTTCCGCCATTAATGTGTTTTTTAATCTGGGCCATCAAATGTCATACGCTACCGATTTGGGATGTAAGGTCATTGGCAACAGCATATCAGAGATGTCAGCGCCACAAATCAAGTGAAATTCCCTTAAAAATAAAAACGTCAGGAGTAAAATAATAGGCAATAGTTATTTCATGCTATGAAAGACTTGTAATATATCAAAGGGTTCACCTTTCCCTACCTTTTATGATGTATCACTTCGAACACTAAATATACTTCCGCCTAACAGAGAAAGACAACAGGCAGGGGGCCGTCGATGGGGAGAAGAATGATGGTAGAGGATTATAAGACAATTTGGAGGCACATAAACATTAAAAGGCCAACCATGGAATCTATCAAACGACAAACAAATGACCCCGCATAGATGGGGACCTGCCGTATAGCATGTCAGCTCTTTTAAGGGTCACCTTACAGGTCACCTGAAGCTGTGTCTTTGAAACCAGATTAGAACATTAAACTGAATTTTGGATCAGGGAGGGGGCAGCGGGTTGGAGAATGTCTTAGGACTTGAGAAGTAAATGCAGTTTTACACCGAAGTCTAAATCCCGGTGCAACCCCAGGGTCCCTTCTCCAAGGACTGAGTAAAAGGGAGGCCGAGGACGATCTACAGGAAGGGGATGAAGGATCCGAGACTTGGAGCAGCGAGTCCTTTCCGAGCCTGAGGCTGAGCAACCGGCAGGCAGTAGCATTTGCCAAAAGGCGTGGTTGCTAAATGCATTAACTCCTGGCTTGGTAAATTCCCCCTGGATTACACTTGATGCATAAGCGTCTGACTAAAGGGCTCTCAAAACCTCAGGTAAAAACAACTTCGTTTCATCCTGGTGACATATGGTGCAATGATTTTCTAGAGTGTTAAAGGTACAGCTCTCACTTCCTGATGCGAGGGCTCATAAGCCGGCGGCTGGAATGGCTCTGGGGAAGAATAAGGGAAATAGGGCCATGCCCCTATCAGCACACATGTTGCCTGAGATGGCAGTGAGCAGTTAAGGGGACACCCCTAGTGCTGTCGTTTAGGGTTCCCAAAGTCCTCTGATCACTGGGAGTGTTGGCAGCGGGGCGGGGTGGGTGGTGGGGGGAGGGCGGTCAAGATAGCCCATCAGGAGGTGACACACAGGGGTGATGGACCAGTCACAGCACTGCAAGCTTTCCACCAAGGTCACAGCCCTGTCACACTGCATTCCAGAAGGGTGAAATATGGCTGTTTCCATAATAGAGTATTCTTCTCCCCTGTGGTGACGGTGTAATTTTAATCATGAAATTGGACTTCGAAGCTCTGAAAAGCTACCTCCTCTCATTTGATAGATGAGGAGCCTGAGGCGCAGCCCAAGGAGCTGAATGCTTGGGGAAGAGCCAGCCCCAGAGCCTCCCCTGTGGCTCCGGACTCTGGCTGGGCCACTCATGAGGCACCCGTTCAGACTGGGGCGGGCAGCCGGGGGTGGCTGGCAATTATTTCCACACTTAGTTTGGTATTCCCCAGGGAAGTAAGTCTGCATCACAGTCCCCCATCGAGCTATGGACTCTCTGCACCCGTTGACTTTTTTGAGAGCCTTGGGTGTCTTACGAAAGGGAGTAGTGCATTTGACTACAAACAAAAGTTTGTCAACTCAAAGCCACCCAGAGGTACCTTGGCATAAAGGCCTGTCTCTGTGCGTCTAAGAACTCTGCCTGTACAAACCCTAAAGAGCCCAGGACTGTCAGAATCAACTTGAAGGCAACAGGGAGAAGTCCGTGTAGTTCAGAGTTCAGATTGTCCAAATCCAAGTGCGGCTCTGCCAGGCCCCTGTTGACTAGCAGTAGGATCTTATACAAGATGCTAAACTGTTCCGAACCTGGGTTTCCCTGTTCACCAAATGCTGGTGGGGTGGTGGGTGGTGGGGTGGGGATCAAATGGACAGCTCTCAGCTCCGTGCCTGGCACTATGTCCCCACCCACGGCCATCAAGTCCGTTCTGAGGAAGACAGTGAGAGTGGCAATGAGGCCGGACATCTCATGGATGAAGAGAGCTTCATCTGTCTAAGGCGGAGCAGCTGGTGGGCTTGAACCACTGACCTTGCGGTTACCAGGCCAACGTTTACCCAAAAGCACCATCAGAGATCCTTGGCCCTGGGTAGGGGACCATCTGGTGTTCATTCATAGAACAGAGAACACGAAAGCCCAGAAAGTACCGAGCGGGTGACCTGGGAGTGCTGGCCCGCCAGGGTCCTGTCGGCCAGCACACCAGGGGAAAACTTTGTCTTTGACCTTCTTTTGTGTATTGCTCGATAACTGCCATACTTAAAAGTCCACCACCGTCAAGTGCACAGTGCAGTCGTTTTTGTCCATTCGCAAGGCTGTGCGGCCACCACCACTATCTAATTCTCCCTTTTCCTGGCCATGTTGCCTTGGCCATGAGGCCCGGACTCATTAGCAGTTGCTGCCTCTACCCTCTTCTCCTCACCTCCTGGCTACCACTAGTCTACTCTCTGTCCCTGTGGATTTGCCTATTTTGAACATTTTATGTAAACAGAGTCATTCATGGTGTGGTCTCTCCGGCCTGGCTTCTTTCAGTCAAGTGTCAGGTTTGCAAGGTCCTCGGCCCGGGGTCTGTGTTGAGTGTGGCACTGGCGGGCGTAATGCAGGGAGTGCAGATCTCACAATACCCAGCCTTTCCCACCCCAGCCTGCTACCCTTACAGCAACCTGCTACCTGACCTGCGGCTCCTCTACCGAGATGGCTCTGATTCCCCATCCCTCGGTGAGCGACAAGCGCCTCGATGCCAGCGAGCCCCGTTTATATGTGGATGTGGCGTATGAATGACAAATAATGCTGAGGCAGTCCTGTGGGCATCAAATGAATTATTTATACGCCCGGTTACGTTGTTTTATTGGAGGGCGCAAACTTGCTTTACTCCTGAGTTTTCAGCTGTGTAGACAGTCCATGGAGCGCCTTCTTATCAGTCTCTAGCTTTTACTTTGGGGTAAACCTCAAACCAACCTACTGACACCCGGTAGATTCAGACATGTGGTGACCCTACAGGGGAGGGGAAGGAGTCCTGGAGGCCATGTGGGTCCAGCGCTGGGCTTCTAACCAAAAGGTGGGCACTTCAACGCCCACCCCACCCCCAGCCTCTCCATGGGAGAAAGATGAGGCTGTCTGTCCCTGTACAGATTTCGTCTCGGAAACCGTGGATCGGGGGTCTCCCTGAATCAGAATGGACACTGTGGCGATGAGCGCCAGACGGGGCAGAGCCGCCCTCGTGGGACTCCAGGCACCAGACTGCAACCTCTCTCATCTGTGGGTTTGAACCTCGGACCAGTGCGTTCATTCGGCGCTTCACCGCTAGGCCTCCAGTGGTTCGGATACCCTCTGGAAAAGCCATGGACATTGGGCTCACGTGATCAGAGCGACGACCAGACCCAACGCCGCATAAACGGAAAAGCAAAACAGGAACTGAAGCCAGTTCGGAGAAAAACCATCAGTTGCTATCAAATGTTTATCGGCATAGCTGCGATTTTGAAGTGGCGAGGCCTGGGCAAGTCTAGAGTGACAGATATTTAAAACCAACTGTAATGATAACGCACCTTGATTCATTCTCCCAAGTTTAAGGGCAGCTTTCTTTCCTGCGGGCACAAAATTCTCACTCAAAAGTACTTGCTAATCTTGCTTCATCCTATTACTTGTAAATTCAATATAATTAGAGACACAGCCAGTTCATTACCAGCTTGAACTTTTGCTCAGCATTTTTAGGCCTGTTGCCTTCTCAAACCACTTTATTAAAAACTGGTTTTACTGCTACATGCTTTAAAGGAAAATAATAACTCCCCAGTACATTTTATAGGCACCGCTCAAAATACAGAACCCCATGCCAGAAACTAATAAACTCAAATCACGGAACTTACCTCAGAAGGCTGCCATAAACCTGGTGCAGAGCCACGCTGGCGCGCGTCTTGACCTGAAAATTGAAATGCGTCTGCCCTAATACATGGCTTCGCTGCGGAAGCTGTCACCAGGTCTCGCAATTTTAAAACCATGCTGCTATCCCATTGACTGTAATGCAATTGTGCACCTGAATATCCTTTCTTCCTCCAGAGAACTCCAAACGTTTTCCCGGCATCCTGCCCCAAAGCAGGACAGGCAGACACTGATTAGTCCTATGTCGTGCAGTGCGGTAGTTGGGTGGGCAATGGTTTGGAGGGTCGACTCGTGAGATGGGGAGTTTGGGCCTTAACGCTTTGAGGAGCTGCTTTGGACCCTGGGGAGAGGGGATGTCAGAGCAGGTTCTAGTCAGAGGGCTCCAGCTGAGTCCACGTTGAAATGCTTGTGGAAACCCTGAGGTTGGTCATCAGGCTTCCTGGACCATGGGATAGGCCTGTGAGGTTGACAACCCTAGGGCCACATGAAGGGCAACACTGGTGGCTTTCAATGTCATGCCCCAGAAAGCCCAGAAGCCAGGTCAATCCCTCTCAGAGCCATGAGCAAGAGTAGGAGGCTGACATGTCATGGTGAAGGGACATCGGTGGTACTGATGGGAAAAGGCTGTTGATCCAGGCTACCTGGTCACCCGGGGAGCTGAACACTTGGCAGTTGACCTCACGGTTTCTACGGTAGGTTGTTTCTGGGGACTAATTTCCTAACCCCGCAGTTATTCCAAATGGCACATTCTGGCAGGGGTGGCTTCAAACAGCTTGTTACAAAAGATCTACCCATAATGGTTCCTCAAAGAGTTAAACACAGAGTCGTCATTTGACCCAACAAGTCCACTCCAAGATGTGTAAAAACAGACACTGCGTGAAAGACTTGTACATCAGTGTTGTTTGCAGCATTACTCACAACAGTCAGACAGTAGAAGCAGCTCAAGTACCCACCAAGAGATAAATGTGAAGGCCAAATGCAGTGTAAGTATACAATGGAGTATTATTTGGTCATAAAAGGGATTGAAGTTTCAGTACATACTATGGCATAGGTGAACCTTGAGACCATTGTTTAGTGAAATTAGACCATCACAAAAGGACAGCTATGAGATGATCCTTCTAATATGAAGTATCTGGAATAAACATAATTCATAGAGACTGCAAGATTATCAGAAGACTGACGAGCGATGACAAGCTGGGGGCAGGGGAAAGTGGGGCCATTTACAGAGTTTCGATTTGAGGTGATGAAAAGGTTTTGTGAGCAACCAGTGAGGAGAGTTGCCCTGGACTGCCCCGCAACTGAAAATGGTTTAAATGATAAAATTGTATGTTGTGTGCATTTTACCAAGACTTAAAAAGAAGAAGAACTACCCATAATGACAATTATCCGACTGGAATTTGGAAAATGGGGCCTTTCCCTGGCTAGAGAGGGCTCCGTCAAGAAGAAATCAACACTTCCCACTCTCCTTCTGAGCGCCCCAAACGGGCGCTAGGGAATCCAGCATCCCGTGAAATGTCCTAACTTGAGCAACGCACTTTACTCCTTACAACAAATACAAATGAACTGCCCTAGGCAACCCCAGGGAGCTCTGGCGTTGTGAGCACACACAGGCCCCAAAGTAGGGTCTTTGGGGCAATGACTGTCTGCGAGCAGAAGCCTCAGGAAGAAATAGTAGAGCTGACAACTTGAGTGCACTTCCACGCATGTAAGCAAATCTGCCTTAATCCGTGAAACTGATGGGAAAAATAACCCCAATCGGTTTTTGTTTAAAAAACAAAACACCGCTACCATCAAAAACTAACAACACTCAATTCAAGTGTTGTCTAAAAACTGGCTTGGTGGAAGCTTGTTTGATCAGATGATGTGAACTTCTCAAAAGAGTTCACATTGCCTTGTTCTACAGATTTGGACCCATGGGTCCTTTTCTCCAAGAAGTGCTTGATCGGCCTGCCATTGGGTCGAAATAATGAACGCATCAGATTTTGAGAAGTAGGCCATCCGCGTTGCCCTAATTTACAGTTTACCGAAGTTGAGACATGTGGTCCTTGACTGGAATTCGGGCTTCTGGAGCACTAGAGCGACGCTCTTACTCAGAGGTCTCGTGCACACGAGGTGACAGTCACTTTCACAAAGTAAGCAGAAGTCAGGCTATGCATCGAAAGAAGTCCTCAGCCCCTGGCCCTGTCCTTCCACAGGCACCCGTGCTGTCACGCATGTTGGAAAGACTGCTTCGCTTACCGCCTTTGGGCCTGGCTTCTGTGACGCAGCGGTCCCACGAATAAATCAGTCACGTACCGAAGAGCCTTATGTGTTTATCAGCGGTGCAAACTAACCTTAAAAACATAATTTAGGGAAAAATGTCAAATAAGACTCGTGAGTTCTTTAGAAAAACTCATTAGTGCCTGTTGATCAAACTGACCCCTGTACTAACAGAGCAGAGTGGAACTCCTAGTGGCTGGGCTAACTTCATAGTCAAATTCAAGAGTATACCCAGAGGGCCAACCAAATTGTAAAAAAAATCCTTTAAGAAGTTCAGGTGAGAAAAACACATCACCAAGAAAACAGCACTCTGCAATATGGCCTATGAGAGAGGAAGCAGGGCAATATCTACTTATTATCATTACCATCGTTATCATCATTCTTCTCATTGGAAGCTAGTATAATTACATTGTTAGCATTGCCATACAAGCACCTTACTCTAACCCCTTTTAAATGAGTCTTCCAATGCCTTAAGAGGAAGAAGTGGTGGTTCAGCGGTAGAATTCTCACCTTCCAGAGGGAGATAAAGGTTCAGTTCCCAACCAGTACACCTCCGTGCAGTTAGCCACCACCTGTCAGTGGATGTTTGCCAGTTGCTATGATGCGGAACAAGTTTCAGTGGCGCTTCCAGACTCAGACGGACTAGGAAGACAGACTCGGTGAAGTCTCTCCACAAGTCGGTGAAGCTCCATGGGCCACACTAGTCTGATCTTAACTGATCATGGAGAGGACCAGGTATTGTTTTGCTTCACTGTGCATGGGGTCCACATGACCACTTGATGTCAGATAATAACAGCAGCAGCCCCTGAGAAAGACCCCGGTTGATCTCGTCAAAGTCAAATAGGTGAACAAACAAAGCCACTTAGTCAATAAATACTTACGGAACAGCTGTTAGGTGCCTGGCACTGTTCTAGGCAACAAACCCAAACACCTGCCCTGGAAGACTGTTAGAAAATTTGAGTCTTAGGTTAGCTTCAAAGTGATGATGACGATGATTTAATGTTTTATAATCCAAACTTCCCTGCCATTACATTAGATACAATGACTGTTTTGGTCCTTGGGAAATCTGGGTCGGAGCCCTGCATCCAGCCTGACGGCTGGCTGGTGTGTGTGGGGGTGGTGGTGAGAGGTCAGTCCTCCCAGCAGGGCTGTTCTCACTGCTTCAGAGGCACAGCACGAGCTCGAGGACAAATGTCCAGCCTGGAGGAGGAGCAATCTCTCCTTGGGTCCTCTGCTGACTTCCTTTGTCACTTCAGGGAAGGGACTTGACCGTCTGTGCTTAATTTCTCCATCAGTAAAATAAAGGCAACAGGTCTTCCTCCTGGTCCCACTCCTCCCTGGGCATTACATGGATTAATTGCTACAATCTAAAAAGTGCTCTATGTGCTTTCTAGGGGGAAAAATGTGTTTCAAATTCAGCTTGCTACTTTAAATTGCCCCATAAGGAAGGGTTTAAAAATAGAGGCGATTGGGATTGAATGTGGCAGGCGACACACTAGGCTTGGCATCATAAAACCCAGGTCCATCAGTGTGGGAGTTCCTCACACAGTCTGGCAAACGGAGGGACTCATTAAATACTTGACGAATGAATGAATGAGGGGGCCATCCCCAAGCCCCAACCAAATCCACTGCCATCTCATAGTGGGTTGATTCCAACTCATAGCGACCCAATAGGATCTATTCCCAGCACTGGGTAAATTGGGGCTTTCAGCTTCCCAGTGCAAAATGTGTGTGTTGAGGACTATCTAGGAAATGCCTCTGAAGAGACCCTGTAAATCAATCATTTTACACGCAAAGTCTACTGGGGAGGAAGGCCCTTTGAGGTGCTGGAAAGATGGGAAACATGGGACTACTTGGCGGCAGCCCTCCGTGTGGTATGAGGATGAGACCAGCATGAGGGAGAGTGGGACTGGCAGAGAATGGGGCGAGGCAGCAGGACTGCTGGGCGAGCTGACATTCAGGATCAGCTGGAGGAAGAGGACCGCGATGGCCCAACAGCAATGAGGAGGGGGGGGGGGGGCTGGAGCAGAGAGACCTTTGGGCTCCGGGCCAAGTCTGACAGATGAGCGTGCACTGATCCCTCTTCCTGGAGAGCAAGAAGACCATCCGTGTAGAGGACTCTCCCATTCCATGTTCAAGAACGCCATGGCCTTTGTCCCGTGGGTTCACCCTTGTCTCCGAGTCTCCTCACTTCCCCCAGTGAGTGAGTGAGCTGGCTGGAAGCAGATTCCACTTTCAGAATCATTCGGAGCTCCCTCCTTGCCTCCATGGCCAGTACCAGGCTGCTCCCCAGTGTCCTCCTGGCTTCCCCCGGGCTCCTGCCAGCACCTCCTTCCCGTGCCAGCAGCTACATACCAGTTCTCAATGGCTCCTCTTCTTCCCCATTCCCTGACCTCTCTCTCTTCTGGCTCTCACCACTTCCTCCCTGGCTTTGCGCCCGGGTGAATGCTGTGTGCATTCCTCTCAATAGACCAAGGATGGAGTTTTATGTCTCCTGTGAGGGTTAACACAAGTTTGGCACACCATAGGCATCAATAAACAAGCCTAGGTTGAACGGAGGGATCAGAGTTCACATCCGTTCTGCCAGCATCCCTGCCCTGTCGCTGCCTTTCCTGACAAGACAACGTTGTCCTCAGCAAACCGCTCTGGCTTCTGTTACCTCATTTGTCCCTGCAGCAGCACTGTGGAGAGTCGGAGATGCTGAAGGACATTGTCTGGTTGGCGCAAAGTCACCGATGTGCTTGCTGGCCTCGCTGGCACCCTTTCTCCGCATGGTACCAGATTCCTGCTGAGGAATCAACACAGGACCTTGCTGGCCCCGCTTAATCTGCTTGACCACAACAACCACTCAGCCCAAACAAGTGCCCATCTTTCCTAGAATTCCAAGGAAATGCCGATCTCTAACTTACCTCCCACCTGGGAGCCCTTAATCCATCCCCTCGCTCCCCCCAACAAGCTCAGCCTCCGTGTGGGCGGCCTTCTCCCTCCACCCACCGCTGAGAGTTCTGCCCCCTTTGCTCTCAGGTCTTTAGCTCCATCTCAAACGATTGTCCGGAACTTCTCCCCAGTTCTGTTCATTTCCCCCTGCTTTAAAGAAAAGAGAAAAAAAATTCTCCAAAATAAATGTTGTCATGAAAACCCGTGTGTCGGTGAGCGTGTTTGACTATGGGTGTGGATGTTGTGTGTGTGAAAGTAGACTGCTAAAGAAGAACAGGAAGAAGATTCTGGAAGCAACAGTCACAGGTCTTTCTGACCAGGAGAAAGGTGGGAATCACTCCAAGAGATCAGGAAATCCAGAGGCCTCCCCTGGGAGGGTGGGTGGACAGACATGGTGAGCGCGGGCCCAGCTGCACCTTCGCTTGTGTGAGGTGACTGTGGGAAAGGAACAGGAATGTAACTTAGCTACAAAGGCCAGGAAGCCCAGCATAATGATCCCTTCAACAAGCTAGAACCGAAGTCCTCTCTCCCTTAGAAGAAGCCCCTCGGGGTGTGATCAGGGTAGAACCATGTCACGACGCTGGCAAAGACCCAAAGCCTCTTATCTTGGTTCTCACCCTCCATAGCAAAGTCCAGTGTGAGTGCAGAGACCCCAGCAAGCACGTTCCCATCCAGCCAACAGGGACGAGGGGAAGGAGTGTGCCCCCGTCCTTCAGAGGGATTTCCTCGGCCACTTCCTTGGCTGGCCTGGGATCATCCGTGCATCAGGGAGGCCTTGCAGGGTGGTTGTGTTCTGGTGGCCAGGTGTCTGTCTGTAGGGGGAGCTCTGCAGAGGAGGAAGGCAGGCAGGGGCCGTGCCTGCGGCTCCGTGGGCAGAGTCAGGAAGCAAGCAAGCGCAAGTCACAGAGGAATCATTTGTTGACGGAAAGAAAGTCGTCTGAGCAAAGAAGTCATGGAAGATGAGGACTGGTCAGGGAAGGCCTCTCTGCAGAGGTGACATTGCAGCTGAAGGACAAGAAGGGGCCAGCCCTAGGACCCGGGAGAGAGCAGTGCAGGCGGGGCGCCAAGTGCAGGAATGAAAGAGCCACCGGGACTGCGGGGGACACCGAGTTGCAGGAGCAGCATGCTAGAGGACCAGGGACACAGCTGCAGCTTCCTTAGCAGCCTGGATGTGGGCGCGTGTGCTTACGTGAATGTGCGTGAGTGTGAATGGGGGTACGTTGTGAGTGAATGTGAACGTGTGTGCAGGCAGAAGCCACAAAACTGCACCCCTTCACCCCTCTCAGGTGTGTGTTTCTCTGGCTCAGACATTGCAGATTCCGGGAATCAAGTGGAAAGTCAAGTCGAGACCCGCTAGGGTCATGACGTGGGTCAGATTTCTGCTCCTCGGAGCTCTGCACCTACCAGTCCCCACGGGAATCAGAGGACAGCTCTGCTGAGTGGAATGCTCGGGAAACTGCAGCGCCCTCCGGCAATACCCTGAGGTTCCGACTGCAGCCTCTCTCTGGCCTCTCAGCGCAGGCCTGCTGCCCCAGGCTAGAAGCCAACAAGTCCGCTCTGGCCCAGGGCAGCCCAGCTGGGACACAGAAACCATTGCAAACTGCACAATCATTCCATTCAGATTCAGGCTGTGCCCAACACCACGGAAGCCAAATTATTTTGCAGCTGCTATGTAATTTCATTCTCGCAGCATCTAGCAATTGGGTGGATAGGTATTATTCCCAGTGTACAGGTGGGGTGGGTGGGGGGTGGATTGAAACACAGGCAAAGTAATTGACTGACCTGAAGGTTAAGAAGCAAGCTGACAGCATCACAGAACACTGCCTTCCATTGTAAGTGTCACGCCTGCTCGGAACGCACTGCCTCCCAAAAGGTGTCGCTCACACGTGAGCCCCAGGGTTCCTAAAGGAAAATAGCCTGGGGCCTGGCTCTCGCTCCTAGTGGGGTGGCAGATCAGCTTAGTCCCCCCAGGTCTGAATGGGTTCCCAATGCTAAACCTCACCAAGAGTCCCGGACTAACGGGCAAGATGGTCCCCCCTCTCTGGACGGACGTGGGGCTTATTGCTGCGGTGAGCTGCTGCGGGTTGCATGATGGAAATAAACGCTGCCCAGTGCGTGCCAGCCCCACGAAGCCACGGGCGCCCACTTGACCTTCAGTGCCTGCGCTGGCTGATACTCAGGAATTGGTTCCAGGCTTTTCTTCCTCGTCTGTCTCGGTGGGCACGCTCCAGTGAAACACGTTCAAGGTCCCAGTGACACCCAGGCCACTGCGGACACACAGGTGGTGGCCCCACCCGAGGGGCCTGGGGCCAGGAACAAGCCCAGGTCTCGCATGCCGAAGGGGAAGGGTCTATCCTCGAGGCACTGAATGGGGACACTGAACTTGTAACTCATTCCAAACAAGCACCAGGAGCTGTTGAGGGGAACAAATGGAGGAAACTGGTCACAAAAGACTTTTCAGAAATGTTCTCTAATTTGCTTGGAAAGCGTCTAGCTTAAGGAGGAGGATCCGAAAGGACCCACACTGTCTACAGAGGGGAGCTCCAGGAACCTGGCCTTGGACCAGGCTCTCCTCCCATGGGCCAGCCTCACTGGTGCAGGGCTGCCTCCTCCCTCCCAGGACCACACTGTTGGCCAGGGCCCAGTGGCTCCTGGCACCACCAGGAAACTCAGGCTGAGATGATTAGGGAAGGCTAGGTAGGGCTGAGCTAATGCCCGAGACAGGAGCAGCCTGCTTGTGACGTCCTTGGGACTTAACAAAAGCCGTGACCGGAGACCACGGGACCTGGCCAGTTTGCAGAGTGGTAAGACACCTCCTGGCCGGCTGGGGTGATACTTAAAAAAACAAAACAAAACCTCACTGCCAGCAAGTCAATTACGACTCGTGCGTGGCAGCCCTATAGCCAGACCAAACTCATGGCCCTCAAGTCAATACTGACTCATAGTGACCCCATAGACCAGGGATAACCACGTCCGTGAGCTTCGGAGACTGGAACTGTTCACAGAGGCAGACAGACAGCCTCCTCTTTCTCCCTTGGAGCCTCTGGTGGTTTTGAACTGCTGACCTCACTGTTAGCCCAGTGTGTACGCACAATGCCACCAGGGATCCTTCCGGATGATATTTGGGAATATTAAATTTCCTGGTTCTTTCAATCTCACCTAAAATCGTGGTTGTCCTTTAGGCGGGTAGTTTTAATTCTAATCAGAAGGACAAATCGAGGCAGAGATGAACCACTCAAGGAAACAAGGTCATGTGCCCTTCCTTGGAGTCCCCGGACGGTGCACACCGTTCATGTCCTCAGCTGATAACCAAAGGTGGGTGGTCCATGTTTCCCCAGAGATGCCTCAGAAGACAGGCTGGCAAAGTGTTTACAAAAACTTAAAGACGTGGGAAAGCCTCTTGAGTCCAGTCCTGCTCACACGCATGGGGCCACCAGGAGTCGAATTGAGTTCACCTCAATGCCAACTAGGAGCCCTGGTAGTGCAGTGGGTTGAGCCCCGAACTGCTAACATCAGGCCAACAGTTCAAACCCCTCAACCCCTTGGAGAGAGAAAGATGAGGTGCTCGGCTCCCGTAAAGATTTACCGTCTCTGAACTGCTCTACTCTCTCCTACAGGGGCTGCGAGTCAGTCAACTCAGCACCACGGGTTTGGGTTCTTGGCTTGGGTCCAGGGTAACTGGTGGTACTGGTGTCTCCCTTCCTTAGCGTGCTTTCAGTCAGTATCTTCCGGAAAACACAAAAACAAACAAAAAGCAAAAAATCTCCCTGCCACCGAGTCCATGTCGACTCAGGGACCCTGTGAGACAGGGCGGAGCTGCCCCTGTGAGGCTTTGTAACTCCATGAGAGCAGGAAGCCTCTCCTGCCTCCAGCGGAGCAGCTGGTGGTTTCAAACCGCTGACGTTACGTGAGCAGCCCCACGCTTAACCCTGATGCTGCCAGGCCTAGCCCTAGAAAGCAATGCATATTCCCTAGTCACTCCCTCTCCCCCCCAAACACCATGAGCCGGTTGGGGGATTGTTTTGTCTTGTCTACAGGAGGTAATCGTGGAAGATGGCCTTCCTGAATTAGGAGCTAACCTCCTGGTGATCACTGGTCTCATTTGCCAAACACTGACTCTGCTCTTTAGAACCCAAGGCAGGTGGACGGTGTGGGCAGGGCCAAGCTCTCAGTCCCCAGGATGCCCGAATTCTGTAAGAGGACGGCCGTGTGCAAAGGAGAATGTGTGACAACTGTTCTACTTTGAGGCAATGCTGCTCCGTCTCCTAATGGTCCCCAGGCTAAAAGAGAGGGGAGGGAGGAAACAACAAGACCCTATGAAATCTTTGGCGGGTGACCAGCAACATGAAGCCCAGTGCCTCGCCGTGAATAGGAAATGTTAGCCAAAGGATTAAAGGACAACTCTAGGCTTCTTTTAGTTATCGTACAAAAAGTTACTGCCGGCCACATGCTCCTTAAAAAAAAATTTTTTTTAACAGCTAACAAAAGAGGATTGTGCTTGAATCTCTCCCAGCGTCTGTTTTCTCATCTCCACGGTGAACAGTCTGCGCTCAGCTGCACAGGTGCCCTGCACAGGGCCACCATATCGCGCAGAGCCAGCCACAGCCCGGGCGCTCCCCGACACAATGGCTGGATTTATGAGGCTGGGAGGCAGGTGCTCCCTGCTTCTGGGTTACTGGGTCAAATTAAGCTCTGGCCGGGTGTCTCGACCACACATTCACCACTCATAAAGTTGGCTGTGAGGAATGACGCAAAGACCCTGAAAGACAGACAGCCGTCACATCGAGGCACGGATCAGCCGTGAGACAGGACGCTGGTTACACCTCTCTTAAATGGCGGGCGCAAGAAACATTGCAGGCCAGGCATTTTGTTTGGCAGTTAAAGCCCAGGATGAGCTTAGAACTCCCTCCTCCCTCCCCCAAACAAAGGCCAGACGTCCCAAGAGCATGGCTGCTTTGTGCGTCTCAGACAAGGGTGACATGCTGGGCTTTAGCATCAGGGAGACGGGGGTTCAAGACCTAAGTTTCCGCTTCTCTGATTCGGTGATCAGGAGTGATAGCGGTAACACTCAGCTGCCGACCCAAAGGCTGAAAGGACCCTTCGAAGAAAAGCCAGGTGATCCACGTGTGAAAAATCAGCCGCTGACAATCCTATAGGGTCACCATGATGCATGGCAACTGGGAGCTATGGGGCCCAGGGCAAGCCTCTCTCTTGATCTGTGTGCAAATAGGCTCTATTGGCATAGTGGTTACATGTTAGGCTGCTAACCACACGGTCAGCAGTTTGAAACTCCAGCCAATCCGGAAGAAAAGCTGGACTTTCTACTCCTGTAAATAGGTACTTCCTCAGAAACCCATAGGGGGCAGTTCTTTTTTTTTTTAAACATTTTATTAGGGCCTCATACAACTGTTATCGCAATCCATACACACATCAATTATGTAAAGCGCATTTGTACATCATTCTCAAAACATTTTCTCTCCACTTAAACCCCCGACATTAGGTCCTCATTTTTCCCCTCCCTCATGAGCCCTTGATAGTTTATAAATTGGTATTTTGTCATATCTTGCCCTGTCCGACGTCTCCCTTCACCCACTTTTCGGTTGTCTGTCCCCCAGGGAGGAGGTCACACACAGTTCCCTGTAATCGGTTCCCTCTTTCCTACCCACTCTCCCTTTACCCTCCCTGTTTCGCCACTCACACCACTGGTCCTGTAGGGCTCATCCGCCCTGGATTCCCTGTATTTTCAGTTCCTATCTGTACCAGTGTACCTCCTCTGGTCTAGCCAGACTTGCAAGGTCGAATTCTACTCACGGTAGTGGGAGCAGGGAGGAAACATTTAGGAACTGGAGGAAAGTTGTATTTTTCATCATTGTTACATCGCACCCTGACTGGCTCATCTCCTCCCCGAGACCCCTCTGCAAGGGGATCTCCAGTGGCCTACTAATGGGCTTTGGATCTCCACTCCGCACTCCCCCCAGGGGGCAGTTCTACCCTACCCTATAGGGTCTCTCTGAGTTGGCATTGACTGGATGGCAGTGGGTTTTTGGCTCTTCACCTGCGGGCCGTGAGGTGGCACTCCCCACCTCTTCTCACCAGGGTGAGGCTCCAATGAGAGGGGGGGTGTCTGGTTCTCAGCCTGCTGAAGAAAAGCAAAATCACTGTAGCGACTGAGAGCACCTGGTTCACGGCCTTGACCGCGTGTTTCTGGGCAGCTTGTGCAGAAAACCCAGACGCCCAGGAAGTCCGCCCTTCTCAAGTCCAGCTCCACTCCATCCCCGGCCTCGCTGTACCGTCCCCTCCCGCTTCAGTCCCTGCAGCCACCGCTAGGGACATTCATCTGGCCTCTGCGAGCCACTTCTCTGACTCAGGCCAGGAGAGGGAGAGCTGTTTGCAAGTGCCTTCTCCGTGCGGTGCCATTTCTGGGCAAAAAGCAAAGCCGGGTGGCCTGGCCCTGCCTGTGGCCTGCAGCCATGGCATTCTCCGGGGACAGTGGACAGCCTGGCCCCACAGCAGCCCCTGTGCATGGCAGTCTGTGGACAGAGCGCAGCGGGCAGACCCGCGCTGCTGCTGACCATGGTCTCCTACATCAAAGAACGATTAGAAACATGAGGAAGCCGACAGAGAACGAAAAGAACCGAACCTGGCGCGCCCTCTGGCCCAGCCCCTTTCTCGGACCCTAGACGCTGCAGAAGGGTGTTTAATATGGCACCCAAGGGTGCCACCTTGGTTCATAAGCCACTCTAATTCCACAGCCGGGAGGGGTGACGGGAAGGAGATCATAGCAAAACTCAGAGCAAGCCTATAAGGTAGCGTAGAACTGCCCTGCGGGTTTTAGGATTGTCACTCCTCCCGGGAGTAGAAAGCCTTATCTTCCCCCCGCAGAGCAGTTGGTGTTTGGACGGCTGACCTTGCAGTTAGCAGCCCAGGGCAGAACCGCCTACACCACAAAGCAGAGTGGGCAAGGGCAGTGGAGAACGCAGCCTGTCCTCCCAGAGCCCCCAGCTCCCTGTGCGGACCGGTGAGCGAGCGGAGGGTGTGAAGGCTGGAGGTAGCCGACTTGTACTGTTTCACTTCTTACAAAGAATCATGTTGTAAACAGGATGCCTCAGGCGGCTTTGTGTGACTTGGCTCTCTCAAGAGCCCTGGTGGCGAGATGGCTACTCGTTGGGCTGTTACCCACAAGGTCAGCAGTTTGAAGTCGCCAGCCGCTCTGCTAGAGAATGATGAGACTTTCCACTCCCCTAAAGAGTTCGTCTCAGTAGCTCGCAGGGAACGGTTGGACCCAGACTGATTCCATGGTGGGGATTTGGGCTTTCTCAGAAACCCTGCTAGCTCAGAGGCGAACGGCAAGGTTGACTGTTCAAACCCACCAGGCCCTCTGAAGGAGAACTGTCTGCTGCCCCCGTGAAGATTCAAAGCCTTGGAAACCCTAGAGAGTAGTGCTATCCTGTGCTGTGGGGTTGCTATGGGCCTGAGCCACAATCAAATCCATGACAGTGAGGCGTGGGCTTTACCTTCCTTAAGAAGGCCTTCGCTGCTAACCACAAAAGTCCGACAGGCCACCAGCAGCTCACAGGGGAAAGATGAGGCTGTCTGCTTCTGTGAAGGAGCACCGCCTTGGAAAGCCCCTGAGAGCGATCTACTCGGAGCCGCATGCTCTCCATGCGCTCTGGAGTCAACTGGGCAGCACTAGCGTTTGGTTTGGTTTGGGCTTTCCTTCTAGGTCTCCGTCAGTAAAACCAGAGTTGTGCAACTCCGGTGAGTCTGCTGTGGAAGGACATTTCCTTTGCTGTTTTCTCAACCAGATTGGTTTTCCATCTCGATTATATTTATCGTGAATGTGTCAACTCCGAGGACCCCTCAGGTGGTGTCAATGGTGAAAGATCTCAGCTACTAACCAAAAGGTTGGAAGTTCAAACCCACTCAGAGATACCGTGAAAAAGGGGCATAAAGGTTGACTTCTGGGAAATTGGTCATTGAAAACCCCATGGTTCTCAATGGTTCTTCTGGCACACCCAAGGTCACCCTGAGTCAGAGGGGACTCCAAGGTTATGGGTCTCAACTCTGAAGGTCACAGGGAATGCTTTTGTGCCCTGAAAGTCCTGCAGGGAAACACAGCATGGCCCACTGGAGGGCTGCTGCTCTGAAAGGACCCCAGCCAGGAACGCCCGGTGGGAACTCATGATGACACTCAACGCCGACCAGGCGCCATGGACCACAGCTATCCCCCAAATGCTCAAGCACCAGATTATGTGGTACAGGGAAGGGAGACAAGGGGCTTGCATTTGGCCAGTCTTTGCCTCTAAAATGGTTTGTCACCATTTTAGAATCAGCATCTTGTATTTGCACTGTCTGCCTGGCCGAAGATGCCACCCAGGTGACAATGCTGCAGAGATGCTGCATGGGGAGTACCAGCAATCCAGATGTGCAAGACACCCAAAACCAAAGCCAAACTCATTGCTATCAAGTCTATGCCGACT
>NW_022103920.1:83888815-83890621 GCF_000313985.2 Echinops telfairi
CCAATCATGCCGTGGATTCAAATGGGTTGATTTCATTCCAGTCCCTACAACTGTCTGCCCACTGACCTTGGGCAACTTATTTCTCCTTGCGGAGCCTCAGTTTCCCCCTCCATCACTAGATAAAAGAACCGCAGTGGCCGGCGGCCATTGTGAGGGCAAAATGAAATCACAGGCGTGCACTGAGAGCATCATGGGAGGGGTCCCTCCTCGTCTTCCTTCCCCACACCCCCTGCCCCCACTTTCTGTCTCAACCTGCTTTCAGACTCCATGCAATTAAAAGTTTATGATGTTCTCAAACGGATTTTCCATAGGGGCAGCAAAGTGTCAGTTGCCGCTATTTTTCCCGAAATGACAGTCTTTAGATTGGAGTCTGTCGGATCCCTTTGCAGTGGCAGTCAGTTCTATTTACTGCATTTCTAATAAGACGCAGGGCGTCCGGGCAGAACGCGATGCTGGCTGCTTCCTTGGATTAAAGCCACCTGTGGGAATCATCACCCCCCAGACCTCCACCCCGCTGGGTCTCCGCAGGGGCTCCGAGTGAACCAGACACCTCTGAGCATAACACCCCCACGCGCACTGCTTTCCTCAGCCCTGACCTTGTAGACGCTTCCACCGGCCCGGACAAGGCACATTTGGGCTAAACTGTAGTGAGGCACAAAGATGTGTAACTTTCATTGCACCCGAGATAAGGTGCCAAACGTGATGCTAGAAATGTACAAGATTCTGGAAATGCTGACGGGGGAGCTCTGCCTTTACCACATGTCTCTCTCTCTCTGTGTGCCCAGGTGGAAGGCCAGGGGGCAGGGCAACCCCAAGGAGGGCACCCTCATAAAGCGCACAAAGAAGCGTTTCAGTCTTCTGCACACAGAGAGGAAGGCACACGTGGATGAGGCTATTAAGAAGGGTGGGGTGGTGGTCTTGTTCAAAGACTGTGAAACGGTTGTGATGTGAAGAAGTTGGTTGAGTCCTCACGGTAAAGGTGACTTTGAAAGCATGACCCATGGCAGCGCCAACTGGAGAGGAAGAAGAGGCAGGATGCGCTCCCAGGGGCACCGTCTCCCTGCAGCGGGAGAACCAGGATGGAAGGCCAGCGTCCCCCGAAGGACGAATGCAGGACTCGCTGGGAGGCCCTGAGGACAGCCACCTAAGGGAGGGGCCTTTCCCAGCAGGGTGAGGGAGAGAGGCTGGAGTCGGGGAGCCGTCAGAATGTCTTCTCCTCCCTCAGAGCAGAAACAACTCCAGGAGACTGTGGCTTGGCTGGCTGCCGCGGGAAGTTTCTGGAAGGCTGCCCACATGTTAGACCCAGAATCCATATGGCCACAGTGCCTTTCTCTTGTCAAGATGCAAAGAAATGCTTGGAAATAGTTCCCTCTAAGGAGAAAGGGGCGAAAACTCAACCATTTCGTTGAGTAGCCAGCAGGAATCAAAACGGCCGCCTTTCAGCTAGCTGCAAGGGGGCTGGCTTATGTCGTGTGGCAGAGGAAAGAAATCAGAGCTTACAGTCCAGTCAGAAGCCCACAGCGGAGCGGGCACATCTGAGCAAACCACTCAACTCCTCTGGGTCCCTTATCAGTACCACATGGGTTGTGATAACTCCGATGGCGGATATGCCTGGAGTAGAGCTTCCAGACTTGGATCGTGGTCCTTTGGGATCCTTCAGAACTACCAATGAACAGAAAAGTGGGTGAGGGGAGATGTTGGACAGTGTAAGACTGACAAAATCATAATAATTGATGAATTATCAAGGGTTCGTGAGGGAGGGGAGAAAATGAGGAGCTGATACCAAGGGCTCAATTAGAAAGAAAA
>NW_022103920.1:83892325-83903370 GCF_000313985.2 Echinops telfairi
AGCCTGGCGCATCTGCAGCCGGGTCCAGGAGGCCGTTGGAAGCTGACCCTGGACTGTGGGCTGCAGAGTTTGAGGCAGCCTTTCGGGCACACTGACTAAATGCGCAAGAACAACTGGAAATCTGTTTAAGCTCGGTGCTCCCGAACTTCAACATAAGGAAACTGACTCCTGGAGTTGAACTCTGTGGAGCTGAACTCCCTCAGACCCTGGACCAGGGGGGTGGCTGTCTCGCCCTCAGACGGAGTCCCTTGGAAGGTGGGTTCCTGCAGATGCCATTAGCCTAGGAATGAACAGAGCATCCTTTGTTTTCCTTTATGACCCATTTTTAATTTCTTCTGGTGTCTATTATCTTCTACATTCTCTTGGATTGAGGTTTTCTCCTTTTATGTTGTGGTCATTTATGGCTTTTTGTTTTGGTTTTGGCATGATTTCCTTTTTATGAAGGCAAACCAAGCAAACTAACTTAACTGCTGCTGCGACCACTCTGAACCCTCAGAGACAGGGCGGCGGCACGGGCTTCCGACACTGCCACGCTTTCTGGGAGTAGCAAGCCTCTGTCTCTGGAGGCGGCTGGTGACCTTGTGGCTGGCAGCCCCAGGAGTAGCCACCCACCACCGGGGCTGCATAGGCGAATCTAGAGACAATAACTAGTTCCTTAGGGCTGTAGCAGGGGAGGTTGGGGAATAGGGGGCTAATAAGAATGTGTACAAGGAGGGAATGTACAATTGCCGGCGGTGATGATCGCACACCTCTTACAATACATTTAAACAACCATTGAATTGCATGGTACGTGCATTGCGTGTCAATAAAACTACTGAAAGAAAGAAAGAAAAAGACAATTCCGTGACTATCTCGGCTGTCCTGGGGTGCCCAGATTTGGTTTGCCATGGTACCCAGCCTTCCTGGGGCCCAGCCTGGACCGCTTTGAGATCTGGGCGGCAATGAAGCTGCTGCTGCCCTTGTCTGTCTCCAGGCCGGCACTGTGCTCAGTTCCGGGGACTTCACACTGAGATGTGAAGGGAATGGCCATCGGGTTCCTAAGTAGATGGCATCCCGGAGAGGTCAAGACCATTCACGTGTTCAAAGTGACAGCCAAAAGGTTGTAGGTTTGTGTCTATTCGGAGATGCCGCGGAAGAAAAGTCTGGTGATGAACTTCTAAGAAACGAGGCATTCAAACCCTGTAGAGCACAGTTCTACTGTGACATGCCAGGGGTTGCCACCGAATCGGAATCCCTCCAAAGACCACTAACTGGCTGGTTCTGAAGACCACGGGCGTGGGTGTCCTCTGCATTGCTTCCTGGGAGCACGGAGGCTGATGAACCAAAGCTCTTTGGGGGTAAAGTGTGTCTCCTCCTCACTGGAAGCCTATGAGGCTGGGACTGTTAGACTTCCCATTTGAAAAATGAGAAAATGGTGACTTAAATCCTCTGTCAGGTGTTCCAAGTCCACCTTCCAGATCAATCCAAGTCTTGAAAGCATCAACTTAAGGACTTCCACCAGAGAGAGTAAGAGAGAGAGAGAGAGAGTGCTCCCCTCCTGTGACTCCCACATCCTGGGCCCACCGGACCTGAGCCCATGGCTGGAGGGAAGAGGAAGCGAAGAAGAAACACCCTGCAGGTTGGATGACCATACAGAGAGGTGGCTCTCTTCCGGGCGGTCATGGGAAGCAGGGCGTACGGATGGCCAAGTCGAGGAGTGGTCACACAAAACCCCAAACCAAACTTGCTGCCACGGTGCTGACTCTGACTCACCAGGACCCCTCAGGGCAGCACAGAAATGCCCCTGGGAGCCTCCGAGACTGCAGCTCTTTCTCTCTCCCTCCAACACAACTGCCATCCACTGAGTTATTCTGACTCAGAACCCAGAGGGAAGGCAGAGTAGAACTGCCCCCGTAGGTTCCCAAGTTCTCGAACTCTGGCGGCATGATTCTTACGCCTTGGGCTGCTGACTACAAGGTCAGCAACTGAAACCACCAGCCACTCCTTGGGAGAAAGACTGGGCTTTCTCCTCCCATGGAGAGTCAGTGTCCCAAACCCACAGGGGCAGTTCTACACTGTCCGGTGCCATGGTCATTACGAATCAGCATCCACTCAATGGCAGTGAGTTTAAGGAGCACAAAGCCTCACCTTTCTCCTGCGGAGCAGCTAATGATTTTGAACAGCTGACCTTGAACTTAGCAGCCCAACACATAACCACTGTGGTGCCAGGGCGTCTCACTGGTAGGTCCCAAATGCTACCCTGGTCCTGGTGGCAGAAAGGGCATGAGTAGGGTTACCTTTGCCCCCTCCCCAACCCCGCCCCAGGGCCCCCCACACTCCCAGGCCAAGGAAGTGCCGCGTGAGGGCACTTCCACTCCCTGTCACTGTGCTAATCGCTAGCAGCCAGGATGGCTGAGGGGCTGAGCCACAGCACGATGGCTCATGACAGAGTGGCCTTTCATTGCTTATGCTCTGACGCCTGGGCAGTGCTGGCAACGCCACAGGAAGAAAGCGGGCTGCTGCTGGCAGCCGCGTGACAGGCTGGGGAGGCCGCCTCGCCCACAGAAACAGTTAAACGGCCAGTTTGCCAAGGCCACTGAGCAAAGTGTTACCTCCCCGTAGGGCAGATTAAAATATGCATTTTCTCCTAATTGAGCAGAGTGAAATCAGCTGGCGGTCCTGTCACAAGTGCAGGAATGAATTGTCACAGCACGAAACACACCACTCAACAGAGCATCTATTAGGGGGCGTGAGGTGGGGTGGGGATGGAAGAAGAGTCACAGAAGCGTCCTCTGCGTTTGGATTTCAACTTCACCGTGCTGTACAGTCCGCTGGGAAATGAGGAAGGCAGTGGGCAAGGTCTCCCGACCCTGGTCAAGCCCCCAGTTGTCAATGGCAACCCGCAGGCAGGGTCTGGGCTGTAAATCGGTCAAGAGAAGCCAGACACTTTTACACAGAGACCCTGACTGTGTTTTCTAGAATAACTGTTTGATGCCCCAAGTGGTTGTGGGACAACAGTAAAGTACATCCTTTCTTCCCATGCCTTCAGTAACCAAGTCAAAAGCATCCTCGTGTAATGAACCAGAAAGTAGTCCCGAGTGCAGAGTGGAGACTCAAAGCCCTTCTGTAAACAACTGGACACCCCCTCACAGAAGGTTCTCAAGGAAGAGACGAGCCAGTGAAGACGCAGTTCAGCACCGATGAAGCATACAACTTTCCTCTAGTTCTTTTATACTTCCTTTTCCCCTGCCCCCTCCCCCACTATCATGACCCTAATTCTACCTTACATATCCAGCTAGACCAGAGCATGCACACAGGTACAGGTACGAGCTGGAAACACAGGAAATGCAGAACAGATAAATCCTTCAGGACCAATATTGCGAGTAGCCATACCAGGAGGGGAAGGGGAAAGTGGGGGGAGAAAGAGGGAACCGATCACAATGATCTGCATATAACCCCCTCCCAGGGGGATGGACAACAGAAAAGTAGATAAGGGAGACATCGGCCATTGAAAGACATGAAAAAATAATTATAAATTATCAAGGGTTCATGAGGGAGGTGGGGCGAGGAGGGAGGGAAAAATGAGGAGCTGCTACCAAAGGCTCAAGTAGAAAGACAATATTTTGAAAATGATGATGGCAACAAATGTACAAATGTGCTTGGCACAATGGATGGATGGATGAATTGTGGTAAGAGCTGTATGAGCCCCAATAAAATGATTTTTTAAAAACCCAGAAAGTAGTCCCATAAGAGAAGAGGTGCATCCTATTCAAGAATCTCCCTGCCACCCACATAAGACACCCCACCCCACCCCACCCCACCCTCCATCTGTCAGCTGTCATCCTGAGGTGGCATCCATGTTGCTATGATGCTCAAAGCCACGGCACTGGCGTTTCCTATACCAGCAGGGTCCCTAGAGTGGGCAGGTTGCAGCAGAGCTGTCAGAGACAGAAGAAAGGCCTGGCGGTTCACTGCTGACAATTAACCAACCACTTCCCGATGGAGCACAATAGGACATGGTCCAACTGGCTTCCCTTCCATCCCCAGGAAGGGCCAGTCACTGAGGGAGGACAAGGCTTTGAGGAAGTAGAGGGTCACAGAATGACACAGTGTCCGCCGGGGGAGGCTCAAACACGCTGATGGTCAGGAAGGGCACACTGAATGGGGCAATGTTCAGAAGGTCACCATGATTTGGAATCGT
Organism: Echinops telfairi; assembly: GCF_000313985.2. Taxonomy (NCBI): domain Eukaryota; kingdom Metazoa; phylum Chordata; class Mammalia; order Afrosoricida; family Tenrecidae; genus Echinops; species Echinops telfairi. The sequence goes on from NW_022103920.1 coordinate 83,896,506, forward strand.
TGCAACAGCAGCTGTCTGCCTGATCCCCGCATCTGGCATGGACTGGGCAAAGCCAAGAGAAGTGTTGTCCCAGATGAAGCCCTGGGGTACGCATGCTTCTTGGCAGTGACACTTCAGTGAGAGGGGACGTACCCCCTCTCGGACGCCTGCACCTTGGTGGATAGAGTTCTTGATGAGATGCCCCTTAGGCTGGACGGACACCCTCCCTCTGGGACAGACAGGACCCAGGGTGTCCATTTCTAACTTCATTCTCTTTCATTCCTTGGACAAAACTGCCAGACTCCTTCCATCTTTTCATTCTGTTTAAACATTTCCTTTTCAGATGGCTAATATGTATATTTTTTATAAAAGCCACTCAGACCAATATTTAGGGATGGGTGGAAGGAGTCTGGAGGCTTGGGGTTGTTGCTATTTTGGAGTTTTTTCCCCATGAAGCAATTTTTATTTGATTTATTGTTAAATTTTTGTGTGTGTTAAATCCTCTTCTTTTTGTCCGCTCTTCCACCCTGTCCTCCCATCTCCTTCTTCCCTCTCCGGTCCCTGACCTCTCCCTAATCTTCAAAGTCTTGTCTATTGGTGTATAAACCACATATCTTCTTTGTTTTCCCTTATAACCACGGTGATGTGACGTGTGTATCTTTGTAAGACTGACCAAGTTTGCTGAGCCTAATGTTCTTCCGCTGTGTTCATGTCTTGCAATGTTGAGTTATCTTTTTGTGTTTTTATTAATGATGCATCATTTCAGATTGTCACCTTGCTGGTTTTGCTCTTCCTAGCTGTCATGGAGTTGGCCCCTGACTCTGGGTGGCTCCAGGGACCGAGAATGAGCCACTGCTTGGCCCAGTGCCATCTTCATGATTGCCTTAAACAGGAGTGATCTCTCGGGCTTTCATCAGCAGGTGTGTGGAAGTCGATCACCAGGCTTTTTTCTTCCTAGTCTGTCTTAGTCTAGAAGCCCCTGTTCAGCATCATAGAACCATTGACACATGAATAAAAGCTAGGAATTGAACCTGAGTCCCTGCATGGAAGTTGAATATTCCACCACTAGACCCTCAATGCCTCCCTTTTCACAACCTTAGCCGCCCCTACCCTAGTTTTTCTTTTCAACTGAGGCCTCCTTTGGAATGAAACAGTATTATCCAGGGCTGCCTGCTTAGAGTACATGGAGCATATAGCTCACCGAAGGCCTTAAGTCCTCTGCCCAAGCTGTTGTGTAATGGTTCGCGTGTGTGACGGATTCATGGTACCTAAGTACAGGACTGGGCATCTCTTTTATTAGCATGGCCCATATAGGGTTCCCGCTGTGTTTCAATCTGTTGGCCATTTCAGTCACATGGAAAGGAGCTATTTCTCCCACTGATCTGTGACCTAGGTAAGCATTACTTCTTTGTGTTCAGCCAAGCCAATATTCAGCTGGGCCAGGCACAGAACTCCATGGAATCTTCTAAAAGCCCCTTCCATACCTGCCAGAGTTCTCCAAGCTACTGAGCCAGCCACATACCCATCCCCTTTCTAGAACATAAGCTCCTTAAGGTCAGGGCTCAACATATCACTAGTGGAATCAATGCAGAGGCAGCATTTTGAACCGTTTAGTCTCTAATTAAGAAGGCCACCCACGTGCTCGCTTAAGCCAAGCTTGGGCGTGATGGCAGGTGGCCACAGAGTGAGAGGTTTATCAAGGAGCCTGATGAAAACGCACGGCGTGTAAAATGCAGCCCACCTACAGAAACTCAAGTTTAATATCTTCCTGTGACAACACCACTGAGGATAATGACTTCGTTGGCGATAAGAAATGACTAGGGATAAAAATAGAAGGCTAATTAGCCTTAATTAATGCATTTGTTTATTATTTTCCCCTGCTGGGGGCATTAGCGTATGCTCAGTCTTCGATGGCAGCACACATCTTCTGCGTGGGCTCGAGTGTGGGACCTGAGAGCGGAGGAGGATAAAGACCCTGCTGGGTCCCCAGGAAGGGCTCCGCCAGCTTTGCGGGTCCAGCTGTCCTCCAGGTTTAAAGAGCCCCAAATCAGAGGACATGAGGGGAGCCCACCTCCACACATTCGGACCACCCCAGGCCTAACGTGGCTTGATTGACAGTCATCGTTGCTCAGCTCTGTTGTTAAGTCACAGCACACAGCACTGCAGCATTGGGGGACAAACCCCATGAGCACTAATCGGGTTATTTCAGCTGTTGTGGAGTTGGCGTTGGACTCACAGTGACCCCGGGTACAACAGCACATGCCCTGCCTGTGCCAGCCCCCCGATGGGTTGCAGATCTAACTGTTGAGATCTCCAAGGGGTTCGTTGACTGAAAGGAGTTTGCCAGGCCTTTCTTCCTACTCCCTCTTAGGCGGCAGGTCCCCTGGAACCTGGTCAGCATCACCGCAACATGCAAGCCACCACTGACAGAGAGGCAGTGGCCGCCATGCCGTGTGGTGGTGGCCGGGACTCCCGTACGGAGGGTGAGAATTCTGCCGCTGAACCACCATTGACCCATGAGTGATAAGAGTATTGACTGTCTGCAGGGTTCACATGCACTGTTTTATTCCATCTCTTCCAGAACCCTGCAATGATGGCTATGTTCCTGTCTCCTTCCTGAATGAGGCCACTGGAGCTTAGAGAGTGTGAGCCACTAGGCCAATCTGGGACACAGAAGCGGCTGTCTGACTCCCGCATGCCTGCCCTTAACCATCAGGCAACACTGCCTGCCTGCTCCGGGACATGCCTGCCTTCTTTCACACCAAACATGATTCGGGTCAATTTAAACCCATAAATAATTTCTGAGCTCCTGTCACGTGCCAGGCACTGCTGTGTGAAGTGTCACAGAACTTTCAAAGCCAAAAGTAACATTGCTCCCTGCCTGGATCTTTCAGCCCACGAGTCTTTGCTGAGGTAACAACCCCCAAAACTCAATGACCTCAGACATCAGCCTCATTTCCCACTCACGCGTCATGCCCACTGTGGTCAGCTGGCCTCTGCTCACCATTGTCACTCACGGACTCACGCTGACTGAGGAGGCCCCTGGAACACAGATGTCCATGGAAAGGGGAGGAGAGCGATCTGGAGGCCCACTCCAGCCATTAAATGGGCAGTCTACAAGGGACAAGTCAATGACAGTCTTATACATTGCCCATGGCCCCGCCCACCGACAGAGGCTGCCAGGCAGAGCAGTGGGGTCACAAAGCTGTGTGTCACGTGTTAACAGGGTTTGTACCTCGTGCTTCCCTGTGGCATAGTGCTTATGTGTTGGGCTGATAACCAAAAGGTCAGCGGTTCTAAACTACCAGCTGCTTCATGGGCGAAACACAGGGCTTTCTGGCGCCATCAACAGGTACCATCTTGAAAGCTCACAGGGCGGCTCTGCCCCGTCCTACAGGTGGCTGGGAGTCAGCACTAACTCAGCAACAGTGAGCGTGGGTTTTGACCACATTCTGCTGTTTAACAAAGAAGAAAGAAACTTTAAAGAACAGATTTTTCCCCCCTCCCAGTCCAGGAGCTCAGAAGTCCAAATTCAGGGTGCCAGGTCTAGGAGAAAGCCCTTCCTTGTCTATTTCAGCGTCCAGCAATTTCGGTGTTTCTGAGCTGGCAGCCGCGCGGCTGCCTCTGCCGTCTGTCTGCCTCTACCCACCGACCCCATGTGTGTGCCGGTGTCGATTCTGTTCTCTTCATAAATAAGAAGGGATTAGGTTTAGGACCCACCTACACTGGGGCCCCTTCATTCACATCACAAAAAGAACACCCCATTTCCAAACAGACTCCTACTTACAGGGTGGTGGTGAGGAGTCCTGTACAGATCTGGGGACCCCACTAAATCCATAGTAAGGTCTAACAGAATGATAAGTCACTTTCTTCTTGGGATCAAGAAAGATTTGATGAAGAAAGGGGGAGTTTTGCAAGATATTCGGGGTTTCAGTCGACAAATATTTGGGGTGGGGTGGTTAGATGAAGAACCTCAGTTGAAAGACCAGTAAAAGCGGAGGCTCGGTGTGGGGGAGGGTGTGTGCAGCCTAGAACTCAGGCCCACAGAGGAGGCCCCGCTGAGGCCTTGTGGAGACAACTGCTCTCAATAGCATAACCTCCGAAGGCCCCAGAGGCGGCGGGTGTGAAGTGCTGTGGAGCTAGATAATCAGATGTGCTCAGAGGGTGAGGGTGCCAGGGAAAACCAAAGTGCCCCGATTCCAACCTCGATGGAACATAGCCATTGGAGAATAAAAGTAGCCCTTTCTAAAAAGTACAAAACAAAACAACCCACTGGTTTCTAAAACAAGGTCAAGTCAAGCCACACGGTCATTAGCGACTGTAGGCCCTGGTCCCCTAGATATCTTCTTTGGAGAAGAGCTTACTGCTGACCCTTTGAGATACTTCCTCCTCCCAGGAACACGGGAGTTCATTTCCGGTTTCTGTACAAGCATGCTAGAGAACATATCTGCTAAACCTTCGGAGTCGGTACTGAACCCGGAAAACTGCACTTTCTTGACGTGGGGCCCGCACGCCGGGATGGGGATGCTGCTCTAAATATTCCTCGAGACGTTACAGAGCGGCGCTGTGCCCAGTCTTTGCTATAGGTGTGAACGAGAACGCAGCTCAATTCCGGAGACCTCACTAGGTTACGGGCCGTTTTGGAGAGTCAGTGTTCGGTACACACCGACCCCTAACAGGAAGGAGACAGAATGGACATCACAGCCGGGGAGGCAAAGGGAATTCTAACTGCAATACAGCATCGTGCACCTCAGAGAAGCTCCGCCGAGACCTGCACCTCCGCCCCCTGGCATAGCAGGTATCATTACCAAGGTGTAGGCCCTGCCTTTCAGCGAGTGCCAAGCTCAGACTGCCTCACGGATCACATGCATCAGTAAACATGTTTTAATGTTGATGGGCTTATCATGGGCTCAGGAAGTCCAGGCTGTTTGGTAAACAGGAGAACGCGAAGGCTGGAGTTATGAGTCAGCTTTTCTTTGAGATTCTTCTTTTCTTTTCCCCTTTTCCTAGTACAGGCAAGTGTATCCCTGCCAGAGCTGCCGAACAGGTTATTTGGAATTTAGGACACAGACGGAATAGAAGGTTTTGCTACTCAGAGTGTGAGTAGCACTGATTGATACCAACAGAAATCCAGGGCAGAGTCTCAGACCTACAGCAGCCCAAATCAGCCTTTGAACAACAGTCCCCCCTTCTCCACCCCCCACCCCCGCCCCGCAGTCACTTGCGAGCACACGGAGGTCTGGGGGCACGGACCTTGAAAAGAACCCGGTGGTGCTGAGTCAGCCCCACGCATGGAGACCCCACACACGACAGTACAGAGCTGTACTTTATAGGATTTAGAATGGCCCCTTCTACATAGTGTAGGGACTCCGTACACTGTTGTATAGCAGTCAATACAAGACTGATTCTAAATAAGGAGATTGCCAGACCTTTCTTCCACAAATACTCTGGGCAGACTTGACCCTCTAACCTCTTAGTCAGCAGACAAAAGCATTAGCCTTTTTCATTCCCCACCCCTGGGGCCTCTAAGGATTTCAACAGAGGGAGTGGGTTAGGGAGAGCCAAGGAACAAGCAGGCCCTCAGCCAGCCAGCAGCTCGATCCATTTCAACTGGACAGCGGGCCGAGACTAGACACGTCCGACTGCCTTGTATCATTATTGCTTTGGCCTCCTTCCACTTGGGATTTATTTCACAAAGTTGTCACTCTGAGTCTTTTTATCCTAGTAGATAAGAAAGATGTGACTCTTCTGGAAGGCTCTTTAAAAGCAAGGACCACATCATCCACTAGACTACTCTACTCTAATGCTCTACCGAGCATGCATGCCTTTTCCGAAACTCAAGCTCCACTTTAAAAAGTCTGATGATCTTATGTCTGACTGGTAAGTGGAAAATTTTTAAAAAGCTCAAAGAGTATATAGAATGCTGCATTTCATGTTCAAAAGAACAAGATATAAGGAAATATGAGTCTGTTTATTTGTGCCACAACTATAAGAAGAATAAACTGGAGATAAAAGAGATTGGCTATCCATAGTGGGTACCTTGGAAAAGGCTAGAGAGAGGATTGGGGTGTGGAGCAGGATAAGGAAGGAGCTATACTTCTCTGAGTTTAGCTTTCTGTGTAGCTCTTACTTTGGATTCTAGTAATGGTTCACATGCCACAACAATAAATAATTCAAAGCAACAAGAATGTGTCGGAAACCCCAGATGAAATACAAACACTAACAAACGAACCTAACTGTGTGTCAAAGGAGCGAGATAAGTACAGGAAGAGGGCAGGGAAGCCAATAGAGAAACACTGTGGGCAACAGTATCATGACTGGTTACTGTAGAGCCGAGGAGAGAAAGAACCATACAGCATTGCTTCCATCGAACCGTCAAAAGGTTTCTCCAAGATGTATGCGCTAGTAGTGCAGAAACCCAACAAATAGGGAAATACATGGTAGATCAGGGGAGTCAAGGTTTTCATTGTTGCAGAAAGGTATTACAAATAAGGAAAGGAAAAGTATTAAATGAACTCTGCATTGCTTGAGAATCATAGGTATGAATATAATAAACACATAATTTTCTCATTAGGTAGGTAAGTAGATACACATTGGTCAGTATGCAAACACATATTACCTTGTTCTGTTTGCTTTGAGGATGGGAAACGATGACACTCCAGGAACAACAAGCACACCTATCATTGAGATGTTGGCCCTTATGTACCATAAAAGGAATTAGAACTTTTTGGAAAAGTGCTTGTTTCCAAAGGTGCTTGTTGCTAAGGTGCCATCAAGTCAGCTCTGATTCAGCCACTCTATGCCAACAGGACAACGGCATGGCCACCCCCAATTTGTGACATGTGAGTCCCTTGTTGCAGCCACGGTGTCAGTCTATGGCAACCAG
>NW_022103920.1:83905081-83922581 GCF_000313985.2 Echinops telfairi
AAGGCATGGCTGAAAGAGCGTCCAGGAATTGAGATGGTTCAACAAAGAGATGCAACACGGAAAGTGCTGACTCATTTACACCAAGAGATTTGGAAACTAGCTGGCTGGCCCATCAACTGGCAGAGATTCATATTTGTACTCATTCCAAAGAAAGGTACCCAGCCCAAAGAAGGCAGAATGTACTGAACAATGACATTAATAGTGGACGCAAATAGAACCTAGCTGAAGATCATTCAGTAACAATTGCAGCAGGGCATCCACAGAGAGCAGCCAGAAAGTTCAGTGGACTCGGGAGAGGAGGTGGAATGAACGGTATCATTGCTGATATCAGATGGGTGGGGACTCGAAAGCAGTATCGGAAAGATGGCTACCTGTGTTTTATTGACTCGGCAAAGGCGCTTGACTGTGTCGCTCTCAGGAGTCAGAGACCTCTGCCCACAAACTGGCTCCACGTAGAGCAACCTGGAATGCACAGCCCCACGATTCCCTCACAGACCTAGCCTCCAGCATGGGATGTGGGACAAAAAGGAGCCCCAAACATAACTCCCCCGGGTCTGCAGCAGTCTAATGAGTTTCCGCTCTCAAGAGTATTTGGAGTGTTTGGCAGCATTATTGAGATATCATTCACATACCATAAAATTCACCCATTCAAAGTCTACGATTCGATGGCTTTTAAGTAGTCAAAGAAATGGGTAACCATGATCACAATCAATTGCAGAATATTTTCATCACCTCCATAAGAAACCCATACCCCATCATTCCCCTGTCCTCACTCCCACCCACCAGCCCTAAACAACCACTATTCCACGACCCGTTTCTATAGATTTCCCTATTGTGAATTTGCATATGAAAGGAATCATACCATAGCATGTGGTTTTTGTGGCTGGCTTTACTTAGCAAGATGTTCTTGAGATTCACCCAAGTTGTAGGTTTTATCAGGGCTATTTGAATTTTCATGGAGAGATTTCCAGTCTTCTCTTGGAAAAATTAATGATGAAATTGGAAATTTCATGGTATGTGGTAGGGAAGGTATATTAGCACTCTCCTCAAATTATATCACATGGGTGACTGCACAGTCTGTGTGAGTCAGGACTGGTTTACACACACACACACACATACACACACACAGAGCACATGCATACTTGGCATTATACAGCAGATTTCTCAAGACCTTCCCTAATTCCCCGATGATGGCATTAATCCTTGGTATTGGCTATTGAGAGCAGTCAAACAAATTTATCCAACAATGGATTTTAATTTTTGTTTTTCTTTATATGAAATCTAGGATAGGTAAATCTATAGAGACAGTTACTGGATTAATGGTTTCTTGGGTACTGGCAAAGGAGGTTGGGGATGAATGGGGACATATAATAATGAGTACAAAAAAGAAGAAAGTGGTCAAAAATTGTGTTGATGATTGTACAACTCTTTTTAATATGTTTACACCACTGAATGGTATATGTGAATTATAATGTCAATAAAATGGTTCATTTTCTTAAATCGCCCAACAATGAGGATATTGGCTAAGAAGTCATACACACTGTATGTCCACTTGGCATTTTACACACAGCATCTTGTTTATACCTCACAATGGCATTAGGAAGGCACCCAGTGGTGTTCTAAAGACCGCCCAATCTACGACGTTTGAGGTTGCCTCGAATAGCTATGATTCAAGGGAACATACTAACTCTGAAGAGGGGTGCAAGTTACTTAGATACTCTCGGTGCCATCACCTGCCCATTCACCTGGACTGACCACAGGTTACAGACGTCCACCTTTTCCTCACTACTTCCCAGCGTCCACACCCAATATCCAGTTGTTCCCCATGCACGGTTGAGTCTCACGTGTGGCGTCTCCACGCGTGCACTGTGGCATTGGTGTTGACGTGGGATCCTGTCCGACTATCCCTATGGTGAGAAGGTCAACTACTTTCTTCCAGGCTATGCTACAGACACTATTGAGGAGAACTATCTCATGGGAATTTTTAAAAAAATCATTCTATTGGGGTTATATGTAGATCATTGTGATTGGCCCCCTTTCTCCCTCCACCTTCCCCTTCCCCTCCTGGTGTGGCTACTCTCAGTATTGGTCCTGAGGGGTTTATCTGTTCTGGATTCCCCGTGTTTCCAGCTCTGATCTATACCCATGGCCATGATCTGGTCTAGCTGGATTTATAAGGTAGAATTGGGGTTCACTGGGATTTTTTAAGTGCAATTTTAGGAGTCTCGGAGACTCTATGAAATTCAGGCAAGGTGAGCTGAGGCTGGGAGCCTCAGACATCCTGCTTGGTGCATTTGCCCTTCATGGTTATCAGATGGCGACAGTCCCCGGGGGAGGAGGGATCTTCACTCTTCTCTTGTATTTCAGGGGGGGCCCAGAGATCCTCAGTTCCCTGGTCACTACTCCACAGAGTGGCTCCTGAAGGCCGGCTTTCCAGATCAGCCGTCCTTGCATGCTGGACGCTCTGAGTACACTTGCTAGCCCACTTAAGCCCTTCCTCTGCTTTGAACAAGAGAAGTAATATGTCCTAGACCAAGGCTTCTGAAACTGTGGTTCGAGACCCCCATGTGGAGTTGCATAACTGAACATGGGGCTTCAGAGAAATTAGCCAGTCAACGGTTTCTGAATGTTCAAGGACCAAAACGGAATTCGACATCCGCCTTCGTGACCTCAGGGGTTTCTATCAGCGCTGCGCGTTGCCAAAGTCTGGAGGGCCTAAAGCTTAGGCAGCCGCCCGTGATCAGTGGCCTCCCGGGAAGCGCACTGGGCAGGGGAGGAGAGAAGTCGCTCCAGGTTTCCCCAAACCTCCAACGCGGGTGCTAGGCCTCTCACATGAAGTGGTTGCGCGCTGGGCTGGATGCAAAAGGTTGAAACCACGTGCGCTTGGTGGGAGGCAGAAGGGGCAAGAGCTCCAGGCTCCGAGACCCACCGGGCCGTGCTGCCCTGGCCGATGGGGTCTCCGTGAGCCGGCATCGACTCCGGCAGTGAGTGTGGCGTTTTGGTGACACGGCACATACAGCCCTTTTTATCACGAGTGTCTTTCCCGGCTGCTCGCTCTGAGACTTGGAGTGAGAACGCGCTGCGAGCAGCCCCCTGGCTCACGGTAATGGCGGCTGCGTGCGTGCGTGCGTGCGTGTGTGTGTGTGTGTGTGTGTAATGGGGGCCGCCTGGGCTGGGGACGCTAGTGAGACCAGCGCTGGTTTGTTTCTCGGGTAACGGAAACTGCAAACCTGTGTGTCCAGCCTGCGGGGAAACGCAGCCCCCGGGTCTGGCTGAAAAGCGTCCAAACATGAACTGCCTGTAATGTTGACATGTCAGATATTTAATAAGGAACAAATTAGCACTTGGGTCTTTTTTTTTTCCCTGAGACAATCCAATTTCTATGCCAGGCACCGACTTCTATATTTCAAAACGCATTTTGGAAGGTTAATTAGAGAAGCGGCAGAGATGGTGTTTTCCAAGAGGGATTTTTCTGATTCCTTCCAGATCTGCGGATGGCAGAAAAAATAACTTTCCGACGCTGTAAATTGAGTATGTGAAGCTGTGAGAATAAACCCATCTCATTAGTCATCATGTCAATTACAGTATCTAAGGAACAATTTTGTAGCAATAGCATATTTATTTGATGTTGTGAAAACTACCTGGACCCACTGTTAGGATGGTGTTTGCTCTTAATGCTCCGAGTACCTCTTTAACAAAATGGCACTCCATTAAAATTTAGTGTGTGCCTACTGTAATTAAATGGCCCTAGTCATTTTTGCATTTATGATATAAACTATAATGGCTGTAAAATCCCGCAATTAACTTTCCTTGCGCCAACATTTCATACTTGAGAAATTCTCATTACAAATTTCATTACTGATTCACTTATCTGTAATTTGTCCTATGTAACCTAAGGAATATTAACAAATTTAGAGTCACTTTTGCTCTATTAAAAACTAAATATAAAAGTCTTTCTCCTCGCAAGTCAATCATGCTATTTCTAAGGGCCCCCGAAATGTTTCCAGTGCGACGGTCAGCCAGAGTGGGAAGCAAAAGAGAACCGGTGGGAACAAGTGAAATGCAGGTGGAGGGAAAGAAATGAGGCGGTCTTGGGCTCACCCACCTTCTCAGGGGTGGGGTGCAAACTCCCTGAACAGCTTCCAGGTGCAGAGTACAGCACCCAGGGACAACAGAGGAGGGACAAGACCAGGAAGACGGTGCGGGCCTACGGTTCCCCATCCAATGGCCTGGCCTTCTGCAGTTCTCTTTGTCCCCCGGCCCCTTCTCTTTGGGGGGCCAGGGTGGTGGGGGTGCAACTTGCAGCCTTGCAACCAGGGGCCTCATGGTCTGCTCTGGCAGAAAGGGGATCCAGGAAATGGGCTCTTTCCCAAAGGCTGCAGCCTGGGGCACAAAGGATTCAACAAGACAGGAAGGAACACTGGGCAGCGGTCTCCACTTGAGGGACAATTGCATTTGTTTGTCCTCTAACAGAGGTACAGCCAGGGAAGAAACCTTCCCCTCCTTCAGGCCTCCTCATCCGCTTATTAGAGCAGAACACTTACATGTCACACTAAGTGGAGTCAAATTAAAACATACTGCCATTGAGTCAGTGCCGACTCTACAGACTCTCTAGGACTGGGTGGAACTGTCTCCATGAGTTTCTGAAACTGTAACTTTTTACCGGAATGGAAAGCCCTGTCTTTCTCCTGAGGATAGCCTGGCGGTTTCCAACTGCTGACCTTGCTAGTCTCAGCCCGACACGTAACTACTGTGCCACTACTGCTCTTCAAGTGAAATTAGGTAACCCCAAAACCAAACCCGCCACCCTTGAGTCAACTCTAGCTCAGCATGGCCCTGTTTAGGGTTTCCTAGACGGTAAATCTTTATGGGAGCAGACAGCCTCATCTTTCTCCTGCTGAGTGGCTGGTGGATTTGAACCACCAATCTTGGAATTCGGAGTCCAATGTTTGTCCCACAGCCCCCACCCCCACCCTGGGCTCCTGACTTCTCACTCCAGTCACCACCTGTCTGGGAGACTTCAGTGGGGATACTGAAGCTGTCTGGGCTCCTGCTACCAACAGAAATGAAGGGACGGCACAAGAATGCTTCCCGTCAAGGACCGGTCACCTGACCACCATCCAGGCCCTTTCCTGGTGGAGAAAGCCAAGAGCTTCTCACCAAACGGCAAATGGTTGACGCAGGGTTCCCCAAACCTTGCTTGTCAGTGGGCTTCAATAACAGTGACCTGCGCACCAGCAACCGCCTGCACAAATATTGTCCCAATAACATCCTATCTCAGCACTTCACTGCCTCCTGTAACTGCATTCGTTTTATTATAATTTGTAATTAACTTTTACGAAATTAAATTGGAGATAGAAAATTACTGTCCCCACATAAATAATCCTGCTGCTGGATGTGGCAGCTTTTAACACCATCAACAATAGCATTCGTAAATGAAAGAAATGTTGTCGTACTTATGACTACTGTGTGCTCCATCTTTTATAGAACATTACAGTGTAAATTGAAATTTTATATGATTTAATAAACCTCCAAAAGATATTATGGCCAAGTAACCACATAACTGTAACAAATGGTCCTCCTCCCTCATTACACAGCTTGCTCCTCACGCCGTGCGCTCAGCCTCATTACCGGAGCGGGGTCTGGGACAAGGGAGATGGCCAGGAAGACCACCTTGAAGAAAGAAAACCCTAGGCTCGGAGGCAGAGCAGAGGCACGGAAGGCCTGGTGTGTGCCCTGGGCTCCCCTTGAAACAGGATGTCATGGAGCGCCCGTTGTGTGTCACTCTCGCCTCCGATGCGCCAGACAGAGGCATAGCCATGGGCCAGAGAGAGGCCCTTGCCAAGTCCCACGGGCAGCCAGGCCAGGCGTGAATGGACTTACTACGGTGCCACAAATCTGCCAGGCACTGCCCAAGGCAGCTGGACAGGCGGGGAGGGAAGGTGTTTCCGCTGCGGCGTCTCCACTATCAGCGTCTATTCATCTTTGAATTGGGGTAGGGGCACCCTTCAGAGATGGCCCGGCATGCCCTGCCCACACTGCCCCGAGTATCCCTATCTACACCAGGCCGCAATGCTGGTGTGTGTGTGTGTGTGTGTGTGTGTGTACTACAGAACAAGGACATTGCACTGTTCATGTGTCATACCAGGCAAGGCTCTGGCCACAAATGTGTTCTCCAGCCTCAGAAGCGCCCTCCTCCCCCATGCCTGCCGTGACCCCAGCAAAGTGCCACATTTCACCACATAGGGCAGCCGCTGAAGTCAAACCATTGGGGCAGCAGCCAGGGGTGGGCTTTACTGCCCCTCCAAATCTCTAGCTGACCGTATGGGGCTACCCATTTAGATTTACAGTGGCTTTATCTTCAGAGCACCGGAGCGCCCTTTTAGAGCCCTGGGGCCATTTTTCAAAGGTTTCCAACTCTACTGGGGAGGAGGGGCACTCTTTAGGGTGAGAAAGGACAGACTGGTAGCCAGAGCAGACCGCCCCCACAACCCCAAAGTCCTCTTCCCAGTCTGCTGCGTGGGCTCCCAGTGTGGACGGAGCACGCAGGGCCCTGGGACCAGACAGTGGTCTCCTTGGAGCCTGGTGTGATTTCCGTTGCTCCCAGCTTCTAGTCCACTGAAGAACTTAATGGCATGTTTTACTGCAGCCTGCCACCAATATTTATCTGTATTAACCCAAGGAAGGCATTACTCGAAACGGCGTTTCACACCTCCGAGCATTACACAGTCACTCGGAAGTGGCGCGCATGCGCGCGGGGCCTCAGTCTCTGGGCGAACCCGGAGATACAGGCGGAGTGGAAATAACGAGCGCGGGGTGTCTGGATGGGAATGGTCTGCAGCAGTCTGGAAGACCAGGGCTGCAATGATTCGAGGGGCTCCTGCCGGAAACAGTCGTTCCCCTGCTCTGGGTCTTCTCGAAGGGGCAGGAGCATCTTCCAAGCACAGAGAACAGAGGGCACTCAAGACAGTGCCGCAGCAAGGCAGCGGGCTCCCACCGCCTGGAGAAATGGATCCTGCCGGTCAGAACCTCAGGGCACCCTGGTGGGCCTGGGCGTTGAACCCACCTGCTTCTGAGTAGGACACGTGGGCGGTCAGCTTCCACGAAGCTAAACGCCACCTGCAGTTCTCGTCTGTCCTCTCTGGTTAGAATGGACGGGAGGGTAGTGGGTACCCTTCCCCTCAGCCTTCTTCCGGTGGCCGGTTTTCTGGAATTTTCAGTCCCTGCCAGAGAACCTTTTCCAGACCCCACTGTCGCTCCTTGCTCCCTTGGGCTGCATCAGTGCACTCCCTGAAGCAGTGGCGTGCTCACGGGCTTCTGGCCTGTCTCCTCTGCTAGCAGAGAGCCAGTGACGGGGAGAGGGGTCCAGCTTCTGGGCTCTCCTGGCTTTAGCCCATCAAACCAAACTCAATGCCATCAAGTTGGTGCCAACTCACAGAGACCCTGTGGGACAGAGCAGAACTGCCCCCGTGTGTTTCTGAAACCAGCACTCGGTAGGCAAGAAGCTAGCTTCATCTTTCTCCCTCGGAGTGCCTGGTGGTTCTGAACTGCTGACCTTGTGGGCAGCAGCTCAATGTATAACCCACTAGACCAGCAGGGCTCCTGAAGTACGACACAGGTTAACACCCTAGGAGACCCTGTGCTTGAAACACAGGGGTGTGGTTGGTTGTCATTCGCTGCTGGGACCCTCTGTCCGGCAAAACTCTAGCCCTTCCCAGTCCTGTGCCACCCTCACAAGCCATTGCTGATAGGACCACTGCATGCCATAGGGCTTCCCTGACTTACTGTGATAAGGCCATTTCCAGGCCTTTATCACCCAGCTTAGTCTGGAAGTTCCGGGGAAGCCACCCTGGAGCCCCCACAGATGGACGGTGGCCAGGCCTTGCCCTGGCTTCTCCCGCAGGGAGGGCGAGTATGCGATCACTGAACTGCCAACCACCTCATTCGCAGCAAGCTGCTTAAAACGGATTTTGTTTCGTCTCATAAACCCAAGCCCCTGCGGGACAGAGTAGAATACCCCAGAGGGTTTCCCGAGAAGTCTGGCTGTCTGGAAGCAGACAGAAAGATCTTTCTCCCGTGGAGCAGCTGGTGGGCTCAAACCACCCACCTTTGAGTTAGCATCTGAGTGCTTCTGAGCACAGGTCAGTGCTTAACCTCCACACCAGCAGGGCTCCTTTGAATGTCTCCTCATTTCAAAGACCCAGGGTGAAAGGCCTGGGCAGGGGGTGCGGTCAGCCCTTCACCTTGTGGATGAGAGAAAACTTAGTCTCAGAGGTGGGGAGAGGTGGCGGGGTTGGCGGCAGCGCGGCGAGGACTTGGCTTCCGGCAGCTGGAGGCTCACAGCTCTTTTCTCCTAAACTCTCCAGCCAACAGCTTCTAGGATGGCTTGACTTTCACACTCGGGTAGGGGCGGTACTCGCTATAATTTCCCTGCCTTTAGAAATTATGTTTATGGGACATCTGGGCAAGAGAATTAGTCCTCAATTCATAATAGATAAGGTTTACATATTTAATAACCGAATTAGAACTTCAGAGAAACTTCCTAACTGCACCATTAAACCACCACACTTGGATTTTGTATTAATTCAAGATGACTCACTCTGTGACTTTACACTCCTGGAGAGAAAAGGACTTGGGCAGCAAACAGAGGCACCCACGTGCCGCTGGGAGCCTGACTCCCAGGTTCTGTGCCGTCGTAAGCCTGCTATGATGCGGGCTGTTCTGTGAACTAGGCCCGGTGCATTGCGTGTTTCCTACAAGGAAAAAGAAATGAGCTAGCTTCGTCTCATTTGAAGGCGTGGAAGCCCTCCGGGCGTCCACTAGAGATGCCCGGGAGAATGAGCAGTGAGACTGGTGGGCCACTCGCTGCCATCCACTTAATTCCAACCCCTTCATGGCAGGATGAACTGCCCTAGCGGGTTTCGAGGCGTGACTCCGGGCAAGAGTAGAAAACCCCCCCTTTCTCCTGCAGCGCGGCTGCTGTGTCTAACGGCTGACCTCGTGGTTAGGAGGCCGGTGCTGAACCGTCGGACTTTGTATCCCCCATGCCCCATGCAGGCGGACCTTCAGCATGACTTATGAAGCGGCTGGTGACCCTTAAACAAATGATTGTTGCAGTTGCCATGGAGTTGACTCCGACTCATGGGGAGTGTGTGTGTGTGTCTGTGTGTTTTTCCAGGCTGCCACCTTCCAGAAATAGATCGCCTGGCCTCTCTTCTGAGGCACTACTGGGTGAATTAAATTGTCTGTGTTTTGGCTCGTTGCTGAGCCGGTAATCTTTTGTGTCACTCAGGGGCTCTTTTTACATAGGTAGATATGAATAAATTGTTTTTAAAAGATTGAAGGGAGAACTATTCAGAAAAGTATGAGGTGGGGGGCTTCAAAAAGTTCGGGGGTAAAAAACAAAGAATTAGAAGATAATACAAATGTTCCACATTCCTTGAAGCCCCCTTTGTACAGAGGACGAGTGAGGGTGCATGTCCAGTTTTATGCCACTCAGAGTACTCGTCCCGGAGCAAATGAGGTTGTCTCCTAAAAGGAGTTTCTTGGTCAAATGTCATCTGCTTATCTAACAGGTGAAACTCATGGCAGAGACAAAGAAAGGGACCATTTCTAGTATGGGATAGAATCTTCAACAAAGAAGCACTAGGCAAAGCTTGCATTGAATATAGACATTCAACCTCCAATCAATATTCCATTTTCTTAGTGATTCATTCAAAACGAGGATCCCTCTCCCAGCATTTTAACTGATACATTCTCTCCATTCTTATGTACTCTCCACGCTTCTACACGGGGATGGTTTGTAGCATCGCTTCTCCCTGGATTACGGTCAGAGGCACGTACCTGGATGAGAAGACAAACCACACCGGTCTCGGCATTGCAGGGCCAGCACACTGAAGTCTTCTCTTCATTCTTTCAGGCTAATGAGCAATGACAGGTACTCAAAGCATCAAACTGTCAACGCTGTGACTTCCACTGTCGTCTGCATCATAATCTGTTTCTTAGTAACACTTGGTCTGAGCAGCAGTAATAGAATTAATTATACTTCATTTTGCTGCCTTTAACAGTATTGACCAAATTTAAGAACAAATGAGAAGTGCTTATCAAGCTTGAAGAAAATAATCCATCAGTGGCACGATTTAAATTCTCTGCAGTTCTCTTATTAATCAAAGTAACACTTACTATCCTATCTCCACTTCCCATTAACAGTCATTAAGCCCTGCTGCTGATTGCAGCAATTTCTTTACGGATCTCAACCTCATTTTTAAGAGAACCTTCTTCAGTGGCAAACAATATTATATAAGTGCAGCAACTTAAGAGAGCAGGGAGGTTCTTCCATCATGTTCTGACCTTGGTATTGTTTCAGCTGTGGAAGTTCACCCAAGTACACAACTGTGCGATTGCAAACATCAGGGGTGGGGAGCGGCCTGGTTTGGTCTCTTACCAAAAGAAGCACCAATCCAAACAACAGGGGCAGAGGGGTTAAACACTCTAGCCAGCCCCTCCCAAGCCCAGTGGTCCTCGTTGATTTTTTCAGCCAGTGTTAGGTGCCCCTCAGAGACAAGGGGCCCAGGTAATATGAGGGACAGGTCCAAAGGGAGGATTTGCCAGGCATACAGCCAGTTGTCATCAATCCATTCTGGGTCCTGGTGGCCGAGTGTCACAGTAGAACTCCTTCCGCAGGTTTCTCAACAGTGGTCATTTGCCAGGTTGTTCTTATAAGGTCCCTCTGGGCGGGTTTGAACCTCCGACCTTTTGGTGAGTAGTCATGTGTGCACCTCCCAGGGACTCCACGCCAGTGAAGCTGAAAGTCTTTGCCTTGATTCATGTTTTGCAGCAGAGGGGAGGCGAGAGATGCAGAGGGAAGACTCGGGTTGTAGGCACTGCTCAACACTAGCCATTGGGAACTGAAGCGACTTACTTGTCTAGTCTGCTAACCAGAAAAGCCCCCCCACCCCACCCCCGCCATGAGTAGATGCCGACTCACAGGAACCCTATAGGACAGGGTAGAACTGTCCCTTGTGGGTTTCCACCACTGTAGCTCTTTACGGGAGTAGAAAGCCTCATCTTTCTCCTGTGCTGCTGCTGCTGCTGCTGGTGGTTTCCAACCACTGGCCAACTGATAACCACCCGGCCCCAGGGGTCCCTGTGTTGTCTTATGGCCTCCATTTCCCCCCCCCTGAAACATCAAAGACAAGTCCTATCATCGGTTCCACTTACCTTTACAAAGTATGGGGGGACCACGTGAGGCCAGGCCTGTGACAGTCTCTGCAAACTGGAAAACACTGGACGGTGAAAAGGGGGCGCCCTGGAGGCTGTGCAGGGCTGCGAAACTTTCAGGTCTGCTGTTCAAAGGAGAGAGGGGGTTTCTGCTCCCCTAAAGCTTCACAGCTGCAGAGACCCAACGGGGGGCAGTGTGTTTGAATTTATGCCCATATTCAGGAGCACCTCTGACATCCTGGGCAGGGTCACATGCAACACTCTCCCCCAGGTCCCTGCAAGATGCCGGCACACAGAAGCCAAAGAGATGTCAGAGAAACCCTATCTGTGAACATTCTAATAAGGCAGCCCACATGGGCACAGTGGAGTATGGCCTTTTGTAAAAACTCCTGTGATGGGTGGGGAGGTGGACGCATGGATATACCGAGCACACAGGGTCTGGCAAGGGGTGAAAACTCAGCTTCCGAGGAGCCAGGGGACTCGGGAGGGCACTGGCCCTTGAATTGGAAAGAGTCCTGTGATCTGATGACGGAAATAGCCTAGCAACAGAAAATGTGCATTGTTAGTAAGGTGGTGCTGGGGCCCGTACTGTCACCAAGCGTCCCCGGCTTCTGCCCCTGGGGGTAACTGCTAGCACCCTTGACAGCAGCTCCAGCAGCCGTGTGGTGAATCATATGGTCGGCTGGCTTCACTGCTAAGTCAAGTCAGGGTGGGGACTGGACGTGGGAATCAGGATCTAGGGTTGAATCTGGGTGCCCGCCAGCTTTGTAAATAAAAGGACTCCACCATTCTGGAGCCCTGTGCCCGCATCGGCCTTACCCCTTAGAGCCCCACTTTCCCCTTCCACTTATTAATTGTCCTTCATTACACTCGGAATATTTCTAAAAGCCAAATGCAACAAGGTGCTGGCCACAGAATTTCCAATTGGGAGGAAACCCAGTATCTGCTCTGCTCCATCCTGCCTGTTGTTAGCTGCCACCAGGTTGTCTTCCAACCCACAGTAACCCTGGGATCAGAGGGGCACGGCCCCACGGGAAATTCTAAGCCGTAATCTTTACAGAAGTAGATCTCCAGGGCCTTCTCAGAGCGATTGGGGTGAAACTGCCAATGTTCTGGCTAGCAGCTTCAGGTTTTAACCACAAGAACTACTTGGCTTAATCCTACTGATGAGGCAACAGACTCAGAGCGGCCCCATGACTTGCTGAAGGTCCTCCACCTGGGCACCGTTGGCCACTGTCAGCTCATTCAGACGTGTCCTCTCCTCTCTGAGCAGCTTTCAAGGACCCAGTGGCCAGCTCTTTGGGCCAGAGCAGGTCATCTGGAGGGACCTGGTAGGAAAGACCGGAGCACTCGGACCCCAGTCCTGCTTGGACGCGCTCCACACGGAGCCCTTTTGCTCTGGGTGGGCTCCAGAGTAAGGGCGTCAGAGAGTGAGCAGGGGAGTGGTGGTACTGGTTGTTAGGTGCCACCAAGTCGGCTCCGCCTCATGGCGCCCCTGCACAGCACAATGAAGCACTGCCCCGTCCTGTGTCCCCCTCACAGTCGTTCCTCTGCCTGGACCCGTTGTTGCGCCACTGCATCAGTCCACCTCCCGGAGGTGGACTCCCACTTGACCAAGCAGGATATCCCTTCTCCAAGAACTGATTTCACCAGACAACATGTCGAAAGTATGTAAGACGAAGTCTGGCCATCCTTGCTTCCAAGGAGCACCTGGCCATACTTTTTCCAAGACAGATCTGTTTGTCCTGTCATGATCCAAGTCCCAGAAGTGATCCATCAAGACTTGGGCCTGCATTTGCTTGGCCAGCATGGATGGGAAGCTTTCTTTCAGTAGGTGATTGGGCCTGATGCCTAGATGGTCTCCTAATCGATGGGAAAGGGGACGGACTGGTCGCAGATGCTGATGACCATGAACATTTCCAACAGCACACAGTGCTCTGCTCTTCAAAGACAGAGACCACCAGAGAACAGAGTGCGGCAGGGAGTGAGGTGGTTTTTTTTGGTTTCTTTCCTCAATGCATGGAGGGATCCACCCACCACTTAATTTTTGATAGGACATTATCCATATGCTTCTCCTCTCTATGAAATGAAATGCTGAGCTGGATTTTTGGATCAATGGAATACCTGCTCCCGTTAAAGCACTTAAAAAGGAAAACATCCACACAATGTCCCATTAGGCTGACAAGTTTATGGCTCCATGAAAAGTGTGCCAGCGGTTTCAGCGCTGAGTAGAGTGCTGTGTTTAAAGAGTATGAATGGACTCGAGTCGGGCAATATTTCATCCGCACGAGCAAGTTTCCTCATCGCCTCCCTTCCCACGATGCCCCACGTTTACTTTTAACTAGGCATCTGTAAGCCACGACAGAATATGGACATCATCTTAAAAAATAAGTTGCAAGATGAGTGATATTAAATGGATTTTCATGGCCCAGAGACATGGAGATCTATAAACGCCATTAGCATGAATGGTAATTATGTGCGTAAATCCCCCATGCTCTCCAGGAGAATGGGCTCCTGCATTTGCAAAGACAATGACTGGCTTGTGTTGGAGACCAGAAACAGCTGAGACACCCCCCCCCCCCCCTCCCTTCTCCCCGCCTTTAACTGGGAGAGCACTCTGGGGTGGCGCAGTCTCAAATAGAACCATCCACTTTCCTGAAACAGACGAAGCAAGCACTGTCCGACCCGTTCACGTCAGAAGAACCAAAGACGTAGACACAGGTGTTGGTCATTGCGTACCCAGCACTCAGAAGTCCCTGTCACTTCTGGGCCTCCCAACATACGTGTCCTATGATGGTCTGAGGACTGTGGGGAGTCATCTCTTCCAGTTACCTCCAACGACAACGACAAGAGGCAGGAAACCAGCTAGGTGAGCCTCCTGTCCGCCCAAGCCAAATACAGCCACCGTCCTTAAGCACTGGCAGAGCCAGGGAAAGGGCCCCAGTCTCCTCCTCTGAGTCCCTGAATTACGGACGCACTGTGGACCTAAGTGTTTGCGTTCCACTTACCAAACGGTCTGCTGGCCCTCCCCTCACACCAAAAAAAGTCAAAAGATTAAAAAAAAAAACACAAAAACAACCCAGGAGCAATCTGCTTTATAACGTGGCCAACACTTCATCAGGCTAAGATGGGGCCAGAGACAGATGTAATTAAAATATACTAAAACAACCGCCCGCCATTGTGGCTTTCAATTACAGTGGAGCTAAGAAGCAACCATATTATTTCTACAAACTATTTTCACTTAGCACAGTTCGGATGGAATTATTGCCGTGACCTTTTAAAACTGTGAAAGAGTGAATCAATACCCTTTCAGAGGCAAGATTGCAGGTGCAGAATTGGCCGGGCTGTAATGGTGTGTATTTCTGCATCAGAAGGCAGTTGAAACCTAATTATCGTCAATCACATACAAGGTAGCTCCCGCTACTGATGAGCTGGTTGCAGGCAGCGTGCATGTGAGGGTGTGTGCGTGCGGGGCTTCGAGAGGGAGGCGCACGTGCGGCCCAGAGGGGGGGGGGTTCTGCGAGGCCCAGGGCTTACAGGTGAGTTATCGGGACTGTCACTCCTTTACAACAACTAACACTGGCTTGTCAGAAACAGCCACCTGTACGTGATATATGCGTGGGTGGCAGCCTGCCATCCCCCAGTAGACCTTGCAGCCAAGAATCACATTTTACTGTCGAGGTCACCCGAATGCTTACTTGGATACATGCCATATATTATTAAAAAATAACAATCGGACAATCGGCAACATTTCCTAGGTCTCAAGGGCACAAGTGCCAACCTGCTTTTGGAAACTAGGAAACAAGTGTCCCGGATCCAGGTTAGCAGCTGGTTATTTGTTTGTTTGTTTTGTTTGCTAGCTTCTCTCCAGACATAAAAAAGAAAGAAAAGAAACCAATCCCATGGAGGGGCCTGCAGATGGCAATGCAATGTCCAACGACAGAGGAGAGTGGACTCGCACTTTTCGGCGCCCAGAAACACAACCCAAGCCCAAGCTCTTTGTCTACAAGGGAGGTGCCCTAGGGCACAGTTGTTCGCTGGACTGCTAAGGGCTGGGGCAGCCATTTGAAGCCACCCGCCACTTCCAGTGACAGAGGGAAAAAACCAAACTGTAAGGATTTTCGTCTTGGAAACCCACAGGAGCAGATCTACCCTGTCCTGCAGGGTCGCTGTGAGTCCGAATCGACTCTGATGGTGGTGACTTGGGTTGGGTTTGCTTTTGAGCAAAAATACCCAAGGCGCAGCCCTGTGCATTGGTTCTGTGCTGTTGCTAAGATGCCAGGTGGTAAAACTCTTGGCGGCCAGTAGGCCAGGTAGGGAAATAAAAAACTTGCGTGTGATTTGGCCATTCAATTCTATCACTTTGAGATTTGAACGTGCTGGCATGACCCTACAACTAGGGTAGCTTTCTCATGCGTGTAGTCCAATTGTTTTATATGCCACTGGAAAGCCATCTTGTGTTTCTAGTGCTATCCAATATCCTAAACATGGGTGCCAGCTTCAACATGATCCTACTGTATCTCAAAACAAGAAAGGACAACTGTATTGGGCGCTGTGCGGATGGACGAAGCCATGGAGACTCGTGTATATGACAGCCCTTGGATTTTCCCTTGAAAACAAAAGAGGAGGGCTTTGACATGTCCATGGGGAAAACTCCCCTGACCTTCCAGTCCACTTCTCCAGTCACTCTGAAGGCCCCTTGGCTATCTGCTGGGATCCCATCAAGTTCAGTCCCATGCAGTCTGGGTGCTGAAAAAGAATCTGCAAGAGTCAGCGTTCCAAAGCCTGCTCTGCCAGCTCTTTGCTCCTCGGGAAATGAAGGATCCCGTATATTTGCGAACATTATACAGTAATTGGACCATCTTTTGTTCAATGCCCTTAATGTCCCTAGAATAAAAACATTAAAAATTCACTTTAAAAAAGGGGGGGGGGGGAAATACTCATTACGCACCAGCAATAGTTTTTAATTTAGAAAAAGAGTCTAACTGAAATTACATTTGTTATGCAGACTACCAATAATGACCTTGGCTTCAAACACACAAGCACAGAGTCCTTTTGAACGGAAGGCTCTTTCCAGAAGGGGCTTCTTTCAGTGGAATTCAGCAATGGGGGATCAGGCGAGGAAATCAGGGGGCCTGCAGGTGTAGCAGCCTTGGCCTGCCAGAGCCACAGTGGTGGAAGGCCCAGCATCGCTGCCAGGGAAGAGCCTGAAGCTGCCCGGCATGCCCTGTCCCAGCAGCCAATCAGAGGGCTCCCCCTGGCCCTCTCTCTTCACTGGGGTGGAGCAGGGTACCGCTCACCCATTCTGGGTTAGCCAAAACCCTCTCCCTGGCGAGGTGACATGCCATCAGTTCAGCTTCCAGCAAGCCTACCTTGATCATGACAAACGAGGGGACCAAGGGACAAGCGGTAAGACTACACAGGAAGTTGAAGGCCTTCTCTCAATGTTGTTTTAAGAATTTTGAAATGTTAGGCGCAGTGCTAAAAGTAGTGCCTACAAGAAGAGGGGACTCTTACCAGGTACTTGGTAAGCTCCAAAGTGGCATGCGAAACTGTCTCTTGCACAGCTCTGAGCCAAAGATGGCGTTAACCCCTCTTTGATGTGATGAGTCATTTACATCATTGCTTTTATGTCACACCAATCGGTCCTGCACAGTACACACTCAGGCCTTCTTAGTAGAAGGTCTCTCTGATCCCTAATGTCCCCTCAGTGCTATAACGTGATTGTTGTTGGCCATTGTCTGGTTTTACTGTCCCCTAAATAATAATAAACTCCAAATGCTTTTAAAAATAAAGAAAACCTGTTTTCTTTCCCCAGGAATGTAGTTCTTATAAACTATTATATGATGTAAATAAAATAAATTTCCCTCTTGGCAACTTAATTTGTAGGTAACTGAGGTTGTTTTTAGATAGGGCTCTTACACTGGATTTGGAATCTCCGTGGCTGTTTAATCTCATTAAGGGAATATTGTGTGGGTTACAATGGCTCAGTCAAGTAACTGGTTTCCATGTGGTTCTATCAATCTATTTCGGTAACACTGTACACGAGTTTTCCCCCTAGAGTACTCCTTGTAATGCTGAGAAAGTGTCAGAAATAATGACTGTCTACCTATATCTGCAATAAAACGTAGAGCATGGATATTATAGTTGTAAGTATCAAAGATTTATTTCATGACTGCAGGTAATGATGAATCTTTTAGCACAACTAATGTCTGGAGGAAGCCGCTCTTCTTCTCTGAGCTGTCACATGGAGACTATTTATAGGGCCCTTAGTGCTGTG
>NW_022103920.1:83925081-83963979 GCF_000313985.2 Echinops telfairi
TGGCAATTTGCTAAAAATCTTTCATTCCTTGGTTTTGCTAAATATAACTTTCCAAAATGGGCTGTTTTCTTCTCGGAATGTCAGCAAGACGCGCAAATGAAGGCCGTTTTTCCTGAACAGCCAATATCCGATCCGACGGAGCTTTATTTTTAATGAACAAATACCTCACTGTCATCTCATTGTTTACTTAAGACCAACATGTTTACTGAGGGGGGGGGACACGAGACCACATCACATCTGCCCTCCCGGTCCGTCCCTTTTCTTTGTTTGCCTCTGAAAGGGGTGCCCTGTCACGGACACAGGCCGCGGCTCCTGAGCCCCTCAGAGAACAGGTAAAGCAAACGCAGCTGGAAACAGCCTGTATTAAATCGTTATTAGGAAGCAGCAGCGGGCAGGAAAGTGCCCTCCCCGCCCCCACCCCAGTGCAAAGCCACGGATGGATCCCTGCCCCACCCCCCAGTAGGAACAGATGATGAGGACCACGCGCTGCGACCACGGGGATGCGCCTGGATTTCCGAACGCTTTGCAGAATACAAATGAATTCTCCTCATTCTTCTCCTAGCAGAGCATATAGGCCAGACCTCATTAGAATTCAATATCACTCAGCTCTTCTAATGTTAATGTACCAGTTATATAAGAAATGCTGGGGGGGGGGCAGTTATTCCACAATTATGTTCAACATGATATCATAATTCTGAAAACTGGATGTAATCTTGGTTAAAGGAAATGATTGCATTTTGCCAGTTTATCTTTTGCTTCTAATGTAACTTAAATTCCCATTCTAATCGTGGATTGTAAGGGGCCTTAATTCTTTGTGTGCCTCTTAAAGCTGCAGTCGCGACAATACCGGCTTGAGGGTTTCAGAGAAAAAAACAACCACCCCCCACGCCGGGACTAAAGATCGGATGGTGCAGCCTCAGAGCCCACGGCTGTGAAAGGGCACCCAGCACGCTGTGTTCACCAGCAACCGTAGGAGTTTCCTCCATCCAGGAATAAGTCTTTTGTCTGCAGTGCGGCAAGTAGTGTAATGGACACAAAACACAGACACATAAAAATACAATTTATGCCCTTTTACCCAGCGAAGAAAAAGTTGGTTAACGTTTGAAAAGGGAGCAGTAATGTATATTTATTGACAATTTTATTGTAATAATTAGATGTTTACACAGTCTGGACATTGTGGTTAAATCACTTCTAGCATGTTTATTTGCAGGGAGCTGTTTTCTGGGCACTGCGGCAGGTTCATTAAGAAGACAGACTGAATTAGGGCTCGAAGGACAACCAGCTCCCACCCCCCTCTCCTCCTGTTTGATATTTTTTTAAAAGAAGAAACGGAAAGAAAGGACTACAGATCATGAAGGAAGAATATAGAATTCCCTTCAGAAGGAAAACCACTTCCCTCACAGCCCCGAAAGAGCCGGAAAATAAACCTTGCACTAGCTATGGGCAGACACAGCATTAGCAAGAACACCTTTCAAATGGCTGGGATGGGCTTTTAATACCAGTCTGCTTGTGCCAATCTGTTTTTGACTAAGAAAAAATTACAGTAGCGGGTGAGGGCAGCTCTTGCTTTCCCCTTTTCTTTAAAAAAGACGACGAAGAAAGAAAACTACTCGGTTGGGATGAAAGGGATTTTCTTTTCTCAATGTGTTTTGAGAGATAAAACCTCGTTTAGAGAGAAAGGCCTCTCTGAAGCAGTCTCCGACCCGATCCAGGGGCTGAAATTACACACTTGAATGATCTGACTAAGTTTAAATCTCTCCATAGCTCGCTCCTATTCATTTTTCGGGCGTCTATCCTCATCTTTAACATGTTACTCTGCTACGGTGCCCATGTTTCCAAACGGAGCTAGAATGGGAACGACAGCTTTATCCACGACACAAGGTGCCAGAAAAAGGGTGCTGGGAACACAGTGTTCTCCAGGAAAACAATGAACTAATGAGAATAATTTTATACCATGAAATAGATCCAGCAACAGAAGCATATTTAAGGCAATTATAGCAATTAAAATTTTTTTCTTTAGCTGTTTTAAAAATAAGGCACTATATGCTAAAATAAGACGTGTTTCCAGCCTTAGTATACATCCATTAAGATTAAGTGTAATCAATAGAGAGTATTTATTGCCGTAAACCCCAGTACATGGAGATGCAAAGTATTAGGGTATGTACTTTAAACTCGAAAATTCTCTACTGCAATCATTTGGGGGCAGCGGGTGGGGTGTGTGTGTGTAGAAATACACTGATCTTCCCTTTAATCACAAGGGTCACGATTTATCATATTCCCAACAATTTTCCTTTACCAGAAAGAGGCGAGTAATAAAAATGCATTATGAAAGTAATCATTTCCAGTAGTTTATGACGCTGAGAAGCTGTCATTTTACAAAGCAAATAGTGAGGGGTACGCAAAATGACCGCTGTTCTGTTTTGAACTTCGCGGGACTGATGAATGGTCAAAGCGGTCAAAGTCAATGAGGGGTCACATCACAGAGCACTGTTTTAAAGAGAATTCCCAAAAAACTTAGCTCTGGACTCGAGTGGCTTTATCAAGTATGTTGCTGGAATTACGTACTGCATGACACCATCGATTACAATTAGACTTTTTAAAGGAATTTTCAGTGGCTCTGCGTGATAACAAATATATTTAATAATCTTAAATAAACTCAAACTTACTTTAATATCTATACTTCCAAGACATGAGAAATGAATTTTTTTAAAAATCAGATCATGAAAGTCATTATTATTTGAAGGAATAGGCTCGATTTTTTAGATAATTTAAATTATTTAAGAGTCCTTTGCATTTTTTATTAGCTTTGCCTAAAGTTATAGCATTAAAGCATTAAGGTTATGTGTAATGAGGTTCTAGTTTGCCCTGATTTCTCATCCCATCTTTGCCCAAACTACAAGGCAGGAGTAGTGCTATATTACAAGGCTCATTTGATCAAATCAAATGGACTTTTCCATGGAAATATATCCAAAGACAATATTCCGCCAGAAAGGGGGCATGCACCTGCAAACACCCACAGAGACCTGTCAGGGAGGTGCAGCTCAGAGAGGGAGCAGCCTCCGGGGCCACGGGAACCTGGCAAAAAGCACGTCCGCAAGGTACTCGTTTGCAGAAGCTCTTTACAAAGTCCAGGGAGAAGCAAGACAGACGTGGAGAACAGTTATTTAGATAGAAGACTGACAATAAGATTTCTTAAAAGTGTCGTTTGAAATGTTACAGAGCACAGCGTCATCCCTCGGAGGCCCTTAGCTTGATTCAAGGGTGCATGAGATGACAAGAAATGGCCCTGCCCAACTCCTCTCAGAGAACTTGTGTCAATTCTCCTTCTAACAGAACAAAACCGACAGCCCGCTAACAACAGTCTTAGCAGTAGAGAGCAAGGGGTGCTGTGTCCGTCCCCGCTCCTTTTATTGTGACCATCGTTTCATTTCAGGGTCTCCCATCTCCAAAGGCAGGAAAGCCATGCTTAATACTGTCACCAGTTTTGCAAGTCACCTTCAAACCTAACTCCAACCCGGCTGCCGTGCAGGGCGGGTCCGAGCTGCTAGTGGTCTGCAGGTCAGGAAGCGAATTCCAGCACAGGATGCACCTGAGTGACGAGGACTGAGGCTAGAAATTTCAGGTTGACTCCAATTCCATTGTTCCTTCACTCCCCTTACTCAGAAGTATGTGGCTGGTTAGCTTTGTCCCCACTGAAGGGGCAGGGTGCTCATCCTTTAAAGGGGCAGGGGTCACTCTCAGCTGCCGGAGGTTACACTTGCCTCCACCAGCGGCGAATCAGTAAAAGATGTGCACGTTATCGCACACGCCACTTCTGAGCTCTCTTCCCGCTTAATCCAGCAACTACAAGCAATTCAGAAACTTTCCAAATCAGCACAAAAGGGCTTTGCACCTCCTTCTCTGGACATGTGTGTGTATACACATACACAATCTCTCAATATATAGGTATTTCACGAGACAGGCCTTGCCTTTAGACTCAGCTGGAACAAAATCCGAGAAC
This sequence comes from Echinops telfairi, assembly GCF_000313985.2. Taxonomy (NCBI): domain Eukaryota; kingdom Metazoa; phylum Chordata; class Mammalia; order Afrosoricida; family Tenrecidae; genus Echinops; species Echinops telfairi. The sequence continues at coordinate 83,929,082 of NW_022103920.1, forward strand.
TGTTTCTTTTCCGTGTGAGGCTGTCCTGCTCTCAGTTCACCTGCCAAGTACAGCACAAAGGTAAGGCGAGCTGGGCTGCCCTCCCCTTTCTCAAGCGCCTCTGTCATGGCGATTTTATTTAGACTAAGTGTCTACTACTCGGGAAAGACTGCGGCAAAGTCTATGTTGGAAACGCCACCCCCAGCTATTGGCACTTAAATGCCATTATTATTCAAACAGAATCATGTAATTAGATGGGAGGAGAAATGGCCGGCGCTGAAATGAGGGGCAAGAGGAAAGCAAACAGGCTGACCCACGGAAGCACAGCGACAGACAGCGGGCAGTGTGCCCTCGCCAAGGCGGGCACGGTGGTGCCCTTCAGGACAGTACAGGGAAACGAAGGAGCAACGGAGGTTCTTCGGACAACAACTGCTCGGAGGAGGCATCAGGAAGGAGTAATGGGGCCATCTCCAGGGGCCAGGTTGGGTCACAACAACCCTATCTACTCTGCAGGCAGGGGGCCAGGGCAATGCAAAGCCGTTCACTCGCTCGGAACAGGGCCAGGCCCTGAGCGGCAGGCGTGGAACCGTGTTAGAGCATGTGGCAGAACGGAATCCCCCTTGGAAATCAAACGTCTGTGCCCGCTCCTCTCGCGGGCTCTAGGATAGTTGATCACTCAGGGTACATTTGGGATAAACGGTACCATAGGTTTCTTCCCTTTGGGGTCAATTCCAGCACCCTCTCAGGAATGCTAGCCCTTGCTGCACTGACCTCTGATGACTGTCCCCGCCCTAGCCAGTGGCAGACCAGAACAAGCAAACCAGACCCCACCCCCAAACAGAACCCCCTCTTACGCAGCCCCGCATGCCATAGAATAAGACCTCAGACTGAAATACCACGTATCTCAATGAAAGTCATCTCCCTTATGTAAATTTCCATCCTGACAATGGAAAATCACATATCAGAAGGTGGCAGTATCCCACAGTTATAAGATTAAAGTTTTATAATAAATTTGTTCACTAATTACAAAGGCCTGAATGGCTCAATAAGAATCTTTAAAAATTCACTTAAAAATGGGAATGCTCTAAAATTATGGTAATGCTTGTTCAATTCTCCTTGATATGAGGGATCAATTAAACTATTGAATTATATGATATGTAAATATGTGTCAATAAAACTGTTGAAGGAGGGGGGAGATCAAAGGCATAAATCTGACCCAAGGGTTTAAACTTTGTCAACAGATCCCTCCCGAGGCTGCAGGCTGGACCTGGTTTCCAAAACGTTCTGTATGTTTGGTTTGTATTGTTATCTGTTTCTTGTTTGTCCATAGTAGGTGTGTCTCGGGGTGTCGAGTCGACAGAGGTCACCCTCCTGAGGCTGTGCCAAACGCTTTTCTGTTTTCCAGGATATGAAACCCGGGACTGATGAACCTACAGCGACAGTAAGTAGAAAAGGGGGCTTAGGGGTGGGGGGCACAGTGGTGGTGGGCTGTGTGAAAGGGAGACGATGTCAAGGCATCCATGTAGAAACAGAATGGTTGGAAATAAATTGTGATAGCAACTGTACAACTCTACCTGACGTGATTGAAATCTGGAATATGTTCTACATCTTAAATCCCAACTAATGAAAGAGGAAAAACCAAACTGTCTAAAATCCACCCTCCTGTAGTCGCTGTTTGCAGTGGAGACAGCCTGCACAGTATTGTCAGTACGGTTCCTGGCTAGTCAGCTGCGAGAAGATGGGCCGGCAGAGGACAGAAAGAACAGAGATGGAGGAGTTGCTGCCGCCAGTGGCCTGTTGTCTTCTCTCTGTTCCCTCCCTTGATTGACTTCCAATGTTCACTTAGACTGGGAATTAGGAGACAGAAATGTTCCTGAGTCAAAGCTCATTCTCCACTGCAGATCACCTGGTTCTGATCTGCTCCAGGCCATGACCCCAATCCTCCATCAACCACATGCTACAAAGATCATTTCCTATGAATGGTGTCATCACCCACCAGTCAAGAAGCATGTTCGGAGGGTCTGTGATAACGGCCCCCCGTAAAGAACATGACGATGGGAGAAAATGCTGACGTCGTCAAGGGTCTCAACATTTTATTTGGGTCCGTAATCGATGCCCCTGGAAGCAGCAGTCAAGAAAGCAAATCCTATCATTGCAAATCTGCTGCAAGACACTTCTTTTGAGCATTAAAAGCAAAGAGACCCCTGTGAGGACTGAGGTGCACCTGATGCAAACCCAGTCTTTTCTCTCTCCTTACCTGCCTGCCAAAGCTGGACGGTGAATGAGGAAGAAGGCCAGAGTCTTGCTGCAACCGAACCATGGTGCTGTGAAGAGCAATCCAAGGGCCGTGGATTGCCAGAAGAAGAAGAAGATCTCTTGGAAGAAGCACAGCCAGGAGGCTCCTCAGACGCAAGACGTCATCTCAGGTACTTCAGATCTGTTCTCAGGAAGGGCCAGGTTCTGGAAAAGGACATCAGGATCATTACACAACGGGTGCAAGCGCAATTGTGAGGACGGTGAGAGACGTGGTGGTGTTGGCTGCTGGTGCGCATGGAGGGTTGCGCTCAGTCCCATGGTTCCTGGCAATATCAGATGCAAAGAATGCAATGAAACATTTGGCTTGAACTCGGTACTGAGCTGGGACTGGGGAATTCAGGAGAAAGGGAGGTCCTATCGTGTGTGACACCTGGCCGTGTCATGGCCTCACTCTGGACTCTTCCTGTTTCCGAACCAGGGAGACGGGACTAGCAACTAGAAGTCCTCTCGTGGGTTAGTTATAAGAATTAAATGAAAAGTAGGCTTCATGACACACAGTAGACATTCTGGAAATTGGGGTTGGGGGTGGGGCTTTGAAAAGTCCAGAGTAAAATTCCATTAAATCCAATTAATCCACGGGATTTTTCAGAAGCCCCTTCTATTAGGGTGATGACGAGTCTTCATTAAACTGTTGTCATCCCAGTTGGTGTGATAGTTTGAAACCACTCCGGGGACAGGAGGCTTTCTGAGTGAGCTCCCTTAGGCTCTGGGAGGAGGTGGCAGTTAGATGGGAATCTGCTTCTTTGTTGGACTGTCTCCTTTTTAATTGGCATACGTTTACGTTGGTGTCATTAGCTTCCTCCTCTGTCAGGACCTGTGTGACACTTTCCTCAAACAAGAGGTAAATTGCCTCACAAGCTACACAACGGCACCTGCTTTTTACTCTTGCTGGTGTGACATTTTTATATCACAAAATTGAGGCGCGCACACGGCACACAGACAACTGGCCCAATCTCATCTCTAGCTGAGGCCTGGCTAATAAACCAGAACTCTGTGAGAACGGGCCGGAGAGACGCCAAGAAAATACATCCCCAGGTGCCGGTGTTCAGGAAAGCAACGACGAAGGTGGGCTAGGAGGGAAGTTTCCTCTTTTAACCTAGGTACACCTTCAAACGTGTTTCACTTGTTCAACTTCCAGCCCTGTGCCCAGGCCGAAGCTAAACAATCACAATTGTTAGACTTGAACATCTTTCTGCATTTATGTGTCTTTTTCCAGTTCTTACAGGTCCGTGTGTCTGTCTTTTTGTCTTGGAGATTCCAAGCACTCAAATTAATATAGGCATGCCACGTTAAAGGAGGAGGAGGAGGAGGAGGAGGAGGAGGAGGAGGAGGAGGAAAAGACAAAACTGGAATCATGGTTGGCCTGATGACAAGGGAAACTTCTAACTTTTAGAAATTCCGGCTTCCGCAATCAGAAGGCAGAGGCCAGGCCTCTCTGCTACTGCCCAGAAGGAATACCGGGCTGCCGCGATCTGGGGCACACTGGAAAGTGAGGTCACATCACAGCGCCCCAAGCCCTCCTAGATGCCTGTGTCTCCTCTGAATGAGTCCGAGGCCGAACACAAGAAGGATTAAAGACCACCTCTCACAACCCGACTTTCGGGTGATTCCCAATCTCCCCCAATTCCGTTACTAACAATCAGATGAACCCCATTTGTTGATGCCCTTAAGGGAGCTCAGTGAGGGGGCACTCTGGTTGTTGGTTTGGATTTTGAACTGAGGACAGAAAGCCGATGTATCAAATAGCTGACGAGCTTTTCTCTACCATGTTATGAACACAAGCTCTTTTCTGCTTCAACTGCAGGCTTAAAGTAACAGTCAGGTGCCCCATCAGTTAATTAACCAATACTTAACTGGATGCTCACCAGAGACTCTGTACGAGGCTGACAACAAACCCTGCATTTGCGTCCAAGTAATGAAAGGACAGGTTCCACCAGTGAAAACAAATGAAAACGCCCCACAAGCAAAACAACAGTGAAGTAGGATTGCATGGTACCTGAGGCCGTGTCATTTCGTAAGCACCTATCAAAGCACAACGCTAACCCTTCAGAGGTACTGATGGGACTTCTGGAAGACTCATCCATTTCGGCTCTAGCTGAGGGTTTCTGGAATTCCTTGTCCCCAGCCCAGATGCTCAACTGTGGAAGTATTTGAAGGCATATCAGCGTCAGTCATACTTTAACTTAAGATACTTTCATAGCATGCCACTTATTTGTTTCTCTGCAGGTTGGAATACTTAGTATATAGCTGACATATCAGGCCACTGTAAAGAATCTTTTCATGGTGCGTATATTCATCGCACTCTTTCAACTTCCAGTGAGTCTGTGTTTTCTGTGGTTCGACCACAGTTTAACCCTCAATTACCTCAGTTTTTACTATGTGGACTGCTTTTCAATAGCCTTGAATCTATTGAACTCAAAATAAGTATAAGTGATTCTCATCAGGTTTGTGTCTATAATTCTACTCAACGACTGAAGTACCAAAGATTGGTTTATCAAAAATTCAGAGGTCCTTTACTGGATTGAACAAGTCTTACAATGTTGCATTCAGTCTCAATGATGACGTTCGAATTTTCACACAACAGTATTATCAGGGTCAGTGTTCCCATAGGGATGAGCTGCACATCTAGATCTCCCATCTGGGACTTACCAGTAGTTCTGTTTCCCAGCACGATCTTGGAGAGAACCAGATGTGAGGAAGTAAACAACAAGAGATGAGACCACAAAGAAACAAAACACAGGAAAAACTGAAGCTGTACGACTTAGGAGAGGGCTATGGCTACAAACATTTTAGAAACAATTGAACTGAAATTCTACTCTTTGTCACCAGGATATATTCAAGTGCTTGTAACACTGCAAGCAACAAAACACAAAAACCCCACACTGGCCCCTCAGAGACCAGGGCAACAGAACAGGGAGGACCCTGGACCTCCTCCCTCCCTCCCCATTCCCTCACCAGTCCCTTTGCCAGGGCCTGGATCTCGGGGAGTGGTGGGGACAGTCTGAAGGAGGGGGAGCAAAAAGTGTGTGTCTGGGTCTGGTTACTCTCCTCCTTGCGGGGTGATTGTTCTAGGGTGGCCTCAGGATAGGCAGGGGCCACACCATCTCTGCACCCCAGTAAAGGTGACCCCTGCAGTCGCGGCTGCAAAGAGAGTGGCACTGTGTGATGCTCAGGCATCTCCCCATCCCAAAAGCGGCTTGATGGGATCAGGCTGGGGCCCTTGCTCTGTCCTCCTGCAGGGAAGGAAGCCATGCTAAAAGGCCAACCTCAGGGACTTGGGTTGGGTTCTTTTGAGACTGAGAGCTGTTCTGAGAGCAGAGGGCAGCATGGGGCATTGTCAATAAACCAAATGAGTCTCAAAAAAACCCACAGCTGTAGATTAACCTACAACAGCCGAAAGGTGCTTTTCTGTGATCCAACAATACTTCATACAATGATCTGTAATTACAATAGCGCAAGGTAAAAGCAATCGGTTCAAAATCACACCAAGTATTCAGAACAATTCCTGGGCCAAAAACAGCACTCTTTTTCATCAAAGAAAATATTCCGTGCAGCAAAAGAGGCAAAGCCAGAATGGAGTGTGAGCTGTGGTTAAGTCTAACTCCTATGGCAATGAAAGCCATTTGTATTATCCTTACTTCTTTGAATAAATTCAGATGACAGCCCTATTTCATTTCTTCATTCAGTTTGGAGGCCAGATGGCATTAGAATCATTTACTTCACCTTGTTGTGCTTAATTACTACAATCAACACACTATTTTCCAAATTAATCATAACAAAGTAATTTCATTAGTAACACAGCAGGCTGTTGAATTATTAGCATCATAACAGTTTGCAAACAATTAAACTTTATTTGAACCTTAAAAATTTGCAGAGTGGAACATTATTGTAAGATCTAATGGCAACAGAGTACAAATTCAGTACAGAGCCAATAATCAAGCAAAATGCTATATAAAATATGACTTACAATCACCTTTGGAAAAAAAATGAGCTCTCTAACTGTTCATAGAAAAACAAATAAAAGCTAGGCAAACATAATGAGAACATAGCAATTAGCATATTTTCTAACAAGCCGTGTTGTTTAAATTCCCATTAATGCTATGATTATGATCTTGACGAGTGTGTGATGTATTGTCAAGGGTGCACAGGAAACTTCCTCCCTGGTACCGCATGGTGGTTTCCTCGAGGACCCTGTGGATGCCGCTTTTTCCTGTGGTCCAACTGTGCCCCGTTTGCCTCTCCTTTCTGAGATCCCTCACCTTGACAGAAGTTAAGAAGAACAAAGGCCGGGTGCTGGGGACAGGAGTAACACTTTACTTTGGTGTTGTCCCGGCCACAGAAAGGCTAGCAGGTTTGGGGTGGTTGGTCATCAGTTGGCGAAGGACTCCCTCTCCTGGATTAACTGTAAAAAGAGGCCGAAATCCTCTCAACATTTTACATTCTGGGTGCCTCGGTGCCGGAGTGGGGGAGGGGGTGCCAAGTGGGTGGGCCTGTAATGAGAAGCTGCTGCCATCTACTGGCCTGCTACTACCAGCTTCCCGGGGCCGGGCCGCACACACCCAGCGTCTGCAAGCCAGGCCTCGGTGGAAGCCGAGGCTGTTCAGCCGCCCAGGCTGTGAGGATCAGGGTACCAAGTTCATTCCTGGCTCTCCGGCTTGCGCAACATGCTTCCCCATCTTCCAGCAAGGCCGCCGTCAAAAATGCAAGTGGCTGCTCTGGCTTGACGATGCCCATTGCGCACACGGGAGCGTTCCCACCAAACCAGAGTCGACTGCCATGGAACCCATTCGGACTTCCAGCAACTCTGAAGGGCAGGGGAGAGCTAAAGCCTCAACCCACCCTTCTTTTTCTAAACATTTGGAATTGGACGGGGTAGTTCTGACATGTGTCCTCTGAAATACTGCTTGAAAGAGCTTTCTATAAATACACACACAGAGGGTGCACGGTGACAACTGTTCTGGAGTTCAACGAAGAGAGCACCTGCTTAACGATGCAGTATTAGGAGATGGTCTCCACTCCAACTAATTGTAAAATCAGCAAGGCATTTTGATTGATAGTGTGGCCATTATGGTACCTTCTGGGCATTTCAACATACCTTTGGCTTTCAAATATACCTGAAAAAGTACAACGTGATTCTACAAATCTTGCTCGGGCACCACAGGATGTGACTGGAGCGCCTGTTGGCACCTGTGACGATGCTCGCTACCACCATGCTCTCTCCACGCCGCCCTTTCTCCTCGGACTCTGAGAAGGTGGAGGGGACACACGATCTCCCACCCCCTGGGGACCGCCCTAGCCCGGCAATGATAAGGGAGGATGAGAGCGTGCTTGCTTATGCCTTTTGACTTTGGGAATGCATTGAGCTTCTTGACACCATCGTATCAGTGCAGCCAGCATGGTGATTCTCAGGCATTGTTTGGTTTACTGGATTTAAACAAAACCATGGTACAAAATGGCAGCAAGCCCAGTGCAGAATGAGGACGTTTATTACTGACAAAGTGCTTTGCCCAAACCAGGTTTCTAGCTGGCACTGTGTTGAAGGTGGCACCACCCCACCGTGTGCAGGTGTGATGTTGGTTCCCCGGGGTCATATTTCACGTGGAGCAAATGTGCCATCGGTAAACGTCCTTGCAGGAAAACTTATTGCTGCTGTGTGGAAAATGCACGAGAACTAGATTGTCTGCAAAGCTTTAACAAAACCACCGACTCTGGCGAGCATCTACCCAAACCTCGCCGGATATCGGCCACTAACATTTCTACAAAATGGCATGTTGCATTCTAAAAAATAATTTCTGATAATTAAAAGGGATTAGGAGGCACACCAGGAGTCATAGTCGTGATGGCCGTACATATAAAACAGTGCTGAACTCATCACACAAATCAGATGGGTAGATAAGAACTGCAATTACTTCTTTATAAAAAAAAAAAGCAACAGGTGTAACTTTAGTGCTTGCATCTGATTTACATTAATACCCTTCATTAAATTTCACATCAGAGGAATAGTATAACAAATGACTGCATGAAATAACAGTCGAAGACAAACGATGCTCAACAAAACAAAGAAAGGTTATGAGCTGTCCCTCATGCTTCCACGAGGCCGCGCGAGTCCGATGAGCACAGGGATCCTCTCCTTTTCTGCAGACAAAAAGGGGAAGGTGCACTTTAATGTTGTCCTTCAGACTACATGTTGGTATTTCCTGCTTAGGAAAAAGAACAGACATTTTTAACCAAGGATAGTTGAATGTTTACTCAACCTTTTCGTCAATGCAGCTCCTCAGCAAGGCCATGAAAATGGTCTTTTACTAAAAGAGGAGGGTGCTTGCGAGAACAGCTGGCAATGATCACAAGAACGTCCTCTAAATACTCCTTTTTGAAGCAAATTGTAGAGGATTTTTATTATTTCTTTAAATCAGGTCAGATAAGAGAAAGCAAACAAAAAAAATTGAGGAAGGGCACAATCTGCGTGTTCCACAGAAAACTACAAGACAAAACTCAGAAGGCAGAGCACAAGAGAGCATACGAGCTATCACAGACTATTGGATTAAAATGTACTTACCCAAGACTCAAATATCATACATCTCCATTATGTAGGCTTTAGGCACCAAGCCAATGGCTCCCTTCATTTCTCCTACCCACCAGCCGTATCTATTGTATTCCTAATTGAAAACAATATGCAAGATTAACCTTTAGACTGGTGTAAGTACAATGTCGTTTGTTCGCAACTTCTTAGAAATGTTATTTCTTTATACAAAGTTACATGAGCTTGAACTGAAAATGGAAACATTTTAATCGTTTTGTTTCTGGACACTTTAAAAATGCTGTTAGGAAAGGATTTAAATTAGCCAATAAGACAAAGCCTGTTTATTACCTGGAATAGAACGCAGAAACGTCTCAGGATGAACCTAGAGAATGAGACCGGCTAGAGGACACGCCGCGGGCCTGCTTCTCCTGTTCTTCCCGCACCAGCCTAGGAGCACCTGGCCCGTGCAAACTCCAGGCTAGAGGTCAAAGCCAGGATACTTGGGACTCTGTCTGCCTTCAAGAAGCTTAGACTCTTAAGACGTATACTCCCCCCACTCCGCAATAAACTATCTAAATTCTTACACTCAATAGTGCCTAAAATGATTTGAAATGTTATCGGTAGGCTTTCTTAAGGAACTCAACTATAAATAAGCATTTTTAAACACATTAATTAGAAAGTAAGCTCATATTCACAGTGCATGCACACACACACACACACACACACAATTATTTTGCTTTACAAAATAATTCACAAAAAGACTCCTTTAAAAAAGCAACTTCCCGAAAAGTGGGTGAAGGGAGACGTCAGACAGGGCAATATATGACAAAATAACAATTTATAAATTATCAAGGGCTCATGAGGGAGGGTGGAGCGGGGAGGGAAGGGAAAAAAATGAGGAGCTGATGCCGGGGGCTTAAGTGGAGAGGAAATCTTTTGAGAATGATGAGGGCAATGAATGTACAGGTGCACTTTGCACAGTTGATGTGTGTGTGGATTGTGATGGGAGTTGTATGAGCCCCTAATAAAATGATTTAAAATAATTTTATAAATTTTTTTTTAAAGCGACTTCCTTTAAAATAGCTACTTCTTTGATCCGCCTTGAGATAAAGGGTGGGTAAAATAAAAAAATCAAACTCACTGCCATCAAGGCCATGCTGACCTGCAGGGACCTGATAGGACAGGGTGGGACTGCCCCTAAGGGTTTCTGAGACTGTCGCTCGAGATGGGAGTAGACAATCTTTCTCCCAAAGGGCGGGTCGGAGGAGTTTAAAAGTGGTGGTAGCTTTCTCCTTACAATGGAAGATCAAAGGAAATAAAAAGTGTCTCAAGTTAGAAGGTGAATATTAATCTGGCTACAAAACAAAACAAAAAGCCCGAAGTGACTGATGAGTTACTTTTGCCTTGACTTTGCCCGTGAGCCCAACCTGGGCCTCCCTTCTCCCTGCTTCCCCTCCGTCCACAGCTACATTGCCGCTTCAGGCATGGGGAGCGCCCCAGAGTCATCCCCTGTGTTTGCCAGATTGACTAATGCATTTTTATCTCAAATTTATTTACGTTTAGTGAGATACAAACACAGCAAAATGAATGACAAGTTTCAAGACTGGCATCTTCTAGAAGCAATGCTCCTGTAAAAAGCACTGCCAGCCCCAAATTTTATTTTTCATGTAAGACAAATTTTTTAAAATCTACCCCCAAAGCAATTCAATAAGTGGCAATTCTCTGACACTGTGGTCACGGAGAAATGTGCATATGCATATCGAGCTATAGCAGGGGAGGGGTGGTGCCAGCAGAGAGCTACCATTTATATTGATTAGTGAGCATCTGACCATCAGAGAGAGCAATTACGTCATCCTCAAAGCTGTGCAGTGGCATTAGCATCTGGATTGATACATTACCTATCAGCTGAGAAATTAGAAGATAAAAACCTATAGGTGCTTTAAAAAATTCTCTTTTTAAACAGTAGGGATTTAGGCTTCCTGGAAGAGAAGGAAAGGCTAGGGAAATGGAGGGGGTAAGGTTGCACTGATTCTAATGAGGGCACGGCTATAAAGTTTGGTTCGCCAGTTGTGAGCTCAACATTTTTAGTGTAAAAGTTCATGGCTAGTGTGGGTTTTGTGAGTCCAAACATATGAGCAACAGCACTCTGATGCCCAGCTCAAAGCATGGATGGGTATAATCTATGTGGGATGGATTTATGTGAAGAAAAGATCAACTCCATGAAAGCTATGACTAACCATCATTACATGGTCGGAGATACCTAATAAAACTGCTCTTTTCCATTTTGAAGGCAATGGATGTAATTAGGGCCTAATGCTTAACAAAACAAAGGTCCTTAGCCTCCCAGAGGCCAAAAGCCCACATTGTCAGACTTCAAAACAGAGAGTGAACAACGCGTCTCAACACGGATTCTCTTACCTAATGCCCATCAGACATTTTCTTTAGCTATTGGGAGGGAGTACAGGAGCTAGACTCTCAAGTGGCAGACACCCAGAACATTCTGTGAGAGGCTCTCTCAGGACCCAAACCTGCTTCCAGAGAACTTTCCGCTCTCCAAAGCAGCAAGTCCACTTTCCTTTACAAAGTCCTGCTTCTGGTATACTCTGCACTGCCAGTTACAGGCAGTTACTGCTCTTGGGATGCAGTCTCCCATCCAAATGTAAGAAACCGATTTCCCACCTGCCACTTCAACAAAGCCCCATGATGGACTTCACACCTGAGAGCATCCTGCACACCACGGTAGGCGGGCAAGGCTCATTCGGCAGGAAGCACGGCAGTAAACAGCAGGGAGGAGCTTATTCAGCTGTAAAACAGCTCCTCACAAGGAGCGTTTATATATATATATATATACACACACACACACATACATACATACACACACATAAGCACGTACGTATTTTTAATTTTAGACTAAAATAGTCATATATGTTTTACTTAATTAATTTCAAATAATTGAAAAACAGATGAAATATACCCCTCATAAAAAGAATGCTAAAAACATGGCAGATTTACATCAGAAGAGGGCACAAATAAAAGCCAGAATGTTTATTACTTCACACCCGTAAAGAATCCCGTACAATACTCCTGTGTGGAATTAAAAGACGAGATAAACTATGCGGAGGTAAAAATCTACGAGGCAACTGTATAGATTTAGACGGGCACCATTAGCGTGTGTCGACAGGACCCCAAACACAGGAGCTGCTACGCTCATCATTACCAGCCGCTGTATGAGCCTCCTGAGCAACATGAATCCCAATTAAACCATTTGCAGCCTATAAATTGGAATGAAAATGCTTCTTGGAGCACAGTGTTCTCCACTCCAGCCTGGAGAGCCACCCGTCACGAAGGTTTCCTTCGGAGGACGAAGACTTGCCTTCCCTCTTTGCCCCCCGACACACACACCACACACACACACACACACACACACACACAAATGTAATCACCAATGACACGTTACTCACAGTGGAAAATACTGCAATCGACACACAGGTCTGTCTTGCGGTTCACATACTAATTCTATTATTGTACTAGAAAGTCGCAGGTGGGTCATTAAAAGTGGGAAGGGAAAAAAAAAGGTCCTCAAACCTCCTACTGCAGGTAAACAAAAAGTAGAAAGACCAAACCATCCGGGCTGCCATCTACATCTCTGAAAGGGAGGAAGCATCGTGTCCTCTCTATGGCCATGAGCTCTCAGGTACAAGAAGGTCTGCCATCTGGAACCCTTCACTCGCTTTGCTCTTACCAGCCACCGAGATGCTAACACGAGCCAGTGACTGTACTTCAGGAGGGCTGATAAAATAATGAAGAGTCCTTTAATCTACAGGAAACCATTCTAGTCAATTTATAAGAAATATTGCATCCCTTTGTAGGACATGTAATTATTTTCTATTAATCACGTGCTATAAAGCTACATTATGCGGTTATTCTGTTATCACTAGGAAGAGGCCTGCAGTCAGCTCCTGACAATGCTAGGTAATTACTAACACAAAGCTGCTTTCTCCTTGCGGAGTAATGCTATCAAGATTCCGGGGTGTAGTGATGCTTATTGTATAAAAATAGTACTCAAAAGAAATTCAATATCTGCAAAATGGATGGCTTCAAGGCAGAAACGTAATGTGGCAGCCGGAGAAGCACAAAAGCCAAACTTGGCCAATAATCTGGGGAAAATCATCGCCCAGCAGCCCTGGATGCTCGCGATAGAACTACTGTGTTTTCAATTTGCATACCATTAAAGCCGCATTTACCTGTTTTACTCGGTCATTAAAATGTTAATATTTATTAAGAAGCAAATTAAAGTCTTTGTATCGCTTCAAGATGGCACACTAGGGCTGGAACGTCAGCCAGTTTTGATAAAGTGACACAGAGACCTGTCCAGCCCCATTGTAAACATATGTCGTCCGCACTTCCCCATTAACGAAATCTCTCTCTGCTCCGGTATTTCCTTCACACTTAAATGAGGCCCAACGTTTCCTGAGACCCTTTCAGCACCAGCACTTTCTGAAAAGCATACGGTACAAGGAAGTGAGAGGCACGGCCCTTTCAGAAGGTCACGACCACTGCTTGCATGCACCAGCGGCTGGGAAGGTTAAAAGACCAGCGGCCCTTCCCCACCGCCCCTCCAGCCCCACCCCACCCCGCCTACCTGGGCTTTCACACACGCGTCTGGGAGGGAAAGGTGGCCATTTGGGGGGGAAGATGTGAAGTATACCTAGTTTAAGAGCCAGTGCACTTTGCCAGTGTATCGTAACAAAGTCACTGTGATATTTTCAATGGTTTCAAAATATTCCTAAGCATTTTATAGTATGAAAAATGAAATCAGTACTGGGGGGGGAGGGGTTAGAAAATACAAATACTTCCTTCAGACCAACCACTCCAGCCTCTTTGTTACTGTCTTCAACAAGGAACATGAAGAAGCCTCCTAGTTCTCCTGCATCTTCCCGGAGAAGCTTCACTATGATGCGCAACAGGAGCTTGGCTGCGTTGTTCCCTGCACACGAACGGCCTTAGTTTCCTAATCTGCTAGGTGAGCGTAGTGACAAAGCAGTCTGGAAGGTCCTGTGATGTCAGAACTCCTCCCATTCACGAGCCCCCTTGAAGACATGAAGCTTCCCAGAGGCCGTGGAAACCTGCCTCATTACATCATCATTTCCTGGGCAGGTGTGGCTCTCATTCGCAGATCTCCGTGTTTTCCCTCCCTGCTCTGCACACACTGTTTGTTCAAGCGAGGGAGGCAAAGGAATCCGCGAGCTGATAACAAGAACTGTAACTCTTGACAGTGACTATGGCTGAGGCTAGATAAGAAGTGGGGGTTGTACCTTCCCCCTTCTTTCAGAAAACCAGTCCCCGTTTACAAACAGAAAAGAAGGAAGTCACAGCGTCAATTTCCACATTCCCAGACTTGAAATTTAAAGTGGAAGGTCAGTCCAGCAGAGCTCCGGAAGAGATGGAACTGCAAAAGGACAACAGCGCCATGGCGTCTGTTAGTGGCAGTTTTTAGGTTTCTGTCCGTTTTCAGTTCAATGTTTATTTAGTTCCTAGAGAATGGGGGCTAAATTAGTGCCTACAATGAACTTCTCTGTCTCTTGTTAGAGGGTCTATCTGTAATTCTCTCCAGGACCAGTAGGTCTCCCTCCGAGTTTGCACAATGGCACAGAAGAGCGTATCCTCCTATTTCTTAGACCTTGGAAACCAGGCCATGGGACCAGCTCTGAAAATATATGCATTAACTTGAAAAGTTGTTCAATCAGTAGCCTATTAGCAGTCAAACATCAATGAGATTTGAAAAAGACATAAATGAGGCAAGGTCCCCAATCTTTCAGGCTCTTACACACGACCACTACCCCCTCCCCGCCCCACCTCCCAAATGAGGGCACTCTGAGAAAACTGTTGGCAGAACCCATTTGTCGGAAGGGGCACTCTGTCCTCTGCAGGCCACCCCCAATCAATGATTAGAAAGCCAGGTGACTGACAGTCTGCAGTAATGCTGGGTTTCTGGTTTGGTTTTCCCCCTCATAGTATAAAAGGTCCCTCTGTGAAGTAACTGTGGGTTAGTTCTGCAAACATCAGTTGTGCGCCATTGGACACGTTTGTCCTGAAGGGTTCTTTCTATTTGTACTTGTGGCGGGCTCGGTTGGAAAGCTGTGTACCTCAAGGCGCCTCGATTCCTTTCCCCTAAAAGGAGAAACCAACCCTGTAAGGGAAGAACGAGTTCCTTAGAGTAGTGGGGGGGAGGCAGAATCACAATGATGACCCGCAACCATGCACGAAAGGTGAGGGAGAAAAGAAAACAAGCGATGTGGGTAGTAGGCACCCATCGGCATGAGAACGGTTCGGTGGCTTGTTCCAAAGGAAGAGCTCAGCCCCCACTGCATGATGACCAGGAGTTCTGAGCTGCCTATCCTGTCTCTCCTTTCTCCAGGCTGGCTGCCAAGACATTTTGAAGTTCAAATGCAACAAAAGCTCTATTGTCCTCAAAGGTCTCCTATTAAACAAGCAAACAGAGCAAACTCACTGCCATCGAGTCAACCCTGACGCGTATGGTAGTCCTTTGACCTCTGGACTTCTACGTCCTGCCCCCGTTACCCTGCAGCTCGGTTTCTTTATGAAAGGTGACCCCGTCCAGGTTCTGTGACGCATCCTTTCTAACTGTGTTTGAAAGGTGGTCGTGCCTGGGTGCCCGCACTGGTTCTGACTCGTCTCAACCCTATGGACCAAAAAGAGACATCAGCCAGCCCTGCACCAGCCTCACATTCAACTGTCCTTATGCTATTTTGGAAAACACACAATAAACATCAGTCTGCCATATAGTTAGGCCTTGACTGGGAATTTCAGGATTTTTAAGACTCAGTTTCCCTCTCACTGAGGAAAAAGAGCTAAGCAGATAATCATAGCATTGGATGTTAGGTGACAGAGAAGCAACTAGTAAAAGGAGTTAGGGAAGCAAACAGGGGCGGGGGCTGGGGAGGCTTTACATGGAAGCTGACAGGACCCCAGGTGGAATATGAAAAGGGCATTGCAGAGGCAGTGAGTCATAAATGACATGTCCAAAGGGCTAGAGAGTTCAAAGCACGCATGCTCACAGAAGGGCAAGTGGCTGAGCGTGGGGTTAGAACCAGGTGCAAAGTAGAAGGAGATGAAGAGGGAAAGGCTGGAATGCTTTCCCTCTCCTATCAGTCTCTCCGGGAGGGAAGAAACTCAATGCTGAGTGGGTGGACTTGTACTGGCTCTGCGCTCCCGCTGCATTGATTAAACAACAGCAACAAAAATGAAACTCCCTGCCATCAAGTCAATTCTGACTACTGCCGACCGTCCCAGACAGACGGGAAGTGCCCCTGTGAGTTTCTCTCTTCCTGGGCCTGCAAAGCCGGTCTCTTACAAGGCAGCTGGTGGCTTCAATGTGCTGGCCTTGCGGGTAGTAGCCCAACTGGGAACCTCCACATCTGGGCCAGGGTTCCGATGAGTCCGGATCAACTGGCAGCAGTGAGAGTATGTCCTAGGCACTGTGGGTACTCAGTCCACCAACCCCTCTGCAGCCCATCCTTCTCCCTTCTCCCTAACTGGTGTATCAAAATACCAGGGCCACAGAAAACAGAGAACTTCGGAATGCACTATGAAGCAATCCGATGAGATTTCCCAGAGAAATCTGCTCTTCTGAAGAGATTTGAAGAATGCTATATTTTCACTTCTTTAAAATTTTACTGGTGTGTCTGTGTTATTTCTGATAGGCAAGCATTCAATAAGGAACATCTGTAATTCATCACTGGTGAAGCATTTACTCTAAAATATTTCTTAATCTGCGGTGTATGGATTTCTCGTCTCTCGTGCCGAATGCTTTCCCTGGAATCTCCAGCTCCAGGTTGGATGGGAGCACGTGGAGGAGGAGGCCTCTCTAAGGCCAGACAGCCAGCTGTACACACTGAGTTCTGGGGCTTCGGGCGACAGGAGAGCTAAGACGCCATGGGTCATTGGAGTGCAGTTTTAAGTAGACAGGCATCGATGTGGTGCTTTTGTTGAAGGTTGTCCTATGTTTGCTTCTGACCAACCCTTGGCTATCCCACCCACCCCAGCCCTGCAGCCCAGTTCCTTCCCTGCTCACGTGCTTCTCCCAGACTTGCCCTCTGCTTCTCATGCCACTCTGCGGGCCGACCCTGCCAGCTGACTTCCTATCAGCACCTCCCCTTTGTGCTGTCGACATTCTTTCTTCTAGGCTTCCTCCGCTTCACGTACGAGAGAGCACGGACAGGGCTGAGCAGGGTGCTCGTGACTGGAGACCAGAAGAGGAGTCTGGCCAAGGCGTGGAACCGGAACATCGGATGTGCTGCTCTGTCTGTGAAGAACGGCTCACTGCCGGGGAGAGAGGCTGGGCACATGGCAGCAGGTCTGCCTGGCTAATCCTTCCGCCGACAACACTCTCACGCTGAGAGCACAGAAACTGCCACCGAGCCCACACAAATTCGATCGCCGGTACGAATCCTCCTCCTTCCCCAAAGGCCACAAAATGAAATAACCGTCTGGCGGCCAGCTGAGAGCCAAGGACGCATGTCCTCTATTCAGAGGTCCTAGTTCTCCTCACAAGCCGCACACGGGATGAGGGTCTCGGGTGAACAACGAAGCCAGCAAAGAAGTTACCCCGATTCCCCTCTACCAGCAGAGCTCAGTGACTTGTAAATGACAGTATTTTTTTCTGGTAGGTTTGAAATTAAAAAAAACCCCAAAAAACCCCTAGAAACCAAATTTCTGCAGTCTCACAATAAAATGCAAATGACCAGTGTGACTGTCACAATTCACCAATCACTGGAAAGAGTCACAGAAATAAAAGGAGGCAACGTTCTATCAACTAATACATGTTTTGAAATGTCCATTTAGTCTATGTTCATGAACACTCTCTTAAACTAAATTTCCTACTCCATAACATTTCTTCATTAAACTTATTTTTTTTCGTGAAAATCTGCCAAGCTGAAGTCATAAATGCCCTCACTTAGTAGTGAAGAGTGTCCAGGGTTCCTGATTCTCATCTTAGCGTTCTGTTAATACCACACAAAGCAGCATGCCTCTTTCCTACTGCAGGCTAGTTCTTCTGCCGTATGCTTCCAAAATAATGTATTGCTCTAGAAGTAAGGATAAGGATGTGGTGAGCAATTGACTGGTGGGTCCCAGTCGGCACGATGCACTAGCACAGTGCATGGAGATCCAGGCTGGCAGGGCGGAAGGGCAGAGCCAAAGAGGCATGCCGGAGGATGGGCCACCCCTACTGCCACACAACGTGGATTCTGCTATTGAAGTTATGTCACATGTCATCCAAAAAAAAAAAAATAGTAACAATGTCTGTTTAGGTAGCAACAAAACTGAAGTGCTAAACAAGTAAAAGAATACATTGTTTTGCTTTGTTTGATTAAAGTTATCCTAACGAACTGAAGCCAACCCTTGTGTTTCAGCGTTTAATTCCCACATGTACCTGTTGTGTGTCCGTCCCCACCCCACCCACCTCAGGGGAAAGTTAGGGCGAGGGGCAAGATTCCTAAATCTCCACTATCTGAAGTTTATCAGTGTTTTAGCTTGAGACATAAAAAATAGCAGGAACTCAATATGGAAAAAACAAACAAAACAAAACTGTTAAAGTGTCCAGCTTGCATTCTCAGGCAAGCAGTATTTGGAAGTATCATTCGTGAGGTTCAAAGGTTAAAACTGAGAAAATGCTGGACACTTGGAAGTGGGGGCCAGCTCAGCCAAGGGTCAATGACAGCTGCCCATTGGAAAATGCTAAAAGGGAACGGGGAAGGGCAGGGCATTGGCTGACTCTTCCTTCTTTATTGCAACATTTGACTTTTCACTTTAAGGGAGGGGGGGCAGGTTTGTGTAACTCTCACAAACAGTCCAATAGAAACAAATCACCCAAGTTGATTAATCACAGTGAATTATCTTGCAAAATCAAACAGCAATCAAAAGAGAAGGATGACTTTTAAAAGATATATGCCAAGTAAAACCATACGTATGTAGTGAATTTTAATAAAGACATCTTTTTTCTGGATTTTCATTTATGATATTAAAATACTGTTATAATGCATATTTTATTATTTATCTAAGTGTTTATTTATATTAAAAGAATGCATCTTTTCAGAAACTAATCTGTTGCCTTTTTTGCCAAGAGTATTTTCAGAACTGCCAATCTTCCAGAAAGTAAACTTGTGGTATTTATGTAATATTTTAAATGATTGATCTGTTAAATTACTAAAAGTTATATTTCTTTCAAATGTAAATTGTTTCACTCATTAGAAAAGTCGAAAAATTAGTTTCTCTACAAAGTATGCATTTTTGTCTCCACAAATACTGGGTTAGACTCCTTGAAATGTATTCTTCTTTATATGTACAATTTTGGATGTGATTCAGAATGCTGAACAACATTGTTAGTGCTAACATGGTATTGACATGAGGCAGGACAGCAAGAACCCACAGCCAGCTTTCAAGCTGGAGTTATGGCCCCAGTTTGTGCACATTAGCTGCAATTACCTGCACCGCTCATCCTGAGCCACTAGATGGTGTAAAAAATAAATTAAAATAGTAGAATTTCATTCCATCCCAGGAAATCTAACTAGAACGCCAAGAAAGGGGAAATAAGGTTCTAGACACATAACAACTCTCACGCTTTCTCTACCAATTGCACTTCTCCAAAATCTACAGGTGTCTACTAGCAGCTCTGCCCTGACCTGGAAGCCAGCCCCTTGTAGCACTTTATTGCTCTCCTCTACTGAGTCTTGAATTTATAATAATACCAAGCATTCAAAATTGCAGTCCTCATTCATACAGTAAATGAACTTAGAGTATTACTGTATAGCCTATGTTTGCCAGCGTTTGATAAAACTGGAAGGCCAAGCCAATAAAAGATTAATAAAGCGTCTCCAGAGATTCCCATCTGAACTTGCCCAGAGGCAGGCTTCACAAGCATAAGGCAACCCCACAAGCCACCTGTAAATGCCCATTCTTGGTGCCACGGAGTAAATTCGGCCTATAAAACAGGGCAGAACTGCCCCTGTGGGTTTCGTGGACTGTGAGGCTGCAACTCTTGGTGGGAATAGAAAGCCTCATCTGTCTCTGAAGGAGCAGCAGGTGGTTTTGAACCACTGCCCATGTGGGGAGCAGCCCAATGCCTAGCCACTATGCCACCAGGGCTCCTAGGCCAGAATTTGTCCACACCCATTGAGGGAGAGCTATTCTGTGCGCCTCAGTGCCCTTCTCTTTCCCCTGACCAAGACGGACCTGCTTGATTCTACTAACTATTTCAACCAAGGATGATAGTATGCTAACAATGTCTTATCTCTTAGGGAAAGCAAAATGAAACCCAGCAAAAATTAATATTTCTATAAGGTACTTTATGAAGCCATGCTGATAGTGGAACTTCAAGCCTGGTAAAAGACTGAAAGAAGTAGTATTTTGGGTCAGGTCTCCAAACCGTAGCGTTTAGACACTTGAGATGGTAGTATATGCTTTCCATGAGCTGGACCGCCATTAGTCCAGGTCTATGATCAAACTCCACAAATGAAACTACCATCGCCACACAGAAGGTTTGGGAGAACAGGGATTATCCTTCCCCCCGGGACCCCGGAAGTATGTTATGCCTGAGTCTATATTTAATTTCTCTGAGCAACAGTCGACGGTAGGGATGTTGGGGACTCAGCAATAGTCGATATGCACATGCTTATTTTGCTGAGTCTCAGAGATACTGAGTCACACTCCTCCTGGCAATTGACTCGTGGCCGACAAGGTTTTCAGTGACAGAAGAAGCCTGGTTCATATAGAAGCCTGTTCAGGACATCTGCAGCGGTCGCACAAGTTCCCAATCTGAAAACGGAATCTAAATGGCTGTATGGCCTTTATCCCTATACCCTGAAATTCAAAGTGGAAGCTAATCAGCCTTTTAACTTTATACACAATTGCAGCTAACCCAGTGAAGAAAATATGAGCAAAGCAGATTTAAGTACATACTTTCCAATTCCAAAAATGCTTCTTGACAAGAACCGAAACCAATCAGTTTGATTTCTATATTAGCTACCTCAAAATGCTGTTGCCTTCACGCAGGACAATTACATGCTCAATGGTAGGTTTAATCTAATAGTTGTGACGTGACTACAGCTTTCAAGAACAGAAAGCGTCTTTAAAAACAAACAAACTACTACTACTAATATGCAGAAAACTCGTATAAATAAGTAAAGAAGTCTTAACTTTGGGCAACTCAAGTAGCAATCGTCACAGTTAGTTGTTTTTAGTACATGAATATCTTTATTCCCAAGAATTTACACATGCTTACATCTTATTTCTTTTCTGTTCCTGGCATACACAGTGGGCTCTGGCACATGGTAAGGACTTTATGATGCTTCGGATTAAAAAACCAAGACAAGAAGGAAGGAAGCAGACAGACATAAGCAGAACAGAGAAAAGTAAGAAGAACAGTGGTTGGGAATCACGATGCTTGGCTCGTATCCGGCCCTGACACTTTGTGGGCACAAGTTCCCTGGTCTGTAAAGCAGAGGATGGATTGCTAAGACCATTTGGTTCTAATGTTCTATGACTTTCTGTATTACAATCTTATGCCCCAGTTATCTAGTATTAACATTCAGTAAGTGACTTTACTTACAAAGTATTTCCTGCATCTAATAAAGTCATTAGGTATCTGAGAAATCTAAGATTATTTCTCTGATCAAGAACCATATTAAACTCCTACATTTGGGATTTATATAATATCCCCCTTATATTTATTTTTTTAATTTCTAGGAAGCATTTATTTCTAAAGGAGATTCATGAAATAGAGAAAGAGGGTTTTTTTTTTTCTTCATTATGGCATTTTGAGGTGTTTTTTTTTTAACCCTCATGTTTTGGTAAAGGAAACTAGATATGACTATTAAGAGAGCCCATAGAGGTCATTATAGATAAGGAACTGACTCTTACATCTAAGGACAAAATGAGTTTGAATGGTCCAGTATCTTAAGAGACAGAGGCAACAGTTTTTAAATATATAAGGATGAGTGCATAGCAATACATTTTGCTGTTCTGTTTATAAATACAGTATACTAAGCTTTAAAAAAAAATTACCTAAGCCTGTCTGAGTGGAAAAGCATTGCTTTTAAATTGTTGGACCACTCACTTTATTTACATAAAGATGAAAAACTTGTTCTATAAACACAGTGTTTCCAGTAGTGAATGGCAGACAAAGTCAGAATAAGCACACAGAAGAATAAAAAGGAAGAGGAAAGAAAAACATAATAAATAACCTAATACTTTACAATGTTAACTTTCACATAAGTACATTGTTTCTGGAGAAGGCAGCCGGTGGGTGTGAGCCAAGGGCTGAAGTGATAAGTAAACACTGCTAAGTTGGATGCCGTTATCTGATTATGTTTAAAATTTGATTATATTTCACTTGACAAAATAATTAATTATTGTGAACTCCAAATTGTTAACAAGGACAGAAGAGAATTCCAATTGACCTTCCCTCCCCTCCCCACCCTGCCCCACCTTTCCAGCCCTCCCGCCCCCTCCCCGCCCCATGCTGGAAAATCCAACTGCAGGAAAACCCGGCTTTACAGTGTGTTTGGGGGAATATCTTCTTACCTTGCTGAGAATGTAGATCACATCGCCACGTTTGAAGGACAACTCATCAGAAAGAGCACCCGTGCAGTCCCACAAACCCTGGTAAAAATTGGCATAATCGGTGCTTTTGTCTCCTAGGAAGGAGGAGGAGAAAGCAGGAGTCAGAGCTGTCAAGAACCCGGTCCTCGCGGTGCCGCTCACCCACACCACCAGAACAGGCTGAGCGAGGCCTGCGCCGGCTCAAAGGGCAGCCTGCGATCCCCACGCAGGTTCCTTTTTCTTTTCTGTTGCCACAGAATGAAGGTCATTTTCAAGATGTCTTGCTCCTTTCATCTAAAACCTGTCAGGGCAACGCAGTCCCATCCAACCAGTCCCGAAAAGTAGCTTCCTGTTTATTTTATACAATAAACCTAAAGCCGTTTGCAACCTGTTCTGACGACAGCAAGCCAGCCACACAGCCTTAGAAAGGCCAATATTCAAGAGATGTGATGAACTCCCTGTGAGAAAAGCATCTCACAGAATCTGAGACGCTTCTTTTAAAAAATAATCACCGTCATCACAATAAAGAAGCTAAAGCACAAGTAGAAATCCCTTCTCGGAAACAGAGTTTGGGGTGTGTGTGTGTGTGTGTGTGAAATTCCGACAAGGAGAAGCTGGTGACCAGACAAGGGTAAAAGTCAAAAGGACACAAAAGACCGTTCCAGCTCTTTCCTTTGGGGACACCTGTGCCCAACGCCGCCTGATAGGATTTCTAAAACATTTTAAAACTTTGAAATCATCACTGCTGAAGCTGCATTTTCCAACTGTCTTTTTGTCGGCCCCGGTGAGGACATCAGGCCCTGAATCAACATGGACCGACACGGGCGTTCTCAGCTCATCCTTCTCACTGCCTGAGCACAATGGATGTGATGTGCTCTGACTGCCATACAGACCATTAACTGATTGATTATTTAGCCCTCTCCACTCTGTGATACCACAATAAACCGGGGACAAATGCTTTGTCCCTTCTACAATGTGGGTCTCCTGAAATGCAGCACAGAGTTAAATACACTGGATGCTCTTGTTACCCTGAAACCATTTCCTGTTTTTAATTTCATGATAATTGAGTTTTGATGAGTTAACGCAAAAAGAATGCGAGTAGTATCAATACGATTTCCGTGTATTCTCTAACCAGGCAGCACATGTCTGTGCTGACGGCTTCCATCATTGGAATGTCATCTTTGAATTCTGAGGGGAGAGCTGTGGAGACACATGCCGGATCAAGCTTGTCATCTTTGTTTTGTTATATGGCTTACAAACAGCAGGCGCCTCAGCCCAACGGTTCATGTTCGCGGCACACTGGGGTGCTGTCTGGTTGTACGCAGTTTGCGAGGCACGCTAAGTGGTAAGTTGACTAGCTGACGTTCTCTTTGAACACCTTAAAACTGTGCACAGGTCAATAAGAAAATCTGCAGAATATGGTCTCTGAGTAGGCAGGCATGCATTCTGAATATTTAGGAAATGGCATGCTACTTCTTCAATTATGCTTCAAAAAAGAAATAAGCAAAGCCTAAAATACTCAACTGAGCAAAAGCCCCTATTAGGTTTTTCCCCCCTTGTTTTCTAAGAATGAGGGGTGGGAAAGAGAGGGGGAGGGGCATGAGAGAGCAAGGCAGGAAGGTGACACAGAGACCACTGTGTCTCTGCACACTCGCCTTTGAACACTCATCACTGCGACCAGCCCGGACGTGCACAAGCGGGGGATCCAACCAAGAGCCAACAATGCTGGTGGCCACCCTTCATTACATTCACCCCTCCCCCTGCTGGCCCACCAGACACCTCCTTCCCCCAGCCAAGAGTAAGCAAGTGCTATGAATGGGCACTAGAGGGCACTCTGACTGGCCCGATCACTTGAAACATTGTCAGTTTAAAAAAAAAATTACTTAATAATGAAGTGACTGATTTCTTTGGAAAACCACTTATTTAGACAAATAGAGATTTGGAAGTTGAAACATTCTTGTAGGACTGCATCAACTGCTAACTGGGTCAAATGTGGTGCCCTGTGCAGTCCGTCAGTGTCAATGGAAAAGACCAGGAATTAGAGCAAAGAGGATGACATCATTTCACACAAGGCCCTCCCGGGCAGGAACTGGGGAAAGCTGGCGGGTGAGGGGCTATTTCTCCTGTGGGTTCCCCGAGCTGCTCAGCCCTAGGGTTGGTCCGAAAGGTGGAAGGAACACAACCTGGGCTGGAAACGAGGGGGCAGGTTTAGGGCTTGCCCCCCCAGCAGGCTGGGCTGCCTTTAGATTCCTCAGCTTCCTTCACAACTGTTCTTCTCTCAGAAGGTTTTCAAAAGGGGGTTGGGGTGAGGGGGGGGAGGAGAGAGGAGAAAGAAGAGAGAAGTCTGTGGTGCTCTCTAACACAGAATGCAGATCACTTTGGGGTCTCTCTTCCCCTTGATGCGCTTGGTGAGACTCCCATTAACACTAATGGGAGTTCGAGGAGCACACCAGGGGATGAGAGGCTCCCACCGTGTGCAAGATGCATTTCTCCCTGGATGTGCATCATGAGCATTTCATTAAATCTCACTGCTGTAAAGAGGCAGCAAAGCTCGCGATTTGGCAGCGCTGCTGGAAGAAGGCACGTGCTTCAGCTGAGCTCTCTCTAATCTCCGTGATGATGCTACCCAATGACCAGCCTTGTTTCCTCGCCCCACACGTGGCCTCTGTTAAAGAGTCATGGGAGCTGATGTCCTACAAGGACGTGTCCACACCCTTTGCTGGCATGTGACAGGCGCTATGGAGTAGCGGCAGCACCACCTAGGAGGAGACAGGGGCCCTATGTTTATTAGCTGCAGTCTCCTCAGGGGAGCAGGGTTTCAGTTCTCTCTCTCTCTCTCACACACACGCAGGGTTTCAGTTCTCTCTCTCTCTCTCTCTCTCTCTCTCTCACACACACACACACACACACACACACACATTTCCTCGTGGTAAGCGTGAAAGCTTACAAAAGCCAAAGTGTTGCCCATTCAGGAATGTATGCACGGTTTGCTGCATGACATCAGTGGTGGTCCCTCAGTGCCTCTCCTTGGGTTCTCCGTTTCCAGTTGCCCATCATTCCTTCCTCTTTCCTGCCTTGTGAACTGAGCTTTTGGGCAAACGCTACCATCTGGAGGGGCACCGCTCATGGGTGTTACTGTCCATGTTATAGGCCAGTCTGTTGTGGGGACCTCTGGAAGTGTGTCCCGTCCCTGGTTTGGAGGGTGTCTAAGGGGGATCCTACCCGCCGTATCGGAGCCATAAACCTGACCTTTTTTAATGCTGAATGTTGTTGTACATGCTCTTCCCACTTGGCCTCTCATTCGCTGACCGCTGTGGAGCCAATGGGGTCTGCTGGGGTCCTTATAGGGCAGGGTAGAACTGCCCCTGTGGCTTTCAGAGACTGTCACTCTTTATGGGAGTGGAACAGCCCATCTTTCTCCCAAGGGACGACTGGTGGTTTCTAACTGCTGACCTTGTGGATCAAAGCCCAAGCTGGGACCCTCTCCCACTCTATCTAGGATCCTCTAATCATAATGTGATTCTGATCAGAGTGGGTGGTGGCGTTAGCCAGGGCCCATAGAGTTCTTAAGGTCTTGAGTTAGTGGAAGTTAGAGTTGTGTTGTCTATTAGTGGTCTAGACTAATCATTTCCTTGAACAACTTCTTCTTTTTTAATCCCCTTCTTTGCTCCAAACAAAACCAATAATTGTACTTACATGGCCACTCACAAGCTTTTAAGATCCCTAGTCACTACTCAGCAAAGTGGGATGTAATTGTCTTTATGAACTACGCTGTGTCGGCCTAGATGACTCCAAGAACGTGGCTCTAAGTGGCTCAGTCCTTTCCAGATGTTTGGTGGAGGCAAGGCTTACATTCTTGAAGTCAAATCTGGACATATAAATTAGGAGTTATACTTAATGAGCAGCAAGCTCCTCTGGTTAACTTTTAAGTGTGGCTAAGTGGATACACAGCCTTCAACATACGCTCGAGAGCAGAGTCGGGTCAGGAAGGAAAACATTCTCCACGCATACAAAAGAAAAGCCCTGTTTAAGATGGCATTCAAACAGATGAAACCCTAACTGGACCAGTCACACACACATTCTAAAATGCACGTAAGCCTGTTCAGTTGTTTTCACGTCACTGATGAACGCTCTTATTCTAGCTGCTGACTTATTTTTACAATATTACAAAAGCCACCTTGGGTTTATTGTTCTAAGAAGTACAAATGATGGGGGAGGTGAGAGGGAGAGAAGGAAGGAGAGGAGGAGGAGGGAGAGAAAGTGGAGGGTAGGAAAGAGGAAAGAAGGGGGGGAAGGGCAAAATGGAGAGGGGAGGGCTATAAATTAGTCAGTCAGTGAAGGATTTTAGCAACATTTGTCAATGTGAATAATCTGTAGCATTCTTAAGTAAGGTTAGAAGTTCAAGTCATGTGATGCTCAGCAAGATAGCAATGCCCCTGTCAGCTCACTGCCCTGCCCGGCAAACAAACTTCTAGTGTTACATTTTTGACAGCCTCGGAAGATCAAAGGTCACAGCTATGCAAAAGCTTTAAAACTGTTGCTAGAGAAGAATTTCATGTCATCGACGCTAAGGAAGACTGTAGCGCAGTGCTTTAGAGCTACCTTCCATGAAAAACTGGTTCCGCTCGCTGCATTCTTTTAACGAAAAAACAAAACAAATGTTTCTCCCCTCCTCTCAAAGGCAAAAAACTGGGGAGACGGTTACTTTAAAGGGGCTTTTGAAAAACACAATTGCTTCCAGCCAAAATATTTGCAACTGTGGAAAGAATATCTACTAGGTGTCTGCATTCCACACCTGAATGGAATTTCTTTTTTTTTTTTTAATTTAACAGAAGAACGATATGCCCCTGGCAGCAGCTTTATACCACATCCACTCCAGACGTGGACAGACACGGACAGGATGGCTGAGCATGCTCCTCGAGGCTCCTGGAGGCCTGGTGTTTTGTGGCTGCGTGTCACAGGCCTGCAGTGTGCACGTGAATGACCCTGTCCTCGCTTCCTTTCTAAGAAAAGCAACCCAAACCCTGGGCAAGCACCCTGCTCCTCTTTCCTGCCCAGGGCCGGAAACCAGGCCTCTGTTTCCTTTCCACATGCCACAGGAGGAAGGACTCTGGAAAGTGACTTCCTGAACACACGCTGCTTGTCCACCCTGCCTCTGACAGCTTCAGAGAGTGATGTATGGGACATATGAGCGAGGGGAAGGTGACCCTGACTGCAGGCCCTTACAGAACATAAGGGACCACACAGCAGACCTGGGCCCGGCTGACATGTGGCTGTGACGAGGTGTAAAGTGCTGATAAGAAGCCAGTCCTTTTGTCCCCCTGTGTAAAATAATTGCTGGTTTATCAAAACTAACCCCATGCTTGCACTACAGATAGGCTTTATCTCCTGCTATTTGGAAATAACAACCAGCGAGAAAAGTTGCCCGTATCATGTGCCAGCAAACCGGGCGGGCGCAGCTACTTCCCCGGTCTCACTCACAATTAGGACTTGGGGCCCCGGGCCGAGTGGAAATGGATAAGGGTACTAGCCTCCCCGGCCTTCTGGCCTTTCCTGATTTTTAAGCGGCTGTCACTGGACTCTGGCATTTCTTATACCCAATTCATTTGCTTGTCGGGCTAATCATATGCAATGAAGATATGCATGGCCAACATTTAAACAGGCTGCAGATCAATTAGCGGTCTTAAGTTTATCTGATTTTTATCAAAGAAGACAGAGCTGTGGGTCGATTGTCAGAGCCTGTGTCAAGTTGACCTTTTCAGAGATGTCTACATTGGCAGTCCCCTGGGCAACTTGTTGTCCCCTGTTAGCCTCTGAATGGCAGAAGTCTGTTCTGCTCAAGCACAAAGTATACACAGATGTCTATATTACATTCTTATAGGTTTGACAGCAACTGCATGTTGTATCTATAAACTGTCCTTTAGCGGTGACACTTCCTCAATGATGATAAGCTAATTTATGCAACTAAATCTCCTTTGTGCAGAAATGAAAGCTAATTGAGTCATTACAAAGTAATTCAGGAAGGAATACCTTGTATAAATTGGCTTACTTTATAAATCCTTCTCAAGTGGTTTTCATGCATCCTAAATGGGACCGAGCGCTTTTCAGCCATAAGATAGCCATCCTGAACAAGCCAACTTCGGGAGTCGTGCAAACAACTTCAGAGCAGTGTGGAGAGACGGGTTTTGGTGGGGCGCTCGCATCCCTTACCTGGGGGTTGAGGAACGCTGGCCTGGCTCGTCTTCCTTTGTTCCTCCATTTTCCCTGGAGCTTCATTCTCTTCCTCTTCTGCAAATAAAACAAACACCAGACTTGAAGGGCATCTGCAGGAAGTGCAACACGGGACTCACACTAGGTCCTAAGAAGGCTGAGTTGGACACACTTCAATCTTTACTTTCCCAAGAATACTAATTCACATTGCATTCCTTTCTCCAATCATCTAGCGGTGAACAAATACACTGGTGCTTTCCATCCAGCAACCTGGCCAGTTACAATTAAAGGCGCTTACTGGTGCTTTAGGAGCCCTGGTGTCATAGTGGTTATGCATTGGGCTGCTAATCACAAGGTCAGCAGTTCAAAACCACCAGCCAGAAGAAAGCTGAGCCTTTCTACTCCAGGAAAGATCAGCGGTCTCAGAAACCTAGAGTTCTACTCTGTCCTACAGGGTCACTATGGGTTGGAACAGACTCGACGGCAGTGAGTTTCTTTACTCTGGCTTTGAAGAATTTGTTTTAAACGTATTTAGAAATCTACCTGCTGGATTCATCACCAGGAATCTGGTAAGCCCTGGCTGTGACATGGCTCAGTAAACCCATATACCACTGGGTACTGTGACAGGGGGACCCCAGATAACTACCAAGATGAAACGGGGGATGAAACAGTTATTGAATATCAGACACCTTCTTTTATTTTCTCATTCACTCTTCATTGGCCACCAGGAGGACCCTCCTCTGTTGGGTAATCCCCCCGATGATATTAGGATTTACCATGTGTCATGTACAACGGTAGATGTTAGGATCTCACAGATAATGGATTTTTAAATCCTCACTTTACAGATAAGTGAGCCGAGCCTCAAAAAGGTGAGGTAGCTTCCAGAGTTTTATTATGTAAATTGAGGTTTCTGATTAGAAAATCCATATAGCTTATACTATCTACATATTCAGGGTTTTTACTCTCCCATCCCAAGTTATGGTAAGAGATATGATTAGATTAAATCAGAATAGTTCTAAGCAATGTCATTAGATGATTTCATTTTTAACTTCATAAAAACCTATTACCTGACTACTTTTCCCAGCTAAGGATTTATATACCATTTCTGATGTTCTTAAGTCAGAGGATAGAAATGAAACAGCATGCCAGAGAATAACTGGATCCAAAAAGAACAGTGATTTCCAGAAAGTTCCCTAACTCTAAAGGAAATACACAAAATATATCTATGCACGTCACTGTGACCATTACAGAATCGCAACAGTAAATCTCCATGCAGTATTAACTACACGTAACAGACAGGATCCGCTGGAGAGGCAATTCTCTTAGAGAGCTGATGCCCTCAGGAAGTAAGGACCGAAAGGTAAATGGACTAAGGGGCAGAAATCTGACAAGTGAGCAATGACGTGGAGAAACGCTGGACTAAGAAGGAAGGCTTGGAGGGCTCTGAATGCGGAGACAGGCATGGGGGGCGGAGACACAGGAAAGCATGAAAACTAAGGCTGCTCAACCAGGGGTGTCTGGGTAATGGCTGCAGTACTCAGAGGAGGGGCAAGATGGGGACCGGGGTGTCTGGGTAATGGCTGCAGTACTCAGAGGAAGGGCAAGATGGGGACCGGGGTGTCTGGGTAATGACTGCAGTACTCAGAGGAGGGGCAAGATGGGGACCGGGGTGTCTGGGTAATGGCTGCAGTACTCAGAGGAGGGGCAAGATGGGGACCGGGGTGTCTGGGTAATGACTGCAGTACTCAGAGGAGGGGCAAGATGGGGACCGGGGTGTCTGGGTAATGACTGCAGTACTCAGAGGAGGGGCAAGATGGGGAGCAGGGTGTCTGGGTAATGGCTGCAGTACTCAGAGGAGGGGCAGGATGGGGACCGGGGTGCCTGGGTAATGGCTGCAGTACTCAGAGGAAGGGCAGGATGGAGAAGATGCTGGTCACTTGGGCCACTTGTTGAAGGGCCATGACCATCAGGCTCGGCCTGTTAGGCACTATTGGATGGGTGCGAAGAGCCCAGAGGCCCCTGAGCAGGAAAAGGCAGAGATAAACCGTCTGACCCCATTGTCCAACATAAACCTGGTAAGGAGCCTGGGGCACAGAGAGCATGCTCAAGTCTAGCAAAGGGGAAGGAAGTCCTGCGCTGAAGGGACACAGACAACGGGAAGGAGGGGGCTAAGAGAGGAAAAGGGAAGGGAACTGGCTGGATAAGACTTGTGGTTGACTGAACGTGGAGGGGCAAAGAGGTTAGAAAGAGAATGAGAGAGAGAGAGTAGCAGTGGACTGAGATGTGGATATACTGAGGCAGACAGACAGACAGACAGAAACACAAACACACGTGCAGATAGCCAGAATAAGTTTTACTGCTGGGGAAACACAAGGAGCTACAGTTCAGCAAGTGGGGTTTCAGGGGCTGCGGAGCAACCCCGAAGAACTGTCCGTGAGCCACTGCAAGGAGTATCAGAGCCTGGTGGAGAGGGCAGGCCCACAGAGTCATAAGTGAGTAGAAATCAAACTTGAGAGAAATCACATTGATAAGTCAAATCTGACTGTTTTCAATTTTCGTGCCTCAATTCAAACAAAATAATAAAAGTTTGAATGTAAGGAACAGCTGGAAATTATGACCTTTTATATGTATTATATACAAATACACACATTTTTTAAATGTCCACTTTTTTAAGGCCATGGTCAATGCCAGCAATTTCATATGATTCAGTGAAATAATAATCACTAAATAACTGGGAAACCTACTAATAAGTCTAATAGTAAGGCGTGTCTCCTTTTCTCTTCAACAATAGCTATTCATTGCCCACAGCTGCCAGGTCGATTCTGGCCCACAGTGACCCAACTGGCCGAGCAGACCTGGCCCACAGGGTTTCCAATGTGCAGTCACATTTTCTCCCACAGAGATGCCAGTGGGTTTGAACCACCGACCTTTTGGTTAGTACTCAAGCATTATAGTAGTTTAGGACTAACCCACTATAGATTGGGTGCAACAATATCAGTTACATGAAATCAAGGATGAGTTAATGAAAGCAGATTAAAAAGGTGTTTGTGTATGCATTTTAAAGGTAGAAGGGACATTTACATGTACACGCCTACCTACTCACTTTAAAGATCTTTATGTTTTAAAAAGGCGTAAGAGAAAGCTTTCCTTACTATTCAGACATTCTCTTTATCCAGTACTCCCTTCCTTCCACCAATTCCATTAAAAGCCGTAAGTATTATTCTTGGCTCTTAAGAAGGGGCAGTGAATCTTACACTCAAAATGTCAGCCTCAAGATATCAGGAAACCTGATTCAGATAATTAAATGGAAAAACTGTAATCTTTGGCACATTTAACACTATATTTAGAAGAATCCATGTATTATCATTTATTTTTACTTTATTAAAATGTAAGCACCTGCACTATATCCTGGGGACTGTATAAAGGTGTCAGAGAGTATTGTCCTAATGGAATTTATTCTAAAATTCAAAAATTAATGGTATAAGAATATATTTACTTAAGTGTCAATATGTACTAAGAAGCATCCAAATTGAAGTCTATAAGATGTTTTAACAAACAGTATTTGGGAGGATGAGATATTTATTAAAAATACTTGCTTTATCGCTTCCAAACCTAGTACTAATATTTTGGGGTCAAAATCTTTTATGCATTTCATACATCATTTTTTCTTAATAATATTCAAACAGCTCATTTTATCTGGGGCCCAAAAGATAAACATTATCCATATAAAATAAAATAAAATTTGGTAGTTTTATCTTTTTTAAAGACTTAAGGGGGAAAAATACTCAGACCAAACCTTGAATAGAAATGGCCCAAGGCAGATGTTCAAAAAATACTGAGTGAACAAATGGATTTAAAACTCACAAAAAATCCCATTATAATATATTCACATTTATTAACAGAGAAAACCTCTCTTAACAGAGAAAACCTCTCCAGAGAAACCTCTCCACACTACTCAGACAATATGTAATAATATGTAAGGTCACGTGACCAAAATTCTAGGCAATACTTGCCTCCACCATATAATGTAGTAGCTATATACACTCACAGGTTGCTTTATTTAGGATTAGTATTAAACATTTTATTTTGGGGCTGAGGCACAGTGCCATTATGCAATACTAATTAATACCTCAAGTAATCAATGTTTGTGGGTTAATATATTCCATTCAACATTTTAATAACAGTAAACAAAAACAGCTCAGCTACGCAGGAAAATCCATCAAACCACACAGATGGTTATAAGGTTTTCATTATGTGGTTTCCATAGCAATCATATTGCAAATCTGGAAGCTTCTTGCAAACAAGCAGCTTGTATTTACATGCCTCTCAGCTGCAGCACAAAACTCTTCAACATGTGAAGTTATTATTCCAATCACACACTGTTAGAAGAATCATCAGGAGATATTTTGATCAGACAGGATGGAAATAACAGTGCATTGAACTAATTGTAGGAACTCATTCAATCGTGGTTTCACTAAATAATCAATGAGTATTAGAAGTATTATGACAGTCGTCAAAAGGTCGTAACATTAAATCTTGTCAAAAAAAACATTTTGTAAAATATGCCATTTCCAGGAGCAATCAGGCCTGACAGAATGCAAAACCCTGCTTTCTGGGGGCTATGTGGCCTTCTCTCTGACTGGAACAAAGAAAGGAAAAACAACAGGAGACTGGGTCTTCCCGAATCCTGTTAGGATAACTAACACTTGAGGAAATGCTGCCTGTAGGGGGAAAATCCACACTTTTTCTCCTTTCAGATTAATCTATTTAATTTATAAACTGATCCAGTTCCATAACAGATGCATTATTACCCTAATAAGGACCACCAATCTGCCTATAAGGCAGCTTTCACCAAATGGCTATTTCTGGCTTACTAATGTTCTCATTTTCAGGGCAAACTTCCAATGAGAAAAGCAACAAGCAAATGCCACATTTGGCCGAACTACTCACAAAAGGATACACACAATGAGTTAGTGCCACAGCGGGTTCTGTGACTTCCAAGCTGAGGACCGGTTTCATGCCATCCGGAGGGAAGAAGACAACATCGCAAGGGTTCTCAACCCTCCTAACGCCGCGGCACTTTCATGCAGTTCCTCGTGCTGTGGTGACCCCCAACCATAACATTATTTCCATTGCTACTTCATCACTGTAATTTTGCTACTGTTATGAAGTGGGTGACCCCTGTGACAGGGTCATTCACACCCCCCCCCAAAGGGACCACGACTCACAGGTTGAGAACCACAGCAATATAAGAAAATACGTGACTCACACATGGTTATCTTCCGAACTGCACACCTTCAGAAAAGAGCTTTCCTGAATTACAAGGTATTTTAAAAGACATATAACACAGCACCCAAAGTCATGCTCTACAATAAAGTTGGGGTTTAGTGCTTTACCTACTCAGGCTTCATTTGATTGCATGACTATATATTTGTCTCAAGAAAAGTTATTATTTACTTCTCAAATGTTCATAGCATGTGCGTTTATATCTATTATAAGAAGAATCCTTATAACAACTCAATGATACTTTTTATCATTGTCATTTTATGGGAGCAAAAGTGAAATTGAGGAGGCTTGAATCAGTAGTCCACGTTCACCCATCCAGTGGCAGGTGAGTTGGGATTTCAAATCTTTAAGACTAACATCCAAACTTTTACCCACACCCACACCCACACTCTCTTCATTTTCACTAAAATTTTAAACTTATAGAAGGATTGCTTCGTACACTTCATTTGAATATTGGCGTGGGGAGACTTGGAAAACATTTCCATACACGCACCAGTCCCTAAAGCCAGCACACGGTATTTGATACTTTGGGAGAGTTTCTTAAAAACCCCGGGGGGAGGGTGGTACCGGCAGAGCATGGTACCCCATCCATCCTGACTGAAGGACACGCCTAGAGATAAAAAATCAGACCTTGATCTATTTACAGGTTTTTCTTTCTGCTTAAAATTTTTTCCTTTTAATTAACTTATTCTTCTATATGTAATTGGTTTCCTTTTTTGTTGCCATCGCTGTGTTCTCACTGATCGCCTATCTTGCTATGGCTTGGTTTTTGATGCATATTATTATCTCTATAGATCTATCTAGATAAGATAGACTGGATGAATAGTCTGAAGGAGAAAACAATGGGAACAACGGTTCCGGGGGGATACGGGAGAGAAGAGGCGGGGGTAAGGAGGTGGTGCTGACCAACCCAGGGACAGGGGAGCAACAAGTGATCCAAAAACAGTGGCAAGGAGGGTGTGAGAGG
>NW_022103920.1:83965677-83973776 GCF_000313985.2 Echinops telfairi
GAGGCCTGGAGGGTGAAGGGAATGTGGGGTAGAAGGGGGAACCAATTACAAGAATCTAAGTATAGGCTCCTCCCTGGGGGATGGACAGCAGAGAAGAGGATGGAGGGAGACGTCAGACAGTGTAACTTACAACAAAACTATAATAATTTATGAATTATGAAGGGTTCATGAGGGAGGGGGAGGGGGGAGCTGGGGGGGTAATGAACAACTAATATTAATGGCTAAAGTAGAAGGTAAATGTTTTGAGAATGATGAGGGCAACAAATGCACATATGTAATGGACACAATGGATGTATGGACTGTGATAAGAATTGTATGAGCCCCCAATAAAATAATTAAAACAAAAACCCGGGGGGTGTAGTGGTATGCTCTGGGGTCACCATGAGTCAGCACTGACTCGATGGCACTGAGGAGAGTTTCTAAAAGGCCACTTGGGATTGGGAAACTGCTTTCTAAGCCAGCTCGCTTCTACTTTTATCACTAAGTTTCAACAAGGAGCCCAAGCTGTAAGTGTAGATGGTGGATGTCTTTTTACCACAAGATCGGAAAGAAGATGCACCTGCATTTCAGAATAATAAGCTCTCCTGCACGATTCATCCAGGCATCAGGACCCAGAGTGTTGAAAGATGGCCCTAAGAAGGTTAAGATGAAGGAACTTTTAAGATACTTCCGGCTAGCAGCAACTGTCCAATGTCAAATAAGGAAGAACTGCTAGAAGAATCTACTCAAATGGCAGCTTCTTCCCACTCAAGGCCTGGGGTAAACTAAGAAGGGAATATACGGGTTGGTATTTTCAATCATTTCATATGTATTGTGGAAGTTGTACAATGAATAAAGAAGACCGAAGAAGAATCAATGCACTTGAATTATGATGCTGGTGACGAATATTAAAAGTCTCATGGACGCCAGAAGAACAAACAAATCTACTCTGAAAGAAGTGCGCCAGAGCGCCCCTGGGAGGCAAGGGTGGCGAGGCTGTCTCACATACTTTGGGCATGTTGTCCCTCAAGAAGGACATCCTTCTTGGTGAAGGAGAGAGGAGGGCCCTTGACAAGAAAGACGGACACTGGTGACAACAATGGGCTCAAACACGAGAGCGACTGTCAGGATGGTGTGGGCGGTGTTTGGTTCTGTGGTACGTTAAGATTGCTATGAGTCAGAAAGACTCAATGGCACCTCACAACAACAACAACAACAGATTTTCTATCTGCTGAATAAACTACTGTACCTGACACAATGGAGATATGGTTTATGAGGGCATAGGCACAGGCCTACTAGTATTACAGAAACATCAGAATGGTCATGCTTACCAGGCAAATTGGGGCATGTTGCCCATAGCACTTTCAACAAGGGCTTGGGAAGGGTGGGAAGGGTGATGAGGTAACCAGACTTGTTAGGAGGAAAACAAAAAGCACAATTAAGATGCAGTATCAAGTTTACTACCTTAGGTGACGGCGTTTTGTAATCATTTACTAGTTTAACAAACCAGAAGGTTACATAAAACGCAGTTATAATAAGCCACAGTTGTTCAATTATACAACCCAATTTTCAACATTAGGGTCCTATTCCAATAGAGATTAATGTGAAAGCTCATTACTACACTTCGGAAAAAAGAAAATGTCATTACACTATAATACATTTCTGTATCATAATACTAAAATTAATGGTTTCACACCACTCTGAAAATCCAGAAATAATGACCTTTCACACAAGTATTAAATTTGTCTACAAGATGGTTGAGATATTGGGGAAGGGGAAAATGCAAACTGGAGCCAAGCGCCCATTCAACAGACACAGAAGAAAAAAATCTTAGAAGGGAAAGAAACCTTAGAGATAATAGGCTAGATCAAGGTCTTCATTCCAAAACAGAGGGATGGGCAATGACTGGGTCAAGGTCATACAGCCCACCAGCTGGGCAAGGGCCTTTTCCTGCCCCCTGCCTTCTCCCAGCATTCACTGTGGGCAGCTTGGCTTGGTAATCCAAAGCAGCTGTGGAGACAAGCGCTGCACGTCACGTAGGTTCAAACTAAGATGTCAGGGGGCCAATGCTGACGATCAAAGCACTGGCCGTCAGAAGATGATCTCACTTCTCAAGGGCACCAGAAACGGGGAAATTCTGAAACCTGCCCCGTTGGTTGGGGTACACTGTTCACTGCATGCTCAGTTAAAAAGAAAACCTCACCGCCATCAGGTCCCCTCTGACTCAGCTTGCCCCTTGAGGACGGAGTAGAACTGCCCGTTGGGTTTCCAATTCCATAAATCTTGCAGAAGCAGGAAGCCTCGTCTTCTTTGCAGAGCAACAGGCGGGTCCAAACGGCTGACCGTGACCTCAGCAACCTAAGGGGCTTTCCTCTAAAAAGTCCAAATTCTTCATTTTTAAAGCACAACTTAAAGCATATTTTGCAACACTAAAATTATTTTTAGCCCAGGAAGAACAGCATTCAATTATCTTTTGGTTGCTGCCTGTGTCCCTCTGGAGCACGGTTTAACGCTGACATACAAGGGGTCAGTATGAGTTGCCAGCCCCTCACCAGCTGCTGGTTTGGCTTGGTTTCTGCACCTAACCCCGACTTTGTGGAAACATTCTAGTTTGCTACATGCAGCCAGTCCTCAAGTTATGGATGACGGACTTCAAAACAGCCTGTTGCAAACCAACCTTGAAAAGCCTATGGTTCTGAACAATTCGAGGGGGATGCAATGAATGGTTCACACTAACAAATGGATACTACTCTGAAGCATGCATCAAAGCACTATTATTATTATTACAGTTCTGTTAGGTTACAGATATCTTAGTGTATCTGGAAGTGTTTAATTTTTTATGTATAGAAAGGTACACTGCATAGCATATAATAAAACAAACATCTGACTGACAAATTGTACCTGTTTCAAAATGTGTACAAATTCAATTTAAAGGCAGGCTTAAGAACAGAACTCACTCATAACCTGCGGGTTATATATGTTCTCTGAAAAAAATTGAACAACCCCTTTTTAATTATTACTCTTGTTATAAAAGCAGTATTTTCTCATTACTGAGAATTGGGCAATAAAATAAATAATAAAAACATTTTTACGGCCTCCGTGACCCCGAGATAAGCACACATAACCCTTGCTCTGGGTCCTGCCAGGCCACCTTTATTCAGGTCTGGTTTCTCTTTCAAACCTTCTATGTCCACGAGCAGTGCCAAGTGCTCAGAAAGTAAATATTTCCTTGTGAGAAAGTAAAATCTTTCTTCTCGATTTCAAATTAAAATTGTTAGTTTGTTAAGAGGCTCTAGCACTGGCTACTCTAGTGTTGGGGGACAGGAGGGCATTCATGGGCAGAGTCTGTTTGATAAGTAAGGGGTGGGGGGGTCCCATCACCACTGCTTGTCTGTGTAAATATGTTCTTCCTCGTCACATGCCCGGCACGGTGCCCTCATGGTTGAGAAGCCAGGAACAACGAAAAAGCACAGTCCAATATGGGGAACCAGCACCCTGTCTGATTTACTTGGGTCCAAAGCCCTGGCACAGCAGGGAATGAAAAAGGTAGGAGGGTGAGGGGTGGGGGCGATGGAGGCATTGGTTTACTAAGACCCTGTCTGGAGGTGGATACAAACGGGGGTCTGTGGAGTTAAGACTATTTTCATAACAATACTAAGGCGTCGTTTACTTTTCTCACTGTGTTAACATTTGCAGTGACAGTCCAGAGCAGTGATGGACAAAACTGCTGACACTTTAGCATAAATCAAGGCATATCACAACAGTCACTGTCTTTCTCCGCTGCCAGGGACTAGGATTTAAAAAAAAAAAAGCCACTTTCATTTAGGAATATCCTAGATGAAGCAGTTAAAAAAAAATATATATATATATATATATTCTTTCCATTTAAATCCAACCCTTGAATCCAAGTCTTTTTCATATTCTGTGTGCCACCACCATCAGACGCATGAACCATGTGGCTGCGTCTCCAGGTGGGCAAGTGGTGAGCGGCATGAGCTGTTTTTTTCAAAAAACATGGCTTTTGCTTGAAAGAATGACAAAGTACGGCTACTCAGGCTGGGGGACTTGGCAGATATTTTATCCAACAAGAGGGAACAAAATGAGTACAGAGAGCAACCGACAGTATTTCCTGCCAATGTTAAAATGTGAGCTTTCAGTTAAAAATTAGGATTTTAGGAAGTCGAATCTGCCACTGTGTGACAGCTCTGGAGTATTTAAAGACCTTTCTAATGAGCTCTGTGGTGTTATAACAAGTGTGGTGGGCTTACTTGTTGCTGTTTTGTACTGTGTAATGAAACGTGTCAGTAACTGGAAGCTCTGCGTTATGCAATAGACCACTAACCCATGTCTGACATCTGAAACTCATTTTATCAATGCACTGTACTTTGAATGGATCTTTTATCTAGGCAAGATTGTATCTTTTACCCATTTAAACTGTTTAAATATCTCACATGGGTAAAAGATCCATCCATAGAGCAAGAGACTCGTGAATTCTTAATGTAACAGAATCTGAAAACTCCGTTGATATGGTTGATAGATTTTACACTAAAACTAATGTGTAACTACCACTTTTGAGCTTGGGTGCAGATCAAAGGACACTGTCTACAATTACCTGCCAAACCCACAGCCATCAAATTGGTTCCGGCTCACAGCCACTTTACAGGACAGGGTAGGACTGTCCCTTTGATTTTCTGAGACTGAATCTTTATGGAAGCAGACAGCCTCATCTTTCTCCCTCAGAGAGGCTGGGAGGTTTGAACTGCTGACCTTGTAGTTAGCAGCTCAATGTATAACCAACCCACTATTCCACCAGTTACCTGCAAGGGTTATTAAAAACACCTCTTTCTACACAGGGCTACACAGGGAAGATGGATTTTCCTCATATGCTAATTGTACTTAAAATATTACATCCTAACGAACTGAATGCAGAAGACATGAGAACCTAATTATTTTCGGCTAAGATAGACATTGCAGAGACCTGCAATATGTTCAACAATGTCTCACTAAATTTGAGGAAGGGGATATAATTATTTTTCCTAAAAATATTATTTATGTTCATGTGTAAAAGCTATGATCATGCTAATGTTTTTGACATTTTTTGTTTTTGTGTTTTGTTTTGTTTTTTGACATTTTAATCCACTAACAAACATTTTTAAATTTCTTTGTTTTAATTTCTAACTCAATAAATACTGAGAGGGGTCCTCAATAATTTTTAAAACTGTAAAAGGGTCCTGAGACGGCAAGATCTGAGAATGGCTACCTTGTGGTTTATAGACTTTTTCTCAATATCTAGACACTGTTGATCCACCACATTTAAAACAAGACTACTATCCTGCTAGCCAGAACACTCCTTGATAATGATTTAATATTCCCAAAGCACACAATCCCAGGATTCCTTCGTGTTACATTAACGAGTCTCATTGAGTTGCTGAACAAATCCCTTCCTTTTTTTCCCTAACTGCTGCCAACTCAAGTCTCCTTCCTCCCACCTCTGCAGTGAGATTTGTGGGGCAAGTGTGACATCCTATCAAGTTGACCCAGGTTTTCAGTCATCGGAGAGCAATCTGTATGGCTTCATCAAAGATGCTGATCAAAGTGTTGGATGTGATAATATTGAGAATAAAGTGCTGAAACCTTCCCCAAATCAATCCAATCAGTGCTGCTCGGACACAGCTGTGCATACAGTTCATGTCCAATGGGCTTTAGGACCACAAAGGATCTCACGGGAATCATGGCCAAATGCCTTGCTGAAACCCCAGTATGTTTGTCATTTTCTTTCACTTCATCGTCTAGGACTTGGTTTGTTAGCTTTGCTGGAATCCAAGGTCATAAACTATCTAGAATGTGCTGATTCCACTCCCCTGTGGGTCATGCAGCGCTCCTCCCACATCCCCTCTTCAGGGCCACTGGGGCCATCCTCCAACTGCTGGAGCTTTAGCGACTGCTGGCTTCACAGTGTGTCCCTCACGAGGAACTGCCCTCCGCTGCACAGAATTGCCTCACCCAAGGTTACTCCCCTCCCCGAGGACCGCCTGGAGCTAATGACTAGCTGATGTGGGAATACAAAGACAGGCCCTTGGCCTCAACTTGGCACAACCCTGAAGTCATCCCAGTCCAGTCTCCTGAGCGTTCAGCTGAGGTCTCAGTCACAGTCGCTTTGTGGCTCAACCGCTGCTCCTGACCAACTCTGCCTTCCTCACTTCCATAGACCTCCTACACGCAATTCACCAGGGAACTACCACCACAAACTATCTCAGAATCCATTTCAGGGAACCCAGCTTAGAAGGCAGCTTTCTACTCTTCCCAGAAAGTTCCT
The DNA here is from genome assembly GCF_000313985.2 of Echinops telfairi. Lineage (NCBI taxonomy): Eukaryota > Metazoa > Chordata > Mammalia > Afrosoricida > Tenrecidae > Echinops > Echinops telfairi. The sequence goes on from NW_022103920.1 coordinate 83,971,973, forward strand.
ATTTTAATTGTTAGACTCCATTTGGACTGTGGACCAGAAGTTGGCAGTTCAAACCCATCCATCCCTCCACAGGAGAACATGAAAGCTATCTGCTCCTATAAAAACGTACAGCCTTAGAAACACTCCGTATGGTTGCTATTAATTGGAATAGACTAGATATGGCTTTGATTTGTATTTTTAAAGAGAGAATCTCCACACTTGTAAAAAGAAACCCTGGTGGGAATATTGGGACTGTTCCCTCCGAGGTAGGTGGTTCAAACCCAGCAGCTGTTCTAAGGAAGAAAGATGAGGCTATCTGTCCCCATAAATGTTTATAACCTTGGAAAGTCTACATAAGGTCACGGTGCAGTGGAATCAACTAAATGGCAGTAGGCTTTAATATCTCTCATCTTTCATATTTCCCTCAAAATAAGAGATAACTGTGCAACCACTTAGGAAGCCCTGGTGGCATAGCAGTTATGCGTTGGGCTGTGATCCACAAGGTCAGCAGTTCGAAACCACCAGCCACTCTAAGGGAGAAAGACGGCTTTCTACTCTTCTTAACGGTTACAGCCACAGAATCTCAGAGGCAGTTCGACCCTCACCGACAGGAATGCTATGAGGTGGCATCGACTTGAGGACAGTGAGCTTTTTGAGTTGCGTACAATCACCGAATTGGCGAGTTTTTTAGTCTTATATCCTGGCTTTCTCTGGGCCCATGACAAACACAGTTCCCACTTTCTTTCGTGTACAGATCCAACGTCCCACATTTTAGGAAGCTTTCCCAAACCCCTACAGGCAGCGTTCTACCCTTCCATCTATGTCCTCACAGCCCTTGGCGTGGCCTCCTCATTCTTTCTGTACCATCCCACTGCCTCCGAGTCTCTTCCAACTCACGGATGGAGTGGGACTGCTCCTCTGGTGTCTGACGCTGGAAATCTTTACCGGAGCAGACTGTCTGTCGCCTCCTGTACCACTTGGCTTCCTCATTCCTCTTGTGGAGTACTATAAATACTTGTCTATTAGTCCGCTTCTCCTGTAGGTGTGAGTTCCACAGGCTATATTTCTATTCCATAGATAGCCTAACACGGGAGTTGGAATATGACGTTTTTCGTGTTTGTTAAGCAAGCACTATGAAATTCTGCTAACTACATGCTGTATTGGAATCCCTCTGCATCTGTTATCCCTTATCAGCCTCCTCGGTGGGAAGAGAACTCTTGGCAGCAAAGGAGCCAATAAAATATAAACCGAGTTCTGCTTTCTCAGGACTATTGCCCATGATAAATTTTGGACTAAAATTCACAGAACCTGTCTGTCCATCTGCACTTGGCACATTCTACAAACTCCAGCTACTTTCATATGTTCTTTGCGAGTTGGTGTTTCAATTGCTGGTACACGTCCCTTTACAAGTTGCATCCAACAGACAGATTGTAGCACAAGGACATTACTTGATTTTAACATCCCCTCCACCTCTTTTCCCCATTGAAATTATTTGTCATTTAAATTCAAACAACATTTTAAAAATACTTGTTTCTCTTAATAATACACATGTAGGCTTATTCTTTATTGGCCCCATTGGAGAGCTACCTTCTCAAAATTTAAGCAAAAGTGCCTGGCTAATACTCGCGATCATGGATTCTAAGATGACAACTGCTTTAGCCCAAGTTTTCTCTACCAATTGTGTCTGCAAACAGGGGGAGTTCCCCTATTTACTTCCTATGTCATCTGCCTGATTCATTTTGAGCATGCCACATCCATATCTAAACTATACCAGACAAGATGCTATGGTTCTAACTGGTTGCTGCGTTCTCTCCCCCTCCACATC
>NW_022103920.1:83974203-84031083 GCF_000313985.2 Echinops telfairi
CATGCCTCTTAGTTAGACATTCCCCTCCGTAGTACCATGCCTCTTAGTTAGACATTCCCATCCGTAGTACCATGCCTCTTAGTTAGACATTCCCAGTGGCCGAGTACCAGAAAGACTAACTAGCCTTAAAGAAGGCAAGGGCAGGAACATATGGGTACCGCTGGCTTATGAATAAATTGATTCCAACTACCAAGGCCCTAAGTTTTTTCAATAGTTTTTTTTACTATCAGGTCGTCCACAACCCCCTCCACCTCACCCCACCTCCCCGCCCCATAGGTTCTTGAGCTTTCTTTTAAGGTGCCTGAGTGTATTCCATCCTCTCAAGTTTTCCATTCATAGCTAAGGGCATTTCAGCATCTGTTTGTACCACCCATGGGTTCCTCTACCTGTTTTGAAGTCCTAAATCCTGGGAAGACCCACCCACCATTCCCAAGGGATCCATTCCAACCATTCAACTCCTAGTAACAGAGCAGAACTGCTTTGTTAGGTTTCAGAGGCTGTACATCTTAACAGGAACAGACCGCCTCATCGTCCTCTACCAGGGCCCCTCAGTCCAGAGAACAGAAGGGCTCAAACACATAGTATTAGAATATTCACTATCTATCAACCATTGAAGGAGCTCTGGTGGTGTAGGGCTACACAAGCGACTACTAACCAACAAGTCAGCAGTTCAGACCCACCAGTAGCTCTGCAGAATAAAAATGAGGCTGTCTGGTCCCATAAAAATTTAGTCTTACAAACCCAAAAGTCCCACAGGGTCACTATGAATGGGAATCACCTCAATGGAAGCGGGCTTGGTTTTTATAAGGGCCTCATCAAATAACAGGCTGCTTGAATTTTTCGATTACCACCATATGTTCTTCCTTCTGGTCCCCAGTGTGAGACTAGACATTATGAGCCATCTCAAGCATCCCTGTACACATCGTGACACCCTGATGACTTAAGAGCTGAGTCCTCAACATGGCTTACACCAGAATCACCTAGCGACCTCCTTAAACCACGGAAGCCTGGGTCATGCCTGAGTGAGTAGGTCCGGGTGAGTTCAAGAATTCACATTCCAACAAGGTCCCAGATGATGCTGATAATGGCGACAGCAGGGATGCATTTTGCAAACCACTGACCCACAGCCATGCCTTCTGAGTGTTTCCTTTTCCAATAATTTCCAGTAAGTGTGTGCATGTAAGACAATTAGAACACTGTCTCTTCAAATATTTTCTTTTCATGTTTCAACATATAATACCTCACTTAATAGTAACCAGAATCCAACCCACTGCTGCCAAGTGGATTCTGACTCACAGTGAGCCTGTAGGACAAAGTAGAGCTGCTCCTGGGGCTTTCTGAGACTATGAATCTTTATGGGGCAGACAGCCTCATCTTTCTCCCATAGAGCAGTTGTGGATTTGAACAGCCAACCTTGTGATTAGCAACCTCCTGGTTAACCCACCGTGCTAATAAAACGACAGGAATGTAAACAAAATGTGTATTCCAGAAGTTCATATCACAAACTCAGGCAAGTTCATTCAACTCTCTAAACCTCAATTTTCTCATCCATAGACCAGTAAATACAAAATATACTTTGTAGAATTATTGTGAAGATAAAATGAAGTTAAAGGCGCAACCATGATGCCTACCACATCTATTTATACTAAGTTTCTGAGACTTCTACTAAGGCTATATTCTGAGACTATATTAAGTAATTCTTTCCAAAATGAGAAAGCCTCTTCTTTCTTCCTCACAGCAGCTGGTGGTTTCAAACTGCTGACCTTGCAGTTAGCAGCCCAAGGCATAAGCTACTATGCTACCAGGGATCCTTCCTGTGTAAGACTCTGTTATTGAATGAATGAAACAGACCCATTTCCATTACATGCAGTTTATGAGAAAGTTAATATTCAAAGTTCAACTCAAGACCATCAGTTCAAAACCACCAGGCACTCCACAAGAAAGCCAAGGCTTTCTATTCCTGTAAAGAGTTACCGTTTCACAAACCCACAGAGGCAGTTCTACCCTGACCTACGGGGTCATTCTATGTCAGAATCACCCGGAGGGCAGCAAGTTTGGTTTGTGGTGCCACCAGGGCACCTCTCTGTGTCAGACTCTGCTATTTAATTAATGAAACAGCTATTTGAACCTATTGCTATTACATGAAACTTAAGAGAAAGGTAATATTCACAGTTCAATTCTTGATGTCAAATTGACAATAGTTTTTAAACACTGTTCAGTGACAAAACAACTTGGCTAATTGTTTTAAAAATTACTCCGTAGGAAAATAGTTTACACTGCTGGGAAACAGAAAGAGAGTCTTGTCTGTGAGGGCTACAGAAAGGGTTTGTCCTTAACATATTTCTTGCAAACGGAAACCGTCTCCTACCACCTCCCTCCCAGAGACTGGTATAATGAAAATGCAGACGTGAAGCATGCACTTCTGTGCTGGCCAACAGCTAAGACTTATTCATCCGCAGTAAGACAGCATCATTTCTCACCCCATTTGACTGTGGTAGCACATGAAAAATGTCGCAAATTAAAGCATTCTACATAATACAAAAGAATGGCATTCTCAAAATACAAATTCCCATTTATCTATAGACTTTCAGAATGATACTTTTAATTCTCTGCTGCAATTTTACAATATTTATGATAAAATATAGCATAATGCCTGGAAAAGACAGGATCTTCTAGAATTAGGAACTTTCTTTAGAAAATGCCCATCGCTGTTGATTCCAACTCATAGTGACCTTACAGGACAGCATGGCAATGCCCCCCGCCACCCCCACCCCCCCCCCCCCCAAGGACTTCCTGGAACACGGAGGAGGAGGAGGAGACTGGGCTTCAGCCAGCGCCTGTGCCCACCTCTACTCCCACCCCCCCCACCCCCCCGCAAGATTTCCCATGTTGTCATCTTTTTGGAAGCTGTCTGCCACACCTTTCTTCCAGAGAGCATCTGCTGGATTCGACCCACTGACGTTTCAGAGAGCACCTTCACTACAGGGAGGGGCTGCCCAAAGGGAGAACTCGCCAAGGGAAGAAGAACAAGTTCGGCATACAAAGAGCATCCGATGAAGGTCTCGGTGTTCAGATGCGTTGCATTTGATACTTTTCAAAGTCTCTAAGAATAAAAATTTGGGCTGAAAGCCCAACACACTTGCTCAGTTTGGGCTCCCTAAACTCTCAATTGCAAAGTTTCATTTACTTGGGTTCCAGAAACAAGGCCAACATAAATAAAGACAACGACTGCTCTTTGTAAAGAGTCAGCGCATTTTTATCGCGCAGGGCGTGCAAACCAGATCTGATTTACGTGAGGTCTCACCCAACAGTGTCTCAGGGGAGTAAATGGAGTCAATGCGTCCATTCTGGAAGACAAATCCTTGCCATCTCAGAGATCTAGGGTTTAGCCAATGTTTGGGCTCCAAAATGGACCCCAGCTTGTTCTCCAGCATAGCATGCCTGTTTCCTCGTGCCCAAATCAAAGCTGCTTAAGATACTTTTTTTTTGTTGTTATATGTGGCATTTTATCAACTTTTCCTCACATTTTTAGTTAAAATAAATGTTAAACTATAATTGGGTATATTAAAATACAATTTCGAGTTTTATTTCCATCTAATTAAATAATTCAATCAAACATGTAAATTTAATGGCACGCCCCACTATCGTACTTAATTAAAAGTTCATTCTGAGTTTATTGTCCATAGTAAATCACCGGTTTAAAGAGAACATACGAAATGACATATGAACTTTCCTGGACAGCATAATTAGGAGAAAGATGTTAACTATCTGAATGTAGTTTAGTCATATCAGTTATTTATTTCTACTGTCGCTAAATAAAAGTAGTTATCAGCCAGCTATTATTGTAGAATTTGGGCAGTTATACACAGTTTTAACATATGATCCCTTTCTTTAGCTTTCTAAATTAATTTCTAGATTAAAAAAAAGCTCAAGAAGACAAATGATCTCAATATAGCTTGCATTAGCGAGGAAACACGATACCCTACTTGGCCCGGGTCCACAGGAAGAGTCTGGCTCCCAGATGCTTCTTGGCAGCCCACAGTGGACTCCACACCGTTTAAACACTGACGATGTGTGCTCACCGCACCGATGACCCAGCGAGCACATGCTCCGCGGAAGCCCGTCTCGTGGGTATTTTCAGGTATTAAAAAGTACACTCACACACAAAACAAATTGTTCACACACACTCACATTCAGAACCTACAAGATTCAACACTATTCATTCAGCTTCTCTCTAGAAGTCACCAAAATTATGTGAAAGTTTACAAATTAGGCTTAATTTGTAAGAAATAAACATGGATTTTTTTTTTCATGATGGTGCTAGTGTTTTTGAAAATAAAAAATATAAAGCTCAATTTGGTTACCAACATTGAAAGTCCAACAGTAATTCTTCCCAGTTAATTGATTAACTATCTCCACAGCTCATTCATTATCTTCATCCTGATTTATATTAATACCTAGGGTTTCTTAAAAGCTTGTACCTGGTGGCTTGCATTTGTTTCTATTAGTGTGATGCAAATAAAACTGCCATTATTTCAGGGGTTTTTTTAAACCTCCAAAAGCAGTGATTTTCTAAGATTCATGGTAAAGTAAAACTTATTTCAAAATCTTGGTACCAAATTTTGACACCAAAATGGTAACTTTTTAAAAAAAATCATTTTATTGGGGGCTCTTACAGCTCTTATCACCATCCATCCATTGTGTCAAACACATTTGTACATATGTTGCCATCATCATTTTCAAAGCATTTTCTTTCTACTTGAGCCCTTGGCATGGCTCCTCCTTTGGTAAGCTAACTTTTGTGCAGATCGATAATACCTATGTTTCTTCAAAGCTGGCCGTAAGTGCAGCACCTTCTTCTTCCCGCATACGGCTGTTCTGAGCCTGTAACTCACGGTCATCAAGCTGACCCCACAGGACAAAACAGAACTGCCTTTTGGGAATTCCCAAGGGTGTCAATATTTATGGGAGCAGAAAGCTTCATCTTTCTCCCTCAGAGCTGTTTGGGGGCTCGAACTGCTGACTCCGAAGTTAGCAACCCAAAGTGTAACACAACTACATACTGCAAGGGCTCTCTAAATTCCTGTATAGATAGTACATTCAAGCATAAACAAAATATTGCTAATATTTAATATGAAGTCAACGGTCACAAATATAGCCAACGGTGAAAAGCCGTGACACAAATAAAATTACTTTGAGCGATTTTTGTGAATCTTCAGGTGAAAAGTTTCTTTGAGATAATATTCTCTCTCTTAACAACTTGTGTTAAAAACAAACAAACTTGTGTTGCATACTGTTTATATCATGTAAATTTTGCAAATCAATAGTGTAAAATTGGTTTGACTTTCTGAGGGAGAAAACGATTGATCCCCACAGGAAACAAAGTAAGTTGCTTAAATTAGAAAGATTTCATTTTCGTGGAATGCTAAGCCCATTTCAAGATATTCTCTCAAGTAAACACAGTAGCCTGAGTTCAAATGAAAATATGTGTTATGCCTTGCTTAGAAAACCCAAGTGTCTATTTGGAGGTGGAGAAGTAAGTCTTCACCTTGATAAAACTTTTGGGATACTCTTTGTCTATGCAAACACCATCCTTTCCATACACAGCCATTTAGGATTACTTAATTCATAAGCTCGGCAGCTCTGTAAGTCTTCCTTCATCAACTGAATACAACTTTAATCTTGTGATAAAGAAATGTATGTTTAACATATAAAGTCCATCGGTATGCGAGAAAAACATGTTTGACACTTAGCACATCTGTTGAACTGCTAATAGCCAGGCCATGGGATCAAAGCCACCAACCTCGCCCCCAGAGAAAGCGGAAGCTCTCTATTCCCAGAAACGTGTGCCGCTTCAGAAACCGTCTACAGGCTCATGATAAGTCAAGACATGTGGCAACAGGTTTGGTCTTTTGTGTTTGGGAGCACAGAACCTTGCCTAAGCTCAAACTCTGGTTTAGGTTGGCATGAATTAAAGTTGGTAAATCAGGCACCTATGGTTACACTAAGTCTCTATTGTGATATGTTTGCAAGAATTGATTACTTGCAACTAGAAATGTAACTTCTAGTAATACGGCCAACAAGACTAAAACAAACCTGCCTTTCCCCACGTGCTCAAAGGGGTGCGCAGTTATCTGCAGGGTGGCTTGAGACTGGTGTCCCAATATTTTCTCATGTTCAAGAGACCTGAGCCCTAGGTCCGAGAGGCAGAGAAGAAGTGAAACCTCCACTGGGATGGGGCAGCTGCTGCGAGTACGCCTCGTCTTTCCCAGGTTCTGAAAGGTTAGTGGTGAGAGGCGGGGGAGGGTGGAGCTTCCTGTAAGAAATCAAAACTCCAAGCCTGCACAATGTGCGATCCAAATTTATGCTATCCTCAAGTGTGGTATTCCCAAACCAAGAAGTTCAACATTAAAAATTGTGAAACCCCTGGGGCGTGGGCAGAAGCAAATGCAAAACCGTTCAAAAGGGGCCACTGCAAAGCCCAGGGCACCCAGAGCTTCCACAGGGGCAGGGAGAAAGCCTGATAAGCTCGCAATAATTGGAGCTAGCAGAGGAGACGGCAAGTAAGCAGGGAATTACTCTGTGGCAAGCGCTAACAGAAGTCAACACAGAATGCTATGGGAGCACAGGGGAGAGCTAAGAAATTAAGGAAAAGTTCAAGGAAATGCTCTCTTGATTTCCATGGCGCCGCAAAGCGAGCGGCTGGAAACACGGATCATGCTCGCCAGGGCCCCTTGCTTCCTCAGTGAAGGATGGATCCCGCGTGAATAGCTGCTGGGGCTTTAGACCATCTGGTTTTCAATGTCTCCAGCAATGGGGTTTCTTCCACCACTTCCTTTGGAAAGTCTTTTCTGTTGTTATTGTTGGGGGGGGTGCGGGGGTGGGGGCTGGCTATGTTATGGGGCTTTGAGGCTTTACCTTTACTGCTTATCAGTTTTCCTTTGGCCTCGGATGACTTTTTTCTACTTACCCATTCCCTATCGCTCGTGCACTTACTTCTAACCATCACGCGGTGGACTGGCCAACCTCAGTGACAGAAAATAGCTTGCTAACATTGTTGCATGAGTAACTGAATTCATCACTTCCACGGGGGTTGATTTTTCTTTTCACTTTTTCTTCAGCCTTCCTTTTCAGTTCATTTATTAAGGTCTTAAATGATCTCTTCGGAATACCTGGAAATTGGTGCCAGGCTCTCAGAAAATATTAAAAGAAACAACTGGGTTCAGAATGCACATTTCTTCCAAGTGTCTAGACATGTGCATTTATATGTTTGCGTGACGGGGTTTTTTTGAGGGGGTGACTTTTTTTTATAGTTATATCTGAAATAATAGAGGGAGAGATTATATTTCCTGTGGGTGTCGCAGACCTTCGCCTTGACCTTAATCAAGCTCCTTTTCCTGCACGAAATGAGATAGACGGCAGTTTTCGAAAAAAAACACAGGCTGATTAGAGAAGCGAAGGGGGTTATCTGGCCGACAGGAGAATGCAATAGGTAGTGCAGAATCAGGGGCTTGCACGGGGTGCCGAGACAAGGAGCCTACTTAATTGAAGGAAAGGGTGTGGAGTGCAGAAGGGAAACCAAGGGCTCATGTGCTGGGCACTAGCAGTGACCTGACTGGATCGTGACCACAACCTGCCTATTTTCTAAGCCAACCTGGGTTTCCTCCATGCCCACTGAATCAAATGAGCGGCTTGCAAGGGAATGTTTAAGCACTTTCTCCAAGCAGTAACTGATTCCTCACCTTGTTTCCCAATCCTGTACGGTGCTGGTGCAACTTTCCACATCTGAGTTTATTTTTAAACACTAAGCTTGCTATTTTCTGACTAGGCACATTGAGTCCTCTGATTTTTGTCCTTGGAGATGTCAGCTTTTACAAACTGTAGTTAAGATCCATGCTCTTTAGACCTACTTTATCTTTGGACTTAAAAAAAAAGAAGAAGAAGAAGAATGAATGGAAGCAAAGGGGGATGTCATTTCCTGGGGAATGTCTTGCCTGAGCTGACTAACCTACCATGGGGAACTTGTAACTCAAGTTGGCCCGGTTGTTCATGGTTGATAATCTATCTTTAATGGTTATAAAAGATGGATGGTATTGAGACTTTTCATCACTCAATGTATTATGTTTCCCACGTTTATTTATTTGAGACTGTGCCCACGGGAGTAGTAATGTCAGACTTTAATGAAGTTTCGGGGAGTCGGTAGGCAGCCATACTTCAGTAGGTCCCTGATAGTACACTGCAAGCCAGGGTTCTGCAAGAATTTCTGCTATTCGGGAAAGAATCATCATATCAAGACTGGTGCTAATTTAACTAATGGGTCCCTCAAAATAAAGTTTTCCCCATTATTCACACAAGAGTAACTGAGTCCTTATGAAGAAGGTCCTTGTCGGAGCACTCTGGGGATGCCAAAAAGCATATGGTTTCAACCCTGCCCTCAAGGAGCTTATAAATATAATAAAGGTAAGTGTTTCCACTGGGTAAAGATCCATCTATTTGCTGTTCTACTGAATAATCCCATGAAAAGCAAAATATTAAGGTTTATTGAACAGTTAATAACAGTGTACAAAAAAAGAAAAAAAGCCACGTCAGGGGTGATAAACCTTCAAGTAACTAGTGCTACAGCAGTGCAGAAGTTACTTGATGCTGGGATGTCGGGGAGGGGGAGGGGGGCGTGCTTTTCTGGGGAGATGGGATTAGACCTGGACCTGGAAAAGGGGTAGGATCTAGTTAGGAATTGAACAGAGAAAAGAGCACTCCATACAGAGGGAAGAGTCTTAAAAAAAGTGTGAAGGTGGGAAAGCCCAGGCTATCTGGGAAAGACTGAAGACTAAGTCAGTTTGTTGAAGCTGGGAGAGCTGATAGAAACGGGGACTGTTTGTTGTGCTCGGCCAGGCTATGAAGACCTTTGAATGCCAAGGTAAGGCGTGTGGACTATAGCCTCTGGGGCATGGAAAGCCAGGCGGCACTTTGGAGTAGCAGAGACATAAATGACTCTAAAATTCCTTTTTTCTTGATAATAGTTTCTCCTACTAAGTTAGTGTAAACTAGCAATGGCTTCTAAGGGAAGGTGCTGTACTTCTACAGAATATGTCTCATAGACAACATACTCTGAATACGAGTATTCTGCACAGAATGCTGAAGGATTTGATACGACAGAGTATTTAGTACCATGATACTGCACTGTGTTTACTGTTAGTTCTATACATTCTACACTTACAACAACACTATGCACTGCTGTAACCAATACACAGACTCAACAAACGATGGCTTCCAAAAGCATGTTGATAAAGGTTTTAATAAGTGTGAATGGAGAAGATATGGTCAAAGTGAACAATAGTACTACTGAGCTTTGGGCACTGAATTTATTTGTGCGTGTGTGCGTACATCTCAACAAAACCCTCACTGCCGCCAAGTCAACTCCGACTCACTACAGCCCTACTGAGGCTGTAATCTTACAGGAGCAGACAGTCTCAAATTGGCCCTTGGAACAGCCTGATGGGAGATACTGGCCGCACAGGCAGTTAGCAGTCCCAAGCTTGTCTGACAACACCATCAGATCTCTTTACACATACATCACTCACGCATTCATTTTGTTCTTAATCTTCTTCACATGTGTCCACATAGTGGAGAGCTAAGGTCAAAATACTTCTTATAATGCTGCTGAGAAGTAGCATAATTCTTTTTTTTTAAATCATTTTATTGGGGGCTCATACAACTCCTATCACAATCCATACATACATCAATTGTGTAAAGCACATTTGTACATTCATTGCCCTCAACATTCTCAAAACACTTGCTCTCCACTTAAGACCCTGGCATCAGCTCCTCATTTTTTCCCGCTCCCCACTCGCTCATGAACCCCTATTTATAAATCATTATGTCATATCTTACACTGTCCAACGTCTCCCTTCACCCACTTTTCTGTTGTCTGTCCCCCAGGGAGGAAGTTATATGTAGATCCTGTGATAGGTTCCCAATTTCCACCCTCTCCTCCCTCCACCCTCTCTTATCACCACTCTCATCACTGGTCCTGAAGGGATCATCTGTCCTGGATTCCCTGTGTTTCCAGTTCCTATCTGTACCAGTGTACATCCTCTGGTCTAGCCAGATTTGTAAGGTAGAATTGGGATGATGATAGTGGAGGGGAGGAAGCATTTAGGAACGAGAGGAAAGCTGTATGTTTCATCCTTGAGTGGCATAATTCTTAGTTAAGAATCTGACTTCCAGAGTCAGAATACCTAAGGTCAAGTTCCAACTCCGCCGCTTCCTAGCCTGTGACTCTGTTAGTGAATCTTTCTATGCCTTGGTGTCCTTACCTAGAAAAGAAAGTCCCCATACCATAAACTACTTATGCATATCAAACCATGCACTGAACTGGGTAAATCATAAGATCTCTTTAGAGTGGTGAAAAACAAGGAGGTTACTTTAAGGGCTAAGGTGCGTCTAACTCAAGCCATGGTATTTTCAATTGCCTCATATGCATGTAAAAGTTGGACACTGGATAAAAAAGACCAAAGAAGAATCAATACATTTAAATTACGGTGCCGGTGAGGATTTTTGAAAGTACCATGGACTGCCAAAAGAACAAACAAATCTGTCTTGGAAGAAGTACAGAGTACTTTTTAGAGGCAAGGATGGCAAGACCTCGTCTCACGTATTTTGGACTTGCTGTCAGGAGAGGCCAGTCGCTGCAGCAGAACAACATGCCTGGCACAGTGTAGGTAGCAAAATCGAGGCAGACCCGGCAAGATGGACTGATACAGCGGCTGCATCAATGGGCTCAAACGGTGAGCGGTTTTGCAGATGACAGGACCAGGCCATGTCAGAACTGACTCAATGGCACCTAATCAGAACAACAAACGTATGCTTGTGAACGGACGCAATGCACTCAGAGCACTTAAGGAAGCATCTGGCATATATTAAGAGCTCAGTGTTAACTATTATTATTATTAGTAGTAGTAGTAGTATTATTATCCTTACACACTTTAAGTTCTTTTGATGAACTAACTACCCCATGAAGATGTTTTGTTTTGCTCTAAGCATATGCAGCTACATATAGCGATGGCTATGAAATCTAAGGTTACCCAGGGAGAGAGTATCAAAGAGCTGTTCAAATTTAAAATTTTCATCACAAGGGATCATGAGTGGGCAACCTCTCACACTTAGACATTTCAGCCTCACTGCTGTAACTGCGCACAGTTTTAATTTACAGTGCCATTTATACACATAAAAACCAACTGCCAATGAGTTAATCTCGCAGTGACCCTGTAGAGGACTTCATAGACTGCAAACCCTCCTGAGCGCACATGGCTCCATCTTCCTTCCCTGTAACAGCTAAGAAGTTTGAACCAAAGACTGTGACAAGCAACCTGCTACCTAAACCACGGCGCCACCAGGGCTGCTCCCTGATGCATACAGGGCTGCACAAAAGAGCAATCCTGTCCGACAAAAGCTTGCTTCATCAGGCCCTCCAAGCCCTTCTCTCTGCCCAGCTCCCTATGCTGCTCCCCTCTGGTTCCTGACCACTGTGCAGTGTCCTGCCTCAGGGCCTTGGTGCTTGATAGCCCTTCTGCAGACGGTGCATGGGTATGTATGTAAAGTAGTTATTAGCTTTGTATAAGAATTCTAATGAAGTTCAAATACAGGGAAACAAATCTATTTATTTTATTTAAAGGAAAAACAAGATACAAGGTCACCTATGCTTAACTTAAGTTAGACTGGATCTTTTCCCAGTTTGCTGAAGGCTGCTTACTGTTGAAGGGTGCCCTAACTCAACTGCAACCCTTCCTGAAGCCAGAGAGTAAAGACTGCTTCTGTTTGTCGCTGACATCTTGTGGAAATTGTCCCTTCTTCTATAAATCATTGCTTTAAAGCAATCAGCTGGATACTCAGGAAGGTGATATTCCCAGCTGACCTATCTGCAAAAGCAGTGACATCTGATCCTCTCTATATCACGCACACCAACACAGGCACAGACAGGCTGGCATGCAAGCAGGCACACACACAAACACCCACACCCACAGGAAGGTAAGTCAAACATTGCTCTAAAATCACAGCGATATGATTTCATTAAGCAAATATATCAAAATGTGATGCCACTGTTTGTCGACACACCCACCACGTCTAGCTGACACATTTCCACAGGCCGTGCTGCCATCTCGCCATCCCTGCCAAAAGAACGCAGTGCTCTTCGACTCACGCCACCTCAAGACAGGGAATTCACTTTTCCATGTTCTTCACCTTTGGTAAGCAAAAATAAATCTGAAGGAGCAAGATCAGGGCTGTGTGTGTGGAGGGGTGAGAGGGGTGGGGGCCTGCATATGAAATTCTCAATGCAGTTTTCCACTTTCTGAAAATTTCTCCAAGAATAAGCCCTCATGATAGCCATGTGTCTTTCAAGAAAATCTACCAAGATCACCTCCCATAAACGACAAGACACAGTCATTATAAACTCTCTGTCTGGATCTCACTGGCCCAGCAGATCTCTTTGGAAGGGACTGTTTTGACTGAACTTGGTCTCTGGATTACATTGGTCAATCTAAGACTTGTCCCCAGTTACAATTCACCCCATAAAATTGTCTTAATTCCTTTGGGCCTTGCTTAGAGAGCGGATGAACAGATCAGCTCCTGAGCTAACTGATCGCCAGGGGCTGCTTTTGGCCCCCATGGTGCACAGAGCGTGCTGAGGTCAAGGTGGTCACTTAAAATGGAAAACTGACATCCCATCTGCAGCAGCTGTTTCGCATCACTATGTCTTCTTCCTCCAGTTTCTGAACGTCAGCCACAGTTTCTTTATTCATCGAGGGTGATGGTCTCCCTTCTGACGGCGTCTCTTTGAGGTCTTCCCACCCCGCACCCCCCAAAAACCACTCACTCCCATTGAGTCGATGACAAGTCACAGTAACCTTCTTCCAAATGCTCCATCTATCTGTAACTGTTGCTTGGTGTGGGGCACAATCTTCCAGCACTTGCTGCAAAATTTCAACAGTTTGAAAAGATGTCCATTGTGTTTTGTTAACAATTCGATATTAGCCGTGATCTCAAAACAAATTTTTTTCCCACGACATAGAAAAAAGCTCTTCTTTTTACAAGGTACCCTAATGAGAGACTAAGACAGATGTGTTACTGAGAGAACTTGTCTGCAGCCATCTACGGATCAGAGATACGTCTAAAAATGTTTTGCTTGCACTAAACCCAATTCATGAATGAACCAAAGCCTTAGGAGCAACACCTTTTTTTTACAAAACCTTGTATTGTATAAGCATTTATTACATATATCCAATGTTACAAACGTCCATTATATATAAACACCCATTAATAACTGAAATGTAGAATGCCTGACGTATGAGTCTAGGCAAATTAGAAGTTGTCAAAAATGAAATAGAGTGCTTGAAGATAGATACCTGAGCCATTAGGGAGCTGAAACGGACTGGTATTGGCCATTTTGAATCAGACAATCACACTGTCTACTATGCCAACAACGACATATTGAATAGAAATGTCATTGGCTGCATTGTCAAAAAGAATACTTCAAGAACTGTCCTAAAGTGCAACACTGTTGGTAATACGATAATATATAACATCCATGTGCCTATTAATATACCTATTATTCTCATTTACCTACCAACCACTAAGACCAAAGATGAAGAAATTAAAGATTTTTACCATCTTCGATAGTCTGAACTTCATCAAACATGAACTTAAGACACAATGATGGAGCGAACAACAATGAGATAGGGAAGAATGAATATCCTAGGATTGATTGTGATGCTGGCTGCACAACTCTTATTAATGTGTTCAATCACTGAAATGTATGATATCTGATTTGTTCATGAAATTTTTAAGGTAGGAATTTATTTTTTAAAAGATCTCTGTCTGAAGTGGCGGAGACAATGAAGACCAGATGCATGAGAGACTGGCATGGAGTCTTAGGATAACTTTTCCTCACCTGGCCTGAGACTGTGGAACTGTGAGGCAGAGGGACAGGCAGGCTGGCTTCCTGGCCCATGGAGGCAAAGGCCAAGGAACCAAGTGGCCAAAAGACTAAGAATCAGAGAGAGACTTGGTTGCTGGCTGAGGAGACAAACCACTGTCTTCTGTCTGCTGATCCTGACTTGTGGTAGCCTATTGACTTCTCTAGTACATTCCATTGGGGGGGGGGGTCTGCAATGATAATTACTGGTGATTGGCATGAGAAAGTCAATCTGTTTGATAAGGGACAAAAGTGAACAAGGAAGTAGGAAGGAAATAAAAGTTCTAGAAATAGTAAAATGAGGGGCCTTGTTTCTGTCCAGGAATTTTTGTGTGTTTTGTACAAGTGTAAATGGATAGATTAAATCATTAACAATGCTTACTTAGGATGGGGGCTAAAAGACGTTCACTTTTTAATTTCATGCACATCAACTATATTTAAGGTTTTCCCAGTGGGCATCTTTTTGTTTAAAACCGAGAGAGATTTTAGAATTAAGACTTCACAACAAAAGGGAACGGACAGAAAGTACTGTCCAGTGACCCTCACGGGGCTCCCTAGATGAGGCCCAGTCCCCCTCCAGGGGAGACCATTCTTCCCTGCACTTCGGCCTCGTTGGCCTCCGCAACACTCAAGGGACAGTGCGGCAGCAGGCAGTACACAGTACCGATTTCAGGGAACTCCCACACCTGTTCTAATAGGAGTGTCAGAGAGGCTGTTGGGCTGCAGCGACCCACACGTGTGTAAATATATGAAAACATACGCATATAGCCATACATTTTGTCCACTCCTCTCTTGATTTCCGTAGCTCATTCGCCCCTCACACAGACAGAACCTCAACAGCATGTCTTGAAGAAAACGGTGAGAGCCACGCCCAGCTGGTCTCTCAGACGAGAACAAGTCGATACGATCCCAGTCTGCTGCCATGTCCACGAAAATGGCCAAAACGTTTACATGGAGCTCGGTATGAAACATTCACCATGCCATCTTTGGGGACACAACACTAGCACCCTTGAAAATTTCATTATTCAGTACCATCGTTTAAAGAAAACAAGAACATTTGCAGGTTGCTGAGACTAAATGCATTCAACTGCTTGACTATATGCAGTTCTAAAAAAGGCAACTGCCATCTTTTTCCATTGCATTCCAGAAAAAAAAAAGGTTAAGTGTCTTTGGTTAAATCAGGGCTTGCCATTACTTTTAATGGTGTTAATAACAGAGATTCCAGCGTGTCCTGTAGCCTTAATAATATTAATTGGATAGTAATGTGACTACTAATTATTCAGAGGAGAAAAAAAGAAAGCTAAAATGTGTATTTTAGGGGTGGTACTCACTTGATTATTATCATAGGTGTCCACTTGATGGAGATGACATCTAATTTAAGCAGCCCTCAAACTATTTTATGTATATGTGACAACAGTTCCATTGAAAAAATTTAATAGCTGTATTTTATTTCATGGTCTACTGTAGCAGCAGAAAGTTGGTCTAAATAAAATTTTAAAATGGAATGGAATGACTAAAGGAAAAAACATCCTTGTCTAGCTCTGAAGCGTTTGACCTGGCATTATAATACAAAAAATAAAATGAAGTCATGCTTTAAAAAATTAGGTTAATGGAATTCAAAAGTGTCTTCCTATTTTATTTTGCTGTCTTCTCTAGTCCAATTGCCAGAAGACGTTTCACGGGCAATTCCCTTGAAAGATATGGACTTAACAGTCGAATGCAGGAGTGCTCAAATGTTTTAAACATTTGGGCTAGTTCACTGTCCCTCAGACCGTTGGGGGACCGGACTATAGCTGGAAAAAAAAACTATGAACAAATTTCTATGCACATTGCACATACCTTATTTTGAAGCAAAAAAACAAACGTGGCAAAACACCCGGTGGACCAGATAAATGTCCTTGGCTGGCTGCATGTGGCCCACGGGCCGTAGTTTGAGGACGCCTGTTCTAATGGGTGTAACATTACCATTCCCGTTACTTGGCCGACTCTATTTCTGCCTGAAGCTAAAAAAATTCTCTGCCCCTGACTCCTCACCACTGCACAGTTCCCTACATCAAAGGGGGCAAACGAAGTGACATGTGCCTGGAAGAACTGGGTTGATTTCTGATGCAAATTTCCAGATGCTGTTCTTCCTTTCAAAAATTCAAAAATCAGTCAAAAACACTGTTTCTCTATGTTCCTGATGAAAAACGACCAATGGATTCTGGAATTTGTTCTAAGCCAAATGAACTCATTACTGTGTTATGAAACAGATCAACACACTTTGATCAATGCATGAGTTGTGCAAACAGGAATGTACTGTGTATATCACAATAGAAGCAAGCCTGACCAGCCTAAGCTAACAAATCATAAGACCTAAAAGCTTGTCAAAGCATCATGGTCTGTCAGGAAAAGCCAAACACCTTTAATATTCTCCGGAAATGATGCTCTTTCAGTTCTTTTCTAGAAATGCATAAATCCCTTAACAGCAAAGAAATCTTACTAATTCATTACTATTCTTTTATGCAGTTCCTTAAAAATTAATGAACAAGAAATTAAAGAGTAGCTGCTGTAATAAAGTTAGACTATTCTAACTGAAAAACAATTACAATGAGACTATTTACACTCTCATAGAATTATAAACATTTTTCAAGGGAGATTTCGCTATACAACTTTTAAAACAATATTTCCGTCATACTCCTGAGACTTAAACACTGCAGGCTTACTTGTATTTTGTGATTTGAAGTAGCATGCTGAGGCCTAAGTGTCTCTTCAGATGCATCTGTGTGTGTCACGTCTCTCAAATGGGAGGATTCGCTTTCAACTGTCTGTAATTGACAGAAAATTGCTTTGCAATGGTGGTGCTAATTCTGGGAATTTGACCAGTCAGAGAGACCTCAGAGATATACAGGGTTTTTTTTGTTACAAATCTGGAAAAATACCAACAGTTAGCAAAATGTGCTCAATATTTTCCCACTGTGGTCACCCCTCCTCCACAAAATATATTCATATTTCATAGATATGAAATCCTGAGAGTATAAATACCATAAATACGGTATAAAAGTTACATTTCCAGTTTTAGCTCTTTAATCAAATAAAAGCTTTAATGCTAAAGAACCAACTTTAAGGCCTTCACTAAGAAAAACTCCACCTCGGACTACTGGCTCTAACTGGAAAAACTTGCTGAATCGAGCAGATGCTGAAGTGGCTCTGGGTTGCTTGGGGGAAGAGGCATTCCACAGCTGCCTGTAACAGCTTCCTGCCTGGGGCACGGTCCCAGGCTCTCTCCAGCTCCAGCACGCTCTACAGCAACTGGGGATGCGGGGCAGGAGCAAAGGGATCCCAGAGCAGCTTCTATTGTGCCCAGTCACTTGCTACAGGAGGTAAGCGTACAGTGCAGCCACTTTTCCAGCATGTGTGGCCCCTGGGCAACAACCACCACAAGATACAGAAGAGCGTCTGGCGCGAGAGAAAAGAAGCTGTTCATAGGCCTGAGATTTCAAGCTGGCTACAAACGTCTTCCCGGAGTCCTTGTTAAGCAATGATCTTCGATCATTTCTCTCTCCCTATCCATTTTTTTCCTCCTTTTTGGGGGCATGGAGGAGGTTACATGGAAAAATCACAGAATTTAATTAACATTTAAAACAACAATTGTAACATAATACTTAATATGTAGCTTTGATGAGATGAAATGTATCTGCCAATAATACCATGTTTAAAAACACTTCACTCTTCTGGCTTACATTAGTGTCCATTCTCACAACACGCCAAAGAAGAAAGGAAATGGGCACAGCGTGACTAGTGACCAGTAGCCAGACCCGTCTTCCTGACTTTGGATAACGGATGCTCTGACACATGCCATTTCTTAGGATAAACCAGAAAGGAAAGAGCTAATAAACATGTCTCTGCTAAAAGGCCAGAAACAGGGAGATTACTATTTCTGCACAAAATTACACTTCCACATGAATCAGCATCTTCTCGGGCAGTGGTTCTCAACCTTCCCGATGCCACAACCCTTTCATACAGTTCCTCATGTTGTGCTGACCCCCCCAACCATAACATTATTTTTGTTGATACTTCATAACTGTAATTTTGCTACTGTTATGAGATGGGCGACCCCTGTGAAAGGATCGTTCGACACCCGCCCCAAAAAGGGGTCATGACCCACAAGTTGAGAACCGCTGTTCTATAGTAAAAAAGCAGTATGTCATCTACCTATTTTCAGTAGTTTTCAATATCTTGAATTTATAATATCATAAGCATTAATTCTTTTTTTTAAATCATTTTATTAGGGGCTCATACAACTCATCACAATCCATACACACATCAATTCTGTAAAGCACATTTGTACATTCATTGTCCTCATCATTCTCAAAACATTTTCTCTCCACTTAAACCCCCGGCATTAGGTCCTCATTTTCCCCCTCCCTCCCTGCTCCCCCCTCCCTCATGAGCCCTTGATAGTTTATAAATTGTTATTTTGTCTTATCTTGCCCTGTCCGACGTCTCCCTTCACCCACTTTTCTGTTGTCTGTCCCCCAGGGAGGTCACATATAGTTCCTTGTAATCGGTTCCCTCTTTCCTACCCACTCTCCCTCTACCCTCCCTGTTTCGCCACTCACACCACTGGTCCTGTAGGGCTCATCCGCCCTGGATTCCCTGTATTTTCAGTTCCTATCTGTACCAGTGTACCTCCTCTGGTCTAGCCAGCCTTGCAAGGTCGAATTCGAGTCATGGTAGTGGGAGCGGGGAGGAAACATTTAGGAACTAGAGGAAAGTTGTATTTCTCATCGTTGTTACATGGCACCCTGACTGGCTCATCTCCTCCCCGAGACCCCTCTGCAAGGGGATCTCCAGTGGCCTACTAATGGGCTTTGGGTCTCCACTCCGCACTCCCTCCAGGGGGCAGTTCTATCCTACCCTATAGGGTCTCTCTGAGTCGGCAATGACTAGACCCCCATAAAGCATGCACAAGTATTTACCAGACACAATGTGGAGAGCAATAATGATAGTGATGTCACCATGTATTTGCTTGCTATAATTCAAGCTCTATGCTGAGAGTTTTAAATACACTATCTCACTTATTCCTCCAGAGTTATTATTCTCATTTTACTGAGAAAGACACTGATTTTTAAGGACTCTGAACTAGTAAATAGTAAACCCAGAATTTGAACTTTTTGACTCTAAAGTTCATCTAGTTAGAGTTACAGTGTTCTGCTGACTGAATTTAAAATGGCATTTGTACATTAACTTTTAACATGTTAATTAATTTTGGAATCTTTACAGTTTGGGATTATGTCATTAATTTCTTCTACTCAGAGCAAAATAGCATTTCTACATGAGATGTAATTAATTTTACTTATCCTACTTAGAACCCTTTCTTTGCTTCCCCTGTTCTTTGAATAGTTAGGAAAGGCTCATTTCAACCTAGAGTAATAGTAGTACAATAATTCTCCACGTCTTTTCCTATTCTAAATGTCCTATCTCATATAGTTTCAGATGCTTATCTTTGTCTGTTTTAGGCTGACCCTCAAAACTACGCATCAAGTAGTGAACAGATCATTTTTATTTGATACAGCAGATACTGAAGCATGACAGCACTACACCATCCCTGAAAATTTTCATTAAAAACCTTCTGTTCCACACTGATGCTAAAATCTCAAGCAAGAAAACTTCAAGCATCAAAAGGCCTTTGTTTATAGTTCAACATTTCTCCTAGACAAGTGCAGTAAGGAAAAATCCATGAGGCAGAAGTTGATGACATATGGGGTATGTACAGAACTTCTGGTCAATGGAGTTCCAAGATGTATAACTAAAAAATGATGTGTGAGTTGGTGGGGGAAAAAAACCTGTAAAGCAAGTCAATTTTTTAATTAAAAAATTATGTAGCATAAACAATGCTAATGAGCCAAAAGCCCCAAGAGATTAGGATTGTATCTGCATGATTTTAACATTCCATTCACTTTTCATGAATGTACATCCACCACTTGAAATACCTCATGCAGAACCCTTCGCGTAAAGTAGCTTTGAAGATTTTCGTTGCCCTTGTTCTTAATAGCTCATTTCTACTCAAGCTGCCACCTGGATATTTTTTTTAAAAAAGAGTGCACTAAAATTCTTAAATGAACCACAAAACAAATAAATACCTGGAAGCTCTTCATAAATTTCATCATCTACTGGCTGGTGGTGGCTCGACCCCGGACTGCTGATTGGTAGAGGATGATCAACATCATCGTATAAACCTCCTCTTTCATCATCATCATCCTCAGGAATAATATCAGATCCCATATCTAGAAGGACATGTTTCATAGAGTAAAAATTAAAAGAGTGCCCAAAAAAGTTTTCTAAAACCATATTTCCTAAACCAATGAAGCCCTATAAGCCACTTAAATCTTTAGTTGAAAAGTTTTTTTAATGTTGATTGAAATGCAAATTTCCAAGTTGCCCTTGGTTCTCACAGAAGGGATGCTTTTCAAATCTCAAGGGAATGGGCTTTGTTAATTCCAGTCCCCAGAGCTTTCTCACCGAAGTCAATAAGCTTTTGGTATGTGACGGCCCAAATCACTCAGTTACTCAGTATTAAAAGACTATGATAACTTGTTTAATTGATTACTCTTACCTTGTAGCACAAATTTCAGCTGCTGTACCCATTCCTCAGCATCTTTGGGAGAAGCTGCGGTAAACTAGCAACAAGCAAACAACACCACAAAAATCACCACAGTAGCAATGGGAGGCATGTAGCATTCTTATCATTTCTTTCAGACCATTAGTCATTCTTTTCATGTCTACTGGTACTTTTCTTGCAAGGATGCTTCTTATAATGTAAAGTTAATTTTGACAAATCTACGTAATTGAAGCAGAGGATGATGGATTTGAAACTCTGATCAGCAGCTGGCAGCTGTGCCGAGAAAAAAAACTGCTTCTCTTCATCAATGTCAAAGACAGAACTGATGAACAAAATTTGCCCTTGACAATTAGAAGACACCCATGAATTTCTTTAGACTGCTGGGTATAGTTTTCTTAAAAATGTTCTTGTCAGATTCCAACACACTACCTGACAACTTAATTAACTGGCTTTCAACTGCAATCTCAGATATTTAAAACTTATTAAACATACATTCCATATTGATGCCTAGCTGATAGCTCTTGAATTACAGAGCCCATGCATGCCTTTCTACCTTCATTTTCTCCCGCAAGCAATATAATATGCATTAACACTCTGATATTTTTCTTTTGATAATTTATATGTAATTCTTTCAGGAAATCATACTATTCCATTAAAACAGATATGAAATGCAACATTTGGAGTAATTGATAAATGGCATTATGTGCTTGTTCTTTTTCAAGAAGATATCACTTGCTATAATCTGAAACGGTTAACAAATGTATTTCCTCTTCTTGTATGAGTGCTCAGTATATAAAACCAGTATTTTTTATTACTATTAACATGTCAGGGAGAATTGTTTCAACAAAATGCTAATGTCTCCTCTATACATGAAATCAGGGCGTTTTATCAACTTAATTCCCAGGCAACATCCGAACTCCAACCTGATAGACTCGCTTATCGGGAGCGGAAATTTCGAAGCAGCAGTCTTTCTTCGCGTCCTTCCTAAGGGTCTGGTTCATCTTGACCGAGTAGCCGTCGATCGCGAATTCACCTTTCTGCTGTTTGTCTGTCGGAGATGAACCCAAAGTTAGGATGTCCGTTCCTCGAGTAGATATAAATGCTCAATGATCTGCTACGTAGATTCTCCTCAACAATCCTTGGAAAGACTATTATGTGATCATATTTATGCTGTTAAAAGTCTCTGAATGTTGCTTTTCATTACAATATGATAGGAAGTATTTGAGATGGTATATCTAAGAAAGCTATTAGGACCCATAAGCTGCAGTCTTGCTTGAAAAAAAAAACACCTGAAAATCCAACACTCATACGGAGGGGAAAAGCCAAGAACGATGAACTTGCTACAAACGTCCGTAACAAATTGGTATCTCTTTCCAATATGGTACATCAGTTGGAAAACCTATGTATTTGAAAATTTGCTGGGCTTTATTTACCACACCTTAAAATAAAATTTTAAAAAGATGTGAGGAGAAAACAAGCACTTAGGTGGAAGGGGTGTAGTCATGCAAATGTTGTGGCATTAGTTGCAAAAGCGAGAGTGGGTTTTTTTTAGTGACCTGTGGAACTAATAAAAACAGACTTGAACTCCAAAGGGTGCGTATGACCGTTTCACTGAGCGGATTCCCCACAGACACGCGAAAGAAGAGCACAGCAGAGAACGCGACACTCTGAAGCTGAAAGTCGTCCGCCTTCCTTCCTGTTGTACCTGGCTGCCCCATTTTGACAGAAAAGCTTCACAGGTGTAGGTTTCCTTCCGAGTCAAACACACAATTAAAACCATGTGAAAAGACAAGCTGTGTCTTTTACTGAGCTCTGGGGAAACAGAGCTGTTTCTCTATTATGGGGCAAAGGAGTCTCTGCTCAGTACACTAATAAAAATATATTTCCTTTGCTTAAATACACTAATTTACTGCCTGAAGTAACATACATTTTAAAAGGTTATGGGGATCTAATTTTGTTCAAAACATCAAATGAAGAAAATGTGACTCAGAAACACCTGACTTACACCTGGGCAATCTAATTATATTGCGTGATAATTTGTATCTCTTTGGTTGAAAAATCATTAAAATTCAAAAGTCTGAAGTTTACTTTGTGGAAAAAGTCTACAGTAAATTATATGAGGTCCAGAAAGAAGGTTTCCCAACATGTGTTTTCTACAATATTAACACATTTCTGGCAACTGCTGAATTAAGTAAAATTTAACCAGCTGTGTTAATCCAAGCCTTTTTGGGGACCCTTAAGTGCAGGCATCCACATGTGGCCCGCCAAGGACATTTATCCGGCCTGCTAGGTGTTTTTGCCCCATTTGTTTCTTTACTTCAAAATAAGATATGTGCAGTGTGCATAGGAATTTGTTCATAGTTTTTTTTTAACTATAGTCCAGCCCTCCAATGGGTCTGAGGGACAGTGAACTGGCCCCCTGTTTAAAAAGTTTGAGGACCCCTGCTTAAGAGTATATTCTCCCATGTTCATAGCAGCACAGTCCACAACAGCAAGAAACTGGAAGCAGCCCAAACGCCCAATTGTAGAAGAATGGAGAAAGACGCTATGGCACTTACACACATGGAACACTCTGCATCCCTAAAAACAGAGATGAAAGCATGAGCCCACATGACATGGAAGCACTGGACGCTGTTATGCTGAGTGAAGTAAGTCAATCACAAAAGGACAAATAGTGAATGAGCCACTACCATAAGGAGAAACATCAAGTAAACAACTCTTAGGGACCAAATCCCAAACAGAGAGGTAGAAAGTCTGCCCAGCAGTCATGAACTATGCACCATACATCAGCCCCTATGTGCACTTCATAAGACCCACCTTGAACGAGGGGACCTCCCATCAGCCAGGGTCATTCCTTCAAGAAGGGGGAAAGGGAGATGACCATCCACTTGTCAACACTGAGACAAGGCTGGGACAAACTAGTGGGCCCTCTACAGAAAGGAGAGCAAACCTCACTGGAAGTCAAGTTAAAGCCAGGGGAAGGACGCACCTACATTTCCGAGGAGGCACTGGTGTTTCTGTTAGTGGGTATGGTGGGTAAAGGGGAGAACCAATTGTGTGGGGGTGATGGCTGAGGAGTTCGAATGCATAAAGGAGGAATGGCGTAGAAGACGCAGAATGCTGCTCAGTCTTCTCTAGCGGGCCTGAGAAGTGGCATGGCATACCGTTTCTCTATTACAATGGTCCCAGCACACTGGTGAGACAGACGGCCGACACTAGTCAGCTCTGTAAGCTTCTCAGTCCTCTGCTTGCTCTAGCCCATGGCAAACACCTGCCTCTTCCTCGTTAGCTCAATTTTATAACCTTATAAGGGTAAGTTTTAGAACAAGGAAGTAAGCACGGTAACAACTGATTGGCTTATGCGCCCTATATAAACAGTGTAAAGACAACAATAAAATAGATCTGCGGAATCAGAGCCTGGTCTCCAGAGTCTGTGTGTGTGCGCATTGGTTCCACACAATTGTACATCAGGAAGGGATGATAAACAATAACTGTAGGAAACCTAAGAGAAGAATAAGACTGGTTTTACTTTCCTGGGTAGACACTTTGAATACGTTTCTATCCAACCCTGGGTGAACCACGCCATGGATAAAACACAAAGATGACATTAGAGCAGGGGTTCTCACCCTTCCTCATGCTTCCACCTTTCATACAGTTCCTCATGTGGTGGTGACCCCCAACCATAACATTATTTTTGTTGCTACTTCATCACTGTAAGTTTGCTACTGTTATGAATCAGCCAACCCCTGTGAAAGGGTCGTTCGACAACCCCCCCAAAGGGGTCACGACCCACAGATTTGAGAACCGCTGCCTTAGCCGCTGGCCTTACAGGGCCAAACCAGAAGGACTCGATGTGGTAGCCAGAAAGAACAAATTGGGCCCTACCTCAAACCTACTTGTAGCCCTTGGACTTAAGACTGAAACTCCCTGATGGGAAAGGAAGCTAAAGATGGCCACCCCAAGACTGTGGAAAGGGCAGTTGTTGGACCTTGGGTGGGACCCCTGGCTTAGTGGGCATCAATTGAAAGGAGACCCAAAACCACCATATACTTAGTACCTCTATGCTCCCCTTGCATTAGTATGACAGATATTAATCTGACAGGCAAGGATCTGCCCTTGTAAAAAATATTTCAGGAAATGTTCCCTTAGCACCAACGCCCATGCTCAATGTAAACAGAGCTCAGTCAATTAAGAATTCAATCTGGATGCCCGGCTAGCAAAAGACATAGCATCTGGGGTCTTAAAGGCTTGAAGATAAACAAGCAGCCATCTAGCTCAGAAGCAACAAAGCCCACATGGAAGAAGCACACCAGCCTGTGTGACCATGAGGTGTCGAAGGGATCAGGTATCAAGCATCAATGGCACTGAAATACACAGGTAGAGGTTGCTGAATTATAGAAGGTCCTGTGGTATATATTTTTGCCACAGTTAAAATAATAACAGTTACACTAACAATGAGTCCAACAAAAAAGAAAAGGTGCTAAAATTGATTGTGGTAATGACTGCACACGTCTTCTTGATATGCTTGACCCACTGAATTGTACAACATGTCAAAGAAGGCCAATAAAACTGTCAAAATTAAAATACTTGGTAACTGGGTCCTTCTGAAAGGAGGATTTGGTATGCAGTATTTCTCCAAATTCTTTGTCCACAAACTCTTTTTGACTGAATGTTTTATGAAACTGATACCCTATCAAGAAATATTTTTAAAAGCCCTGACTAGGAAAATATATACTGCAAATAAGCACTAATGTAATAGAAGAAAGTTAAGAGTAGTTTATTCTTCAAAAAGTCTTAAAGACAACTCTCTCATCCACTCACTCAGAAAATTTATATGGAGTAATTAAATAAGCCCATCAATATGACAGGTATGCTGAGACAAAAGATAGTACCACTTAATCACTCCTTTCCCTAGGTAATTAAGGTTTATTTTGCCAACCTGGCCGATAAACATATGTGGGGTTAATTGAAGGGCGGAGGGATACATGGCTCAGTGAGCCAAGCCTTTCGAGTTCTCGGTTCTCTTGCTTTGTGATGGCCGGACCAGGGTGCAGCTGCCTTATCCAGTTCCCTGTGTCAGCTGGCAAGGCTCACTTCCTGCAAAACATCCCGGAGGAAAAGTCACATGGACCTACCCTGATGCAACCCTGGGAGCAGCCAGGTGGAGATCCCTGCCAGCACTGAGGTGCTTACATGCTCACTGATACAGCTTTCCTCCTGCAGTCGTCAGTGTGTGTTTTGTGAGATTGAGGAGGGCTTGTAGATCGGTGTCGGACATATGGGCTAATGTTGGATTTACGGGCTTGGACAGCACTGGGTTGGGATGCTTTTTTAATGTACACTTACTCTTTATATAAAAGTCT
Source organism: Echinops telfairi (assembly GCF_000313985.2). NCBI lineage: Eukaryota > Metazoa > Chordata > Mammalia > Afrosoricida > Tenrecidae > Echinops > Echinops telfairi. The sequence goes on from NW_022103920.1 coordinate 84,000,143, forward strand.
CTCTTATATACATATGAACTTCTGTGGATTTGTTTCTCAAGTTTACCCAGACTAGCACACCAGCTTTCTTTTCCACTGATATATGCACCTAAACACACAGGTGTTCTTCTCTGTGTTTCCCCTCCCTTTGCATAAGGACCTCAGTCATACAGGATTAGAACCTACCCTCCCTCCATCAAGTCCTCATGCTAATATAACTTTAACATGCACTCCGTGTGTGTGTGTGTTTATTATTTTGGTGGAAAGGTGGGGCAGGCTTGATAAGGTGGTACCAGATGTGCTCCTTCATCAAATTAAATGAAATATGGATTATGAACAAGATGACAGATGAAATAAGTCATATGAAATAAAAGAGAAATGACTGTGACAGGTAGAAATTAAAGTGAATCTTGTAGCATAAGGAAAAAAGATTGCATGAAAATGGAAAATGCAGCAACAAAATAAATTTGATATTAGAAGTGAGAAAAAATAAAATTGTTAAAAATCAAAGTGGTGATATACCTTGAAAATTTTTCTTGGTAGGTGGGAAAAAGAATAAGAAGGGAAGAGAGCAATGAAAAACATGATGGATATGGAAACGCTTTGGTGGCACAACGGTTAAGTGTTCGGCTGCTAAACAAAAGGCCAGCAGTTCGAACCCACCAGCCACTCTACAGGCGAAAAGTCCGCATCATCTGCTTCTATGCAGATTACAGTCTAGGAAACCCTCTGGGTCAGCTCTACTCTGTGACATGGGGCTCTTATAAGTCAGAATTAACTCCACCTCACTCGATAGCAACAACAATATCAATGGAGGGCTGACAAAGAGACAACATCAAAAGAGTAGCAATCAAACAGCACAATGACCCAAGATGCAGCAAAAGAAACCTTGATTCTCTCAAAGAAAGGGTGAAGTAGGCAGAACCAGAGATGTCACTGTTAAACAAGTAAAACCTGACGTTTATGAACAAATGCCTCAATCAAGACTCGGTGCCATGGAGTCGGGAGAATGGCCCCTGTGGGTTTCCGCGGCTTTATGGCCGTAGAAAGCCTCCTCATCTCTCTCAGAGCTGCCTGGAGGCTTACGAACTGCTGACCTTGCATGTAGCAGCCCAACTCATAACCGCTAGGTCACCAGGGCTCCTAACCCGATCCCTAGGCCTATTCGAATCTGTCCTGGAAGAAGCACAGCCACAATGCCCCCTAGAAGCAAGGGTGGTGACACGTCATCTCATGTACTGTGGACATAGTATCCGGGGAGACTAGTCCGTGGAGAAGGACGTGATGTTTGGTAAAGTAGTGGGGCAGCCAAAAAGAGGAAGAAGACCTGGAACAACATGAGTTGATATCGTGGCTGTAACAAGGAGCTCAAACATCACAACGAGTGCAGGCCCGAGCCGTGTTCCACTCTGCGGTCTGGAGGGTCGGGTCGCCAGGAGTCGGAAGCAACCCAACAGCCCCAACAGCAGCAATAGCTACAGGTCTGCTCATCTTATTCTTTAGTACTCCAGGACAGACAATCACACAAACAGCCACATGCAGGCAGGAGGGGCAGGAGCAGAAAGGCTGGGCTATCATAGCCAAGGCTTGAAAATAAGGGTGGGTAATTCATAATTCTATTGTAAACCTACACCCATAAAGTAGCCATATTTCCAATGACAGCGACTGACTATGCTGATACCTTGCTCTTCTCCCTTCACATTAGTGTCTGGTTTGAACATATAAAACATTAGCATTACAAGGAACACAATCATTTAAGTTTATAGATGTTAATTCTACAGTGCTGTTGGGGGTAGTTTTAGGGGCAACTGTTGACATGAGACCAAACACCAAAAGACAAACACTGCAATCAAGCAAATTCTAACTCATAGCGACCCTATAGGACAGGGAGGAACTTGCCCCGTGAGTGCCATGGGGCCGCAGTTCGAGACCCGCAGCCAGCTCCGCGGGAGAAAGATGGGGTTTTCTCCTTGTTAAAACTGCAGCATGTCACTCAAAGGAGAAAAATGTCAGACAAGTTCATTTACTCAGAACTGTGAAAAACAACTTATTTCCCAATAGCAGCTTACTGCTCTAAGAACCAAAACTTTAAAAAATGTTAGTCATTCACGAGGTGTCGAACGGATCACTGAAGACAAATGGGTGCATAAGCAAATGTGGCGAAGAAAGCTGATGGTGCCCGGCTATCAAAAAGTATAGCGTCTGGGGTCTTAAAGGCTTGAAGGTAATCAAGCAGCCATCAAGCTCAGAAGCAACAAAGCCCACATGGAAGAAGCACACCAGCCTATGCAACCACGAGGTGTCGAAGGGATCAGGTAGAAGGCATCATCAGAACAAAAAATCTTACCATAGTGAATGATGGGGGGAGTGCAGAGTGGAGACCCAAAGCCCATCAGTAGGCCACTGGAGATCCCCTTGTAGAGGGGTCTTGGGGAGGAGATGAGCCAGTCAGGGTACGATGTAACAATGATGAAAAATACAACTTTCCTCTAGTTCCTAAATGTTTCCTCCCCGCTCCCACTACCATGACTCTAATTTGACCTTGCAAGTCTGGCTAGACCACAGGATGTACACTGGTACAGATAGGAACTGGAAATACAGGGAATCCAGGACGGATGAGCCCTATAGGAGCAGTGGTGTGAGTGGCAAAACAGGGAGGTTAAAGGGAGAATGGGTAGGAAAGAGGGAACCGATTACAAGGAACTGTGTGTGACCTCCTCCCTGGGGGACAGACAACCGAAAAGTGGATGAAGGGAGACGTCGGACAGGCCAAGATATGACAAAATAACAATTTATAAACTATCAAGGGCGCATGAGGGAGGGGGGAGCAGGGAGGGAGGGGAAAAATGAGGACCTAATGTCAGGGGTTTAAGTGGAGAGAAAATGTTTTGAGAATGATGTACAAATGCGCTTTACACGATTGATGTGTGTATGGATTGTGATAAGAGTTGTATGAGCCCCTAATAAAATGATTTTTTTTAAAAAGTTAGTCATATTGATGGAAATCTTTCCAAAAACATATACTTGCCTGACCTCTCAAGCAATGTCTTTTAAACATAGTTTAGCATTGTCTTGATGCTCTTGTAGCGCCCTTTTGAGTATTCATCTTTAGGATTATCATAATTAATGCCCTCAGGATGTGTGAGGTGTGTGTCTTTCTATTAAGTTTCCCAAGGCTTCCATATCACGCTTTTACCTCAACTGCATCATGGTGGTCACATTTAATGTCTACAGAACTGAGGACTGCCAAGAGAAACGAGGCAATGAAACCTAATTTCCTACAATTCTAGTTCAGCAGGTTCAAGGTAGGCAGCACTTGGTTCCGATCTCCCACGAAACCGTAAGTAGACGGTTCACGACAGCTGTTCCCTCTCACTTCCTGCTGGCTTTCACCTTTACAGTTGTGTTCTGGGGGTGAAGCTGCCAGAAAGACAGCGGACACTTACTGAGCTTCTTCTACCTGCTAGAAATTTAATATAGTATGCTTTCTATATTGTAATAATTCTAAGAGATCTAAGGTATATTGTATATTCTTAACACTGATGGGTCAGCCAAACTAACTAACAAAAAAAAAAAAAAAAAGCCCCAATTTGAAATGAACCACCTTGCTCAAGCAGTAAGTAGTAAAGCCAGGACCCCAATGTAAATCTAACTCCAAAGCCTCCTGCTTTGAGAAGTTAGTGAGAACATTCTCAAAGTTATTTCAAAAGTATGTCAGAACCACCTTGGGAGCCCGTCGAAAGGCAAACGGCAGAGCTGTATCAGAATCTCGGGGGGTGAGGCGAGGAAATTTCTAGCAAGGATCCCACATGATTTTTGTACACAATAACATTTGAAAATCACTGACCTTGCACATGGAATTTAAGAAGTCACCGTAGAAAAGATAAATGGTCTCTTACATGTCCTCCTTCAACTTGGGCCAGACTTTCTCAGCTCCCTCTATCGGCTCCCATACTTTTGCCTATGTCTTAAACGCTCTGGAGAGTTATGTTCTTAATCCCTCTTCCTTTCCGCACTTCACTGTTCTCCCTGGGCCAACCACAAACAACCCCCAAGGAATAAATTATTTTTTAATATGCTTATCAAGTATATCTTTTTCCCCTCTTTAGTCCAGCTCGCTTTCTATCTCTCTCTCTCTAATTCCCTGGATAGTAAAAATGGTTATTAAACCAGACTATTAAGTAGTGCCAAGTGGGCTGAAGTTTGGACCTACCAAAGAGTGCCTCGGAAGACGTGGCCCAGCTATCTGCTCCTGGAGAACCAGCCACTGGCAACCGACGGTCCACAGCTCTGTTCTGACACACGTGGGTTGCCAGGAGTTGGAATAACTGGAAGGCAACTGTTTTCTCTCCCACACAAGCTTCAGAATTGTAAGTATCAATCTTCATACATCTTTCATCTCTGGAGTGCCCTGTCGGTACTCTGGATGTAACATACCCACAGAGGAAATCATCTGAGCTCACATTGCCCAAACACCATGCTCTTCCTTCTATCTTCAATCTTAATAAACGACACCACCGCTAACTGAAGTCCCCAAGTCAGAAAACTGAGCACATTTTCCATCGTCTTCCCTTATTTCACCAACTGTTTCCATGCTCCCTCTCACTGTCACCTACCAAAAGTCAGTTGGCCCTTCTATTTTTCTTGTAACTATATCATCCCCCCCTCCTTTTTTATTGGATCTCGAAAAAATTTGTGTAAAACATCAGCCACTCTCCTGCCATCTTAAATATAGCCCGAATACAGTCACTATATAACTCCAAGTCCGTTCATAAAGCTTTGTCAAATGGGGTCCCCAGCATCAGAGCATCTTTCTTAATGGAAAGGGATAACATTCAAGTTGCCAGGGGCAGAACCCAGCTTCCCACCACAGGAGTTGCCGAAGGCACCATTACCCTGCTCTGGATTAGTCAGGCAGATGCTCCAGCTGAGGCCTTAAACCTAAAGTGGGTAGCAAAAGCCTCAGCGGAGTCCAGAGTCGACCCCAGTGGCACCATCAATTATTGGCTATGCACAGAGGCAATACCCTGTGTTGCAGAGCCAGCCCTGTGTCCACTCAGATTCTTCTCGGGACACAAACTGAGCTGAACTGCTAGCCACCTTACCCCTCTTAATTTTTGCCTGTGTGCTGATCATCGTTGGCTTGTATCCCCACCAATTCTGCCTGATAGCTAATAGCCTCAGAAAATATTGCTTTACTGCACTTTTAAACAAAGTGGGTCTCTGTCGTTTGTACCCAGACAACTGACTTGGCCCAAATGGCTAGAAAACAGAACAACATGCAATATGTTTAGCAACGTTTTATGTCTGCTACTTACATTTAAGAAGGCCTTACAGAGTAAGTTATGTAACTCTGTTTATTAATGCTTGGGAATAGGACAGAGGAAGCATGCCCCACAGTACTGAACTCTCCAAAATGGTTCACAAGCTGCCCTATCTCCTCAATCAAAGATGGAAGCATTTTCCTTTTGCATACATAGCTCACTGAAATGCAAATGCCAACTTGACAGATACTTGTGGTGTTCTGAGTTACAGTGTGAGGAAAAAGAAAATTATCATTTTCCTTGAAAACAGTACGCTAGGAAGTCCTTGCGTTAGAATTAAAAGTTTGGCTAATAGGTTCTGGTAGCAGCAAATTTTAGGTATTTCTCAAACCTGTTTTTCTTTAGAATAACTACATGTTGCACACATAAGAGCCAAGTGGTTTTATTTGCTGCCACATCTTTTCAACGGTCGGTACAAACTTGATTAAGAAACCAAAACACGGTAATGCTGGTACCTGTGAATGAGGGTAAAGAAAGACAAGGCCTTCTGGTCAATGGAGACTTAATTCTCTCTAATCTTTAGCTAACCCTACTGGTTTCCCTAAAATGGAAATATAGATGCTAATTATGTTATGGCCATTTAGATTATCCAAACACATATCACAATTGCTAGGATAAAAATTACACAACATATTTTAATACCCTATGCACAGTATCCTCTTAAAATAGTATACTAATATTGCAAAAAAGTTTCCTACCATAATTAGAGATAAATGTGGCTGATATTCTTCATGCAACATGAATGGCAAAAAGCATCTGAAATAATGTACAGCTCCTAAGGGGCGTAAAGCAGAAAGCGACCTCGGCTTTTGCTCAATAGACTCTTAGCGACTCTCAGCCTCAGCCCCAGTGTTGCCTGCAATCTCATTTCTTCCAGCCCTTCACATGACAGCTGACAATGACACTTTACCCCTTCCCAGCTCACCAGCCCTCATTTGTAACATCTGTACCAAAACGTATCCTCTGAAGTAAAGAAAGCTGCTTAGTACAGGACCACCTACTTTATTGCCAATGAAGGAGGATACAATGGGAACTTCTGGCAAGGAAGCAACAGAGATTCTGAGCTATGAGGGCTACATGTGGGGTCAAGGTTGCGATCCCATTGGGTCACGGAGTGAGTGCGGGGAGGTGGCATGGCAGAAAGACTGACAGGGATCTGATGAAGTTCAGGGGCATGCTGAAACTTTCATCTTCAACGGAGCTTTCAAGCAGGGGGTGTGTATGACCAGATGAGTGGTTTTTTAAGTAACTGTGACCGTATTGGGGAGGATGGACTAGACTAGATAGAGATGGGGTCAGCAGGGCTATTTAGGAGGGCCTGTGCCGAGTCCAGGACAGGCAGGTGAGCACAAGGTTGGTAGGAGGCAGAAGTGGGGACTGGATGTGACTCCCCTGACTTCCCAGCCCCAACATTCCACCGCTCAGTGGAACAACAATGCCTGCAAGTAACAGCTCTTTTAGGAACCTGTGCCAAAAATATTTTTCTTCCTTTTTCTGTTTAAACTATATATGAACTTGAATCAGCATTATGAATCCTATCCTCCTCCCACTCCACTCTCACACTTATTTATTTTGGCTGAAGCATTATTTTAGAGTACAGTGAACCCTCGCCACTTCGTGCTTTGACTTCCGCGGCTTCACTCTATCGCGGTTTTTGCGTAACAGCGCATGCTCTGTCATTACTGCCACTGATTGGCTCATACTGTACACGCTTCTGTCTGCATCGCTAGGTAACGGAGCTACGTATCAGATGCATTTTTGCTTTTGTACAGTGTACTGTAATTGTTTGCGGTTTTTAAGAAATTTTATCTAAGCCCTATTATGGCTACTAAACGAGCTGCTTCTTCTAAGCCTTCTGACAATAAAAATAAGTGCCAGAGGAAGATGCTCACCATCCAGGAAAAGGTAAAACTTTTGGATATGATCAAAGATGGCAAGAAAATCGTGGAGGTTGCACGTCATTTCGACTTGAATGAGTCTTCCGTTCGCTCCATCCGTAAAGAGGAAAAAAACATCCGAGCTCCGGCTACTTTCACTTTCAACAAGGAAGCAAAGCGCATCGTGACAAGTCGTAATAAGTTCATAGTAAAAACGGAGTCTGTCCTAGCCTTTTGGATCAATGACAGGCGCAAGAAAAACATTCCGTTGGATTCGATAGTCATCCGGGAGAAGGCAAGGCAGCTCTATCAGCGTTTTACAGCAGACAAACCTCAACCAGAATCCTCTTCTGCATACTGTAAACTAGATGCCATAAATAATATAATAAATAATAAATGATAATTGTAACGTCCAAAATGTTTTACTGTATTTTCCCTTTTTCGTTTAATAAATTGGGTAATACGAGTGTAATGGTGACTAAAGGGTGTTTTTTCATGTCCTCTATGCTCTAACTATGAAAATATTTGTTTTACAAATAAGGAATCCTACTTCGCGGAATTTCATTTATCATGGTAGGGTCTAGAACCGATTAACCGCGATAAACGAGGGTTCACTGTATCTCATTTTTCTTCCACTTACAGGATTTTATGATTTTCTCTCTCCCCCTACACCATCTAAGCAAAGAATATCCTAGTTCCATCCAGCATGTGGCAATATCAAAAGTTACTTTTTGTATCATGTGCTTGAAATTTTTTCATTGTAACATCATCCCAATAATAGAATGTACATCATTATAACATTGGGCCCAATTCAGATAGTTTAATATAACAGAACTTTTAGGACTTGACAGGGAAATAATTTTTTTCCATTTGAATGGGCCTCACTGGCTCTCTCTCTTCCCCTAAAACTTCATTACTAAAAGAGGGGGAAAGGCCTTATATGTTCAGTTTCAATGAAAATTATAATGTATGTTTCATCATTCAAATTAGCATCATGGTTCTCTTTAGTATGTGAAAGTGACTGTATTTCTATAATTAGGAGTTCTGATGTTTTTTTATATTTGGTTCATTTGATAGAGGTATACTTCTGGCTTAAGGCATACACATAAATTAATATCATGATTTAATTACATCACATAAACCTACATATATGCATGTATGAATATATGAGGGTTAGTAAAAAGTATTGTTACTGTGGTTCCAGTTGGTACCTGAATGAGTTTATTTCAAACCACATGTATTTGAGCTATGTCTCTGGGATCAGGGGATGGCTGCAGACAAGTTCTCAGCAATCCACGTGTCTGAATGTCATTAAAGTGACTTCAAAAAAGGGATAATTTGGGAGCCATGGGGAGGAGAATTTGGGGGGGGCCAAGGTTAATATCAAATTGTTAACAAAACTCAAATAGTCTGTTTCCTAAATCATCAAAACTTTGCAATACGTTTATGGAAGTGTTGAGCCACATAAAACACCAGTTTTTAGATGGATCAAGCCTCTTGCTCTAGCATCTGGAAGACCTCAGAAATGAGCCAAAGGAGGGGAGACCATCAGCGTCAATGAATAAATTATGGCTAAGGTCCAAACACAAGAAGACGATGCCTGCAGACTTGCCACTAACGTGATAGCTCCTGAAACGGATCTCCCATGGGCCAGCACTTTCCATTTTCAGTGAGCATCATGGCCTCGCCAGCTTGTTGGGTGCCAATCGTTGCACAGAGACCCGTCGTTAGCCCCAAGAGCTGATCGTTTCAACACTCTTTTAATCAAGATTGAAGCGAATTCAGACAATGTTACAGAATGAACTGTAACGGTGACAAGTCTGGGATTTACCAATATCATCCAGAGACCAAGGTTCAATCAAGACCGTGGTTTCGGGGTGTAGGGGGGGGGATCTGTAGGGCCAGCTAAATTCAAGGCACAGAGAGGGGTCAGTTGGAAGGATATAGAGACTATTTTTCTGAGATTACAGAGGTCAATCTTAAAAGATGTTTACAAGGAACACAAGATAATCACAAGAGTTTAAGAAGTTTTAAGAAAACTGAAAACCATTGCATTGGTGAGGAAAGGACCAGAGGAGGTAACCAAGGAAAAATTCTCTCTCCAAATAATGCACCCCTCTGCATGCTGCAAGGTGGCAAGGGCTGTTCTGTACGAATTTCATTGGGCAACCTTACCTCACTTACCCTATGACCCTGATCTTACCCCTTCACACTTCCTTTTGTTTCCCAAATTCAAATAACACTGAAAAGGAACACAGTGATGTCAATACTGCTCTTCTGCTGTGATGTCAATCAAAGAGCACAGAAATCGTGGGGTGAGAGTTAGATAGATGCAAACACTGCCTTCAGAATGTACAGACAAATAGCTTCACATCTTAATATTTTTGTTTAATAAAGATTTCTATGATTTTTGCAGCAGTACTTTTGACTTATCCTCATGTACATAGAATATGTAATGCATAAGTGAACTGACATTTTAAAAATTTATATTGTAATTTTGTTCTCATCCAGTATATGAAGGACAATTTCTATATTCTTAAGATATAAGAATAATTATTTTAATTTCACAAGAAATTACAGCAATGTTATGGACTTTTTCATCTTTGATATGCAAATGTTAATTTTTAAATTCATCACAATAAATATTAAGTGAAAGATAAGCCTTTTATTTTCTACCTTTACAGTTAAGAGCCCCTGCAGAAAAGGTAAAATGTCAACCTGCTATCCAGTAGGATTTCATCAGTAAGCAGAAACACTCAGGTACAAATTAAAATAATCTGATGGCTAGGAATTTCACTGGTATATACTAAAGCAAGGCACAGTTGGATTTGAAATATATTTATATTTCTTTATGGCTAGAGGAGGACCATGCTACAAATACATGTATACAGACAGAGCAACACCTTTACCAAGAGAAATCTTTGAACACACATGTGGCGAGCATACGGCTTTGGTTCAGAGGAGCGACACAGTAAGGCCATGAAACAGTACGGTGGGAACTGGCTCACTGGAAGAGTGGGTCCTCTAGGGAACTGTCGACCTTTCTTTGTGCTCCAAAGATATTTCATATAAATCACTTCCTGGACTATATAATTTCGGCAATCAGTTCACATGCCCCCTCTATTGCCATCCACGACCCCATAGCATCCTCTATTCCTCTCATGCAATTTTACATGAAGCTTTGGAGTCCAGTGCTGGTATCCATGAAGTGTCCAATAAATCTTTATTGGAGAAAAGAAAAAATGAATGAGTGCATGAATGAATGAATGTCCTTAATGGAAGTCTGCACATCTAGGCTAACAAGTTTGATGAATGAGACTTATAACAATCAAAGGAAGAAGAAGAAGTTAAAAGGACAGATGCTATTTCATAAAAATGATAAAATATGTACTGTATATATATTTGTTACTTAAGGCCCAAAATGACTATGAATAATAAATGTAGGCATTATTTATGGGTACAAAGGTAAATGCATTATTTACCCTAGAGGCTGGAAGTACTCTTTCTAAGCCATTACTATCTTCATGGGTCAATATATTTTTGGCACACACAATCAGGTAGAAAATGTGAAGTATGTGTCTGCCAAATAGTAACAAAGTATAGTTTAACCGAGTCAGTGGTATCAGCTCCTTCAGTGCCTACTTAATTAAGAGGATTGTAGTTCTCATCTATCTAAACAGTTCTTTCCACAGTTTGGGTAAATGGTTCATATATACAGTGAAGAAGGCTGTACAAGATCAGTTACTTGATTTTAGAAAAGAAAATTAAAACTTCGTGTGATGTAATATTTTTTCTGGAAAGAAAAGGATATAAGGATAAAAATTTAGGATCATGCCAAACAAGCAATTAAAAATTGTGTAAAGAAGATTATTTTTTTAAAGGGGCGTGGGGGTGTGTGGAGTGGATCTGAAAGAAATGGAGCTGGCCGCCAGAAGGAAATAGCCCCGAGGAGCCTCACTAAAAAGAGGAGGTGCTACAGGGGCGGGAAAGGGAAGAGCTTAAGCAACAGGAGCCAGAGTCCAGACAGCAAGATGGAAAGGCATGCTGCAGCGTAACACTGAGAGCATCTTGGTGAGGTGCCCTATGGATCAAAAACCAATTCAAATACCAACGACAAAGAACGCATTACCTAGGAATCCCATCACACCCCCCCCCCTCCCAAAATAACCAAAATGTCTACTGAGGATGAGCTTTTGAATAAAGAAACACTCCTTGGGCTCAGGGATAATGCTCGTTGATCTTTGAGCTAGTTGTTGCTATCTACCAGACCAGGGGTGGAGGGCCACTGACTTCTAGCTTCCGAAGATCCTTCAGAGAACGGAGAACCAGTCACAGGGTCCGAAACCACCCTCGCCTTGCTTTGTGACCTACAAGTCCACAAAGGGGATCAAAAGATGCTTCTGTGTCGAAAAGTATGACTTTGATCTAAATTCATGATCGCGTACAAAACTATGAATAGTAACAAATGTTTAGGACCTTTAAAAATCCTTAAATCCGAGGTTTTATCATGAAATCACCTACTTACCTTTAACAGAAGATTCCTGCCTGCTGCCAGCTCTTTACCATTCAGATCTCACTGATACCATTACCTCGGAGCATTTGCAAATCAGTGACAGTATGCAAACTTGTTTTGTGCCACTAAGTCAGTTCTGACCCAGAGGGGCAGAACGAAACACTGTCCGATCCTGCGCCACCCTCACCATGTGCCTATACTGGAGCCACAGTGCCACGCCATCTCCTGACGGGCCTTCCTTTTTTTGGCTGCCCCTCTACTTTACCAAACATGATGTCTTTACTAGGGACTGGTCTCTTCTGAGAACATGTCCAAAGCATGTAAGACGAAGAAGTCTCACCATCCTTGCCTCCAAGGAGCACTCTGGTCTTCCTTCTTCCAAGACAGATCAGTTTGTCCTTTTAGCAGTCCATGGTACCTTCACTGTACTTGCATATGATATCAGTGATATTGTTGATTGCAAACTAGCCACTAACTTAACTCTTAATTCTTTAATCACCTGAGCTAAAAAGTGAAAATTTCATGCATTGTGTAAGCATATCAATTTTATCTGAGATCTTATCTGCTATTTTTGCAATGAAAGGGAACTAAAAACTACAAGTAATAGCAAGTGAAACATAATCACACTAAGAAGTAACAATTGTATAGGGAAGCGTCTAAATTAATAAAGTGAAAACAGTGGCTAAGGATAGGGGCTCTAAACATACTAAAATCCACTGCCATTGAGTTGATTCCAACTCATAATGCCCTAAATAGGGTTTCCAAGGCTGTAAGTTTTTACAGGAGCCTCATCCTTCTCCTGTGGAGCAACTGGTGGATTTGATCTACTGGCTTTGTGGTTAGCAGTCCAACACTTACCCTACAATACTACCAGGGCTCTTTCTGAACCTTAGGTTCAAAGTCCAGGTCTGCTATTTACTAGCTCTGTGATCTTAAAGAACATATTTAACCTCTCTAGGCTCATTTTTCCTAAGAGTAAGGTAAACGAAGCTAGGGTTATTGGGAGTTAAAGGAGTTAATATAGCTAAAGTGCTTAGAACAATGTTTATCCACCCACTGTCATTAAATCAATTTTGACTCACATGATCCCATATAGGGTTTCCAAGACTGTAAATCTAACAAGTAAACTCTATTTCCATGTTCTTTCTTAGGTCCCTTGATATGCATAAATAACATTTATATATATGTATAAATACAATATGTATAAATAAACATTGTTAGTTTATTGGAAGAGTACCCAGCACCTAGAAAACTCTATTTCCGTGTTTGCTGTTATTTAAATATGGAAAGGGAACTAAGAAAGGTGTTTTATATATATATTTAATTTTTTAATCTAACTTTTCCCTTCTAAACTCCCACAATCCTATGGTCTTAACTTGTCCACAAACTTTCCAACTCTAAACCTGGATGATATGTAGTTCCCAAGGTGAAAGGTCATGCAGGATGAAAGTTATCTTGCTCAACTTCCTAATTCAATAAAACACAACTGTGTTAACTTTTCAGAACATTTTGGGATTTAAAGCATTTGTCAAAGAACAAAACAGAATTATAAATTAATCTTATATTACACTTTTTTTAATCCGCAGCTGTTCTTTCTCCATTGTCTTCAATTTACAGAGAATGATCTGTACTCCAAACCCCGAAAAGGATAAAATGGCAACAACAAACACGTCACACAACAGAAGTCGGTATGATTGAGGTCAACACTACCTTTCTCGCTTCCATAATAATAGAAGACCGTTTTACTGAGAGCACACCACCGTTTCTGCCATTCGAATCCTAGAAAGCTGTGATCTACAACAAAGGGGGAGGAAAAAGAATACAATTTAGATAACACACACTATATACATCAATGTACAGCCATTTCCTTATGCATAACAGGAAGCCAGGTGTAAGCCCAATGTTCTTCTTAGCTCTAAAAATCTATGACTAATTATTTCATATCTTCTACTCAAAAAGCTAAAAAAATTTTAAAAAGTTGAACAGAACAGAGTAAAGAAGAAGGATGGGCTGCCAGACGTAAGAGAGCACCTGACAGCGGCCATCAAACAGGCACCTGGCTAGATAGCCTGGACAAATTTGATTATCTAGGTCTCATTTCATACCTGTTGACCTAGATTACTTCGATGGCCTCTTTTGACCTTAAAATTCAGCTAAGAGAAGCAAATAGAACATAAATAAAAAGGCCCAAAGGGCCAACCTGAGAGACAGAATGGGAGTGACGAATTTCTGATTTTCATTTCCTTTATCATAACACCACCTCCACATTTCATGTCCATTATAAATGGGTGTTGAAAGAGTAATTACCACAGCCCATGAAGAGCAACACTGAAATGAGTCACAGAAAATGGCGGACAATATGCCAGGCTTGAACTCAACCCTAACAGACATGGTATATGCCAAGGCCGGTGCAGAATAACCTGCTGCTCAGCCAGGTGGGATAATGGTGAGAAGTCCCATCCTTGAGAACACAGACATGGCACACAGCTTTCCTCTCTAGAGGAAGTAGCTCTTGAATCACTTATAAATAACCATGGCTGACAACTAAAAACCTGACCAAACATTTGGTCATTCAAGTTCATTTGAAGCTAAAAGCTGCATGAGTATTTCATGGTTTGGATCATGGCACCCAGATTTGCTCACAGCTTTAAACCTCTTCTCAACCACCTGAGGAGAACACTGGCTCCACACACATTTTACCGAAGGCTAAAACCATTTCTGAAGTTTGCTAGAATCTTGCAGTCTAGTTTACCTTTCCTGCGTTTTTCAAGGTAGCCAGCCTTCAAAACAAAAGGCAGATCCTGGGCTGCAATCGGAGGAAACTGGTTTCCTGTGGGGAGAGGGGGTGGGAAAAATAAGGCTGTCGTAAATCCATTTTAGAAAAACCAAATGCCAAATCTCATTAGATTCCTGTCCTTTGAATTACCTAAATGGCTTTAGGCCATGACTATTCGCTTTGTTCCAGATCCATTCTATAGCCTCATCCCTCTCCTCCCACCAAAAGGGGGGAATGTGCTGTACTCCTCTATCTTCATATATTAGTCTCTCAAAATGCAGCAATACTACGTAACTGAATGATCTATGATGCTGTTTGATCAAATTCTACAAAACAAAGACTAATAAATAAATGCATTAAATCTCTGAAAGAGGTATTAGGAATTTTAAAGAACTCACATAAAGTTCTTCAAATTTATATTGGATTAATTCCCCAAGAATTTGAATGCATATTGACTCTTCTCTGCACAGCCCTATTCCCACTGAGTAGAATACACGATGATTTCCCCCAAAACCAAATGCTAAAATGTGACTTTTCAGGATCCATAGCAAATATTCTCTCCCCTGCTTGTCTTCACAGAGAAAGGCTTTAAGTGAGTTTGCTTTAGGCTCCTCCAGGGCATTTTAAAGTCTAATGCTAGACAGGTATGTAGGGTAGGACTATTGTTTACCATAAATATTACATATATACCCAGAAAAACGTGAAGGGGCCCTGGTGGTCTAGTAAGCAGTTCAAAACCACTAGCTGCTCCACGGAAGAAAGAGTAGGCTTTCTACTCGGGTAGTTGTTAGGACACCGGAAACCCACAGGGCCGTTCTGCCCTGACCTCCTGGGTCCATGTGAGTTGGAATGGCAGTGAGAGCAGACAAAACACAACAAGGTCCATCTAAAAGTTAGGTCAATTCGAAATTAGAGACTTGTAAACATGGATGATCGCTTCAACAGTTTCCAAGGTATTCTGTAAACTTCATTAGAAATATAATAGTTATCCTCAGCATTGTACTAGAGTTCTAACAAGTAAAACCAATCAAATTAAAGTTGCTGTGGAATACACCCAATGGAAAGTTTTAATTATAGCATATAATAGAGCAAGTATTTTGATTAGGAAGCTTATTACATACAAATTCGTCACAGAATTATCAGCTTTTAATTGCTATTTTTGGTATCAGAAGTATCACAGTAGTTATGGAGTCACAGGTATTTTTCCTTAGGAAATAAAGTTTAAAATTAAAACACTAATTTCAGTTCCCTAGTAGATCAATTTTGCTGAGTGAAACAAACACCACCATTAAATTATGCTTTACACAGAATACTAATTTTGAAATCTATATATAAATCCTAAAGAAAGTCAGTATTGATACTGAATTCAATAACCATATTTGTTTCTCTTTAATAAATGGGATTCATAAAAAGTTTATTATTTATGATAATACTTCATACATAAAATAAAGAACACTTGGAGAAAAGTATGGATGTGAACAAATCCAATTCAATTACTAAGTAATAACTCTTGGGTTAGCTTATTAAAAACTATGAGCTTGTGAATAAAATGCTAACCTCTAGGGACATTTGGATCCCAGATACTGTCTCGTCCCTACTGAGTTACTAGAGCTAGGAGAGCTGTCTATTTGAATTCATTGTGACCCTGTTATAATTTTGCATGTCTTACATTCCCCAAATGCAAGCTGCATGAAGACTCACTGCCTGCTTCCTCTTGAAGAAGGCTAGTGTCAATGCCCAAGACGTTCAGCTGCTTTCGAAAAACGGGACCATCACATGAGACATATGACCATTTATAAAACTGGTTTTCCTCAGTACATATCTTATTTATACGGGGTACAGAAAGCTTGTGGCTGAACAACTCCATATAATAATCATCTGCAGTAAAACAGGCTAGCCTACAGTACGAGTCACATTTCCTGTCTTCTTAGTTGGGCTAGAATTTGTTCATGCACCACTTTCACCAAACCAAAAAGGAAATCTTTAGTTGCTTTTAAAATAACTACAGCACTTCACTCCTGCCTGTATAGGTTTACATTTGCTTCAAACTCCCTGGTATCCTTTTGTACCTGCACTCATGTTTCTCTCTCTTTTACACACACACACACACACACACACACACACACACACACACACACATCTCTCACACACAGAGTATAAACCGACCCAAATATCAGCCGAGGCACTTAATTTTACCATAAAAATGTGCTGACAACTCGGCTTGCACACGAGCATCTACAGTAGATCCCAAACTGACATTTGTAAAAGCATCTGCCTTTCTAGAGTGCAGTGTGAGGTACCTTCCAAGGGCCAGTGGAAAGGGAGGGTGACTTTTCACTTGTTAATCCGCAGTCCTACCCACCTAGGCCTGCAGTTGACTTTGTACTAAGTGGCCTTCATGTGTACTTGGGTCTTTAGATGAAGTATGGATATATGTCAAGGGATATAGTGATATAGAGATTTTTTTTTTAAGAATAGACATGTTTTTCATTATCCTTTTTATGTTTTTACTTTTTATTTCAGTGACCAATTTAAATCTGTGACTTCTAAGGAATCCAAATCCTCATTGCTACTATTTTATTGATGAATTATTACAATATTATGAACAATATTATGAAGTCTATTTAGTCAAATATTTTGTCTGTCACCATATGACATAACTTTTCTTCTGTGAACTGAAAAAAGTTAGAAATAAGTCCCTCAACAATATCCTTTTTTCTTCTCAATTCATAGTGAACGAAACCATTCCTGAGTTCACCTTCACCTCCCAAATGCTTCATTTTTGCCCCACAGTTGGGATACTGAGTGTTATCAATTGGCCACCTCCTGGGGTGGGGTTGTGCTTTCTTTGTTATTTTCTACACTCCTCAGGGCTAAACTTGGGTGGGGAGGGGGGCGTTCCTAGTCAATCTGGTATTCCTGACCTTGATAACAGATCAATTTTTTTCACAAGTGTTGACACTCAGGAGCTTTGTTTTGTATCTAAAACACATTTTAGTCTTCAGCTCTCTACATTCAGAATACTAATCCTTTTAGTCCCTCATTTCAGCTGGTACCCTCCCCTACCTTGCACACCTGAGTAGTTATTTACTATCACAAGAAGTACATACTAGTGGTGGTGCTGCAGGTGAGGTGTTAGGTGGCAAACATCACAGTTTTTAAGAAGAGGAGAGAGTAAACGGGAATGCGGTGGAGAAGGTACTCCCACCACATCATACTGGTGGAATTAGACCTCTGGTTTGGGACCTGGAGACAAAGACACAGCATGAATCCTGGGGCACAGGAACAACACCTATGAAAGGGAAAGTCAACCCAATAGCAGAAGGTCTGCCATTAGTGGAATAAAATTTAAATTTACACCCCACAGAGCCCTTATATTAGCTGGGGGCCCTTCAGTGCTCCAGACTGAAGTACCCCTTTAGTAAACGCATTCCTTCCACTCAAACCTTGTCTCGGATTTTGGTGAGTACTGTCCCGAATCTGGATACTTTCTGGCAAGCAGGGCAAGAACCACAAACGAAGGGGATTGAAACCTCAAACTCCCTCCCAGTCAGAGTAGGCAACTAAAGAAAAATAGACCCAACCTTATGGAAATTTTATTTTAAACATGCTAAAAGTCAAATATTTAAGTGCAAAATATAAAGATGGACAATAATTGGTCCTACATCTTCTTTCCTGGCTTTTACTATCTTTATATTAAACCCAACTTTTTCTCTATCAAAGTATAAGTTTTAGTCTGCTTTTTCAATTGTCAACAATGGCATGGTTATGAACATCAGCATGGATTCAATGAGTGTGGCAGTTACATAATCTTCTGTCAACTTGTAAAGGGGTGGAGTCTAGCCTGTCAATCAGGTCATAGCCAATAAGACCTTTGTGTGGGCATGGCCTTCTCCTGAGGATTCTGGGAACTCCGATCTTCCTCCCTGGAGGTGGGAGACAGACACTCTGTTTGTCTCTTGCTGTGAGACATTCCTTGTGCCAAGCCACATGAAGCTATGCTGATGGCAGCCAGAGCCTTGGAGCTGGAGGAGCCAAGTGGAGACCCACACACTCCACTGCTCAGATGCTTCCACTGCCACTGGATCCATAAGACTTTCCTCCCACTGGCCTGTGATCTTCCTGCATTCAGCATCATTGCATGTGTTTCATGAGTCTGAAGAGGAATTTATAGATTGATATCGGACATATATGCTAATATCGGACTTGTGGATTTGATCTGGACTAGGCTACGATGTTTTCTCAATATACAATTGCTCTTTGATACAAAGTGCTCTTACACAGATGAGTGTCTCTGAATTTCTCTAGTCTACCCAGACTAACACAGCAAAGTACTGAGAAGTGTAACTGTTAGCACAGGTGTAAAGCATGATACAGTCATCATCTCATTTCATCTTCCCATAACCCCAATATATTCCTGGGTTCATGTTATCAATAGGAAATCAAGGCCCCACACAGTAAGTGGGAGAGCCAAGGCCCAAGGTTTGTCACCTCAATAAAGCCTATTTTCTGAAACTGCTAAAGCAGTTAAGAAATGTGATCTATAGAAAATACATAAGTATTATTGAATTAAGGTCATTATGATTATTTAAAATTAATTTATAAACAGCAAGATAATATGTGCAAAAATGTCACACTTTTAAAGAAGGGCTTGTTTAACTTTCTATATGATTTTAGAGAGGTAAATTTTGCTTTCAGGTAATGTCTTTTTTATTAAGTTTTTTAAATTAAAAAACATATACATAAGTAGAAAAAAACTGATAATGGGAAAACTGATATTTATTAAGTCTGAGTAAGTGATAATGCTTTTTGTATGGTTATTTCTCCAGCAAACTGTGTAGAAAAAAGAAATGAATCTAAGCTCAAGTCTTTAGCTCATTTTTATTCAGCTGTCTTACCTCTACATGGGCCCCAGACTTTTTTTTTTTTTTTGCACCCTTTATGGGTGAGTTGTAAGCAATAATTTTTTTAAAGTATGGATAATATTTTTATAACAGGTAGCATTCATTAAGGCGCCCTGATGGTGCAGTGGTTAAACACTCAATTGCCAATCAAAAGATTCACAGTTCAAACCCACCAGCTGCTCCATGGGCAAAAACTGTGGGAATCTGCTTCCCTGAGAAGTGACAGCCTTGGAAACCCTGCCGAGAGGTCCACTTTGTCTCCAAGGACTCAGAATCCAACTCTGCGGGAATGGGTTTGATTTGGGGAATGGGATTGCTTAAATTATTTTATTCACTTACATTTCCTATTCAATGTCCAAAAACCTTAAAACAGTAACACACGATCGTATCTGAAGTAGTGCTATACAAGTTAATATTCTAGTGTATGACATAAGAAAGCTTTTGAGCTTGTTTTTGCCATTCTATTTCCAATTCCTGAAAGAACTTTATTATTGAGGGGATGTTAAAATAAGTATGTTTCTAAACATAAGTGAAAATTGTTTCGGATAAATAAACAAAATGATATTATGACTGAACTTAGTAAACGGTAAATTTTCTAAGTGAAGACCCTTACTTTACCCTACTAACGTCCTACTAACATGGACTCATTGCCAAAACAAATCTATTTCAAAGATTCCTCGGGTCAATCTCTATTTAAGCAGGCAACTGCCTAAGTTTTATTTCAATCAGAAAGCCTTGGGCATTTCCCCCCTTCTGCCCTTCAAATAAACAAAAGAGGTTTCTAGCACTATAAACATCCTCTTAAACACACACACACATCACACACATACTTGTCTTCCTGTCATCTAAAAGCAGCGATTTTCCATGAGTAACTTTTTCCAGTAGTATGAAATTAATATATTCTTACAGAGCCCTGGTGGCATAGTGGTGACATTTTGGGCTGCCATCAGCGTGGTTGGCAGGGCTTTCTCCTCCAGTAAACATGTACAGTTCAGACACCCACAGGGGCCACTATGAGGCAGCATGGGCTTGATAGCAGTGAGTTTGGTTTGGGTATTATCATTATTGTTCATCTAATAATACAGAGCCTTCTTCCCCCAAGAAAACTTTTTTATAGGCATTTGTACAGCTGTGGTATGACAAACTGGAAGCATAGAGGAGCTCTTTGTGTATGCGTGCACAAACAGAGGGAGGGAGAGAGAGAGAGAGAGAGTCGGAGAGAGAACATCAGTGTGAGAGTGCTAGACCAGATACCTGTATTATAAAATGTCAATGTTAAGTGAATCTGGGGAAGAATATGAATGATTTCTGTGCTGTTTCCAGCAACTTTCCCATAAGTGTTGTTCTTTCAAAAATTTTAAAAGTTAAATATGAATTTTAAAATACCAGAAAATAAACAAGAGTCAGGTTATAATTAAAAAAACCACCATAAACTATAAAGTCTTGCTAGGAATGGGCCAAAAATTCACCCAATGTGCTTATGACAACCAACACAAACCATGAAATACCAAAAAATGATGTGATTCCTTGTCTAATAGATAAATACAAATCATTGCTCAGGGAGGAACCACTACTCTTAGTTCCTGGTACTGAAACAAGAAATATTTCCCATGTGTTCTCAATAGCATTTTTACAGCAAATAAAATAAAAGTTTTGCCAAGGCAACATTCCATAAAATCCATTTTACAGAGTACGAAGTCCAGGAGGCGCAAAGACTCGGCTCGCAAACAAGCATTAAACTTGTTGGTCGGTGACCGCAAACTAGCGCACGCACAGCGACCGCGGGCGCAGCAGGCCTGTGCCTGCTCACAACGGCCCTGCTCCAGATCACCTGTGGAGCCACTGTGTCAGTCCATCGCCTAGAGCAGCGGTCCTCACCTTCCTGATGCCGGCACCCTTCCAGACAGCTCCTTAGGTGGTGGTGGCCCCAACCAGAACATTATTTTCGGTGCTACTTCATCACTGTCACTGTGCTACTGTTATGAATTGGGCGATCCCTGTGAAAGGGTCGTTCGACTCCCAAAGGGGTTGCGACCCACAGGTTCAGAACCGCTGTCCTAGATGGTCTTCCTCTTTTTTGATGACTTTCCACTTTACGGATGTCCTTTTCCAGGGACTGCTCTTGCCTGATAACATATCCTGAGACAAAGTCTTATCAGCCTGACTCTAAGGAGCACTCTTACTGTCCTTCCTCGAAGATATATGGATTTGTCCCCTGTAGTCCAGGGTCCTTATACTCTAAGGTCGGTGAACTTCACTCTTGATAGCATTGCTCTTCAACACATTCAAGAGGACTTGGGCAGATTTGCCCAATGCAATCCATTGTTTGATTTCTTGGGTACTTTCCACGCACACTGCTCATGTATCCCAGTAAAATTAAATCCTTGACCATTTCAATCTGAAACGGGTCTTCCTCCAATCCTGATGCCGAGTTCTTCATACAGTTCAGCTTTGAAAGCCCGTGGAGCACAGTTCTCTTCTGATGCCCATGTAGGTATCATGAGTCAGGAATGACTGACTGGTTTTAGTGGGTTTTTTTTCAAATCTATAAAACTAATTAAATTAATTAAACTTCAATACGAGAACAGTTAAATGTGTAGTAGAATTTTCCTAGTACCTGAAAATAAAAGTATATTACTTGCTTAATCCTTTCTGAATTTCAGCTTCAGAGCAGGATATCTGCTAGCAGCCAAATGAGAGACTGGCTAAGTAGACATACTCCTGTGGCACTTTTTAGTCTAAAACAGTGTGCTTAAACGACTGCCTCTCTCACCAGATGTGAAGTGTGGAGATAGGAAAGGTAAGATTCTTAAATCTGAGTGCGCATCAAAATCACCAACCGTACTCATTAAAAAGGTAAGGGTGCAATTTTAAAGGAAATGATCTTAGATAAAATGCAATTCTACATTCGTGTAACATTAAAAGCCCATGGGAAATGACAGTGATATGATTATGAGAACGATAATTTTTACTTATGGATCATCTAATTTTTGAAACAGTAAAATAAGTTTAGAAGCACCTAATACATCTTCCATGGTAGTCTTGAGAGAGAGGTATTATCATAATCATAAACTTATAGCACTAAGCAGCCAGTTGTCTACATCTGTTCACTCGTACAAACACCTACTTAGTACCCAGTCTGTATCGGGCACTGTGATAGGACTGTGGAGCAAAATTACAGTGTCTGCCCGTGAGAAGCTAATGATTAGGTAGCGTTCCAAAGAGTACAGGAACAGGAAGCGAGTAAGGAAACAGAGATGTAGTGCTAAGCTAGTAAAGGGTTGTCATTGGGAAGGGCAGAATTGAAGAGTACAGAAGCTACCTTCTATTTGTTACCCACCTTAATACCTAGTTTTACAGGCAATAACACTCCAATTCAGTCCCAACCTGTGCAATAGCCAGCATTAATGAACTATAATTAATTAACAACCATTAACTAACTCACTGCCAGTGAGATGATTCTGATTTTTAGGGACTCTATACAACAGGGTAGGGTTGTCCCTGTGGGATTCCAAGACTGTAACTCTTTATGGGAGGAGGAAGCCTCCTCTTTCTCCTGAGAAGTGGTTGGTAATTTCTAACTGCAGACCCTGGCACTGAACATATAAGATTAAAAGTGTACACATTTTAGCTATGTAATTTTAGCCTATTTTTCAAAGATATGTATTCATGATAGAGGATATCAAGCACCAAATATAAATATTGATATTTACTATGAGTCAGACCTTATAAGGCAATCCATCAATATTGATTGTGTCACACCAAAGTTCATAAAACTAACGTCAACAGTCGCCGTGGTCTCCTTTTCTCCCCAGTAAAGAGAACAATTTCACCCCTAAAGCTTTACTTTCTAATTCAAATTACAAATAGCAAAATTGAAACTTGGAAAAAGAATCTCATGACACACTAAGTGGAATAAAATATTTACTAGCAATATGCAACAACTAATGTAACTTCATGTAAACAACGTGATTCAGTCACATTTGAACATCACACCAAAGTCAGTTAAGCTGGGGTCTCTATTGTCTACATCCCAGTTTTCCAAACCTGGCTGATTATTGGATCACCTGGGGATCTGGTGACATTACAGATGCTTGGACTCTATCTGCAATCTAATGTATCAGAATCTCTAGAACAGTGGTTCTCAACCTTCCTAATGCCAAGACCCTTTCATATAGTTCATGCTGTGGTGACCCCCAACCATAAAATTATTTTCATTGCTACTTCATCACTGTCATTTTGCTGCTGTGATAAATCAGGTAACCCCTGTGAAAGGGTCGTTCGACTCCCAAAGGGGTCATGACCCACAGGCTGAGAACCGCTACTCTAGAGGAAGGCGCCCAGGATCTGTAGTGTCACTGATTTCCAGGTGATTCCAATGATGAGTCAAGTTTGGGGATGTAGGATCGATACTGTAACACACTGGCAATTACTTAAGAAGAGTTAAGACAGTAAAACAGGATACATTCTGAGTCTGTCCTTTTCTCATGAAGATTTGGGACACGTGCCCTGTTGAAAACATGGAAAAGTCTTAGACCCAGAAGACACGCATCCCACTCAGATTCCGTATGAATAAATGATGGAACGTGACTTATTCAAAATTAATTCATCTATGCTAAGATCTTAGAATAAGATATTCAATACATGGTTTTCTAATAATTCAACTAAAACTAAATCATGTTATCTCACAGAAAAGCAAACATTTTAAACATATGTTATATCCATCTTCCTAATATTAAGATAACAATAGTTATTAATGGAACAAGTTAATTCAATTATTGTTAATATCAAAACACAGTAGGTTAGATAAAAGAAATAATATAAATTCCTCAGAGGATGTTGAATGAGTGGAAACCAAAGAAATCATGTATGGCATAGAACTCTATACATACAGATGAACTAGTACAATCATTAAGTAGCTGAATGATACAACCTTAAAGGGGTATTTCTGGAAGAAAATAGTTGCAAGGATGTCACAATAAAGAGGTCCTAAAAATCGGTCAGTAAAAGGCAAACAGTCCACCAAGAAAATGAATTGTAAACAAAAATAGCAATTCAGAGTAAATACAAAAGCCTCCAAAGAAACAAAAAAAAAAATACCCTCTGTTATCAAATCCCGTATAACTCATGGCAAGCCTATATAGAGTTTCTTAAGCTGAAAATCTTTACTGAAGCAGACAGCCTCATCTTTCTGCTACAGTGTAGCTGGTGGCTTTGAACTATCAACCTTACAGTTAGCGGTTGAAAGCTTACCCAACGGTGGGAAAAAAACACACACATTGATGCCCCATTCTCACTATATTCTGTGAACTCAGAGACCACAACTATTGTGTCCACTGCTGCAGCCCTTGTACCCAGATCAGCACTGGTGATCTCAGAAGGGTGTCATAAACATGGCTGAACAAAAAACAAATCTCAATAGAAACAAAAACAAAAAATACTGTAAGAGAATAGTACTACTTTTTAAATACAGAAGTGGCAAAAACTATACTGATTACTAACAGCAAACAGTGGGGACAGAAGAAGATAGTGCTCTCGTGTAATGCTTTGGGAGTCTCATTTCCCACTGTCTTGTGAATGAGAATCTGGCCATTACTCTCAGAAGTCCACACCTGAGAATCTACACGCTACCCTCCCTCAAAACCACAGGTTCATAATGATATAAGTGCCAAAACATTCACTGAGATACTATCTAGGAGAGCAAAAAGTGGAAACTGTCTAGCAAGAGAAACACTATACAACCATTTTAAGTAATGTTACAGGTGCGTGTGCACTAATGTGAAAAGATGCCAGGGGCTTCAAAACCTTGATGGAGGTAAGAGAATGGAATTTTTTCACAAACTTTTTGAAGTTCCTTTTCTGTACTGATGTAGAAAGATGTCCATGATATTTTTGTGAAAAACACAAGTTGTTGATTAATAGTTATCCCATATTTTGTTTTTTTAAGTCATCTATATTTCTTCTAGCACATATCCATTTGCACAACGCAGGGGGTGGATAGCTGGAAGAACATATGGGTAGGTTCAGAAGAATCCATTCAGGATATGGTAACCACTACTTCTATGAAAAAGTTGGGGGGTTGCTTTTTGTTTTTGTTTTATTCGTTCGTTTCTTTGTTTTGGACAGAGGAATGGAACAACATTTCTCTTGTTAGAAGCACAGACATGGTCCACTTGTTCCTTCTTCCTGGTCTGTCTTAAGTCTGGATGTTCTGCTGAAACCTGTCCAACATGGGTGGCCCTGCTGGCATTTCAAATGCCAGTGGCATAGCTTCTACATCATCACAGCTACACTCAAGTCAGTGCAGCAAACTGACAGTTGAGTCAGAAGCACCGACTACACTTAAAATTTCCCATAACTAAACCAACTGATCTTGAAATCATAGGGAAGAAATTCTGATTAATAGTCTAGACATAATCTAATCAACACATTAGGGTAGCCCTGGTGCCACTGTCAGGTAAGCATTGGGTTGCCAACCACAAAGTTAGTAGTTCAAGCCCACCTGCTGCTCAAGAGAAAGTTGAGGTTTCCTCTGACACCCTATCTCAAGTTGGAATCAACTTGATGGCAGTGGGTTTGGTTTGGGTTTACATAAAGGTAGCTTTATTTACAATAATACAACTTGAGACCAATCTCCCAATACAAAGCTATTTCTCTGAGACTGTTCACATATCTGGCTAGTCTTCAAACAGACGAAGTCTCACAAATATGCACATGTTCTCATTCTGCCTAGACCGTCCTGTCCTCATCTGTCCACCCCTTATGTGCCCCTCATCACCACTGCTGCCGGGAAAGCCCCTGGCTCACCCGCTAACACGTAATCCACTCTTCTGACAAGATGACGAGAATACCATCACGAAAACCGACTTCTTAAAAAGATGAGAGGCGTGCACTTCCCTGACTCAGATCGTTCTAATCACTCCCATTTTTTAGTGTGGTTAAGAAAAAGGACAATACAGATCAATATCTCTTAACTGTCCATATATTGCTGCATTTTCTAAAAATCTCTACCTGATTATAGAGCATAATTAAAGGCTTGAAAAACCAATCTTATTGTGGAAAATTACTAATGAAGTTTTGAAGTCTAAATGAACTAGGCATGTTCTTCGTTAGAAAACGAACATTTATGACAAATTTTGAACATTTCCAAAATGAAAAGTACCTAAGTTTTTGAAACTACAGAAATAACACAATAATGTGCTTTTGGACTCTATTTTAAATTAGGTATCTTCAAATTGATTCATGTAGAAATATGCATGAGAATTACTATGCCAGCATATAATTAGTACTCAAATTCCACCTGGGAGATGAATTTACGGGCTATCCCACAACTTCTAGATCCTGAACTTCTCATAGATATGCTGACACAACCTGAACCATAACAGTTCTGCTATAATAAATCTGTCGTTTCTCTAAGGCCCGTGACAATCCACTAGTGTGAATGGCGTACACTTCACATAGCATACTCCGCAGCCACTGCGCAAGCTATGTCACCTCCATTCTGAGTAGCGAATCAGTAATCAATATTTGTAAAAGCAGCAGCTAATCCTTTGTAAAATCACTGGCTCTGTGATTGAAGTTTGCTCAATCCACACAGCTAATCCCTCTTCATCTGTTGGAGTCCTCTATTTATCCTCGGCCGAGCAGCGCTAGCGAAGGCAGATTAACACATCTCCACCATGCGCAACATGACCTGACAGCTGCCACCATGGAGCACTGGCAGGATAAGCTCGGCAAACACCGGCCTTCTAAAATGGAAGCCTAAAATTTACATTCAGAAACCCACAGTTTACAAACAGGCTCATCACTGTCTCTTCCCAACTCGAGTCACCTGATTCATTAGGACCACACTTCTGGGCTTTAACAAGTCTCCTGGCCAAGATATTGAATAAAATTATTTTTTTATAGGCAACATCTGGTGAGTTGTGTTGGGTTCCGTCGGAATGTCAACCAAGTGGTTCAGTCTGACACTCTTCATTGCTCCTGAGAGGAAGAAGCCTGAACTAACTGTGTGAGAGGAGAGGACTTGAAGTCTCACCCCATGTTCCCCAGAGCGGGCGATGCACCCCCTTTGGGGGTGCTGAAATGATCCAGGAGGCTGAAAAAGCAAATACTGACACTTTATCCTGGGTTACGGGCGCTCGGACAAAAGTGTTTACTTGCCAGGGAACACTGAGTGATAAATGTGGCACCTATGGACTCTGACCAAAAGTCAAAAGATGACAAAATTTTAGGGAGGAATGGGTGGTATGGTACCAGTTGCTTCAGAACTGCCAAAAAATAGATAAGTACTAGAATTTGTTCATTAAAAATGGAAATTAAAGAGTTAATCATCATGAAGCTAGAAATCCCTAGTACCCTCAACCCTTGGATGTGAGAGCTATGTTCTGCACTGAGTCTAAGAATTCACCACAGAAAATGTACCGCAGTTGCTCACAGAGGCAATCTGTGGGGTAACCCACACTTGTCTCCTTGGCCTTCCAGCCCCCAGTCAGCACCCGCTATTTTCGCTTTCTGGAATGCCATCCCAAATAAATAACCTGCTTCTGGGGAACCAAAAAAGAAAAAAAGCAATGAGAAGGATATAGCGATCTTGCGGAGGAGCCCTGGTGGTGTATTGGTTACCCACTGGGCTGCGATCCCAAAGGTCAGCAGATCAAACCACCAGCTGCTCCTTGAGAGAAAGACAGGCTTTCTACTTCCAGTTACAGTCGGAGAAACTCACAGGAACAGCTGTGCCCTGTCCTACGAGGTGACTGTGGGTCAGCACTGACTCAGGGGTAGTGAGTTTGGTTTAGACAGGGTAATACAGTGAGTAAGAAACTCCGTAGTTAAGGAGATGGGAAAGAGACCAACCACCAGAGAGGGCAGGCAGCGTTTCCAGTTGACTTTCTAATTCATTATCTGTAGCAACAGTGCCTTCCCTGGATCAACTTGCATTTTAATGCCACCCGTCTTCAAAATCAGAGCTGATGTTGCTCCCACGTGCGTGCATACACACACACACACACACACACACACACAGATGATTTTTAACCTTTATTTAGTAATCGTAAATTCTTATTAATATAAAAATGAGTAATAATAAATTAAGAAGTGAACGCCAGCATTTGAAATCTAGGGCATCATCTTCAATCTAAAGCAAAAAATATCATAGCTAGTATGTTGCATATTTAAGAATGCCATCTTAAAACCTAATAGCTTTTTTAGATATTAAGCAAAATAATTTGCTAGTCAGTAGAATTTGCTCTAAGAAGAATTATGCACATCACCACATCCTACAAGACAACCGGCTCTAATTAGCCTGGCGGAAGAAAGCTGATGTACAGCGTGAATAAAAAGACAGCCACACTGCTTCAATATTGTAGGCGATCTGTCCCTGTCAAGAACATGGCGCACTAGATAAGAAGGGGGGAGTCGCTCAGAAAAATAAATTTCAGAAGTCTTTAGAACCCTAAAAAGTACTCGCGAGATCAGCCATCAAGGCTCTTCCACACCATTCTCGAAATAGTGCTATTATCTTAGCATGTTTAAAATATGAGATCGTAACACCTGATGTACACATAACATTTTAAAAGAAATCTGTTGTGTAAATGATATACTTTCAACTCCTATTGATCTCTTTGGCATCTACTCCTAGTTGATACTGAACTCTTCATTACTTCCTTCAAACTCGGGGCATAGGAATATCTTTATTTCCTCTCTCATTCATACACATACGTACCAAACCCAAACTCATGCTATCAAGGCTATTCGGCTCAGCCACCCCAGAGGGCAGGGTAAACCTGCCCTGGGGGTTTCAGAGACTGGAACTCCTTACGGGAGTGGACTGCCTCCTCTTACTCCTATGCTGTGGCTGATAGTTTCAAACTGCTGACCTTGGAGGTAGGCTTATAGCTCAAAATGTAACCATTATACCACCAGAGCTCCTACATACTCATAAATGTGTGTGTGCACATGTATGCAATTGTTTGGACCAGACCAGTCTCTCCTGGTCCTCTCAAAGTCGAAAAGAAAACAGAATTTTTAGGGAGGGATGCGCGACCTGTAATATCAGCCCCTGCGTGCAGCACTGTCCATGTGTCTGTCACAGAGGATCGCAGTGATGTTCATGAACAGCTTATGTTTGCAGGTGCCACTGAAACAATTTTCTAAGAAATATAAATTTTTTAAGGCAAACATCAATGAATATTTCCCAGTGAAGCAATCTGTAACACCTTGCCTGCCCCCCAAAGTCTCATACTCTTAGATACCTGAAGTAACCAAGTCATAAGCTTGAAATGTTACACTCAGCCAGACACAGATGAGCACCCCGATGAGAGCCACCCCTAACACTGGTCTTACTCGAGCCCATTCTACCGGAACTAACTGGCGAGCCAGGCGCTAGGTGCTGCTGTAGGGTGTAACGGGCAGCAGTCCTTCCTGCCGACAAGTGGAGCTGACACAGTCTCCACACAATGAGACTTCAAGTTTCCATAGCACTTCCCTTGCTATTTTGATATTACCAAGGACTGACTTGCTGAAAGGCCAACAAAGCAATTTGTGCGTGTGTTTTAGTCACACTGGTTAAAAACCAAAAATCTCGAGATTCTTTGTATTTTAAAAGCTCAACAAAAAAGAGGAAAATAAGAGGCCACATTGGAAGTGATGCAACACCAAAAATTGCACTTTATGTGTAGATATAAAAGATAAAAAATGTTTTTCTTAAGCAATTCCAAAATTATACTGATCTGTTCATCGGATTCATTTCATAGTAACAGCACAGTGAACTGTATCAGGAGGCACAGGAAGCCGGTTTGTACCTCACTGATCTTGTCACTGCTTGTTACCTGGCTAAGGAAAATCTGCTACACTTGCCACCTTACCATTTTCACCTTATAATTAATAAGTATCTTATTAGGAGATGCTTTGAGATGATGTAAATATTTGGTTCCCCTTTAAACTTTCACCGAATCGTTTCAGCTTCATTGACGATTCTTGCCTGAATCAATGAGTGTGTTGCATACGGTGTTGTTTCCAGTTTTGCCTGTTTGTTTGACTGAGCATGTTATGTCTTTACATGAGACAGTAGAAACCTAGACAACAGCTAACAGTTGGGTGTTGAAAGCTCAGAAAACTAAAACAGTTGATTCTTTCTCTGGTCAAGTCAGTGAACAGGACTTTGAATATATCTACTGTTGTACCAATATATCAATACTTTTATATCTATCTAGTGAGTAGGTACAGTAGCTTATAATGCCTGCTGGCAGTAGCTGTTCAATACACAATGCCCACAGCATAGTAATCCTTGATAGAAGATGAGAAGAAATACATGAGGAGTCAGAGGACCACATCGATCGGCCCTACACGTTGCTGTGAATCCCCAGGTGACTGTTTCTGGTCTTCACGTGCAAAAAGAGGGGCCTGAGCTAGGTAATGTGTAAGGTTCCTTCTAACGCTACTAGTCTATAAGTGCTCAGATTTGTTCAAAGACGTTTTTTAATCTTACCTCTTCCACATAGCATTTTATATATGTTGGCAGGGTGTGTGTGTGTGTGTGTGTGTGTGTGTGTGTGTGTGTGTGTGTGT
>NW_022103920.1:84031183-84054666 GCF_000313985.2 Echinops telfairi
GTGTGTGTGTGTGTGTGTGTGTGTGTGTGTGTGTGTGTGTGTATAGGTGCTCAGATTTGTTCAAAGTTGTTTTTTAATCTTACCTCTTCCACATAGCATTTTATATATGTTGACAGGTGTGTGTGTGTGTGTGTGTGTGTGTGTGTGTGTGTGTGTGTGTGAAGTACTATTGGGGGCAAGTATAAAACTGTTTAGCTAACGCTGACCTAATAATATTTCAGAGGAAATAAAACCATAGCTCCTCTCAGGAAACTTCTGGCTATGATTACAGCACAGCAGTCATCTTACTCTACTGCTTATATTAGACGGTATAAATTTCCTCCAACAAAGGAAAAGAGCATTGCTAATAGGCCTCAGGTATAAAACCAGTTGCTGTCAAATCAATGCTGACTCCTGGCAATCTCAGGTATGCCAGAGCTCCATCTGGTTTTCAACGGCTGGCTGGTCCGAGGCAGATCACCAGGAGTTTCTTTCAAGGTGCTTTGCGTGGATAGCAGCAGAGCTCATTAGCCATAATAGGGACATTGTGGATTCACATGAAAACCGGTCAGGAGCTCAGGACTCAAACCAAAAGACACACAGGCCTAATATAGTCAAAGAGCCTGGTTTGAAAAGCTCCTGGCTAACGTAAGCCTTCATGTTTCAAAGAGAAATCAAGAAAGGTCTATTTATATCTGGATAAGTAGATGACTATCCATGAAGTTAAAGAGAATGTGTGATACCAGTGGTCAGGCATAAATTTGAAGCTGGAGCCCACTGTATGAATGTGTAATTGATATAGAACGTACAAGAAAATACATGGTGTGTGTATAGTAAAAATTTATTTAATTTGTTTTAAAATTTA
This sequence comes from Echinops telfairi, assembly GCF_000313985.2. NCBI lineage: Eukaryota > Metazoa > Chordata > Mammalia > Afrosoricida > Tenrecidae > Echinops > Echinops telfairi. The sequence continues at coordinate 84,032,028 of NW_022103920.1, forward strand.
CATAGTTAAAAGAATTTTACATAGTTGTTAAAGAGGAATGAGTACCTGTATTTATGTACTCAGTTTTCTTTATGCTGTAACTTGATGTTTACCTCCACAGTAGGTATTAACAAGCTGGTTGTCAATAAATATATCAACCATCAAAAGCAGCACATATCTAGTAGATTCTGAACACACTGCCCATGTGAATGAGGACTGTGCATAAAGAAAAAATACACATCTTTATAAAAATCATCAAAATGATAAAAGTGAAAACTGAAGATCTATTATCTAAATTATACTTCTAATGTGTGGCTGAAAGGTCACCCCAGACATCAGTGAAGAGAACGTTGTATTGGGGTTTGTTTTTTAAAGGAGAAAAAAACAATCTTAGGAGGATGCGCGTTTGAGTTTAAGCTCTCTGAGGACAGGCCCATAAGTTTACTAATCTTCCACAGCACTGTACTATTAACAAGTAAAGGTGATTAAATACAGTTGTATATTCTATTAATCATCATTACTCATTAATGATGATTAATCATATTTAATCATGATTAATCATGAGTGGCTTTACTTTTTATGTTAAATTATAATACTGATGGTGGGCCGTAAAGTCAAGTTATTCCCTCAGAAGGAAATAAAACTCCCAAATAAAAGCCAATAAGCACTGTGTCAATATCAGGAAAACGAAGGTCTAGTGACTATTTCGTAGGCAGCATTTTACAAAGGACTTGGCAAACATTCAAACAGCCAGCCAGAGGAAATTCCAAGTGAAACTCAATCCATGTGTGTGTTTGTTTTGTGGGAACAGAATATTTTTATAGCGTGTAACTTTAATTGGTGGCAGATATAAAATGTTATTTTACACTACATGTTCATTCAGTTGTACACAGAGTCTAGAATACTTAATTGGTAGACTTTTCAACACTAGTAGGACATTCTTCTAAAATGCTAGATCCTGCGATAATGCTTAGCTTCTTCTAGCCAGTTTTCCTGCAGTTTTGTTAGACAGGCCCACTGACGGTCTGGATGATTTGGTCTACCATGAATAAAACAAAAGCTGGCGCCTGTGGGATACGGATGGTACTCTCCAGAAATACGGTATGTGTGGTTGGCAGCTTAAGAAGCACTTTAAGCTGCCCAAGGCAAGAGAAGTTTGTAGGTCCTCAGCTAGCAATTAAAGCATGGCCTCCTGGCCCTGCCTACCACTGCTATGTCCAAGAGAGACCATTTGACAGGTGTCTGTCCCTTGTCGCTCAGCTGAGGCCAGAAAGGCGGGGTTGCTGCTAGGTTCCATAGAGTTGGCCCTCCACGCACAGTGGCCACACGCACCACACATCCTCGCCATCGGCTCGGGGTCCGATTGCCGTGATCCATAGGATTGTCGTGGCCCATTTTCAGAAGCAGATTGCCAGGTCTTTCTTTCGACTCTGTCTCCGTCTGAAAGCTCCACTGAGACCTGGCCAGGAATACACGAGCTCTACAGACAGACAGCGGGGGCTGCAGTGAGGTGCACTGACCAGAAATCCAACCTGAGCTCCCACTGAAAGTTTGAATTCGAGCCTGAACCGCCAGTGCTCCAGCCATCCAGCGGAAACGCCTCCTGGGTTCCTATTTCAGGGGGTGTGCACTGAGCTGGAAGGGAGGTAGGCAAGATCAGCTAGGTCAAGCTAGCATGCTTAGGTATTGCTTGACACATGCCACAGGCTTGCCTCGCATGCATTTGTCCTGCAGTTCCTGGCTCACCCGCCTGGGAGGAGCAGCGCAGACACGGGTGACATGAAAGGACTCTGCGACTGGAGGATCGCAGGAGAAGCTGCTGAGCACCTGCCCGCCGTGTCCCCCTTTCTTCTTCATCTGCACTCACACACCAACGCCGGGGACTTCGCCCCACAAGCAAATGTAGTGTTTTTCTATGGACACGTCATCCCATGTTTACAAACATAGTCAACAGGCATATTTGTTAGGAGCCTGGTATATGTACAAACTGTGCTAGACCCTGAGTGAGGAGACCAAAAAAACAAAAACAAGGACAACATGGACTCTGCCTTTAAGGGGCTCCTTTCTTCCGAATGAAAACCAGCAACCTGTGATGAAACAACAGCAAGGGTCCTCCACCAGCTCAACAGATCTGCCAACCAACCAGACACTCGGGAGTGGAACTATCTCGGCTTACGGCTGCGTAAAGGGAGCCAGGAAAAACCCAGCGCTGTGGAGACAGGCAAGGTTAGAGAATTCTTATCTTGTACACAGTTCAATCGTAGAGGGCAAAATTAGATTTCAAAGCATATCAAGACGGCAACGTTGAGGGGAGAGAGTCTTCAAAAAGACCCATGTGCATTCTGGAAAGCACAAAGGAGGAGAGAGATGAATTCCAGCGTCCGGGTGTTGCTGAAATGTAGTATGTTAATGGGTATGGGATAAGATCAAGTGTCATCCATGTACACAGACGTCTATATAGACTGCCTGTCAATGTTCTCTCAATCCCTCAGCAGCCCCGCGAGTGCCTTTAGTTCTGGGGGACCATTCTGACTTACTCTTTCCCAAACTGAATGCAAATCATGTCACTTCTATGGCCAAAGCCTAATAGGCAAGCAATACCACTCTCCAACTTTAGGCATCAAAATACACTAAGAATAGTGAAACATGGAAAAGGGTAAGTATTGCCCCATTCTCCCCTCCCCTTCACTACTTGACTTTGTGGCCGGAGGGCTATTCCAACAATTATAGAGTCATATGCCGCATAAGAAATAATAAAGAGTCCCTGGTAGCCTTTGCCCAGTTTCGCCCAATGTTAGCATTTATAAATCTTATTATAGTGGATAATAACTTATTATAGTTAATACCATAACCAGGATAGGGACATTGATGCAATTCACCAATCTTATTCAGATTTCCTATTTTGATTTGCACTTATTTGTTGTGTGTGTTGAATTGTATACAATTTTATCACCTGCAGAAGGTTTGTGTCCACACCACTAGAATCAAGACACTGAACATTTCCGATATCACAAGGACACAAGCTGATGTGACTCCTGCACCAGAAATCATACAGTAGTCGGTAAGATAAAACCTAATTGCTTAGCATGACACATGTAGAAGGTCCTTCAAAATCTTTCCCTTGCCTACCTCTCCATTCTCCTGTCTCACCTCTCACACATTTGCATTCTAAGCTCTCAGCATTCCAAACTACTTGGAGTTCCCCAAATGCCCTGTCTCCCAAGTCAGCCATTCAGGTCTCCAAAGTAGCAGTTCTGGAATGCTGAGAAAACAAAAATGGTACCTGGGACTTCCAGGAGATCAAAGGAGTTGAAATAATTAATTGATGTTTGGAGGGGGGGGCCTAATGTTTTAAAATATTCTAAATTTTCAGTAGAAAATAAATATTTCAAACACTTAACATAAAACACATCTTGCCTGGAAATGGTGGCCATCTGGTTTCTTCATCTCAAAAGGATGAAATTCAAATAGTCTCCTCAGTAGGCCAGAAAAAAAGAAGATATAATCTTTCTGGACATGTGAATATATCACAAAAAGTCAACATTATGGACTTCTCAGAGATATTGTGAGATCTTTTTCTCTTCAAAGAAACTATGTGATGATAAAAGGAAACAACATTTGCTTTGGGGGAAATCTGTTAAATATCAAAGAATATGTGCTGTAATATTTGATACTGTTTTCTCAGCGCAGAGGTGTGGGGTTTCCAGTGGTTTGCCTTGGGCCGTGCTTCCTTAGTCTTAGCTAGGCCTTTAAATTCTGGTAAGTGACGCGGGGTCCATCCCCCTGGGCTGGTGTGTGCTTCTCCGTAGGCACAGGGGAGCAGTGTGCTTCAAAACAAGGCTTCCTCTCTGGCAATGTAAATGACCGCCCCAAGTGTCTATGGAAAGCAGCTGCTTCTTTTTGCTCGGTTAGCATAAAAATACTAAACAGTGAAGACAGTAAGCCAGACTGTGGTATGGAGACTACCAGACAACAAGATACTGCATGGAAGAATAATAAGAAAATATGCTTAAAAGAGGTATGAATGGTAAATTTAGGTAAATCCAACAAAGCCTACTAGATCAGGGAAAATATATTATTCTTTAATTCATTTACAGATAAACTTGTTTTACCTATTTAAATCACTAAATCCTAGAAGTATATATACATATAATTTTATGAGCTGTAAACTATGATATGTATGATTCCATGTATTAAATGTTAGATAACTGCTACAAGAAGGCTGCACAGAATCCTTTTTGTGCCCCTAAACTGATTTCTGACCACTGAAAACTAAGTCAGAAACCTATCATGCTATGAAAATTGTAGAAACAAGTCTTCGAGATATTACTATGGGAAAAGCATTGCTATATAAAGTAGCATAGCATGTAACATGAAGGGAAGAAATCCTCAACTTTTAAGAGCTAGAAAAATATTTTATTTTATTTTTTTTTTATTTTTTCATTATCTGATATTTTCTATTTCATTTTATTCTTTTTGTTGTTGTTGTTTTGTTTTTGTTTTTTCTTTTTCTTTTTTCTTTTTTAACATTTTATTAGGGTCTCATACAACTGTTATCCCAATCCATACACACATCAATTGTGTAAAGCGCATTTGTACATCGTTTCTCAAAACATTTTCTCTCCATTTAAACCCCAGACATTAGGTCCTCATTTTTCCCCTCCCTCCCCGCTTCCCCCTCCCGCATGAGCCCTTGATAGTTTATAAATGGGTATTTTGTCATATCTTGCCCTGTCCGAAGTCTCCCTTCATCCACTTTTTGGTTGTCTGTCCCCCAGGGAGGAGGTCACACACTGTTCCATGTAATTGGTTCCCTCTTCCCTGCCCATTCTCCCTTTACCCTCCCTGTTTTGCCACTCACACCACTGGTCCTATAGGGCTCATCCGTCCTGGATTCCCTGTATTTTCAGTTCCTATCTGTACCAGTGTACCTCCTCTGGTCTAGCCAGTCTTGCAAGATAGAATTCGAGTCATGGTAGTGGGAGCCGGGAGGAAACCTTTAGGAACTAGAGGAAGGCTGTATTTCTCATCATTGTTACATCGCACCCTGACTGGCTCATCTCCTCCCCGAGACCCCTCTGCAAGGGGATCTCCAGTGGCCTACTAATGGGCTTTGGATCTCCACTCTGCACTCCCCCCATCATTCACTATAGTAAGATTTTTTGTTCTGATGATGCCTTACACCTGATCCCTTCGACACCTCGTGATTGCATAGGCTGGTGTGCTTCTTCCATGTGGGCTTTGTTGCTTCTGAGCTAGATGGCCGCTTGATTACCTTCAAGCCTTTAAGACCCCAGACGCTATACTTTTTGATAGCCGGGCACCATCAGCTTTCTTCACCACATTTGCTTATGCACCCATTTAAGAGCTAGAAAAATATTTTCAGGAGGCAGAATTCCTAGAACTTAAAAAGACTAAAGTGGGGTTCACCCAGGTAATCAAGAAAATGAATTTAGCCTCTTCAAGACTCAGTTTCCTTGCATAAGTGAATAATAAGAGCATCAACTTCATAGATCTGTTTTGATGCCTCAATGAAATAACTTATATGAAGGGCTTAGCCCAGTATTTGAAACACAGTAAGCATTTAACACAACCTACGTTTCCAATGTCCACCTAGGTCCACATTCTGTAATTTGGGTAACACATATATTATATTTTTAACTCAAAAAAAAGATCTCAAGAACAGCAAAGTGAAAAAAAAAAGCCAGAGACAGGAGAAAATGATCATTATGAGTCCACTTACATGAAACAGCAAATAAGCAAAAGCCTAGGGGCAGGAAAGCAGGTTTTAGGTTACCACAGCTAGGGGAGAGGAGAATAGGGAGTTACTCACAATGGTAACCGTTTATTTAAATTGTTAATAAAGAGTAGTAATGGTTCAGATTGAAATCACTAAATATAAAGTGGTTAAAATGGCAAATTTTACATTTTGTATATATATTTTTGCGCCCCACCCAGACACCTATTTTGTATGTTTTATGACAAAAAGATGCTCAAGCAATGTATTTATTATTCTTCACTTTAATCAGCTATTTACAGACCTGTGTTGAATGTAGCTAGCACATTGGTCAAAGTCATGGGCTTAGTTTTGTTCAGATTAAGCAATTTCTGCCTTAATAGGCTAGACAATCTAAACTGAAGTTTCCAATTTCAAAGACTCCAGAAGTTAAATCCACTCTTGGTAATGAACTGGGAATACCTGGGTGCTAAGGTGCTACAAATCATTACTAATCAAGAGGTTGATGGTTCAAACCCACCCAAAAGGTACCTCAGAAAACAGGTCTGGCCATCTGCTTCCAGAAGACAAAAACCTCCCAGGGAGCAGTTCTACTCTGTACACGGAGGGCCATATGAGCTCCAATCAGCTGTATGGCAACCAACAAAGAGAGTAGGCAGTAAATGTGAACAGATGACAAGTCTGAATGGAACATATTTCCCATAAAACAATGAATGGGTGTGCTTAATTTGATTGTGAATAGGAATCTGAATTCAAACTTATCAAAAATACCAAATAATGAATTGAAGGGAGCTTCTTAAAATATTATGAAGGGCTGCTTGTAATTGCAACAGCAGTTGTATTAAAGACCTCTTTATAAAGCACAAGAATGGTGTTAATAAAATATTACTTCTACAAGCTCTTCTTGTACAGTTAATAAACCTTTTTCTTAACTTAAACCCCCACAAATTCCTGCTATTACCACAAATTCTTAATTAATGGAATTCCATTAACTTTCTAAGTGGCTCTCTATATGCCATGGATTGGAAAAATTTGTTGAAGCCTAACAGCACTCAATAAAATTTAACAAAGATAAAATGCATCTTTGTTCATTGACATAAAATATTTTAATTAGTACCTGAGCCAAAATAATGTACAGTTTATTATTTTTATAATCCCAAAATTGACAGCCATTATGACAAAGCACTTCCATTCATATTATTCTATAAAATACACTCTGCTGAAGTTATGATTCACTTATTGGGATTCTGAGGCAAGCCTGACACAATGGATATTAAATGCCACAGTACAAACAAAACTCATATTAAAGATTCTATTCACGAGAGGTCGTCTTATTAACTATCGCTTCATCCAGTATTTCACATTTACGGTTATAGTGAATAACTACTATCTGGCTATTTTCCATGTTAACAACACATGTCAAGAAATAACGAACCCTAAGGTGCAAGGTAAGAGTGAAGCTGGCTGTGAAACCAAACCAAAGTCATGTGTCCCTTTGTCAGGGCCATGATTCTCAGGGGCTTGGCCGTTCTCTAGTGATGTCAGTTGGCAGTTTTGTAACGATGTGGTTTCGCAGTTGTGGTCACTTTTGCATAACCCATTTTCGCACAACGACCTGGTTTTTAGAACCTAACCATGTCACTAAATGAGGAGAGGCCGGGTGTGATCAAGAGCTGAGCTCTCACTACCACGCTGACAATAACTGCCATAGGAACTCAGGGACAAGGGGTAGGACTTGGGTTGTCGGCTGTCTTATCAGTCTTGGGAGCTAGCAAATAGTTGGGATAAATACTAATGCCTCGTGAAAGAGGCCAACCAAATGAGAGTCAAGATTTCTGTTAAAGAGAAATAGATGATTCTGATTAAGGAGATTCTTTTTTTTTTTTTTATTAAGCTAAGGTATTTTGCCTTGATTCAATAGGCAATCTACAACTGCTGCAGGATCTTAAGAGAATGATGCTGTCAGTGCAGTATTTTATAAAATTAATCTGGCAGAATGAAATTGGGAACCTAAAAGGAATCTGAGAGACCTCTTAGTTTAGGAGGCAACGCTAGTAATTCTTCGTGATAAGATCTCAAACTAAACAGCAGCATGGATAGATTTCTTTCACTCATGAATTCCACATTTTTATTGAGGATTCTATGTACAGCACTGGGCTGAACATGGGGATTACACTGTGGTGAGGGAGAAACTGAAAAACAAAATAACAGAAAGCCACACATATCAAAAACTATGTTCTACGCAAGGAAGGAAATCAATAGTAGGCAAGAACAATGACAGAGGGACCCAGTCACGGAGTCCTGAGGAGATGATTTTGAAGCTGAAAGTGAGAGGAAATTAAGGAAGAAAGGGCTAGAGTAAGACTGGTTTGTTTAAACAAGAGAACAGCAGATATACCATTACCCTACAGCTTGCCTGGGGATGAGTCACTAGCCAGGGGGCTCACGACCAGAGTTGCAAGGGATATCAAGGTCAAAGGTATAATGGTAGAGCAAACACAATGTTCTACATCCTCCTTCGATGAGTACTGATTGGGGTCTTAGAAGTCTGTAAGTAACCATCTAAGGTGCATCTATTGGTCTCTCGGAATTATTGTCCAAAACATATAAGAGTTATGAAAATCAATGACTTATAAACCAACTTGTTCAAAGGACTGATGCATCACAGGATGCAAAAGTCAGCCTCCACGAGACCAGAAGAACCAGACGGAGCCCAGCTACACTGCTGACTACTCTGAAAGGGATCAAAAGAGGTCTCCGATAGAGTGGGGGGAAACATGGAACAAAACTCAAAAATCATAAAAAAGAGACCCTGCTTATTCACCTGAAAGAGATTGGTGGAGCCCTGGAACTATGGCCCTTAGTATCCTCCCAAGCCGGGAACTCACTCACCCCCGTGGCTCAGCTTTCAAAGAACCATTAGACAGGCCTATGATGTAAGCATAAACCCAGACATCACTTACTCCTTAGAAGAATTAACCACGCGCGATCCACAGGGCAGCATTTGCCCAGCAGTAATAAGCAGAAGGCGGCAGGAAAGGAGGAGGCAGGGAGCACGGGAGGATCGGAAAGAGTTCATGACAGAGATGGCCATCGGTGTCATGAGACAAAATGAGCACAGACTGCTGAATGGAAAACCAATCTGATCTGTAAGCTTTCATTCAAACACACACAACAAAGTGCTTTTTTTTAAACAAAAAGAGACAGATTAGCTGGAGTAAAAGCAGAACAAGGTTTTGTTTATTCAAGGAACTCAGACAAGACAGCTGGAGCTTGGGAAGGGAAGCCTGGGTTATGATGGAACAGGTGAGTGAGGCAGAGAGCGGAACTACTGGAGGATTTTTAATCAGGGCAATTTATATATATATATACACACACACACATACTTTAGAGGTGAAAATCACTGGGCTGTTCATAAATTGGATATAAAGCCTAGAAAGTATATTTGAAGTCCATTTGTAAAAACACAAGTGTCTCATAAGTCAATGACTAAAATGGCTATTAAAAGTCATGGCTAAAAATGGCTAGAAATTATTTCAATTTGAAAATAAATGAATTAAACTGATTAAACTGATATATCCAGAAGTGTCCTAAATGAGAACAACCAATTAAAGTAAGCCCAAGGAAAATAGTCAAGAATAGAATACATTCACTAGACCCACTTAGCAGTATTTGTGAGAAAAACACTGAGATAAATTTCAAAAGGTAACTCAACCACCCTATCTTTCAGCTCTCACTCTGTAAATTGTATAACTAGTCTGTGCTGTCCGATGTAAAATGAGATAAAACTGCTGTAAGGATTGAATGAATGAATGTGAGTAAAATACCTGAAAGGTGTATAAACTACTTAAAAGTGAGCGGACCCATGGCACAGCCTTAATGAGTATTCATTTCTGCTATTATTATTGAAGTCACCCATCGCCATAGTGTTGGCTCAATCCCAACTCACTGATCACCCAGGTGTCACGGAGCGGAAGTGCTCTGTGGAGTTCTCGGAACTAACGTTTTCCTGGCCGTGGTCCTAAGAGAAGCAGACCATCACAGGGCCGCCTTCCCTGGTGCCTCTGGGTGGGTTCCAGTCATCAATACTCACTTTAATAGTCAAATAAGGGCCTACGATGCTTTATTCAGCTTAGTACAATTCATATGTCTGTCATCCCTCTTTCAAGACGTAGCAATCATATATGATTGGTTTTGATGATGGCCTGATTAAGCTCCAAAGACAGTATTTTGGGCTTTGTAGAGCAGAAATAAGGAGCCCTGGTGGCACAGTGGTTACACGTTGAGCTGCTAACCACAGATCAGCAGCTTGAACCCACCAGGGGCCCCATGTAACAGAGATGGGCTTCTCCCTTAAGGAGTTACCGGTTCGAACTCACAGCGGCAGTTCTACCCCTGTCTCATAGGGGACAGAAGTCAGTCAATGGCAATGACTCAATGGCAGGGAGTTTGCTTTGGAGTTGAGCAGAAGAGATGGTAAATATTTCTTGATTTAGAGACCAGACGCTGTCTGTCACAATTACTTAATTCTACCACCATATCTCAATATTTGGAGATGCTCAAATAAAATTTTACTTAAAAAAAAAATTGTCCAGTCCATTCTGACTCATAGCGACCCTATACTCAAAGCAGAACTGCCTCTGCATTTCAAAAACTCAATATTTATGGGACTAGAAAGCTTCTTTTTCCCTCTGAGCACTTGATGTTTTAAAACTGCTGACCTTGAGGACAGCAACCCAACACTTGGTGGTTAGCAACCTACTATGCCACCAGGCGCCTTAAACTTGACTCCTGTTCATATGTTCATAACACTGGAACTTCATTCCATTCGCAGGCATCATGAAATATCATTTTTTAAACAATGTGTTTAAATCATTTTTAAATGTAAATAAGCCAGTCTCAGCTTGTGGACTGTACAAAAACTGGTGGCAGACTAGATTTGGCCTGCAAAGCAGAGTTTGCCAATCTAGACATGTATAAATCCAAAACTCAGTGAGTTATACCTTCTTCAAAAATGTAAGGTCAAAGTAAATGTAGTCAGCCATCCTAAGAGCTAAAAATCCAAATAGCAAAATTCATTTCCACAGGACAAAAAATAGCTGATTCTTTGGCTCAATGTTTCCTCCTAACTTGCTGCAAGAATACACGCCACACACAAAAATCATTGCTAAACCAGTACAAAGGCTATTTACTAGGGTTCATTGAGGTCTGAAGGTATAGCACATTAAGGATTTAGTTACACTGCTGAAAGCTTGCAGCAATTGCTGTAGCATAAAAATTGGCATTTTGGCATTAACACTATTTACTGACACTTATTTTATAAGAGAACTAGAGTTGTTCTCAGATTTCCTGTAACACAGAAAAAAGAAGACATTTACCCCGTCTCACTCAATCCCTGCCAACAAATATACTTGGAATAAAAGGAGAGGAAGATGGAAACAATATACAATCAATACAAATGTGATCCTTCTACCATACATAAAACTGTGTATCTCACATAACATTAGCTCAAAAACAGAGCATGGTATATCTAAAACCCAAAGGAAAAATAAAGTTCTGTGTTTTTGTTTTTTTCTAAGTAAAGAAGATCAAGTAGTTGGGGCATGTGGGGCGCAGGAAACACCTTAAGGAATAAAGGTGTATTTGCTTACTTTGCATATAGCTCTAATTCATTTCAGCCCAAACCCTATACATCTCTCAAAGGAAATGGAGCCCTGATGACACAATGCTTAAGTGCTTGGCTACCAGCCTAAAGGTCAGTGGTTCAAACTCACCAGCCAGTCTGCTGGAGTGGAAGATGGTATTCGGCTACTATAAAGATGTACAGACTAGGAACACAGTGGGCAAGTTCTACTCAGTCCTATAGAGTTGCTGTGAGTTAGGATAGACTCAAAAGCAAGGAGATTGGGGGGAGGTGGGGAATCCAAGGAAAATGGAACTGCAAATGCCTACCTCACACAGACTTCGCCTACTGACTTCCATTAAAATTGTCCATGAATATTGGGCCTCCACTCAAGTACTCCCTCAAAGCAAGAATACTTTCTTCTATTAAATTGGCATTCTATGATGCTCACCTTCCCAACACAACCACTGAAGACAAAGTGGGTGCATAAGCAAATGTGGTGAAGAAAGCTGATGGTGCCCGGCTATCAAAAGATATAGCGTCTGGAGTCTTAAAAGCTTGAAGGTAATCAAGCGGCCATCAAGCTCAGAAGCAACAAGGCCCACATGGAAGAAGCACACCAGTCTATGCAATCACGAGGTGTCGAAGGGATCAGGTAGAAGGCATCATCAGAACAAAAATCTTACCATAGTGAATGAGGGGGAGAGTGTGGGTGGAGACCCAAAGCCCATTAGTAGGCCACTGGAGATCCCCTTGCAGAGGGGTCTCAGGGAGGAGATGAGCCAGTCAGGGTGCGATGTAGCAACAATGAAAAATACAACTTTCCTCTAGTTCCTAAATGTTTCCTCCCCGCTCCCACTATCATGATACGAATTCTACCTTGCAAGTCTGGCTAGACCAGAGGATGTACACTGGTGCAGATGGGAATTGGAGATACAGGGAGTTGAGGACGGATGAGCCCTACAGGACCAGTGGTGTGGGTGGTGATGCTGGGAGGGTGGCGGGTGAGTGGGTTGGAGGGAGGGAGCCGATTACGGGGAACTGTATGTGACCTCCTCCCTAGGGGACGGACGGCAGGGAAGTGGGTGAAGGGAGACGTTGGACAGGGCAGGATACGACAAAATAATAATTTATAAATTATCAAGGGCTCATGAGGGAGGGGGAAGCAGGGAGGGAGGGGAAAAATGAGGACCTAATGCCGGGGGCTTAAGTGGAGAGGAAATGTTTTGAGAATGATGAGGGCAATGAATGTACAAATGCGCTTTACACAATTGATGTATGTATGGATTGTGATAAGAGTTGTATGAGCCCCTAATAAAATGATTAGGGGAAAAAAAGCAAATAATAATAATAAATAGCAAAATAAATAATAAAATTGTCCATGAATCGGCTTTGTAACAAATCCTTAGTTCAAAGGGAGACTTATTAACAGGGACTTTTTGTTAAAATGTTAGGTATTCCCCCAAAGCGTTGGGAAACTGCTGTTTTTATTTCATTTAAATATTGAATCAGTGACACTCCTAAATACTACACAGGACTTAGATAAAAAATGAAGACACAACTTTTGAAACCTCCTCTTGGCCAATCCACCCAAGCCTTCTGGTTTCCACCTCCGCGGGATTTCCAATACTTCTGCATGCAGCTTGGCTATCACCACTTCTCGGAACCAAGCTACTGCCATCTTTCCCCCAGTTTTCTAACACAGCCCCTTGCCAGCATCTGATCAGTGTCTTCCACATTATTCTTTACACTACAATCCTGCTTCCAGTCTCAGTCCGACTGTTTCCTCCCCAGACAAGCCTTCCCAGCCCTCCCTTTGGTATCCTGTACAGACTCTACTTCTTGACAGGTGGCTATTTTGTTGTGGCTGTTGAATTGGCTCCAACTCCCAATGGCCCCATGCACAGCCTAACAAAACAGTCCAGTCTTGCACCATCCTCATGACCAACGGCATGGCTGAGTTCATTACTGAAGCGTCTGTGTAATGCCTTCCAACTCGAGGGCTCCTCTTCCAGCACAGTATCACGCAACATTCAGGTGTGCTCCTTGGGCTCTGTGCCAGAAGTAGACCGCCAGGTCTCTCCTGCCTAGTCTCTCAGCCTAGAAGCTCCATTGACACCTGTCCACCATGGATGACCCTGCTGGGATTTAAGATACTGATGGGATACCTGCCGGCAGCCTAGTAGCATGCAAGCCAGCACAGTACAACAAACTGACATGTTGTGGATGTGCTTATCAACCTGTGCAAGATTGCCTCTACGCTTATGTCCTTCATGGCTATTTTCTCTACGACTTTCAAGCGTCACAGAATGAGAGGTGATTAATTCCCAATACTTGGCACAATCGTGGGACAGAGCAGCACCTACATTATTCTACTGAATAAGGGAAAAAATGATATTTCACTGCCACAGACTCTATTCCAACTCAGATATCCTATAATAGGACAGAGCAGAACTGCTCCTGTGAGTTTGTGAGACGGTAACTCGGTATGGGAGTGAAACGCCTCAGACATTATACTATCATGTATACACATGTTGATAACTTTTTTTAATGGTACGGTGGAATCATCTTATCCTAGTAATCATTACCAAATCATTTCTTGTTTGTAGGATTTATAGGGATAATAATATTTTTCCCTTATGCGATATGTGTTAAATCATTGTTTTTACACAAGTTTTAGTTGAGTATGAATTTTAAAGTATTAATGTGGGTCACATGTGTCCCTATTGGGACACATATATATACTAATGAGCTCTGAGGGTAACATAGGTCAGATGGCTCTAGAGAAAATGTTCACTATCTGAAGACGGCACTTTTTCAGCAACACACCAAACCCCAAACCAGAGCTGCCGTTCAGTCAGTCAGACTCACAGCAAGCCTGGCGGACAGAAGAGAACTGCTCCTGGCGGTTTTTGAGATTGTAAATCTTTATGGGAGCAGCTTTAGCTTTCTCCTGCAGAGAGGCTGATGGGACAAGAAACAGCAAATATACTTACAAGTCTTAGCTTGCTGCACAGATGCCCAAAGTGACAAAAGTTTTGTATAACCACTCCTCTAGATGTGCCGCCTCTCAACACAGCCTGCGTCTCTGGCAAACTCCCTTCAGATCTATGCAGCTCTAGAAGAGCCTGCTCTGGCATCAGCGTGTGCCATACGTTGGGGGAAAGTGTCTGAGAAACAGCAGAGGGGGAAAGTGTACGTGGTACTTACATGGATCATGGTTATGAGAGTGCTGAATTAGCCTAAGCTAGTGCTAGGCCTCAGTCAGAAAGTCTGATGTACTGGGATAACGTAAGATATGAAAGACCATATTTTATGTCAAATTACAATAAATATTATCCTAGGCATCTCCTGAAAACACTAACTTTTTCTTTGTTATTACAATAAAAGCTAAACTTAAAAAAAAAATTGAGATGAATTAAATAGTGCATTTTAGAAGCATGCCCCAAAAGAACATTAAAAAATAAATAAAGGTGATGAGTCAATTCCAACATAGTGACCCTATAGGATGGTAGTATTGCCCCCATAGTATTCCAAGACTGTCACTGTACAGGAATATAAAATCTCAGCTTTCTCCCAAGGAGTGGCTGGTGATTTCCAACTGCTGAACTTGAAGTTGGTTAGCAGACCAACACACAGCCCACCGCACCACCGGGGCTCCTTAAGGAACGCCAAACGAACCACATTCAATTACTTTTACTTTACCGGAAATACATATCTTAGCTTTATTCCAGAGCACACTCCTAGACCACGGACCCACAACCAACTGCCAACGTTCTACTTGTATGTCTCTAAAGCAGTTCAACTTAACATGTTTAAAGCCTCCCTTGATTGCTCTTCCTAACTGTGACGTGTAATGCTCCTCCCTCACACCTGCCTGGGAGATGTCCTTGACTCTATCCTCTCCAAGTTCGTTACCCAAGCCTGTCTTTTCATGATCCTAAAATAGATGATCTTTTCTTGGGTCCCCAAGCCTTTGTCCGGGTCTTTCTCCAACACAGTTTGCTAGTAGGTTATTTCTGGGTTAAAAAAAAAAGTAAGTCATTCATTGTCCTGGATTAAATTATGTCTCCCTAACCCCCCAAAAATGTGACTCAACTTGGTTGGGTCTTGATTCTCAGGACTTTGGCAGTTGCAATGCTGTAAACATCCCCTGTGATGTGATCAGCCAATCAGGTCTAGGCAGGAAGAGCCCCCACCCCGACCCCCAAGTAGAGTAGTATGGCTGAAGTGAGCAGAGTGCTTTCAAAAGGCAGAACAAAAAACACGGGTTGGTGTGGCTATGGAATAATCAGCCAGGGTTGGAGTGGTACCATGTAGGTGGAGGCGCATCTCACTGAGTCTTCTTGCAAGCCATAGCTGTGTCTGAGTTTTGTTCTGGCTACAATGGATAACACTTGAAAGTTACACAGGTAGATTGCTTCTTCTACATTAGATATACAATATTATTAACCTAATACAAATAGGAGCCACATACTTGCAATGCATTCAGTAATGGGAATGAGGTCGTTTCAAGTTAATGCTCAAACTAGAGAGAAGCACATAAAGCGACCCACAGCTACTCCCAGTAATCTATAGGGCAGACCACAAGAAAAGCAAGATGACAAAGAAATTAAAATGTAGCATTTTACTCCGGGCTTAAGCTGGACCTGACCTACAGCCTTCATCTCACTTGCTGGAGGTTTATGACTAGCTTCCTTACTGAAGAAAAATTCACTGCGATTGAGCCGATTCCAACTCACAGTGACCCTGCAGGGCAAAGGAGAACTGCCCCATGGTGTTCCGAGACTAATTTTTATGGGAGTAGAAAACCTCATGCAGTGGTTTCCTGTTGAGCTGCTAACACCAAGGTCAGCAGTTCAGAACCACCAGCTTCTCCGAGGGAAAGATGAGGCTTTCTACTCCTGTAGAGAGTTAGGGCCTCAGAAACCACAGGGAGAATGCTCCCCAGTCCTCTAGGGTCACTGTGAGTTGGAATTGACTCGATAGTGCTGAGCTTTCTTTTGTTTGGGGTTTTCATCGGGGGTGGGGTGGGGTGGGGTGGGGGGTGTTTGGGGTGTTTTTTGTTTGTTTGTAAGGTTAAGAAAACCCTTATCTATCCTCTTCTTTTTTATCTAATGCACAATAGCTCAACCGTCTGGATTTCTGTTCCCCACAATTAATTTTTATCACTTGAACACTGATACATCTACATGGGAAGTATTAAAAATTAAGAAAATAAGAAATTGAGTAAAAGTAGAAACCCAAGGGCTACAAGTAATCAATACTAGCTCATTTTAATTCTCATGTGCCATGTCTACTGATCTCAGATTAGATTCTAAGTAAGAATAAAGCCACATTCTTTGGTTTTCTCTGAGAATTTTGTTTTTATTCTGAGTCATAAACAATTTCTAACCACTTCTTCTTCAGCCCCCATCAACTCATACATAACCTTTTGCTAATGGTCAAGAAAGGATATTAACTAGCTCAGAAGCAACAAAGCCCACATGGAAGAACATATCAGCCTGTGTGATCACGAGGTGTCGAAGGAATCACTGAAGACAAATGAGTGCATAAGCAAATGTGGCAAAGAAAGCAGATGGTGCCTGGCTATCAAAAAGTATAGCGTCTGGGGTCTTAAAGGCTTGAAGGTAACCAAGCAGCCATCAAGCTCAGAAGCAACAAAGTCCACATGGAAGAAGCACACCAGCCTATGCGATCACGAGGTGTCAAAGGGATCAGGTAAAAGGCATCATCAGAACGAAAAAATCTTACCATAGTGAATGATGGGGGGAGTGCGGAGTGGAGATCCAAAGCCCATTAGTAGGCCACTGGAGATCCCCTTGCAAAGGGGTCTCCGGGAGGAGACCAGTCAGGGTGCGATGTAACAATGATGAAAAATACAGCTTCCCTCTAGTTCCTAAATGCTTCCTCCCTGCCCCGACTATCATGATACGAATTCTACCTTGCAAGTCTGGCTAGACCAGAGGATGTACACTGGTACAGATAGGAACTGAAAATACAGGGAATCCAGGGCAGATGAGCCCTACAGGACCAGTGGTGTGAGCAGCGATACTGGGAGGGTTGAGGGAGAGTGGGTTGGAAAGAGGGAACGGATTACAAGGAACTATATGTGACCTCCTCCCTGGGGGACGGACAACAGAAAAGTGGGTGAAGGGAGAAGTCGGACAGGGCAAAATATGACAAAATAATAATTTATAAGTTATCAGGGGCTCATGCGGGAGGGGGGAGCGGGGAGGGAGGGGAAAAATGAGGACCTAATGCCAGGGGTTTAAGTGGAGAGAAAACATTTTGAGAATGATGAGGGCAATGAATGTACAAATGCGCTTTACACAATTGATTGTATGTATGGATTGTGTTAAGAGTTGTATGAGCCCCTAATAAAACGATTTAAAAAAAGGAATATATGATAAGAATAGAATCATTTTAGCTTCTAGGAGTAAAATAAATTCTGAATATTTAAAATATTAATGATATTTTGAGATGTCATAAAAGCTGACTGGTTATTTTAGACTGTAACAAAGTTATAGTACTGTGGGCTAGGTAGATAACTGGAAGCAGTCATAGTCTCTACTAACAGCTGTGTCACTGTCACGAACTGTGGTCCTAAGTAAGGCACAGTACCTACAAGTCCCTCAGTCTTGGCCCTGGGAGCGGGGAGAGAGGCTAGGGGGAGAAAAGAGTGGGGTGGGGGGAGAAGGATGGAGGAAAAGAAAGAAAAGATGGTAGAAGAGAAATAAGAAAGCATTTGGAGGTCTTAAGGAGAGGAAAAAAAGCTATCAAACAAATCCAGGTAGAATTCAAGGATCAGAAATTTTAAAATGTAGATATATAATAAATTAAGTCATTAACCCCCAAACCAGGTGTAAACTTCCTGGCAGTGTTTAGCTGTACATAAAAGGGACAAATACCAAACTGTATATTAGTCTTAGATCCCTGATGATTTAGAAATCAAATAAGAAAATTGACTTTTTGCTTTTTGTTAGTGGGTACAAAATGTAATCCAGCTCTAATCAAAAGTGTAAGCTAGAGAACTGAAATTCCATTCATACAAATTTCTTGGGGGGGTTTCCCCCCCAAATCCTGAATTCTCAGTCCCTAAGGTATTAATACTATCCACACAGAGATATTTCAGAAGTAATTATAAAGTTATGTGTTACACTCAATAAGCCTTGACAACCTTCTGAACTAGTCTCTTTGGAGTAATTACAAACAAAATGTCAAATGACTGAACACTAAGACTCATATCCAGCAGTGGGCAGTAACAGAAGATATTGTGAGCTGGACACCGCAAAATACAGCCAGCACCTCCAAGACATCACCAACCACTATTACTAAATGTTTAAGTAATAATGTAATTTTAAAGACCACAATATATGTGCTTTACACTACTGGAATATGTAGATTTTAACTTCTGACAAGCTGGGAACCATTCTTTTTCCCATTATAGCCCTATATGCTGACATAATTAATATGAGTAAGAGAGCTTAGTTTACATATCTAAAGGCTTCAAGCCAAAGATTTTAGATTTTAAAAATGTTTTAATCTAAACCGTTTTAGTCTTTAGTCAAGTTCTTAAAATAATACTTGTTGTCTGACAAATCGTCTACTGCTTCTCACTAAAAAGGAAGCAGGGTCCCACCAGATAGCATTCAATAGGATATCATTAAGCAGGACCTGCTTTAAATAGATGCACTGTACTAACTAAAAGCGTCACTGACACACACAGTCAGCTGGCTTTCCGACATCTTCAGGGTTGTTACACTGCCAGTGTAACATTGCAGCCGACATGGAATGTGCACACGGCATGATCTTATGTAACCTTTCTTTTGTTGCTGCTGTTTTTAAGTCGGCACTGTTCACTTTGCAAGCTTTTTCATTTCTCAGCAAAATCATAACTCTTGGTCATCACAGGCAGCCAAATATCGGGCCTTAACCATCTGTCAACTGGCTTGAATTCAGCAAGCATGCTCCTGTAGTTTTAGTTCTAATTGTGTTTAATGCTGCACTAATTATTTCAATGGGGAATAATTTTGTACAGTCAAAGTTGACTCATTTTATAAACTGGAAGCTCCTCAGCTATAAATTGGCAGGTCTCATCCTTCATTCCTCCTAAGCGTTGTGCCAAAGGGGAATAAGTATATGGTTGCTCTGTGACCAAATGTCATGTGCCGGGCAGAAACATTGATCCTGGCTATTAATCACTCTGCAAGCCCTCCCAGTAATCAAAGGGCACAGCTGCAATGATATATGACCAGTGTCAGAGCAGAAAGCCCTTTACAAGACTGCATGCCTACCAGCTGATGGCCAGTATGTACTCCTGCATGCACACGAGCCGGCCCAAAGTGCCCAGGCTAATTAATCATCACCTCTAACTGTTCATTTTATCATTAAACACCTTTATTGGCTGAATTATCGGAGGATTCTTAGCCCCCTAATTACTTAGGTCTGGAAGCAAGGAAGTTTCTCACCTGGATACATTACGCTGCCTATTACCTGTTTCAGCCCATTCCTCTCCTCATTCTCTTCTCCATAAGAGTTTGCTGAGCTAGCAGTGAAGTAAAGAGTAGGTGAAAATTGGATGTTGTTGTGACTGATTTGGGGGAGATTCACATCAAATAACGAATAGAAGAGCTACAAAACATGAAATTGTCCACACTAATAAAGTGGGCTTTTAGAGCTCACGCATGTGAATTTTATACTGTGAGTTATGAAACATAATAGCAGAAGGAATCATGGAGATATTCCAAGAAAAGGTTTACCAGCTTTAATTCAATTACTGATGTGACTTAATACATTGTTCTGTTTGGTGCTACCCTCTACCTCAATAAAAGCATTCATATGTTATTTGAATAAAGATAATTTCTACTGTAATAATGGCTTAGGAAATCAATAGCGTAGCAACCCAAAGTTTTAAAAAGTGCCCAAGACAAAACAAGGCTTTGGAAATTGGAAAGAAATCTTTGGAAAACACTGACTCGATTTTTATTTAAATAATTTCCCACATTTCAGAAGAGCTAATCTAAGCAGAGAAACAGACTCACAGTATCAGCTGGACCTTAGAATTATTAATAAGTAATCATAATCTATTGTGAAAAACCTTGACCATAACAACACTTTTTAATTATGCTAAGACATCAAAGGACTTCAAGGGAGAGAATTATCAGCATTTTAATAGTTGTAGTAAAATGTCTTTTTAAAGAAATATAAACAATATAATGGAAACATTTAAAACATTCCCTTGAGACATTTAAGTTATTGTCTTATTTTTTTTATTTCAGTATGTATTATAGAGTTGCAAAAGAAATTCAATAAAATATTTAGGAGGGAAACTCAGGAGAAGAGCCAGGTATTGCTTTAACTAGCATCATCACGTCACATGCTAAGGAACATGACATAATATTTGATGATAATGGTTTTATTCCTATATTACCAGAAGTGATTAAAATGACTGAATTCACGTCAAATTATTTTAAAATAATGATAATTATAATAGGTTTAGAACCATGAACCTAACCAATCTAGTATCTTAAACAACAACAAAAAAAGTACACATTATATATTGGTTGTTTCAGCTTTTCATTCTATAGGGATTCAAGGATTAAAATTAAATAAATAGTGAAATTAAAAGGCAGTATGTGCCACCATTACCCTCCTACTGTAAAGGCTAAAGTGAAAAAGCCAACAATACCAAGCAGGGGTGAGGACACAAACCAATTATTTCTCTAATTTTGGTGAAAGTACACAATGGTATAGCCAATTTAGAAAAGAGTTTAGAAGCCTATCAGAAAGTTAAACCTATACTTATCATAGGGCTCAGTAATCAACTCCTAAGAGATATGAAAATATATGCCCTTCACAAAGACTTCTGCACAAACATTTATAGCAGTTTCATTCATATTAAGCCAAAATTTTAAAGAACCAATATATTCATTATTAGTGGATGGGTAAACAAATTGTGGCACATCTATACAATTAAATATTATTCACAAATATAAAAGAAGTCTTCTTTGGTGATGTGTCTGCTTGTGTCCTCTGCCCAATTTTAAATTGAAATATTTTGGGGGTTTTCTTGTTACAGTGTTAAAGTTTTCTATGAATTTTAGAGATTAGTGCCTTATCTGACTTATTGCCAAAAATGTTCTCCCAGTCTATTCTCCTCCTTTGGCAAAATCGTTTAGATGTGCTGAGATCCTAGTTTGGGGAAATACCAGTCATCTAGTTTCGCTTCTTCTGTGTGTCTGTTCTCAGTTATGCTGGGTGGCATATTTCTGCCATGCATTAGGATCCCCTAAGCTTGCTCCTAGGTTTTCACTGATGATCTTCACAGTTCTAAGTTTACATTTAAGACTTGGGTCCTGAAAATAAACAAGCAGCCATCTAGCTGAGAAGCATCAAAACCCACATGGAAGAAGCACACCAGCCTGTCTGACCACGAGGTGTAAAAGGGACCAGTTATCAGACATCAAAGACCAAAAAATCCTATCAGTGGGTGCCCACCTTCCCGATACGATCACTGAAGACAAATGTGTGCATAAGCAAATGTGGTGAAGAAAGCTGATGGTGCCCGGCTATCAAAAGATATAGCATCTGGGATCTTAAAGGCTTGAAGATAAACAAGCGGCCAACTAGCTCAGAAGCAACAAAGCCCACATGGAAGAAGCACACCAGCCTGTGTGACCATGAGCTGTCGAAGGGATCAAGTATCAAGCATCAAATAACAAAAATCTTATCATTGTAAATGTGGGTGAGTGCAGAGTGGAGACTCAAAGCCCTACGGTAGGCAACTGGACACCCCCTTACTGAAGGGTTGTGGGGAGGAGATGTGCCAGTCAGGGTGCAGGGTAGCAAAGATGAAACATATAACTTTCCTCTAGTTCTTAAATGCTTCCTCCCCCACCCCTCCACTATCATGATCCCATTTCTACCTTACAAATCTGGCTAGACCAGAGGATGTACATTGGTACAGATAGCAACTGGAAACACAGGGAATACAGGACATTTGACCCCTTCAGGGCCAGTGGTGAGAGTGGCGATGCCTGGAGGGTGGAGGGAATGTTGGGTGGAAAGGGGGAACCGATTACAAGAATCTACGTATAGCCTCCTCCCTTGGGGATGGACAGCAGAGAAGAGGGCGGGGGGAGACGTCAGACAGTGTAAGATATGACAAAATAATAATAATTTATGAATTATGAAGGGTTTATGAAGGAGGGGAGAGGGGAAGGGAGGGGGAAAAATGAGGAGCCGATATTAAGGACTCAAGTAGAAGGCAAATGTTTTGAGAATGATGATGGCAACAA
>NW_022103920.1:84054766-84134752 GCF_000313985.2 Echinops telfairi
GAGAATGATGATGGCAACAATTGTACATATGTGCTTGACACAATGGATGGATGTATGGATTGTGATAAGAATTGTACGAGCCCCCAATAAAATGATTTTAAAAAAAGACTTGGGTCCATCTTTGAGTTCATTTCTTATATGGTATGAGATATGGGTTTTGTTTTTTAACAAATGGATATTCAGTTTTGCCAGCATCATTTATTAAAGAGATCATCTCTTTCTCCTTTAATGAGGTTCAGCCTTTTGTCAAAGATTAGATGTCCATATGGATGGATTTACTTGTGGGTTCTGTTCCACTGTCTGTCATTGCACCAGGAAGAGGCTGCTTTAAATACCATGAGTGCAGTAGCTTTTGAGATTGGGAAGTGTGAAGCCTACTTACTACTTTATTTGTCTTCAATAGTACTTTACTTATCTGGGTCTCTTTCCTTTCCATATAAAGTTGGTGATCAGTTTTTCCATCTCTTTAAAGAATGATGTTGGGATCTATATCAAGATTGTATTATATCTGTAGATCACTTTGGATAGTACTGATATTTTCACAATGTTAATTTTTCCTATACATGGGCATGATTGACTCTTCCATTGATGAAGGTCTCTTTTGCTTTCTTGTAGCAGTGCTTTTAAGTTTTTTTTGTTTAGGTCTTTTGTACCTCTGGCTGGATTTATTCATCGGTATGTTATCTTTTGTGTGACTGTTGTAAATGGAATTGCTTTCCTGATTTCCTTTTCAGAGTGCTCTTTACTAATGAGACCAGTGGTTCTCAACCTTCCTAATGCCGTGACCCTTTCATACAGTTCCTCATATAGTGGTGACCCCCAACCATAAAATTATGTTCATTGCTGCTTCATAACTGTAATTTTGCTACTGTTATGAATCGGGCAGCCCCTATGAAAGGGATGCTAGACCCCCAAAGAGGTTGCGACCCACAGGTTGAGAGCTTCAATACAAATAGGTATGTGCACACCCATGGCCATCGCAGTGCTATTTACAATAGCAAAACGCTGGAAACCAGCTAAGCACCCATCAGTGGAAGAACAGACAAAGGAAATATGGTACATATATATAAACAATGGAATATGATGCAATATTAAAGAATGATGATGAATCTGAAAAACTCCTCAAAACATGGATGAACCTGGACATTATGATGACTAAAATCAGTCAATCACAAAATGATAAATATTGTATGAGACCACTATTGCAAAAAGCTTAGAAAAGTTTGTTACATTAAAAAAATTCATAGTTACCAAAGGAAGAGAGGAAAAGAGGGTAAATTACTGACTAGAGTTAACACCTGCTCACTTGGGTGGAGGGGAAGGCAGTATATAATATAGGTATCTACAATATACCTGCTCACTTGGGTGGAGGGGAAGGCAATATACAATAGAAAGGAGGTTGGCAAGAAATGATGGAGGCAGAGGAAAACACTAGGGAAGTGAACAAGGTAAAGGCAACAGAGGAGTCGGACAGTGTAAGACATGACAAAATAATAATAAGTTATAAATTATCAAGGGCTCATGAGAGGGGGGAAGAGAGAGGGGAGGGAGGGGAAAAATGAGCTAATACCAAGGGCTCAAGTATAAAGCAAATGTTTTGAGAATGATGAGGGCAACAGATGTACAAATGTGCTTGACACACAGTGGATGTATGTATGGATTGTGTTAAGAGTAGTACGAGCCCCCAATACAATGATTAAAAAAAAAAGGCAACAGAGGAAACTACTGTTATATCCACAAACCTGCAATCACGGTGACCTAAAAATGTATGCATCAACAGACATGCAGGCGGAGCGGGTGCGGGATGGAGACTGGGAGTATACTCATGAATACATGTAGATTTGACAACGACTATTTACACATGTGTAATTTTGAACCTTGTTCTGTTTTTCTCGTACTCTACTCAGTTCTACTCTACTGAGTAGGAGAAAAACGTACAAACAAAGGCTCAGAAATTTAAAAAAAAAATTAAGACCACAGTTGCTGGCTGAGGGCGACTGGTGGAACCCTCCAGGTTGGGTCCCTTCTAGCCATGCTCTGTGAGGAGACAAAGCCCTCGGGAGATACACGCACCACACTGAGATCAAAGTACAGCCTTTACCCAGAGCAAAGCTCAAAAGGATGAGGAAAGGAGGAGGGATAAAAATGAAAGACAGAGGGTCAGAGGGGATAAGTGATGTGACACTGAAGAGACTGCGATCAAGGACATAAAGCACAAGGTGTATAAATTACTGAATAGAAAACACTTCTGCTCTGTAAGCCTTCACTCAATTCACAATAAAAAAGTAAAAATCAAATAAGAAGAAATGAACTACAGATGGATGCAATCAGATGAATAAATCTTAAAAGTATTATGCTACACCTAAGGAGCTAGACTTAACTTAGCTACATATAGTAATGATGCCATTTGCTAGCACATCCAGAAAAAGTAAAACTATAGTAGTAAAAATTAGGTTAGTAGTTGCCAGAGGCTGGGAATGGAGGCAGGCAGGGGGCTGAGTACAAAGGGGAACTTGTGAAGTTGTGAAAAGGTTATGTTATGTGCTATACATGTGAATTGTGGTTAATCTATATACTTAAAAGGATAGTTTTTGTTGTATGTAAATTACACTCCATACGTCTGTCAATTTGCTCCAATAAGTCTGAAAAAACTCCATGAAAGTTGACAAAGCGTTTTTGTTTTGTTTTGTTTTATCCTCAGTCCTAATAAATGCTACCCAAAGAACCATGAAATAAAATTTATGAGGCTAAATCCAAAGTTTTTTGTTTTTCTTGATAGTAAACCAAAAACACATCACTGTCCAGTCAATTCTCATAGTTATCCTACTGGACAGAGTAGAGCTGTCCCATCAGTTTCCCAAGGTTCGTAATCTCTACATAAGTGGCCTGCCATAGCTTTCTCCTATAGTGAACCTGGTGGTTTCGAACCACCAACCTTTTGGTTAACAGCTAAAAATTTACCCACTGTGCCACCAGGGTTCCTTTTTCCTTAGAGTAGACAGATCAAATTCCTGATCATGGTAAAAGTGAATAAAAGTAGTAATTTTGAAATTTATAAAGGTCCATGACAGTAGAGGGACCACAATCGTATTCTTTAGTCTAGTTCCACCACTGTACTGTAACCGTCGGCATCTCTACCTATTCCCCCACGCTCTATGCCCCAAGCTCTGAGAGGAAGGTGAAATGTTCCTCTTTGTATTGTAAGTGCTCCTAGGATACTGTTGCTTATACTTTTTAATATAGTGAGTATCCAATAAGTGTTTCTTAAAATAAAAAAGGAGGGAGGTTAGTTTGTGTTAAGGCAGCTCTAGGAAGCTCAAAATTACTTGATTCATTTTTACAGAAGTCACAAGCACTCATTTTGGAATCACGAACCTGTATAATCCAAATGCATTAAGATCTAGCCTAATGAACTAAAAGCACTTTTTACCTGAGAAATAAAAATAAGACTTTAGCCTACATTTTAAGAATCATCTATTCTAATTCTGACATAAATGAAAAACTATGAAACACCAAAATACTTTAAAAGGGAGATCACTTTTCTTAACACTTTATCATTCATAGAGTTGAAAAAAATGATCTAATATGAATGATCTAATCTGAAGATAAGAGTGAGTTAGCTGCTCCAGGATCCACAGAAATAAGGCACTTTAGTTCAATTAAATGATTTCCCTGCAGGCAATGTCTTTTCAATCTGAGCTAATGACATCATTTAAGGAAGATGGTCCATTTAACTAAAAGGATCTTTTACAAGGCAGACAGACAGAAGGCAATCTAAGAATGTTTGCAAGGACTTTTCATACTTCAAAATTATAATGGTGAAATGCCTAGATAAAAGTCTTACAGTTAGATATTAATCAATATATTGCAGGGATAATTTCACGGGGAAGAATGTAATAAAGCTCTTAAGAAGTTTTCCCCATTATTTTTCCCTTTTAAGAAACCAATTCTTTGGTAATGGCAATTAGAGTACCCCAGACTATCAGTGGCATGGAGTTTGCTAGAAAGTAGGACCTCCTGTCTGAAATGCTAAACGTGGTCACCTACCTGCTGTTTCTAGGCTAACCCTCCCTGGGTCCCCTCAGCTTACTTTTCCCTGGCTTTGAAATTCTGCATGTGAAGCAGGCAAAAAGCACATTTTGCCACCATCGGTAACTAGGCTGACCAGAATTGACACTGCTAATTCACCAAGACAAGCAAAAGTTTCCGAAATGATGTAGAGGACTCTTTCCTGAAGCCTGTGCACTAAAATCTGCCAACTAAAGTCTTATGTGGTGTAGCCTTACATTACAATTGTCCACAGCTTAGCAACCACAGGAGAAATTAGCACCCCACCACAGCTTGAACAGAAGAGGTAACTCGTAAATCAGATAGTAAAAGAAGCCACACGAGATCCTATGGGAAAGATTTACTTTCTGTAACTCTGGGCTTTAGGATTACTTTCTATTAGATAGTAATACTCGTGGCCACAGTAATCTTACACACAGTTTCTGAGCCTGTAAAACGCTATGAGGAACAGACAGCCTCAACTTTCACAAATGGGAATTTCAACAGCAACATTAGCAACCCAATGTCTAACTCCTAATGCCACAGTCAGTCCCTCACAGCCATGGAGTCATCCCCACTCACAGCGACCCTCCAGGACAGGGCAGAACTGCCCCTGGGGGTTCCCAAGGCTGTGAACTCTGCCAGAGGAGAGCGCCCTATCTCCCAAGGAGAGGCGGTTTTAGGCTGCAGACCTTGCTGTTTGCAGCCCAAGGCATAACCACTACCTCCTTGACCAGGGCTCCTAAACAGTAACAGCAATTTTACAAGGAAGCTAAACCGGGAGAGACACAGACAGAATGGCTTAACCCCAACAAGAGAGACATCACCCAGGTCAGAGAACAAATGCTGCCAGTATCGGGCTGTCAGCCCTTGATGAGTCATTTAACTGCATCTGTACTTAAGTTTCTTCTTCTGTAAATACGCTCTGAGACCACTTTCAGCTCTCCCAGTCAATGGTTTTCTCACATATCAGAAAAACAAAGTCGTTCTTAGAAGCAGATGAATAAAATACTACAGAACTACCATTCAATCAGTCAAGTTTTACATTTGCTAATTTTAAAGCAACAAGACCCAGGCTTTTAAAATAATTAATTTGCATTAATTGTCAAGAAATGTGCCTGCCTAGGAAATTACATATCTTTCAAGAATTTACTGAAACTGTTTCATCCAATCCTTCTATTTGAAAATGGCCACAACAAGATAAAAAGCGAAGAAGAAAATTCCCTAAGTATCACCTGATTCTTAGGTTCAATTAAGGTACCATCCCCAGGAAGGAGCCTAATTTTTAAGAGTCAACCTATTTGCTAAATGGCATAATTCATGTTCTTTTATATCATTTGATACAGGTGCTAATAAAATTTGAATTTTCATCTGGAGAAATTACAAAGTTAAATCCAATGTACCTTCCCTAATCTAGTATACCATTATACCAGATAAGAATGCCAATATACATAGTTTAATTTACTAACTATATGGTTAACTTATTTAATAACTAACAAGAACAACAAATAATTGTTAACTTTTTGTATGGAATAATAGTACTGTGCGCTTTTTGCTTTCTTTGAGAAACTTTGTATTTTACAGAAACAATCTTAAATATTTATGGACAAAATATGTTCTGTCTGAAATCTGCTTCATAATAACTCTAGGAGCAGGAGAATTGGTAGATTAGCAGACAAAAGAAGCTCATAAGTTAATAATGTTTGAGTCCAAACTAAAGAGATTTTACTATACAAACAGAAGAAGGCCTAAAGGCATTTAAGATAAGCGTCACGGAAATTCAATATTGTTCCTGCTACATCGTATTTGCCTCAGTTTAAACAATCAAAACCCTACATCTTTCAAACTCAGGCCAAATTCCTTATCACTTGTGATAAAGACACATCAGTAACTATATACAATCAAGAAAGAAGAATGCAGAAGACTCAGATGTTGCTCCTTTCCAGTAAATAATTTATCCCTCTGGATGGATATTCTAATATTAAGTCATACTACTTTTTACCACCAGATAGCTTTAGAGCTATTTAATGAGAGTAAAGTATCTGAGTTTTAAATATTTGTACCTTACTTTAGCTCATGCAACCGATAAAATCCTAAGTGGACTTTCATTTTTGCCCTGTCTTCCTAACAAGTACCTCATTTTGAAGACTTCAGAGGTCACTTAAATCGATCACAAATTTCAACAAGGCACTATTCTCATCACTGTACATGAAAGAGCAATGTGTTAGATACTGCACACTCGCTGGAAAGAGATGAAATATAAATAAACAAGAGTCATTTACACTCTCAAGTTCTTTTTAGACTACTGAGTAGCCACGGCATGATCAAGATGTGATCTTATGGAACAATGAAGGGGGGGAGGGGAATTGTCCTATAAGTACCATTGAAGAAACCAAGTAAGTTTCTGAACCCTTCAACATGACTTACCTTTAAATAAATAACATAACTTCTCCCATTACCTGATGGCTTGTACCTACTACATCAGTGTTTGATTATGACGTACAGATAGCTCGCTAGGTCAGCGGTTCTCAACCTGTGGGTCGTGACCCCTTTGGGGGTCAAACAACCCTTTCCCAGGGGTCGCCCAATTCATAACAGTAGCAAAATTACAGTTATGAAGTAGCAATGAAAATAATTTTACGATTGGGAGGTCACCACACATGAGGAACTGCATTAAAGGGTTGTGGCATTAGGAACCACTGCTCTAGGTAGATATCCACCAAGTTTTTTAGCAGGAATTGTATTTTGGTTACCAATGCTTTGTTGTTATTGTTTATTTCATTATGATTATCACTTGTGGTATCTTTAAAATTTGTCCCAAAAATCTTTGATAGTCCTTCTCTTCAAAAAGCCCACTCTAATCTACCTCCCTTGATTTGCTTCTAATAAACAGAATGTAGCTAAAAAGATGCTACGTGATTTCTGAAGTTACATCATGAAAAAGATGTGTTTCTCCTCTGGATCACTTATTCTCAATGAAGCCAGCTACCATGTCCTGAGGACAACCAGGGAAGGCAGCGGAAAGGCCACGTGGGGAGAAGCTGTGGCCGCCTGGCTCCTGAAGCACCACGTCTCGGCATGCGAAGGAAAGGCCAGGAGAGAGAGCTCCGCATCTAGTCAGCCTTTCAGCTAAGACCCAGCCCGCACCTTGACTGCGACTCACTGGTTTCTGAGCAGGAAAATGCCCAGCCACGCTGCTCTCAAATTCCTGCCTCCCCGCAGTCCCCCAGAACATGTGAATCCTATCATTTATTTAGTAATAAATAATGACAAATAAGAAGCTGTACATTAACTGGTTACACAAGAGTCGATAACTGCCACAAGGGCAGAGGGCTGACCCATCTGGATATGGGTTAAAGCTCTGGAGGAGGGCATGAGTCCCATGCTTACTGGCCAGGTGAACTAGCCTCTCTGCACCTTGACGTCTTCAGAGGTAAAATTACTGTAATAACAATGTCTACAGCATAGGGTTGTTGTAAAGCTTAAATGAAATCATTTATATAAAGTGCTTAGCTCTATGCCTAGCTCATAATAAGTGATCAATACACATTAATTATAAACATATTAAGATAGGCATGTTTTACTTATGAAATTACAAATAAATAATAGGAAAGCCTTATGTTGTATACAGCAATAAATACAACCAGGAAAGGGAATGTATTTAGGAGCAGGGGATTTGGGTCTACAAAAGAGCTGAGTTCTACAGAGAGTTTTTCTGAGAAAAGAACCAGATTTCAAAGAAAGGGGTAGGCATAAAATATTTATGGGTTAAAGGTAAAATTGAAAAAAATATTAGTAAGCCTACATGGACAAATATAAGCATGAATAAAGTCCTAGAGGAAATAAGAGTAGTTAGGTAATAGTGTGGTAATTATAAAAGTCTTCGAAACCTCTCATATTTGGAACAGGTGGGTTATTGTAGGTTTCTGAATCGAGGTCCAAATGGCACACTTGAGGAACATAACTGCTGCTGAAAAATACGGAGCAAATTAGAGAAGATGGGAAAAGGAGGCAGGCAAGTTGACTAGAAACTATAACATCGGTTCAAGTACAAGAGGACGAAGGCCTAGGCCAACTCTAGCAGGAAAGAAATAGAAAGCCAGAGCCAAGAACTTATTCTCAACAAAGAAACAATACTGCTGACAACAGTCCGGACAGCTCAACACGCTTCTGTGTTTGATGAAGGCTAACGCCTACCACACCCTTACTCTGTTTGCTGAACTAGAGAAGCAGCTCGTCAGAGAAGAAAGACACGGTAAGGAAATCCTTAGAAGGAGGTTCTCTTCCAATTGTGAAGGTGGTAAGACCCGCACCCTCAAATTTAGCAACATATGTACTTAGAATTACACAGGGAGCTTTTAAATGTTTGGATGCAAACATTGGGCCCATGATAACTAAATCAGAACATCTGGGGGTGGGAGGCAGGTATCAATGGGTTTTTAAATCTTTAGGTGATTCCAATGTGCACAAAAGTTTGGGAACCACTGGATAAAACTAGACAGAAAGACCATTTAGATTACTGCCATGGTTTGGGCAGAAGATGATGGTGCCTTAAACAGGGTGATACCAGTGGAAGAGGTCAAAAGTATTAAGAATAATCTAGAAAAGGTAAAACTAATCTGTGATGAAAAAAATTTTTTTTATGCAAAGGCTCAACTGGTGAGGGGTCAGGGACTGGCCACTGAATAGAAAATGCACAAAAGAACCTTCAGGGTCAATGACAATACTCTATTCTTCATAGGGGTGGTGATTAACTGAGTATATACATTTTTCAAAACTCACTAAATTACACACTTGTGCATTTCACTGTACGTAAAATTTACCTAAAGAAACTGTAGGGAAATATTGAGCTCTAGTTAGAAATTTGGTTTCCACAATGAGATGGGTTACTAATTCTGAAATTACCTTTCAAAAATTGCATGCTTGGATAAAAGCCACGGGGAATCATGATACGATGGTTCCTCCCTATTGGAGAAGGGATTTACAGCTCTGGAAGGAAGACCAGAATGCAGCCTAGAGTACTGGGCTAAAACTGGCGTTAACAGAATGAATGAATGGTTATTCATGAGCAAGTACGATACATACATTACATACATATACACACATTAAGTACATAAACAAATTACCTACTTGTCTAACAATGTCCTCTAAAATTTAGTAACTTAAAACAACTACTTCATTAGCTCATAATTCTGTGGGTTGACTGGTTCTTCTCATCATATGATGTTAGCTAGAGTCAGTCATCTGCGAATTCAATTAGATTAGAACATCCAAGGTGGTTTACTCACATGGGTAGCAACTGAAACTCACTGTAGGTTGAGAAGGATTGATAGTGCAGTGGGCTAATTGTCGGGCTGCTAAATGAAAAGTCTGTGGTTTGAGTCCGCCAGCTGCTATATGGGGCAAAGATGGGGCAGTCTCCATAAAGATGTATAGTTTCTGAAACCCTACGATGCTGTTCTACTCTATCCTCTAGCTCACCACGAGTTGAAATAATGACAGGGGTTTGCTTGGGGATTGGTAGCCTGACAGTTCAAGTAAGCTGCCAATCAGCACGCGTGCACAAGGCCTTCCTTGCACAAGGTCCTCATAACCTAGCAGCTGGCTTCCAAGAACAAGTGTCCCAGCGGCAAGCATTGTAAAAGACAAGACTGCAGGGCAAAGCTTCCTATGACCAGGCCTCGGAAGTCACGTAGCACCGCTTTCTAACGTCCTATGGCAATAAAAGCAAGTCACAGGGCCATCTCAGACTGACTTCAACTCAGAGATAGCCCCACGATAGTCAGACAGGCAGATACCACAATAGGTAGGGAAATAAATACCAAATAAAGAACTGGAGTGAACTGAAGTAATAAAATTCCATTAACTCTCTAAGGAGCTCGCTACATGCCCTGGATTAGAAAAATCTGTCAAAACCTAATGGCACTCAGTAAGTGAAACTATATATTTAAATATTCATTCATGGGATGTGAGGGAGAGTCAAAAAGCATTGCTACAAAAATCTTAGCAAATCCCCATTTTCAAAACTATCAAAACGGGAATCTGTTCTTTCTCAACATGTCCTACACTTGTGAAGGCACCGCTTCCTGAGCTTTTCACCTCGGGTCACATCCAAACGGCAGATTGGCATTCTCAGGGTGCTCACACACATTTCTTCTCAATCTTTGAGTCTGGGGCAACTAAAAGAAGTCTGAGGCGGTGGTGAGGTAAGGTGTTCCACTGAGATTCTTGTAGGGCAGCCTTTGCTACCCAAAAGTAGGTAGATTGACCTGATGGAAGAAACAGCCTCTGGTCAACGGTCCTGGCCCTTTCCTCACCAGTGCAGTTTTCAATTTTTAAAAAAACTTCTTCACAATAAGTTCCAGTGACTATCCTATCAAGATTACCCCTTTGTAATTTAAAAATAAAAAAGTCTCCATAAGCTGAGTTAACCTCTCCCCCTTGAATTTCACTGGTAAGCAAATCTCCTGGAAGGCACTATTGTAATGGGACATTTTCCTTGGAAGGAACCCTCATAAGGCTAAGACAAAAGAACGTATCTGCAGCCATCCACTGATCACAGGCACATGTTCAAACATCCTTTGTTTGGAATCAGCCTGTGATTTAGAAACTGGAATCCCCATAGGAATGCTTCTTCAATCACAATGGCACATACATGTATTTCCTAGCTGTGACCACTGATAGAACCTAAAAATAATGACCAACTGCAAACGATGAGTACACCAAATATCTTAGCTTCTAAACACCAGGACCCATGACTTCTTGCAGAAGAGGCTGGTTGCTATCCTGGGACAAAGAACACACAAGGTGAGTCTGGAACATCTTGTTACATGAATTGTTCAAAAATTATTGAGAATACAAGATAAGAGCACAGAAGCCAAATCTGGAACAATTTGATCATAAAAATAAAGGTAGAAATGGATAATAATGGATTATAACCCAGTGAATAAACTAAGAATCCATATTACAGTGACAAGTCAACTAATAAGTGTATAATTTATATGACCTTAATGTGCAATATAAGCAGATTTTTATCATGACTGTAAACACAAAATGTCAAGTAACAATATAGTCGTTAAGAAAGGTGTAGGTGTATGTATACATTACACTTTACCATTAGTTTTCTTGTTCTTCAGTTCTGAATATGTATAGCCACAGGCAGGGCTTGTCTTACTTTGTGTTTCCCTAACAGGATAATACTTCATTCTTATGACTACTCCTATCCTGCGACCATTTTCTTCCAAAGACAGATTCTAATGTTCTTCATATTTTTTACTTAAAAGACTATACAGGAATAATAAAACGCCTATTATAAAAACACTATGTTCTATACGATTTTACATTATTCTAGCCCTACTAAAACATTGTTAGATATAAAATAAAATTGACTCACTGTAAGGTTGTGATATTAGACATCAAAAAAACCTACATTTTTATAAAAGTGATCTCACCGTAAGGCAACCCTATTGTATATGCACCTAAAGATATGTTATCTCAAGATTCCACTTCATTATCTTGAGGGAGACATTAAAATATCATTTGGGTAAAGGAAATTGACCCACAATTAGGTGCTTATTGTCTTGTCTGTTTTTAAAATATATATTTGCTATGCTGACGTTTCTCTCGCTGGCCATCATGAAGTTGCTGCCACTTGGTTCCTCAAGCATGCTACACTTTGGGGCACACACTGCTCTTACTCTTGCTGCACAGACAGATTAAGAAGAGACATTTTCAATGGGAAAAACAGAAATTACCTACTTCAAAAGCACATACTATTAGCACAGTGCACGGTACAAATTGCCTCTGCTTCCCTTCTTTAAAAAAGATACTAGGTGATAGCTTTAACATGGATTTTTTTACTCATATTGGTGTCAGCTAGCATGTTTCCATCTTTTATTGATACAAGAGGAGTCCATCCAGAAAGATCAACATAGGATCCCTATTATTTTAAGATGTAGAAATTAAACTCAATTACGTAACCCTCCTACAGCCCATAATTCTTTTTTTTTTTTAAGTTGTTGAATAAAGGGCTACTTAAGTGATTTGACTTTTACACTGAGCCTATTGAACCTATAAAGAAAATACAGAGGTCACATGAGACATTGTATTTCACTAACTGGGACCCTGGTAAACAAGGTGTGAACGTGTGAAAGAGGCTGGTTCAAATGGACAAGAACACAGATTCAGGCTTGAATACTGACTTTCTCACTTCTCAGCTGTGTGAACACCTTAAATCTCAGCGTCTCTAGACAAAATGGGCATAACTAACCTATTCCATTATATAAGGATATTAGGAGGATTCAAAATAATACAGAGGAAATATTCAGTGTATTGTGCTTAGTACATGAATGTCCAATAAATAACAATTGCTAGTAGTGGTCATTAATTAGATATATGGCCTTGAGAAACCACTTCCCCAGTCTATGTCTTGAGTGTTCACCTCCAGGAGGTGAAGAATTAACAGATTAAAGTACTTTCTTAAGTCCCTTCTAGAACAAAAAAGGCCTATAATTTTGCTATGGCTATAAATCAAGAAACTTCTTCAAACTATTTGGACTTTATATTCACTGATTAAGTTAGAAAAATAAGAATTGCTTACTGTAATCTCAGATTTCCAAAGAAAATTCACATAGATTCTCTCATTTTAGTCTCAAAAAACCCCATAAGGGGTCGTTATCCTCATATTAATCTAACAAGATCAAATTTAAAGAAGCCAAGTAGTTTGGTGAGTTCACAAAGCTAGGATCAGTGACTCCATCTCTGGTTTGTCAGCACCCAAAGTGCACGTGGTTAGACACTGCAGGCCTGGAGGGCGGTTCCATGCGCTCCACAGAGGAGAAGAGCACAGGCCTTGCAGAACCCCATGTGTCAAGCTCCGAGACCAGGGTGCCTGGCCCTGGTCAAATCACCTGGCTCTCTTGGGTTCAGCTTCTTCATTTTTAGAAATAGAATTATACCTTTTTATATCTCATGACCAGTCTGTGGGCTCATCCACCTGTACAAAGCTCCCACATCAAGCCTGGTACAGAATACACGCTCCATAATTTTTCCCTTTCTTATTTTTTAGAAATAATTAATGAAGCTAAATTCAAAGGGCATGCAGAATGCGTTGGGGTAGAATTTTGCTCTTGGATGCCATGATTATCATCCAATTAAGTATCTTTCGGACTCTTGAAGGTTCTTGAGATTCGGAGATACAAGGATATTCCAAAAATGTCCCTTCCTCGTAGCCCCAACTTTCAAGAATCGGTTATTTCCTCCAGTCAGAAATAGTTGCCCAAGTCTATAAATCATTATTTTACCATAGCATACAGAAAGATATAGGCACCAATTTCTCAGCATTATTAACCAAAACCTAAAGGGTACCGTAACTTCAATTGTGGCAGCAGTGGTTACAAGTTGGGCTGCAATTCACAAGGTCCACAGACCGAGACCACCAGTGGCTCCATGGGGAAAAGACTGGGCTTTCTACTCCCGTACACATTTAAAATCTCTGAAACTCACGGGGGCAAATCTACCGTGTCCTACAGAGTCACTGAGAGCCGGAATCGACTCGATGGCAGTGAGCTAGTGAATGCTGTGTGAGTGAAAGAAGGAGAGAGTGAGGATTACACCTCCGTCCTGGCAACAATCTTCTTCTTTAATTCTATATTCAAGCTAAACCTTGTAAAATACTAGTAGAATTACAGTAGTTAAAGCTATTATAGCTACTACAGCTAGCCATGAGTAAAGTAATATCCAAATATAAACCATTTTTAACATGTCTCAAAGCTTATGACTATCTACTTATCTAGAATCAAGTTGATTCTCACTCGTCCCGACCCTATAGGACAGAACAGAAGTGTCCCATGGGGCCTCCAGGGCTATAAATCTTGACAGAAGTGGGATGCTACATCTTTCTCCCAAGGAGCAGCTGGTGAGTTCAAACAGCCAGCATTCAGGTTAGCAGCCAAGTTGTGTCTACTACTCCCCTAGAGCGCCTGTTTATCACATATAGATAGTAAAATAGTACTTCGCTGTGAATGCCACTGGAGTTTATATATTTCTCTATAAATTTTACCTCTAAGACCTAAACAAACCACCTGAGCACTAAAATATCAGATGAACAGATAGCAAAATCCTACCTCCTCCCTCAACCTCACTACTTTAATCATCCTCCTCCTCCTCCTCCTCTCTTCTTTCCCTGTATCTCCCTCAACTAGGAAAAAAGCACCAGAAGCCTCTACATGCCCCTGTTCCACTTCCACCCCTGCGAATAGACCGATAGGCAAAATCTTAAGTCCAAAGGACATTGCTTCGTACATTACTTTGTATTCCTTATATTCCCAATGGGTGATAGAAGAACCCAGTTAATAAAACAGATCCTCATACCTGCAGATGGCAATTGTTATAAAGTCCCACTAGGAAAATTGCCTTTATTATACACCCCAAAATAAGAAATTGTTAAGCTATTAGAAGAGGGGGAAGGGGCACTTAACCATAAATGCCATCTAATGATATAGACTAATAAATACAAGTAATTTTAAGGCAGCAGATTAGAGGTTATTTTAATGTCATTTTTGCAACTGTTTGCAAGAGAGTTTAGCAATTTAAAGAACATTTTCCTTATTACATCAAACTCCCATAATTTACCTTATAAATAAAATGTTAGCAAAAGCTATAATCTTCATTTGCATAGCATCAAACTCACCCTAACTTTGGCAATGTACTTGTAGGCATGTTAATTTTTAAACAATTTCAAAGCATTCTTAAAAGAATCTTCTATTTTCTCCTAGAGTCTTGATTTGCTTTTAAAGAAACCGTTTCGAAATCTTGACTGAAACTGCAAAGGGACGCTGCCTGGCTCGACGGGGCACATTACTACCTTGTGATATCAAATCATGCAACCTCATTTCCCTTCCCTTTTTGGGGGCTCTAGGTTGCCACTAAAATGGCTATTTATTAGTAAGTAAATACAGTGATGGTCAAATTATGCATACTGATATGCCCCAGGGCCCTTTTATTGGGAAATGAGGGTATTTGCCTGTACACATTTTATGTCTGCGTTAACATCTGCACTTGCTTTAACTTCCCCTAAATCCCAAAACACATTTCAAGATTTGTTAACTGGAAAACTCACACCAATGCACTTTTTTGTTGTTCATTTTAAATTATAGAAACTCTCATGCCGGTCATCAACCTTAGGAGACAAAAGTGGGGAAACTTCCTTAAATTAGAAAATAAAATAACTGAATGTTCTAAATATAACAACCTAGAAGCATGTTTTAAATTAATCTTATGTTCATCTTAAATACACAAATTATGTTACCATTGATTATCCCAATTTTTATAAATTCATGCATTTTAAATATAGCATAATATATTGACATAAAGCATCCCACATTATGCCTTTCATGCCAAGAAGATATACGTGCTTTTAAGCCAATTATCAAAAGACAGTACAAGAATAAAATCAACAGACTCTATATAACTTTTTTTTTAACCATCTTACACAGAATCTTAAATGCTCATCTTAACTATGTAGCCCGAGTGAGAAAAGCCATAAAACCACGTTATTTTGTTTTTAAAGCAACCTGGTTTTTCTCCCCACCTCCTCCCACCCACCCACCCCAGCCCCTGGTTCTGGCTTCCCAGGATCATAAAACTCACTCTGTCCTTCTCAAATTTATCTTTTCTCACTTGTTTCTTAACTGCTGGGTTATAAATACCTTTGTCTTCTATTAAAGACACAGATCTTTTTCTGCAGACTCATTTCCTGTGAGAAATAAGCTTCAAATTCTATACTCACTTTTTTATGTTTGTTTTGTTTTTGATTAACATTCAAAATTCACCTTTTAATCATATGGAACAATTAGTTTTTAGATGTGACACTGCCATGTAGAAAACCCACAAGCTTTAATTCTTTTCTTTTACCTAAATTACTAAATTTTTCTCAAGCATTAATTATAGTTAGAAGATCCAAAAACACAGTGATGTCAATATATGTACATCCAATAGGATCCGAATTGATTTTCTATCATTGAACCTACTGGGCAAAAAAATAACAGTATGTAATTGTATTCACG
This sequence comes from Echinops telfairi, assembly GCF_000313985.2. NCBI lineage: Eukaryota > Metazoa > Chordata > Mammalia > Afrosoricida > Tenrecidae > Echinops > Echinops telfairi. The sequence goes on from NW_022103920.1 coordinate 84,070,879, forward strand.
CTGTGCAAACCTCCTTGCTAATATGCATATTACAATTCTAACACATTGGGATGTTCAATGCCTATTTACTCTAGACACACATTTAGCCTAGACTTTTTTTTTTAAGTCTAGCTGAAGAATTTTTAAACAAGAATGACAACAAGGGTTATACGCTTGCCTGGCATTAGGACCGCTTTTGTCCGTCAATCAACAATAAAGTATTATTCTACCATCACAAAAGAAAAACCTTTGGTGGCAGTGGAGGACCACGGGCTGTGCAAATGTGCAGTTGCTAAGAAGCAAATATGCCTCTCTTCTAATCAAATAGCCCAGCTCAGCAATGCCGCTGGCTTGGGGCAAGAAGCAAATTCCACCAGCCACAAACTTAGAAACAGTCTTGAATTATTTGTTGCTGACCGCTGGCTGAACCCTTCCTGATGAGCACCATCACCATTAGCCACTACTCAGTGTATTCCATCAACCAATGGCAATAGCAGCATGCTGCAGCTCAGGCTCCAAGAAATTGATCAAACAGGGTAATGAGACTGTTTCCTCACCGAGGCGCTTTTAAATGAATATAAATATTTTCTTTCTACATAATTTGCCACAGAAAGGTCACTGAACTCTCTGTGATTCCAAAGAAAAATGCTCTACTGTCCCCTTTACATATTTGACTTAAGATAGAGCCAGCAAACAACTCAGGGCATTTTTTTTATATTAGGTGCAAATTATAATGAGTTGGCATCTGAAACAACAGATGAGCTGCGCCATGCTAGCTTCACAGTAAGTTATAGCTAGAAAGTGATCAGATGATAATTGTGTCTACATATGAAACCAATCATAATTTACCAATTAAAAACATTTATAAGAGTATGTTTTTGTTAAAGAAAGCACAGTTAATCTCTAATGTAGGTGATTGTGAAAACATGAATCATATGTATGGCTTCTGAGCTCAAGTTATTAAAATTTGATATAATTGTTGTGAATTATTTAGTGAGGAATTCATTTTTCTATAGCCCACCTCCTCCTGCTAGACAGTGGAATAAAATGCATGTTAACTATTCCAGTGAACACATGAATCATTTCCCTGACATCTGATTTAGCTCTTACGGAATGACATTTATTACTCGTTTTCTCTACAGACTTTAAACCAAAACACTTACGAGCAACTGAACTTAACATCACATCATGACCAAATGACAGCAATCTAGCTGTATATTTCATTTAATGTTTGAAAACATTGAAGTCCTGGGAAGTCCAGTTTCCAGTTGCTAAGCTTCTAATATGGTAGTATTAAAACATCTCAGCTGAACCACCACGTAAGAACGTCAACACCAGTAAGAACACATACTTAAGAAAATATATACCAGTTTTAAAAAAATGAAAAAGGATTCAAAGTAAATATTTCCAATATATCAGTATCCTGTCACTATTATAAGGCAACACAGATTACATAACATCTAATTTAAAGTTTAAACTCAAGCGTCATGCTTGCATGTGAATGAACACCTCTAAAAAACGTTCTAAAATACGGATCCATATTGTATCATTAAAAATGAATGTATCCAATATGATAAATACTTGTCAAAATGTACTGCTTTAGACATAATTTAAGAGTTTAAACAGCTATTTTGCTTATTCTCTTTACTTTAAAAACAAACAGGTCAAATAATTCTTGCCTTTCATGAAAAATGTCTTGTAGACTGTGTAATAAGAAAAACTGCTAAAACTTGCACAGATGTGCATTTAGGCTCATTTGTTTAATTACTGAAACCGAGACGTATTTTTCATAACTCTTCTTTCATAGCATATATGGATATTGCTAGATTTGACACTAAAGCCACCTCATCTATAAACCAGAATACAAGTTATACACTAATGGCCATTTGGCTCAAAGGGGAGAAAGCACTGCTAAAATATGTTAGAAAGTTCATTGTGTCACTGGTAGGAATTTCTAAATACTCATGGTTGGGAAACAAAGACAGGCGTAATAGGATTTTAAATACACATTGGGGGGAAAAAAGATATTCAGGCTTTGAGTGAAACAGAAAACCCCCACAATTAACTTTGAATTAATCTCTCTTGAAAGGGAGATCTATTAGACAACGAGACGGAATACAACAGACAAGAGAGTCCCAAGGCTAACACACAATATTTGTTCAGGCGCATCTTCTGCTTTGCACAATAAAATTCTGAATACTCTCCGAAATGGCTAAAGAAGCTTCCTTAAATAAAAATCAATAATTAGTTCAAAGAAAATCAGCTTCGAATAGAAAGAAACCTCCCCTCGGCTGTCTAACAGTATGACAAATTCGGTAGCCACCTTAAAGAACCAATATAACTCCTGGTGCCAAGCAGCCAGATGGTACTGCTGGAAAAATTAAGTCTACAGATTGGCAGCTCGACCCTGTGATTATTGCCCAAGGGAGGACAAAGTGGAAGAAGAGCGGACGGTTCAGAATGATGGGATAAATCAGTTATCATCAGCTCACTACATCCTTCCTAGGATATCCTAATAACTGATTCCAAATACCGTGCTGGTGGCTTTTGCAAGGCTCAAATAGTCTCAAAATTAGTTGGGAATAATTAAACAGGAAAAAACAACAGATTATCCCAGTTCTAACTGCAGACTCTAGCAGAGCGTATTGATAACCTGTCCAACTGCATAAAATTCACAGGCAATAAATACTGGAACAGTTGGTTACAACGCTGTTGTGAAAAATAAAGCTCTCTCTTTTTTCCATTATTTTTTCCCTTTTGCTTTGCATTCAAGGACAGCGTTTATTAAACTGTTTGAGTTTTCAAAACAGAGAGCAATGGATAGATAACAGTTGCCTGTGGTGGCCCCATTTTAAAATTTGACTTGCTTGATTTATAAAAATGTTTTCTATTTTCCCCTTCATGCGACAGAGAAGCCCTCTTTCCTACTCTGCGCCAGCTGACGAGCCCTGAGAAAACAGCAGCATTTCAAGACAGATTCAAAGACAAATCACAGGGCAGAGGACAGACCGGACAACGTACATCGTCAATTTATGCAGTGATGAGATGGTCATATTTTTGAAAAGGTCGTTATACACCCAGCAGTGACTGGCAAAGCGTACATAGAGGGAGAGTTTTATTCTTTTTATTGTCACCTTTCTTTAGCCTACCATTGATCACTAATACATACAGCTGTTTTGTATAAATTCTGTTTAGTAGGTCAGATATTAATATAATAAAATTAAGAACGGTACAATATTAAAGATAACAAAATTCAGACTCTTGATTTTTAAAAGGCTTAAGTATCATTTCACACCATAAATGTGTCGACTTTCTTAACATATTAGCAAGTTTCTTGGTGGGTGACTCTTGTAGTCAGTCTCAAAATACTTCCAGTGACAAACCACTCAGATTTAATCAATGAATAAATTTGATCAGAAAAAAAATAACGTTTTCTGTTAAGTTTCTAAGAATAAAGGCAAAGCCTGATCCTTCAAGAACAGGATTAGTCTGATCGCAGGTACACGTTAACTTGACTGATGTTCACGAAAATCTTTTCTAGCACATTACAGAGAGACAGTGAATGAACTGCCACCATGTTTCACGAGGCACTCTCTGGAGCCCTGTTTAGGCACTGACAATGACAGTGGGAGAACTAATCTGAAAAGATAGCTTTCTCTAAACCAGACCTAGCTCACTAGTTCTTACCTAACTAAAATTGTGTAGGTATACTTCAAATGGCTTGTTTGAAACACTGTTATAAAACTTAAAGCATATACCAATATTTCAACTTCTTCAGATATACTTTCCCGCCATAATTTTGAGATTAATAGCTCTTCAGCCTTCAAAGTTCTGGATTAAATAGCAGTATTTTACTAACAACATTTTATAGTCTCAAAGGCATACAGCTAGTTCCCACAAGTGTCTGCATTCATACAGGTTGATAAGTTCCTTTATCTATAACATTCATAAAACTATACTGAAATGTATCTTGATGTTAAATGAAAACCAAACAGAACAGGAACAATAGAGGACTTAAAAGAATGCCAATAGAGAAGAAACACAGTAGTTCATGGTAACAAGCACATTATAAAGGCTCACCCCTAAAAAACCCATGGTTGTCAATTCCGACTGATAGAGAGACTATAAGACAGAGTAGAACCACCCACCAGGTTCTCAAGGAAGGCTGCAATCTTTATCCAAGGAGACTGCTATATCTTTCTCCTGCAGAGCGGGTGATGAGTTTGAACCACCAACCTTTCTGTTAGCAGCCAAGCACTTAACCACTTGTGCCACCAAGGCTCCTTATAGAAGCTCAATGAATAGATAAGAAAGAAAGAAAATATATATTGCAGAATACTTTAAATGAAAAGAGCTAATATTATATAAAATCCAAATCTTAACTACATAAAAGAATAATACTAACTTATTTCATACACATTTTTATTATCCACGTGTAAATTTTACAGATATCAATGTCAAAATTCCAGTTGATAAAATTCAAGATAACAGACGTGACAATTTTATTTTATTTAGTTATAAAGCATACTTAAATCATACATATGTATATTCCTAGATGTTTACCTTAGGCATAATTTAGAGAAAATCAAATAATTAAGAACCAAATTTTTCAAATAGGACTTCACAAAAATTAATTATTCTTTTAGAAAATCGGATTCATTTTCAAGTCTATCCAAAATTTACTTCCTAGTACATTTTAAATAATTTTATTTATCATTTTCTGCTTAGCAAAACTTTATAACTAAATATCTTGGGGGTGGGGGGTTGTTATTAAGTATGCAAATCTCCAGCTTAAAAAACATGGATTCATTTGGAATTTTAGAATTATCCACATTTTTATTCCAGTGGCATTTTTTTAACAAAATAATCCAATTAATGACTCCAGGAGATCAAACTCTTATGCCATTGTTTCATTACTTTCTCATTGCCTTACAGAGTCAAAAAGCTACAACAAAACTCACCAAAAAGAGAAATAGATCACTGAAATTTAGCACAGTTTGTGACATGTGTGAGCCACCAGTTGAAGTGCCAGCCTGCCATATGAATAGTAAAAGGTTGAATAGGAACTGCAAAGAAATCCTTGAGTAATCAACTTATCATTTAGCTACTTATAATACAATGGGATCAGATGCAATATTGCTCAACAAAACTTAAACTATGTTTAGACATGGTTAAAATTCCAGAGCAAATATGTACTAAAGCCAAGTAAGGCAGCCAACCCTTTGGTCATCATGTGACATTATAATACTCAAGAACTAAAATATATTGATTGAGCAAATGCTAGGTGCTTACTTAATCCTTACAACAATCCTATGAACTATCCCTATTTTATAATTGAAGAAATCAAGCCTTAAAAAGAAAGTAATTTTTCTGAAGTCATAGTTTCAAGCCAGGATTTCAACCAGGTATATCTGGTATCATAATCTGTGCAATTAATGACCACAATACAATACGATCCTTCATCTGATGAAGCACAAGATAAATTCTCTTTGAAATGCTTGGAAACTTACTAGGAGTTATACTAGAAGTACAGCTGATCTCCCTGAATATTATTTAATATTCTTTAAGTTGTCAGTACAACCATTATTGGAATTGAAGGAGGAATATATTATTGGAATGCAATAAACATTGGCATACAGGAGGGGAATAATTTGAAAGCAAAAAGGAAAGCTTAAGATCACATCCACATTCAAATCAGTATAAAAGAAAACTATCAAAATAAGAAATACACCAATAACTGTGTAATAATTCAAAGAAATGATAAGAAATTCCAGGCAGACTAGGAAATGGGTCGGTGCTCTACATCGAAGAAGCTGGCCAGTGAAACCCTGAAGAGCAGCAGGCACAGTGCCAGAAGACAAGCCCTCAGATTGAAGGCACGCAAAACGCCACTCTAAGTGGAGTTGGGTCGACCTCAATGACATGGATGGAGGGAAGCATTTGGAACCTTCATTTGCTGATGTGGGATGACTCAAAATGAGAAGAAACAGCAGCAAATATCCATTAATATTCAGAACATGGAATGTAAGAAGTGTGAATCTAGGAAAATCAAGTTACCAAAAGTGAAATGAACACTTCCAACCCTAAGCATTACTCAAACCCGCCTGCCATTGAGTCATTTTTGGCTCACGGTGTGACCTTGCATAGGATTTCTAAGGCTAGAAATGTCTATGGGAGAATACAGTCTCAATGTTTTTCCTCAGAGTGGTTAGTGCATTTGAACTACTGACATTGTGGCTAGCAGCACTTCCAAGACTCCATCCTAGGCATTAGTGAACTACAATGAACTAATATGAGCCATTTTGAACCAGACAGTCATTGGCCTACTATAATGGGAATGAGCAAGTAAAGAAAAATGGCATTGTATTCATGGCCAAAGAACATTTCAAGCACTGTACTCTGAAGTAAAATGCTGTCATCCATATGACTAGAAGGGAGATCAGCTAGTAAAGATAATTATTCCATTTTACCCAGTAACTACTAATGCCAAAGATGAAACTGACTGGCATGCAATCAAGACACACTGCTATTTTGAGAATGATGATGGCAACAAATATCCATATGTGCCTGACACAATGGATGGATGGATGAATTGTGGTAAGAATTGTATGAGCCCCCAATAAAATTATTTTTTAAAAAGACACACTGGTAATTACTGGTGACTGAATGTGAATATCAGAAACAAAAGAAAAAGACCATTTGTTGAAAAACATGGCATTCATGATAAAATAATCAGGAAATCACATAATAGAGCAATGACCTATGCATTGAAAATATCTTTTTAAAGCAACATAAATGGTCACTATACACGTGGACCTCACCAGATGAAATATAAAGAAGTCAAACTGACTGCAACTGTGGAGAAAGACAATGGAGAAGCTCAGCATTATCAGTCAGAATTACAAGTCCAGGGGTCTACTTCAGAAGAGGCCATCTATTGCTTCTATGCAAGTTCAAACTGAAGCTGAAGAAAATTAAAACCAGTCCACAGGAGCCAAAATACAACCTGGGAAATATCCCACCTGAATATACACACATCTCAAGAATAGATGTGATGCGGTGAATAGTAATGACTAAAGAGCAGATGAGTTGAAAATAAGGAAAAGTCTATGCCAGGGTTAAATTATTTTATCACCAGGGACATACTTCATGAAGAAATCAAAAGGTCATTAAAAAGACAGAAAAAAAGAAAAGACCCAAATGGCGTCAGAAGAGATTCTGAAATTTGCTTCTGAATGTAGAGTAGCAAATATGAAAAGAAATGCTGACATTTCTTTAATATTTATATTATAATGAAATGTGCAGATACTTAGAAAACCAAAAGGGAAGATGACACTCAATATTTTTCAAACTGAGAGAACTGAAAAAAACCTCAAACCTTGGTTTGCAGTATTGAAGCAAAACAGTAAATAATATGGGAAATATCAAAAGAAGATGACATACAACTATTGCAGGAGGTATCCGATGCTCAAGGAAGCACAGTATTAATAAAAGAAGTCCAAGTTCCACTGAAGGCATTAGCAAAAATGCAGAGCCCGCCAATTAAGATGTTTCAACAAACAGATCCAATGCTGGAAGCCCTCACTCATTTATGCCAAGAAACTTGGAAGACAACTGACTGGAAGACTCCTATCTGTGCCCGTTCCTAAGAAAGGTGATTCAAGAGAATATGAAAATTACTGAACAATCTCATTAATATCACATGCAGGTAAAATACTGAAGATAATGTTTAAATGATTACTGCACTACATCAACAGAGAACTGCCAGAAATTCACGTCCGTTTCAGAAGAGGACATGGAACGAGGGTTATCATGGCTGATACCAGATAGATCTTGGCTGAAAATAAGAAACAACACAAAGATCTTTACCTGTGATTTACTAACTATGCAAAAGTATTTGAATTTGTGGACCATAACAACATATGAACAACATTGATAAGAATGAGAATTCCAGGACACTTAATTGTGCTCATGTGGAACCTGTACACAGACCAAGAGGCAGCTGTTCAACAATACAGGGAATACTATATAATCAGGAAAGGCGTCCCAGCTGCATCCTTTCCCCAAACTTACACAATCTGTATGCTGATAATCCAGAAAACTGGACTACATATAGAGAATTGGGCATCGGAATTGAAGGAAGGCTCGTGAACAACTTGGGATATACAGATGACACAACCTTATCTGCTGAAAGAGGATTTGGAGCACTTACTCATGAAGATCAAAGATTACAGCCTTCAGTGTGAATTACACATCAACATAAAACAAAATTCCTCAAAACTGGGCTGATAAGCAACGTCTCAGTAACTGAAAAGAAGACTGACGTTGTCAAGGATCTTTTTAACTTTCGGTAGGGGCATACCTATGCACAGAAAAGCACAGACAAAGATGTGAACGAGAGAGTGTCATATTGAACTGGGGTCACCACTGGAGAAGTGGAAGAAGATATCAGAATTGAAAGTGTGAATCAAATAGATCATTAACCCTATTGGTAATCAATTTGATAAGGAAAATATAATGAAAAGTAATTTTTAAAAGCTTATTTAAAATCACATAGATAAAAAGAATAATTTTAATACAGTTAGTTTAACCAAGCCAAGAAATAAAACAAATTTTGTTTTTATTTTCTAATAGTACCTTTTTAAAAACCCTGTTATAGATAATGAGAAAAATGTTGTTTTTTAAGTTGCAGTATTTGTGTCAATTCCAGATCTGGTAGTCATTTAGAAATTAGATTCTTTGTCGGTTAAATATTCTTTTTATTTTATTTTACTTGGGTCCACAATCAATGTCCACGGTTGGAGTAATTAAAAAAAAAACAACTAAGGATATATGCATTAGGAAAATATGCTGCAAAACACCTCTTTAAAGTATTTTTATGTTAAAAAAAATCTTTTTAAGCAAAGATGTCACTTTGAAGAATAAGGAGCTCTTGATCCCAGCTATGGTATTTTCAATTGTTTCCTACTCATGCAAAAGCTGGAAAATAAATAAGGAAGATGAAGAAAAATTGATGGCTTTGAACTACAGTGTTGCCGAAGAGTACTGAATGTACCATGAGCTGCTAGAAGAATGGAGAAATCTATTTTGGAAGAAGAACAACCAAAATGCTCTTGGAAATGAGGAAGGGAGGACTTTGTCTTGTGCACTTTGGACATGTTCTCAGGAGGGACAATCCCTAGGGAAGGACAGACATTGTGTTGGGTACAGTGAAAGGTCAGAGGAAAAGCAGGAAAACCCCGTAGGACGTGGACTGACACAGTGGCTTCAACCCTGGGCTCCCAAGAGCAACAATTATGAGAATGGTATAGGAGCAGGCACTGTCTTGCTGTGTTGCACACCGGGTTGCCAAGAGTCAAAACCAGCTCACAGCACCAAACAATAACCAAAACTGTAGATTGGGATTACGTGCTTAGACACAAAAGAAGAAATTATCCTAGTCAACCCATGAGGAATTATGTCACTTTAGACATAATCATGAAATGTATTACCCGTAAGGAATTATGTCACTTTAGACATAATCATGAAATGTATTGTTGGTTCTTCTCCATGTTCCCTCCAGATACCTACTTTCCCTTTTACCTATGAGTCAAAAGACCAGAGAGCCTCCAGTGAGATCATTCTCAGGTCTAGGCTCTCCAGAAGTACACCCACGGCCTATTTCTCCTCTCCCCTTCAAGTTCCTCTCACCTAACCAACTAAATTCTACTTTGTCTTACAATCCATTCCTAACAACCCTTCTCTTCTTGCTTAATCTAATAAATTAATATTCATATTTTCTTTGACAAATCAAACACATTCTTCATTTCTATTGCAGCCTTACTTACCCATGACCGCTTTTGTTAAATATGACTATTAATATGCCAAATAAATTTAAGGGATATAACACTTAGCTCTCTTTTTACCTGTGTCTTTATCAGAATAAAACTAGACATTTTTTATGAAAAACATCGCCTACCATTGGGTCCTTCGGCCACTTTCATGTACAGGGGAGCTGGTCTCCTAGGCAGTTACATATCCTTACAAGGTCCTCAGCTTCTTGTTGTTACTGGGTGCCTGGGTGCCACCACGTCAGTTCTGACTCAGAGTGACGCTGCACAGCGGAAGGAAACGCTGCCCAGTCCTGCGCCATCCTCACAATTGTTCGTATGTTTGAGCCCATTGTTGTAGCCACTGTGTCAGTCCATCTTGTTGAAAGCTATCCCTCCACTTTATCAAGCATGCTGTCCTTCTCCAGGGACTGGTCTTTCCTAATAACATGTCCAAAGTAGGTGAGACCGAGTCTCACCATGCTTGCCTTTAAGGAGTATTCTGGCTGCGCTTCCTCTGAGCCAGACTTTGTTCTTTTGGCAGCCCATACCACTTTCAACATCCTTCACCAGCATATCTCTAGAGTCAACTGAAAAGGCATTTGAAGGAGACTAGGACTGAGAAGGGCTGCCCAGGTGGCATACTGTGTTACAGGTTGGGCTGCTAACCTAAAGGTCAGTAGTTCAAAGCCACCAGTCACTTTCCAGGAGAAAGATGAGGCTTTCTACCCCAGTAAATAATTACAGCTTCAGAAGCTCACAGTAGTTCTGCCCTATGGGGCTACTATGAGTCAGAAATGACTCAATGGAAGTGAGTTTGAAATTTAGAGGACTGGGAAGAGATGCTTTGGTAATGGATTACACACTGGGATGCAGGGTCAGCATTTCAAAACCACCAGTCACTCTGAGAAAAAAAGATGTGGGTTTCTACTCCCATAAAGAGTTACAATCTCTCAGAAACCCACGGGGAAGTTCTACTCGATGGCAGTGAGTTTTTGAGAGGACAAGGAGGTATAAAGACTTGGGGTGGGGGTGGGGGGGAACCAGGATGTTTAACAAATTGGAAAGATTTGGTGTATGTAAAGGTTGCTACTCCATGACATACAATGCAAACTAGATCAGCCCTTTTTTGCCCAGAGAAAGTAGGTATCTGAATATTTCTGTGTTATGTCAAGTTTTTGACAAATACTTAATTAGGCAAACAAAATACAACAATGAGGCAAATTTGGGACTTGCCCTATCAGTTTGAAGTCTCTGCTAAAAAATCCTATATATGTTACCTTAATTTTAAACCAATCCAGCATTGAGTTGTTTATCTGAATCAAGGGTTGACAAACGTGTCCAGTTAAGAGGAGGACAGGAAATACTCTATACTTTGCGGCAAACATGGCCTCTCTTACAAATACTCAAGTCTCCACTGCAGCATGAAAGCCATCATAGGCAATAGATAGTGAATATGAATGTGTTCCAGTGTAACACTTATTAGAGTAGCAGGTCAATTCTCCATTGCAGCATGAACGCCATCATAGGTGATGCAAAAACAAATGAGCAGAATGTGCTCCAGTGTAACACTTAATGAAGTAGCAAGTCAAATCTAGCCCACAGGCCACCGACTGCCCCTCAAGATCACTCACTCATGGCCCTCCTGTTGATTCTAACTCACGGTGACCCACTCAAGATTGAGATAGTTATTTCTGCCCCTTATGACTTGTTCTAATCTGTCTTTAGGCTACATACCTACACTGATGGATCTCCTAAGGAAGAACTCCAGAATGTTATTGAATATACTCTTAAGAATTCTGTTTACTACATCACATAACATCCTTCCTCAAGACTCCTGGGATGGCATTTCTCTAGCTCAGTGGTTCTCAACCTGTGGAGCGTGACTCCTCCGGGGGCCAAATGACCCTTTCCCAGGGGCTACCCAATTCATAACTGTAGCAAAATTGGTTATGAAGTAGCAACAAAAATAATTTTATGGTTGGGAGTTACCACAAAATGAGGAACTGTATTAAGGGCCGCGGCGTTAGGAAGGTTGAGAACCACTTCTCTAGGTTCTAGTACTACTAACTCTTAAGTGTCTGATTTATTTTTATATCAAGGGCACTAAAGATCATACATCTAATCGACTTTTCCCTCTTTGCATTCGATGATTGAAAGCTCGAGGCCAAATAAGTAGCTGACTAACTTATACTACAATTATTATTCCTAATTTCATTTTATTTTTCCTTTATCCTCCTTCTTACTGTTTTGATTTCCTAACTCATTTTTTTAACTTTGGTGATAACATACACACACCTTTTTTAACTTTATCAAAATGTCTGTTAACACAAATTAAGAAAAAATAATGAAGAGATAAGTCCAATTAAGGAAAGTAATATAATCTTTTAAAAATCTAATTTTTATTTAACACTCATCTTTATAATTGCAGTAATCTTTTTATAGAAATGCAAAAAGTTAAAATGATTGGTTTGAGTTTCCGTTATTTGACTCTTTATGTACTGCTAAAAAGAAACCAAGAATAAGATAGCCAAGGAGCAAACAGTTTTTCTAAAAAGAAGAGAAAAAAATAAATCCTTAAGTAAGGTTTGGGGACAAAAGTTTTAAATAATTAAAAAGTCATCCAATCGAGACAGTCTTCTCGACATTTTTTTGCCTTCAGCTCTTCTCTAAATCAACTCAAACGGTGCCAGGCTAAATCACGATTTTAACTACTCGCTAATGCGACTGCTCTAACCATGCTGACATGCCGACTGCTAATGGTACGGTTAAGAACAATGCCTCACCTGCTCCTCTATTTCCCTTCTTCAATGTCCGTGCTCTCACACCATCAGTTACACGTCCCCATTACCCCACCTTGCAGTGCATATCTCTTTTTGCCTACTCCTAATTGCTGCTTTTTCCGTAGGGGCACAATTTTCCTCCCACGAACCATGCTTCTGCCAATCTCCACGTGGCTCTAGTGGAACTGATCACACACAAACACACACTGAGCTAGTTTATTGTGCCAGCCTGGCTGATAAACGCAGGTGGGATTGACTGAAGGGCAGAGAGATAAGTGGCTTGGTGAGCCTTGCCTTTCTTGTCTCTCGCTCTGTGATCATCGGACCAGTGTGTGGCTGCCTTGCTTGTTCTGTGCCTCAATTTAAAGGCTACACTGCCTGTGGGAAGCCTAGCCTGTGGACTGTGTCGCTGTAAGTTGAGGTCCCTTTAAGACTTCTCTGGAGCTGGGGACTGGCGGTTGGTGACCTGCCTTGCGATTGGCTGCTGTGCTGACATAGCCTAGCTCTCTCTACAAATAGAGGAAGATCTGGCATCAGACAGAGACTTGAAGGACTGCTAGTCTCTCAACTTTCTCTCACGGATGTGAGTTGCACTGAGCCATTTATAGTACTTTCTAATTTAACTGTTTATTTCTTGTATTGTATATTTATCTGTATATGCTTTAACAGTTCATTTCTCGTTATATATCTAATTATCTTTATAAATAAATATATTATATTATCAGGAATTTGGTTTTATCTCTCTAGAGAACCCTGTCTAACACACACACCTTTTGGGGTACATAGCCCAATTTGGGCACGTAAGCAGAGCACCACACAAGGCCAGAGATATTTAGAGTAAGCACCTGCCCCACACCAATGACTTTTGCTACAACTATTGGAATGTCTACCTTCCCTCTGGGGCAGTGGTTCTCAACCTTCCTAATGCTGTGACCCTTCCATACAGTTTCTCATGTTGTGGTGACCCCCCGACTATAAAATTACTTTTGTTGCTACTTCATCACTGTCATTTTGCTACTGTTATGAATCGGGCGACCCTTGTGAAAGCGTCGTTAGACCTCACAGGGGTCGCAACCCACGGTTGAGAACCACTGCTCTGGGGTTACTAAATTGATAGAAAATATATATGAAGCTGCTGGTAGCTAGAGTCAGGTTCAGCCCATCAGTATAGCCTCCCCAGAAGGAAGCTACACATGGGAAAACAGGATGCAAAGCAAGAACACTAAGGCAAGGTTGAACACTTGGATCCAGATGGGCGTGAAACAAGACTTCAACTCTGTGCTTTTCTCACAGGCAAAAGGCATCAATGTCCCCTTTCATCTTTTGTTACAATCAGATAGGATTTTTTCCCAAAGAGTCCTGGCCAATGAATGCCTTCTTTTACCAGGATGTCTCATAAATCGGACCTGTGACTACCTCTGCCTTGCTTGTATCCGAAGCCTTCACATTCTTACACGCCGGGCTCAATAGCATGTCCACTATCAAAGCTGCTGTCATACAGCTGTAATGATGTTTCTTCCTCTACTCCTGGTGGAGAATGTACCAATCTGCTTTGAATTAGGGTTTATGTTAACATCTCTCTTTATTAGTCTATAGGGGTCCCTGGGTGGTGAAAATGGTTAACATACTCTTTGTTAACCAAAAGGTTGGCAGTTCAAGTTTCATCCAGAAGCACCATGGGCTATGGAGGGGTGTGGGGGCACCAGGTGCTCTACCCCTGAAAAATCAACTATTGGAAGTCCTATGAAGCAGCGTTTACTCTGACACACATGGAGTTGCCATGATATGGTTTGGTTTATTAATCTATGAGATCTGTGAAGGTGGGGGCCATGTCTTCATAATCCTGTTATTCTCCCTGTCTAACATAACAAACAATTATATTAAACACGTATTCCATCTAGCACTCTGTGGAAAACATGTAACATCATTACCTTTTGTTACTACTTACATTTCCTTCCCACTTACAAGACACATTTTCTTTTGGCAAAGAAATCCAATTCAAAGCATGCTCAATGTATACAGCAGACACATGTTCCAGATTGTGCATCCCAGGATAGCAACACCCACACAAACCCTGCTCCACAAAATCGCAATCTGAGTATTCCGCCTTTTCCAGGGTAAGAATAAAATTCTATCTTTAATATTAAATGACAATTTTATTCATCTCTCTCAGCGATAAAGACAGTGATGGGCATGTTCAAAGTCGAAAAATTCACGGGTGGTATTAAAAAGTGAAGAGGCACTTTTTAGAGACATTTATGGATACCATCTCTGAGATGAAATTACTTTCCTCATCGAAGTCTACACATACGGCACTATCAGTCTCTGCCTTCTAGTCAGGGAAGAACTAGATGGTATTCAAACCACCTTAACCTTTCCTCCAGACCCTTCAAATGAAGCTGAGAAGCTGCCCCAAAGCACTAGAGCACCCAGAGTCAGAGACTTCTCTCAGGATTGTGATATAAAAATAGAATTAAATATCTGATCATGACATTGGAAAGTTAGTGTATGCTTAACAAAAATTTGATTAGAACCCCTAGAGTTTCTTAGCAATGTAAGTAACCTAATACTGATGAAAACAGGAAGATGCTTTGATTGCTATATGCTCTGGACAAGAAGATACACCTGGAAAAAAAGCACCAGAAGTCAGAAGAGTTCTGAGACGAAACACCAGTTTGCCCTCCAACTGTCACAAACTAACAATTTTGTGAAAGAATACAATATATATGAATTGCTACCAAAAAAAGAATCACATACTTGGATAATGTAGAAATGTTAATCTGCTCTAAATGCTTAATCTCAATTTCTGTACTTATGTCAATTACTGATCAGGAACAAACAGATCACAGGTAGGAAGGGCCTGCAGATCCAGTTTGAGAGCTACTTAGATCATTCATATGGCTACCTTGTGATTCCATGCCTGTACCTGGCAACACTGTTCAATGTGGTGACTGACAAATGGGGGATGGAGTGTATCCTCATAATGGAGAAGAGAACGGTTCAACAACACAAACCTACTTTGGTTGCTCTCGTTATTAACTTTTTTTTTTTAAGTTAGGTGGGAGATTACACTTAAGATATTCAACTCTGAATTTAACACACTGAATGATGAATCAAACCCAACAGTCCACCCTCCACCTGCTCCTTAATTTGGAAAACTGAAGACAAGACCATCTTTTCAAGATGATGGTACCACACTCTACATTGCCAAAGCCTACTCCCAGAAAAACCAGAAAGTCAACAAAATGACCTGCTTACAACTATAAATTAGCTCTCAAAAATAATTTGTTAAAGTAAAATTAACACAAAAGAAAAGTAATTAAATCTTCATATCCTCAATGAAACAAATCAGTTTATTTGCCTTTTGAAAGATACAGATGATGTCCCTAAAAATGAGAGAAATGAAATCACATGCAACAGCGCAAAGTTTTTTGGGGTTTTTTTTTTGGATGTTGAAGGCTACATAATTAAAGAATTCACTGAGCTAAAAAAAAAAAAAAAAAGGCACAGCAAGAAAACTGCCTTTTGCCATTTGTATGTTTTAAGGATGCAATAAGCAACAACAGCATTAGAGGTAAGCTAAGACATATCCCTGTTTTACTTCGTGTATTAGCCTCACAATTCGTTAGATCTAATCTGTGGGTCGAGACTCCTTTGGGGGGGTCGAATGACCCTTTCACAGGGGTCGCCCGATTCATAACAGTAGCAAAATTAGTTATGAAGTAGCAACAAAAATAATTTTATGGTTGGGAGTCACCACCACATGAGGAACTGTATTAAGGGGTCACGACATCAGGAAGGTTGAGAACCACTACATTAGAGTAAAACTCAGTTTTGAGAAATAGCTTAGCCTTCAGTTAAGAATACTTTAAGAACTTTGGGTTAGGCAAAGCCTTCTTAGACATATCAAAAACGTAAGTGACAAAAGAAGTAGATTAAGTTAGACTGGATCAAAATTAAAAACATTTTGCTTCAAAGGACATCATGAAGAAAAAGAAAAGACAATCCTCAGGAAAAGATACAATATTTGCAAATCTTATATATATGATAAGGGCCTAATATCAGAATATATGCGGAACCTTCACAACTTACCAATAAAATGATAAGAAATCAGATTTTTTAAATGGGCAATGATAGTTATAGACATTTCTCTAGCTACACAAATATGAATGACTACATAAAAAGATCATCAGCATCTCAGTCGTGAAAGACCCCAAAACGAAAACCACAATGTGCCACCACTTCAGCCCACAGGATGACAGAGAGAGAGGGAGGGCCAGCACGTGCTGTACGGACATGCAGACCGCAGACCCCAGGTGCTCCGGCGAGACTGTGAAGGCACAGCCAGACTGGACAATCGTTGGGCGATTTTTCAGAGTTAGAAGCAGAGTTACTATCTCATCGCCACTGAGTCGATGCTGACTCAAAGCAACGCGACATAACCCAACAATCCCACTCCCAGTATATGCTCAAGATAAAGAAAAGCATATAAACTCACAAAAGTGTTCCTAACAGCATTGTTGATAAAAAACAAAGAATAGTAACAACCCAAAGGTCCATCAACTAACAAATTGAAAACCAAAATGCAGTATATACAAAAGTGGACTATTACTCCATCAGAGAACTAAAGTACTGATATATGCTAAAAAATGGATGATTCCTGAAAATATTATGCTAAGTGAAAAAAGTCCAACACAAAAGGCTGCATATTATATATATATACACACACATATCTATCATTCCATTTATATGACATGTACAGAAAAGGCAAATCCAAAGAGACAGGAAGTAAATTAGTGGTTGCCTAAGTGGTTTGGGGAGAAGGAAGAATGGGGATTCAATGCTCATAGTACATGATTTCTGTGAGGGAGGGAAAGTGTTTTATAATTGACTAGGGTGATGGCTACATAACTCTGTAAATGAAACTACTGACATATACTTTAAATAGGTGACTTCTATGTTTACATTAATATGTCAATAAAGATCTTTTTAAAATAATACTTTAAAAATCCTAGACCTTACCACCAAAATAGGTGGTGGACCCTGCTAACTCAAAGTCATCTTTTTAACTCAACAAGTTAACTCAAGGAGCTAAGTTTAACTAAATGAGTACAGACATACTAAAAAGTCACCATTCCAGCAGGTTATGGTAAGAACTGCTTTACATTTTACTCACCCCAATCCTGTACTGTAATGTGCTACCCAAATATAGGAAAATCTTTTTTTTTTAAACCATTTTATTGGGGTCTCATACAACTCTTATCACAATCCATACATCCATCGTGTCAAGCACATTTGTACATTTGTTGCCCTCATCCTCAAAACACTTTCTTTCTACTTGAGCCCTTGGTATCAACTCTTCATTCCCCCCCTCCTTCTCCCGCCCTGATGAACCCTTGATAATTTATAAATTATTATTATTTTGTCATGTCTTATACTGTCCGACATCTCCCCTCACCCACTTTTCTACTGTCCGTCACCCAGGGAGGGGGTAATATGTAGATCACTGGGATAGGTTCACCCTTTTTACCCCACCTTCCCTCCACCCTCCCGGTATCACCACTCTTACCACTGGTCCTGAGGGGGTCAACTGTCCTGGATTCCCTGTTTCCAGTTTCTAAGTTTCTATCTGTACCAGTGTATGTTTTTAATTTTAGACCTGTATTTAGACCTCTATAAATGCCCTTTGCATCCTAGTTCTTTCCTCTATTTCCTTTTACTTTTCCTCTTGTCCCACTATCATGCTCAGTCTTCATTTGGGTTTCAGTAATTCCTCTCAGTTACACTGTCCTTGATCAAGCCCTGACAGGCCTCCTCCACCCTCCTCGCCACCAATTTTGGATCACTTGTTATTCCCTGAAAATAATTTCTCAAGAAAATAATTTACTTGAGTTGCTTTTCAGACTCTTCTTCCAGAGACATTGTACTCAAGAGCATCCACATTCTTTTCCAGCAACAGCATGCTGGCTCCACTTTCCAGTACCAAGTGAAGACCCCAGGATCAACTATGTTTCTGAAAAAGATAAAATACTTTGGTAGGACGATCTCAAAGACACTATTCCATGGCTAATCTTTGTAAAACAAACAATAATTTTTGCTCTAATCCATGCTAGATTTACTTGTATTTACTAAGGAAGCATTTATTTGCCTTATATGCTTTGTATCATAGCTGTGTATATTACATACTCCTGTATGAATCTGTTATTCTTTTTAGCATTATCCTATTTGGTCCTTAGATGAGAATAATGAGACTATCAATTGGTATCTTTGTTTCCTAATAATTTTGGAAGACTATTGGCCACTCTTTTTCATGCATAGCCTTACAAGAAATCTAATACACTTCAAATTCATTCAAATGCTCTCCAAAGTATGTAAATTTTTTTAGTCAATAAATACTGAGCTAATGGATAAAATAGGATGACTCCTTCCCTGGGCTCATAAAGCCAACCTGTATGATGTGCCTACACACAAAATTCTTCCAGGTATAAAATGTCTTTATTCTCATATATTCATTATTTACTCAATGGGCAGAAACTAAGGCACAAAATTCCAGCACACCTAGCTATGCTCATGTGGAACCTGTACAATGACCAAGAAGCAGCCAAAAAAAGGGAATATTGCATGGTTTAAAGCAAGAAAGGTGGGTCTCAGGATTCTACCCTCTCACCATCCTTATTCATTCAGTATGCTGAGAATGTAATGAGAGAAGCTGGATTATATGAAGAAAATGCTGCATAAGGATTGGAGGAATGCTTATTAATATGCTGTGATATTACCTCATGACACAACTTAGTTTGCTGAAAGTGAAGCGCACTTGAAGCACTTGCTGATAAAGATCCGGGATTGCAGCATCTGTATGGATAACTCAATGTCTAAAAGATCAAAATCCTTCCACTGGACCAATAGGTAACATCACGAATAAATGGGGAACAGAATGAAATTGTCAAGGATTTCATTTGGCTTGGATTCACAAGCAATGCTCATGGGAGCTGCAGTCAAGAAATCAAACAACAAATCTGCTGCATAAGACATCTTTAAAGTACTGAAATGCGGTGGCCGCTTCCGGCGCGCTCGCGCCCGGAAGTCAGCGGCCGCGCGGTCGAACGCTGCGGACCCTTGCCGGCCGCCGTCGGCGGGCGATGAGGCGTTGGGTGCGTGCGGCGGCGCGGGCTCTTTACGAAAAGGGCCGTGTGCCGCCTTGAGCGCCGCTCCTCGCAGCGGCGCCTGGTCTGGGTCGCAGCAGGTCCGGATGGTTTGGGACTTTAACCGGGCGAAGTAGGGGCGCCCACGTGGGGACGTTTGGGGTTCCAAGGGCTTCGCCGCGCGGAGGTGCTTCAGGGGAAGCCGCTCCCAGATCCTGTCTCCCAGCAACAGCAAAAACAAACAGTCAAAGGAAAGAAGTTGAAGGAGTTGGATATTATCACTTCAGAGGACCTCCTCCCCTGGAGACGGAGACTGCTGAAAAGAAATTTAGAGTTGATCCAGAAAACACAAGGTGTCCCAGTGGCTGGCCATGTCTCAAAAACAAAAGAAAATTATCAAGATGCAGGAATCACTGACGTTCAGCGATGTGGCTGTGAAGTTTACCTGGGAGGAGTGGCAGCTCCTGGACCTTAATCAAAGGAAGCTGTATCAAGATGTGATGTTGGAAAACTATTGCAACCTGGTGTTTGTGGGGTATCAAGCTAGCAAACCCAATGTACTCTCCAGGTTGGAACAAGGAGAACAACTATGGAATATATTAGATGACAGCCATAGTGGAATTTGTTCAGAAATGTCAAAATTTGATGATCATCTGCCTAGGCGCTGGCAAAATAAAAGGAAAGTGGATGGAATGGGAGCACGCAATGGACATGTGGCAAAAAATCGTGATTTACATAAAAAAGCCCAGAGGTCACATTTAACATTAAGCCACCAGAGCAGAAGTTACGACATCAAGAATTGTGCTGGACTTAACCCTAAGCAGTGTGGTACTGAAACTGTATTCCCTGAAAGTGGTATACCCAACACCACTAAGTCCCAACTCATTAAGCACCAGAAAACTCACAAGATAGAGAAACCACATGTGTGCAGTACATGTGGGGAATCCTTCAGCAAGAAGTCATGCCTCAGTCTTCATCAACTAATTCATACTGAAGAGATCCCCCATAAATGCTCTCTATGTGGGGAAGCTTTCTCTAAAAAGTACGAGCTCACTGAACATCATCAAAGAAGTCATAAAGGACAAAAACCTTATGAATGCCCAGAATGTGGGAAAGCCTTTTTCTGTAACTCAAAGCTCAATAAACATAAGAGAGTTCAAAAAAAAAAAAGTACTGAAATGCAACAAGGTTATTTTGAACACTAAGGTGCACCTGACCCAAGCCATGGTATTTTCAATCACCTCATATGCATGTGAAAGTGGGACAATGAATAAGGAAGACTTAAGAAAATTGATGTGCTTGAACTACAGTGTTGGTGAAGAATATTGAAAATACCGTGGACTGACAAAAAACCAAACAAATCTGTCCTGCGAGCAGTGCAGCCGGAATGCTCCTTGGAAGCAAGGCTGTCTAGACTTCATCCCACGTAATCTGTACAGGTTATGAGGTGAGAACAGGCCCTGGAAGGGTATCATGCTTGGGAAACTGGAGGGGCAATGAAAAAGAGGAAGGCCCTCAACAAGACAGATTCAAACCGTGGCCGCAAGGAGGGGTTCCGTCTTAAGAACAACTGCAAATATGGTGCAGGAGTAGGCGGTGTTCTCTTATGTTGTACCTAGGGCACTACCAGTCAGACCTGAGTCGGTGGCATCCGTCAACAACTAGGCACAGAGAGCCATAATGGGCAAAGGCGTGATCATGTGCTACCGAAAATTTAATCACTAATGATTTTCAACAGGGAATATCCAATTAATAAAAATAGTCATGCCTTTTGAATCCCATTTCAACTGTAAATCCGACAAAATCCAGCTTAGTCAGTGAAACACATGGTAAAGAACACATCGGATTTAAACCTGTATCAAGCAGAAAGAAACACTTACCTAAGGCAACCTTTCAAATACGTTAGATACAAATGATAATACACATTCACTATGTGTACGAGGAGCCCTCGTGGAGAAGTGGGTTACAGGTTGGGGGGCTGTAGTAATAATTTATTTTACAAGAATGAATACCAAACTAGTCCCAAGAAGTGGGAGCTTGAAAGGATCCTCAAAATTCAGCTCTTGCAAGAGGACAGTCTGCTCCAACTCCCCCCAAGTAGTCGCTGAGCACATTCCCCCACATCTCTGGGTTCTACGAATCTCTACAGAACCCCACAGAACTCACAAGTTCAGAGAAACTTCTCACGTGAGGGTAGGTACAATTCAGTCTGAAGGTCAGGCAGGGATAAGCCAGATGCTGGGGCCAGAGGATGCACTCCACTCCTTGGCTGTGATCACACCCCCTGCTTCTCAGTAGGCTCATTTTGTACACAGCAGGATGGCATTGCAGGGAATCTTGTCCACATGTACTCACGGGCAATTTCTATCAACACCTTCCTCCACCCTCTTACCAGACCCATGCAGAGAAAGGTCGTTTGGTGGGAATTACACAGTGCAATCAAATTTCACCCAAATGAAATTTCACCAAATCTATTCTCCACCCTGGATTGTACCTTATTTATGCACATATGGCCTGGGTTTTCAGGCAAGATGTGGGCATGTGCCTCCTACTAATCTTCATCAGTCAAGCCTTTTTGCCAGGCCACTCCAGAAACAGTTTTCTTTCTCCTCTCAGCTGTAGCATGTAATTCCTTACATCTATTATAAGTAATAGTGACTAAGAGGGTGTGGTCCGACTCATACCCTCTACTAAGGTCACATCTTAATCTCATCCTATTCCTGTTTGTTAGCAGATAACACCCTCCAAAATAGGACTATAGCTATAGGAATATGAAGTCTAGAATCATATCACATAAGGAATTTTGTCTGGAAGGGCCATAATTAACTGAGTATAATTCAAGTACTAACTGCAAGGTTAGCAGTTCAAAACCACAAGCCACTCCTTAGGAGAAGGATGAGGCAGTCTCAGAAACCCACAGGGCAGTTTCTTCTTTTTAGTCATTTTATTAGGGGCTCATACAACTCTTATCACAATCCATACATACTTCCATTGTGTGTCAAGCACATTTGTACATTTGTTGCCCTCATCATTCTCAAAACATTTGCTTTTTTCTTGAGCCTTTGGTAGCAGCTCATTTTTCCCCTCCCTCCCCCTCCCCCCTCCCTCATGAACCCTTGATAATTTATAAACTGTTATTATTTTGTCATCTCTTACATGTCTGACATCTCCTTTCACCCACTTTTCTGTTGTCCGGGCTCTGAGGGTCACTGTGAGTCTGAGCTGACTCAGTGGCAGGGAGTGAGTAAGAGTGAGACCCGTACTATATGCTGTGCAGTAGTCTCTATTCTTTCTGTCCTTCATCCTGCTGATGGTCACAATAACCATCGGGTCTGAGTTCCATAACTAACCCCATTTGAGGGATGAGGAACCTCAGGGAGGGCAAGCAATTGATCAGAGGAAAGTAGCACAGAAGCAGTATTTGAACATAGGCAGTATAATGTCACTAAAACAGCACTCAACCACTGGTAATTCATACTCAACTCTATAAACCCACCATCATCTTCTTCCCCAAAACCGGTGCTCCCAATTTTCACATTTCAGCCAATTCTCCCAGTCATCAAAATTTAGGGTTTTGTAGTTGTCTTTGTTCTTTCTTCCGCTCCTTCCTTCCTTCCCACCCTCACTCTTCTCTCCTACTCCCCCACCCCCTACAACCCTTTTCCCAAACATACCCACTCATCAAATCCTATCCCTCTTCCTTTCACTTCCAATTTCATCATCCCTATTCTAAAGTATCCCTGGTGTCACAGAGGTTTAAGCAGTGGACTAACTGACAGATTGGTGGTTCATGCCCACCAACTGCTCCAGGAGAATGACGAGGCAGTCTGTTTCCATAAAGATTTACAGCCTCAGAAACCCGGGGACAGTTCTACTGGGTCCTACAGTCGGAGTAATCTTGTTGGCAGGGGGTTTCGGTTTTTGTTGTTGTTTTTATTGTGTTCAAGACTGACCACTGCACACCTGACTTTAGGATGGTCTCTTTTCTCGCAGACTACAGGTTGTCATCCTCCTCAGTCAATCTGTATCAAGCTAGAGCTTTCCATAATTCACTGTGCATCATATCACCTTCTTGCTCAAAAGTCTAAAGTATTCACTTTGCTAGCTGGCTTCTGATAAGACTATTTAAAGTCCTTAATGGTTTGGTTCTTTTTTTTTTTTACCTAAAGTAATACAATTCTTTTAATTTTATTCTTATTTTTTATAAATCGTTTTATTACAGCTCTTATAACATTCCACACATCAATGTATCAAGCATATTTGTACATATGTTGCCATCATCATTTTCTAAACATTCACTTTCTATTTAAGTCCTTGGTATCAGGTCCTCTTTTTTCCCTCCTCCCCACCACCCACCCACCCTCGGGACCCCTTGATAAATTATAAATTATCATTGTTTTCATGTCTTACACAGCTGTCTTCCTTCGCCCACGTTTCTGTTTTTCATCCCCCTGGGGGCAGGGAGGTGGGAATTATGCCACCTATCATTGCATCTATCATTGCAACTGGTTCCCCCTTCCTCCCCTTCTTTCGCCACCTTCTCCCTACCCTCCTGGTATCCCTCCTCCCATTTCTGTTTCTGAGGGGTTTATCTGTCCTGTGTTGTGAGCTCTCATCTATACCAGTGCACATGCTCTCGTCTAGTCAAAACTGAAAGGCAGGACTGGGGTCACGATAGTGGGGGGTGAAGAAGCCTCAAAAACCAGGAGTAATGTGTTTTTCATCAGCGTTATACTGTGCTGTGCTGTTGGCTCATCCCTTCCTGGGACCTTTCTGTAAGGGGATGTCCTATTTTCTACAGATGGACTTTGGATCTCTGCTCCTAACACCCCCCCCCCCCCCTGTTTTTAACAATATGTTTTTGTTTGTTTGTTTTCTTTTGGGTCTTTTGGTTCCTCTTACCTGATCCCGTCAGTACCTTATGATCACACAGGCTGGTGTGCTTCTTCCATTTGGGCTTGTGCTTCTCTGCTAGATGGCCACTTGTTCAACTTCAGGCCTGTAAGACCCCAGACACTATATTTTTTGATAGCTGGGGACCATCAACTTTCTTTACCACATTTGCTTATGCACCCACTTTGTCTTCGGCAATCGTGGGAGGGTGATCATCACAGAATACCAGGTTAGTAGAACAAAGTGTTCTTGAGTTGAGAGAGGGCTTGAGCAGAGGCCCAATGTCTGTCCATTTCCTCAATGTATTGCCATATAAATATATGTACCTAGGCCAATAACTCTATTTTTATGAATTAATATATTTATCTAAGTGCACACCTATGTTTATACCTCTACTCATAGCTTTGATTCCTAGATCTTTCCTCTAACCTTCCTCCTGCCCCACCATCATGCTCGCCCTTCTGCCTCTTACGAATTCCTCTCAGCTAGCTGGCTGTTGCTTCAACACCATGGGTTGTTGTTTTTTCCTTGCTTTTGTTTTTCTCTGTTTATTCAATCTTTTGCTTTCTTTTTGTTCTGTCTGTTAATGATGTTCTGCCTGCCTATAGAAGAAAGGCATGGGAAGCACGTCCAAGGAGAAGACAACGACCAATGGGTGCAGAGGGACTTGGGAGGGAGGAGTACAAGGAAAGGAAAAGGAGCCGTGAACAAGCAACGCCGTAGACAGGGGAACAACTAGGGAATTAAAGCAACAATGAGGAGAAGGTACAGATCCCAGTGGTGTTGAAATTCTTTTTAAAGGGGTTTAAAGAAATTCTTTAAGCCAGCTCATAAAGAAGGCACCTTAACAATAGTAACTTGGCTAGAGTCTGAATCAGGACCTGAAGCCAGAGCCAAAGCTTTCTGCATGCCATCCAGTCAACCCTTGTCTCCCAGTCTCCGGCAGTCTTTCTGTAGTTCCTCAAGAATGCTTCTTTCCAGCCCCATTTCCTATTCTCTCCCACATTCCCTCAACTTACCTAAAAACGCCTTCCCATCCACTTTCTACTCATTAAAATGCTATCCAACCTTGCAGAGTTCTAGTTAACAAGGCAACCTCTACCATAAAGTATCCACTGACACCATTTTGAAATAACTTCCTTCTTTTTTGATCTCATTACGTACTTAGTGTCCATTCTACACATTTGAACAAAGTTGATAAGGTTTCTAGCTATTAGGTCTGTACACCTTATTCCTATAATTAGACTACAATGCTTTTAGGTAAGACATCGTTGCTGTATTATTTTTTTCTATTGTTCGTACTATCTCAGGTCTAATAAATTGACTGGTTGGGAAAATGGTTTTGTTTGCTTGTTTTTTCAGATAGAGCCACATTCTTCCTTTTAAAACCCCGAAGTCTATTTGCTTATTTTTAAAGAATAATGTTTTAACCATTGGTAATATAGGGTGTGTGTTAGACAGGGTTCTCTAGAGAGATAAAACCAAATTGCTGATAATTTAATATATTTATTTATAAAGATAATTAGATATATAATGAGAAATGAACTATTAAATCATATACAGATAAATATATAATACAAGAAATAAACAGTTAAATTAGAAAGCACTACAAATGGCTCAGTGCAACTCACGGCAGTGAGAGAAAGTTGAGAGACTAGCAGTCCTTCAAGTCCCTGTCTGATGCCAGATCTTCCTCTATTTGTAGAGAGAGCTAGGCTATGTCAGCACAGTAGCCAATCACAAGGCAGGTCACCAACCGCCAGTCCCCAGCTCCAGAGAAGTCTTAAAGGGACCTCAACTTACAGCGACACAGTCCACAGGCTAGCCGCCCCACAGGCAATGTAGCCTTTAAATTGAGGCACAGAACAAGCAAGGCAGTCGCACACTGGTCCGATGATCACAGAGCGAGAGACAAGAAAGGCGAGGCTCACCACGCCATTTATCTCTCGGCCCTTCAGTTAATCCCACTTGTGTTTATCAGCCAGGCTGGCACAATAACCTATCTCAGGGTGTCTCAATGGCAGTGAGTTATTACTGTTGAGTCTTCACTAGATCAAACATTTTGCTTAAGTTTTAGCTACTATAAAGCAGATAGAACTGGAGTGAGGAAGAAGACACAGCAGAGGAGAGCCAAGCCCAGGAAAATAAGTGCCAGTTTTCCTAAAGAAGCCTTAAAGATTCTCCCAGCAGAGTTGCAGCATGAGAAAGGAGGGCCGGGCATTAGAAAACTAGCCAATGTAGTTAAATATAGGCTTTTGTCTTTCGGCTAAATTCTGAAGTCCAGTTTCTAAACAAAGTTCCCTAGCTTCCTAGGGAGAGCACCCAGTGGGTACTGAAACCCAAGAGAGAAACTGAGCAAAAGTCCCGCTTGTTCTAGATGGCCTTTCCCAGGTGAGGCCCTTCCCCAGGTAAAGGAAACCTTTTGAAAACTCCCTCTGAACGATGTCCTACTTATTTTGGCAACTGTGAGTGTCTCAATCAGCCTCTTTGCTCCTCATCAACACTAACAGCCAAATGCCTCTAGAGAAGCTTTGCCCACTTCCTCCAGTCAGAAGTCTCTCACTTAAAGGAAAAGCCTTGTAGAACACACACACACACACACACACACACACACACAGTCCCACATACGCTGCCTAAGCTTTTCCACGAGGCCCTTCATTATAAATAAGAACCAATAACCCAGACTCTCCAGACACCTGAGGAAAGCCACCAGCAAGGGAAAAAAGGGCCAGTCACTAGAATCCAATTTGACAAAGCACAGTCCAGTTCAAGACTCACATGCAAATGTCATACACCTTAGGAAAGCAAACACGACGTAGCTAGCAAAACGGGAATCGGGGCGTGGAAAGAGCTGGGAAGAGACCTAAACCCAACCCACGGCCATCAAGTCAGTTCGGACTCATGGCGACCTGCCCGGTGGGTTTCTGAGACTGTCACTTTAAGGGCGTAGAAAGCTTGTATGTCTCCCTTGGTGCAGCTGGGGGTTTCAATCAGCTGACCGTGTGGATTGCAGCCACACCATCATGTCTGGATACCATTAATCTCTTCAGAGTTGATAGCAAAGAATCAAGAGGTACTGTCTGAAGTTGGCACAATTAAGATGGAGTCAACAGCAAACACAAAGGGAAACATCAAATAACAAAGAATGGGTAGGAGGTGGTGAGGGAGTCAACAGATCCACTACTTATAGTTGATCAGATAAGAAACAACAAACGACCCACAGTTGATGTGCCTACAGAAGAAACTGTTAAAAGTAGCTGCATTTGGAGGAGACCTAGAGAGTGAGGGCAGGGTTGAAAAAAATAATTACTATTACTGTAAACCCACCTGTACCACCCCCTTTTAGCTATATACATTTCTCATATGATTTGAAAAACAAAACAAATATGAGTCTACTAACGCAGCAGAGCATGGGACAACCATAGCTGTTAAAAGTTTGCTACTTAGAAGTGAGAGACCCTGGACAAAAGACCTACATCTTTCTGATTGTTTCCTCCGCTGCAAATCAGGAAAATGTCTCCTTCAGGAAGCAGTTTGGAGCAGAGTAAAAAGAAATAATTTACCTGAATGAATCTGGCATAATAAACAGCGATTAATGTTTTTAACCCCTTATTCTTCTTATCCAGACACCAGAGCAGCCAGGGCCAGGATCTGTATCTCAAAGGGAGACGCGCTCATCCACACCCTGCTCGGGACCAGCGCAGCTTCCTCTCAACTCTACAGATTGAAGGAATCTCTGACATCTACAGACTCAGAGATCCAGCCCAATCCACTTGTACACCGCAAGAAAGATATGCTGGTTAGGTCCCTAAGTTATACGAGATGTTGCTCTGCAAGAGCCAGAAACATCCCTAGAATGGGCTTGGTGCTGCCGGGGTCACAATTTGGCAATGGGGCCTGAACTCAGACATAGCTATTAACATGCAAACACTCAACATGCAATAATTTACCTAGGTCTTTCCAAATTATTTAACAGAAAAGAAAGGGGAGTGGGGTGGGTCAGGAAATGGGTGAGACAATGGGACAGGAAAGGCTTTGTAAAGTCAGGATCCTCACAGCTTGGTGGTGCTGAGTGACCACTGCAGAGCGCTGGAGGGACAGCGGGTGGGCAAATGATGTTTCACCTAATTCAGGTGTTGCCTGCAGTGGGGCCTGTTGCATGTTTGAACACATAGCAAGCCTAACGCAATTGCACAGTCTGCCGGAGCCTTCTTTGTGGTTACGAGACCCAATACAATAAACAACTCTAGAACACAAACTCTTAAACTTTAAGAGTACTGAAAGACCGTGTGAAAAAACTGATTTAGATTCAGTAGTTCTGCTCCTAGGCAATGCTGTGGCTGCTGCTCCTGGGACCATAATTTGAGGAGAAAGGAGTTAGGGAGTCTTTCCAGGACAATGCCTACCACTATAATCCAAGCCTTCCCATCTCCTCCTAAACTACATTACACTAAACAATATCCTAGCAGCAGAAGTGGCAAAATCTGTTTTGCAAACTTGGGTCTTGGAGTCAAGCAGACAGGAATTCATATTCCAGCTCTGCCATTTATGGCTACAGAATTTTGAACAGGTCACTTTCTTGCCTGAGCATCCTCGGTTGTTAAATAAGGATAACAGTATTTACCACACAGAAACCCTGTCAAGATTAAAAATAAACAATGTAGCCAAGCAACTAACTTTCTGTCCACAGTAGACTTTCGCATAGCTCCTTTCCTTTCAGTCACCTACATCTCAGGACAGAAACAGGCATTCAATCACACAGGCAGATTCCCACAAAACAAGTCACTGCCCTCAAGTCAGCTCAGGCTCACAGTGACCGGAGAGGGCAGGGGAGAACTGGGTTTCCAAGCCGGTCACACTGGCGAGTAGAAAGCCTCCTCTTTCTCCCACAGAGCAGCTGATAAATTCGAACTGCTGACTTTGTGGCTAGCAGGCCAACATGAAACCCCCTCTGCCCCTTTAATTGATGCCAAAGCCAACACCTGAGCTTCGCTTGGCACTCAGCTCCTACTGTCTGCCATGTCTACTCTCAAGTCCACTTCCATCCTCGCCTTTCCCACATCACCGCTGACTCCTCCCATAAAGCCTTAGCTTCTAAAATATCTAGCTGCCACCATTAAACTTAGAAATTCTCAAATCTGGACATAAGCATTTACAACTCTAGCAAAATTCTAAGTAAATAACTACCTGATCAACACTCTTCAATTCAAAAAATAAATTAATTAATTCAAAATTCAGAGAGGTTGTAATTTGGCTTTGACTACAAAATTATCAAACAACCTGAAAACCCGGCTTCCGGTCTCATGCTCCAAATACCCTTCCCTATGCCCTATCCAGGTATTCTGTTCCCCTTTTGAAGGTACTCTGTAAATAACTACTGATTTCCTATACTAATGGCGTGTATCTTTTATAATGTTGAGTTTTATTACTTCAAAATTTGTTCTTATTTAGTCCACTTTAATATAATCCTGTGTGCCCACTTTGATATATTTTGATATATCTTATCTTTTTTTTTAAGTCATTTTATTGGGGGCTCATACAACTCTTATCACAATCCAAACATACATCAATTGTATAACGCACATTTGTATATTCGTTACCCTCATCATTCTCAAAGCATTTGCTCTCCACCTAAGCCCCTGGCATCAGCTCCTCGTTTTTTTCCCCTCCCTCCCCGCTCCCGACTCCCTCATGAGCCCTTGATAATTTGTAAATTATCATTTTGTCATATTTTGTCATCTTATCATTTAATAACCTAAAACTTAGATGATTCTCATTAGTTTTTATTTATTTATTCATATTCACCTTTGTATTACCAAACTATTCCCTAAGTGTATACTTTACATCCCCAATTATACTGTAAGTACCTTAAAGGTTAAAAACCTGTCTTTTATCATTTGTCCAAAGTATACACCGCCCCGTACTACCAGAGTATTTGACACTGTGCCACATACAACATGACTAATCACTGTTTGTATGCTGCTACACACACACGTTAGCTATCTGGTACATTAAAATAACTAAGAGGTAAAAACTAAATAACTGAAATAAGAAATGCTATGCTATTTGCAAATTAATTTAAGTGCTTAATAAAATACAAAAATCAAAATTTAAGTATCAAGAACTGTGTGATACTAATGAAGAAAAACATTTTCCCTAAATGGGAAATTACTGAAAAGAACCTTTGTTTTACTTGTTTTTGCTTTAAACACCGTTTTCTATCCTATGGAAATCCCAGGGAAAAGTAAAGCATCTATTGTTTGGCAATTATAAAAAACGCTCTGTGCTGTACCTAGTTTCACACATGCACACACATACATATATCCTCAAAAATGTATGCAAAGTTTATGTGTGTGCATGGGTAGGTTTCTATCTAAGACTGTTAGATGCATGATCGGAAACCACTATAGAGAATCCTTTTTAGGCATTCCTTTGGAATACGTGACTTACACTTTTTTTTTTTGACTTACACATTTTATAAATCCAAATTTTCTACACTTTCTTCAAGAAGGTTTACTAAAAAAAATTATATTGTCCAATATTATAAATTATGATCAAGCTTGGAAAAATTAAAAAACCATTCCATTCCTAAATCAAATCTTTTTCCCACATAAACAGCCCTTAGTCAATACCGATAGCCCTCAGTAAGGTATGTTACATGAGAGTGTTCAGCTAGCTAGACGCCAGGACGATAAATGGCTTTTTCTCAAATCTTCGTCTTCGTTTTAGTCTTCCTGTATTCATACCCCAGAGGTTCCAGATTCTCATCCACAGAGTGAGTATGGTCTAGGACTGACTCAGAGTTTAACAAATGTGCCCTGGGATCCTTCATCCAATCACTGATGGGCAGAGCCGATGGATGTCTCCGAGCTCACTGAACCCTTTCACCTCACCTCAGGGGTGTCTACAATGCTGTATGGTTGGAAGCATTCTTTCACAAATGATGAAAAGGAATGAAAAACGAGTTCAGAACAGAAACACTGGAGCCCAAGTAATTACACAGTGGCTACAAGCTACCCCAACAGCTCCCACCTTAGCACCCAAACAAGCATGCAATCATGTGCACAATAAGGAACATTCCTCTTTGAGGTTTTGAGTTTTATTACCTCTAATTGCATTTAATTCCTTACATGTGCCATTTCTATTTACACTCCAGTATAGTCAGCCACAAAGCGTATAAAACTTCTAACAGCAACTTGCAATAGTCTACAAATTGTCATTTGTCTGTTTTAAACTTTTCAGGGGGCAAAAATGATGAAGCTGATAAAAAATTTTTCTAATTAGTTTTTTCCATAAATATTATTATATCAAAATGAAAATCTGAGAGCAGTAGTGCAATCATTTAAGAAAGAAAATGTAGATTTACTATTTTTTATTCATAATGATTTACTCTTTTATAATTTATAACTAAGCATTCTATTTTCTTTTTTTTGCAACTGACCTGAAAATGCATTTCCTTTCCAGAAATATACAAATAAATAAAAAATGAAAAGCGTTTCCAAAGAGAGAGGAAAGAATCACAAAGTACAAAGTGTTCATGCTCCCAGCTATACAAAAATCTGTCACCCTCCTGTTACCATTCCCGTCATCAATAAGGTGGTGGTGGTTTTTCCGCAACCTTCCCCTCAAAAATCAATTATATCAACTCCTTTGTATACAGAAGCAGCACACCTTTCAGGCAACTAGTATTAATGAGTAGCCATGACTATAGACTCTCCATCCGTTTCTCTGACAAAGCTGTGGCTACTCTAGCCCCTCATTGAAATTCCATTAATCTGGTGTACCAAGGGCCAATGCGAAAATCAAAACTCCATCTAACCCTTTATCAGCTCACAATAACCTACAAGTGAACTCTGCCTGTTAGCATGCGGCAAGTGATGATTTTGCTATCAATCAGGCAGTTGGCCAATAAAAAATAGATAAAAAGCCAGGCTGGAAACAGTGTGTCTGGCAGGGCCCGAGACTTGGTTTCTGTTCTCTGCTTTCTTCCACGTTCAGTTTCTATGGGGTGTCCGGACTTGTGAGAGCATGCGTTATTCTCCTTGGCTGTGATTTAATTGCTACCAGCAATCAAGTCGAAGCATCACTGAAGTGTGCTTGAATTTCATTAGAAGATATAACTTATGCTACTTTCCTACAGTACCTAATAAACCATAAAGAAACCAAAACACATATGGCTTGGGGGAATAACTGGAAAATTAGGTGGCCATTTGGGAACGGAGTGAACTTTTGAACCAGAGGAAGAGAGAAAAAGAAATATTAAAGGGAAGACAGATTTAGAATGCACACAGAGATGTGCAGGTTTGACCTTTTCAGTACCTTGAAAATTACATTAGCATTATGAAAAATACATAGCATGCTTGGAGTTTATAATCCATCAAAGTTGGGATGCGCTGTTAGTGCCTACCATAAGGTAAAAGTCAAAAGGACAAAACAACAATCTGATTTGACAAAGGCCTTTTGGTGACCTGTGTTAATTTGGTTATACTTATTGTTAAATGTATTTTTTTTTATAATTAATACACCATTAGAGCAAGGTCACATAATGAAGGAAAAATTATTCAGGAAAGGAAAAGGAACTAACTGATATGATTAATACTTTAGAGTAAAATGCATAGTCCAAGTGAATTGTAGAATGACAATCTTATGAGAAAACTGAAAACTATCATATGTATATACCAGAAATAAGTAATACTTAAAGTTAAATTTTCAATCTGCTTAAGAATTGCTTATTTAAACATTTAAGTAAAAAGTGCTTCTATTTAATCAAAATTTGGTCTTATTAAATACTATTTAATAAAAATTTGATGTTATTAAACACAAAATATAAAATTGATGATAGTAAATGTTGATAAAGATGTTTAAACATCTGATCCCCTTTCATGTTATTAGTGTCCTTCCAACATTCTTAGTTGTGTAAATGAACATGGTACTTTTTTTTCATGATAAAGGAAATCTAATAATCATGTAAACAGCATCCTAATTTAACAAGAATTCAATTTGTCTGACAAATCATTAGACGATTTCTGGCTCTTACAGTATTTCTTGAATTTCTTAGGTTTTAATTTTTTAAGAGTATACACTATGCTCCCATGTGCTTCAAGATACTTGCTATTGTGAGACGTTTTAAGTATACATACTCTATAAAATATAAATATATGTGTGTGCCATATGTGTATGTATGTACACACACATATATAAACATCCTCTTGGGCATCAGTATTCTCTATGCGTGTATACACATACACATACTCATTGTACTACTGTACTACAGAGAAGCAAAACAAATCATTGTAATGATTCAAAAGTAGTTCAACTTAAATGATGATTCCCCAATTTGCTTGGAAACGTTTCGTCGGCTCTAAAACATTTTCTACAAGCAGTGCTTCTGAAGACCAGGTGAGAAAGGGCAATGCTCTGTTTTGAAGACTAAGTGGCACTGGAGAGAAATGCCGTGCATGCTTTCAAAGGCTGGGACAAGCATTGAAAGCCAAGCATCCTTCCTTTAGAAGTAGACATGAAATGTTTGCTAAAATGTAAAATCCAACAGAAAGTGAATATGATTATTGCTACACATTGTACAAAGTTCTGAATATAAAGAAAAGATTGTGTTGTTCTGAATCAGTGGTTAGAATGTTTATCACTTATGCATGTACTTGACTTATCCCTGCTCTGCAATAGATATAATTTTATACCTCATAAAAGCAATTTATGTTTCCAAAGGGAATAATCTGGATAACATAAAATGTGGAGTGCTCTGTTGCAGGAAGCATATTTTCATTCAGCAATTGTATTTAGAGATGGAACTGCACGGCTTGATCATCATATAGTGGCAGAAGGCATTATTCACTTCTCTGTCTACGTGAAACTTTGAGTGCCACAAATTAATATGCATGGCTAATCTATTGATACGCATTCTTGATGTATAACTAACTGTATAGCGTGCTTATAAGGTTTCTCAACTAGCCACTATGGCGAAAACACATACTATGGCAAAAATAAGTTTCATAACTTTTATAACATTTGGTAATTTTTAGGAATTGCTAAGAGATAATCAACTTTACTACTGATTCAATTAATAGATGACATAATATTCGTGCATAATACAGGGAATTTTTAAGTGAAATTAGAAAAATGAAAAGTGTGTATTAAGAGAAGGATTTGAGGAAAAGCTGTCTCAATGTAAAAAGGGCAATGTAGCAATAATTAATTTAATATTTCATGAACCCATTTTGTGTGGTTTTCAGGAAAAAAAATAGATCAAAAACCTATTTCATTATTTATAAAATTAATAATACAACAAGCCATTAGGCAGCACAATAAAATTAAGCAAGAATCTGATAATAATGAATTAAGCAACAGTTACTACTACTACTAATACAATGATGCAAGAAATCCCCCCCAAACTACAGTGACGAAATCGTCCTAGGAAAAGCAGCAAGGCCAGCCGTAGGAAAGCCTCAGTTTGCTCCTAGAGCCACTAGAGAGAGCTCTTCCGTTCCTAAAAGGACCTGGCAAAGGTGAGTGAGGAGAACCCCGCCTTGCTGAGCTTCCGGACAAGGCCCCTCCCTCCACACATGGCACGGTCTGTCAGTCAGTACATTCTACGGGGAAATGCCACATACCATCTGAGGGGCCGTCGTCGTCTTTATCAAAACGTTCTGAGGCCAGAGAAATCGTGTCTGGTGTCCCCGCAAAAGGGTCATCATATTCGTCCCCATCTTCTGCATCCCCTGTAAAGGAATCAGAAAAAAAATTCCATGTAAAACAATGCTACTTTGTTAGAAGTAAATTTTACTATTCAATTCAGTCACTGATATGGAAACATGGAATCAGGTAAAAACAGAGCCTATTTTCATTTATATCCAATGCAATTTAGATATAGAAGAGTTTTTTAAGGCATGAGTATTTTTTATACAAAAGGATAAAGTCCCAAAATTATATTCTACCAAGAATATAAACAGTAGAACAGAGTATATATCCAAACAGTAAAACAGAGCATATATACAAAATAAACAAGAAACTGTCATTTAAAAAAAACACAGGGAAAGCACAGCTAAAGAAATGACTAAAGTTAGACCATTTATCTACTCAACAATTGGCAAAATTATGACAAGAATTGGGTGGTGTCACTGCTGTGATCATTTGATAAGTTTCGTCATCAATCACAGAGCTCTATGAGCGTAAATTACGAACAGACCGAGCTGCGCTGTGAAGTGTGGGAAGCCTCTGAGGGTAAAAGCTACTTTAAAACTTATCAGCAGTTTAAGTTAAAACAAATTTGGTTTATGAACTCAACCCCTTCAGTTTTTATTCAGTGATATCCTTAAAAAAAAAGAATGCCAATTTTGTATTTGATTTACAAGTCCAGAAGTTTTCAGTTCTGTTTTGTTTTTAAGTCATTTCATCCTCATGATAGAATCTTGTGTGGTTTGAGTTTCTATCAACCCTACCCCCATAATTTTGTTAAAGGAATCAAATTTCCTAGCCTTGTTAAATGAAGGCACTATTTTGTCATCCAGTTCTACAACAACAAAGAACATGTACTTAATATTCTATCAAGTATCTACCTGCTGAATAGTAATTTTAGAGAAGAGCAGCCTCCTCAGGAATGACTTGCAAGGACAATGGGAATTTCTGAAGGTGTGATGTGGGACTCGGGACTTCAGAAGCACAGCTCCCAGGCAAGTCCAGATTAGGGCTGGGACTCAACATGCTTCTCAATCATACTCTTGGGAGAGAAATAGTCTCTTTCAAGACAATCCTGTCAAAGCTAACAAAAGAGCCGGTGTTTTTTTCTATTTTCTTATGATTTTTCTATTTCATCGGCCTTCATCATCATGATTCCAAAAGTCTAAATACGGACATCTTCCATCAAGACAATAAGAATGAACAATAAAGATAACAACCTTATTGTCTTTAGTGATTCCACTATTCAGAACATGGTAACGTTTCTTCCCTCATTAAAATTCCAAGAAACACGTGTAAATATTAGTCCTTCTTCATATCACAGTCTTCTCTGTTAACAGATGTTTGAAATACTTTTCAGAACATTCATCGGTCCCTTACAATGTCTCTCTTATGAGAGTGTTCTACTGTATAATATGAGGTAAAAAGTAATCTCACAAAGTGTTCATAAAAATAAGCTTGAACATTGAATGACATTCATGGGACACAAATCAGCCAAGGAAACAAAAGTTCCCATATCTTCTTCACAAACCAAAATTTTATAGTGTGAATGTTCTGAAATATTTTACATGCACTGTAAAAGAAGTCTTGCTGCGGCAAAACAAGGGTAGTAGGGTACTTCAAACACACCCCTAAAATGCAGCACTTCACGTACGGCAGTATGAGGAATATAAAAACACTAGTAAGGCCAATGAATATACATGGAAAAGGTCTTGAAAAATTCAGCTGCTTAGGTGTGAACCGCTTAAGCTCGTTGAGGAAATGAGCAGGAAAATAATTAAAACTAAAGACTTTGGAGAACAGAAGCAATTTATTATCCTGCTATAATATCCATTTTACATATGGATATAAGGAACCTTGATGGCATGGTGGTTAAGCACTTGGCTGCTAACCAAAAGGTCAGTAGTTCAAATCTACCTGTAGCTGTGCAGTCAGCTTCCCGAAAGATTGACAGTCTTGTAAACCCTATGGGCAGTTCTACTCTGTCATACAGTCACTATGAGTCAGAATCAGCTCGATGGTAATGGTTTCAAATTTAGTGAATATACGTGCATATACACATGTGCAAAATGTATTGTATGTGCATATATCTAATACATATATACACATATATGCATACATAATCTATATTTAATACATGTTTGATGTATCATTATTAATCTATAAACAATATGTAATATGAGTTAAGAATATTTTATACAACTCGGCCACTAACGTGTTAAAGATTTTTGTGGGTTTTGTTTTTCTAAAACACTTCATGGCTTATGTAGTAAAGTGAAATTGTCATCAATTTATCCATTCCAAGAACTGCAGAGAAGCACAAGTGTTGTTTTTGCTGCCCTTGAATTAACTTAGAAAGTAAAGAACCTCTATAATATCTCTACAGACTACGTAAGTATTTAACTTGCATTTAAGCTGAAAAGATATATCATTTTTCAAGATCTTTTTTCATTTTACTATTGTTTCAGGGATGGTCCATCAACTTACACTCTCCCTACTTTTTCTTTTTTCAATCCCAATAAAGAGTAAAAACCGTTGTCTTATAAGAAGCTTCAAGTGAACACAGGGGTCGCTGTTGAGTAGTGCAAAGAACTCCTCCTCCCCAGGGGCTGGGTATTTGCAGTTATACCTGCAAAGACTTCTATAAATTAAAAGGAAAATGTTCAACTTGTGTTTATGTAATAGAAAACTGAACTCCAAATGAACAATGGGCATCAGGTAAACGTACCCAATACAATTTAAGGCATAATTGAAAGCATTACAGCCTAATCAGACATCCAAAAGAAAGGCGTGCTCAAATGAAATGTCTACAGAATCATTAGTTGGCAGCCATTCGATTACAATCACACATAATGTCAGCGGTGCCTTGAGCCCGTGCCAATGACAACAGCATAAATTCTGCATCTCATTTCTGTGGTCGTAAAATTAATGATCAGTTTAAAAATACTTCTTTGTAAAAGTTATTGCACAAAGAAAAGACATGAATGTGTCCCTGTTATGCACTCACCAGGATAATTACAGGGTTGTTGCTCATTAATACTGTTTCTTGTTTCCCTAGAAAAGCATTTGATTTATCCCACAACTTTCAAAAGTTTAATTAACGATACAAAGTTAGCAGTTTCAGTGACACCGATCCAACACTTCCCTCCCTATAATTTCTGTGGCAACTTAACCACCACGGCAAAATCAAGGTTTAGTTGTACGCCTGCAGCATATCTCTGTGAAGGGTATTTTAAAATTTAGAATAGCTGGGTTCAAAGCGCTATTCTCCATCTGGTGTCTATGGCCCTTCCTCAGCGAACATGTTACTGAAAACGCAACCTGCAGCCCAGTGCCAACCGGTACAGTCATGCTCTCCACACCTGGGAAGGTGATCTCACCAATGTACTTGCTTGTTGTGCCTCACAGCCCCAGCTTAAACACAAGCAAGTAAATGTCAACCCAAATGATATGCCTAAAATTCGGTAATAATCACCCCATCTTACAGGTTGTATAAAAGGCAAACTTGGGGTCGGGGAAAATTATCTGAATACAAGCATACTAATTTCTACTTCTCTACTCACTTCACTTAGCCAAATGAAATTCTCAAATAATAATGCACAGCTAAATAGGATTGAGTGCTTCATCTGTCATTCAATGAGAACCGATAGTTCGGCTCCTAAAACTTTGGAGTTTTTTGGTCAATGCACATAAAAAGATTCTTCTTGCAACTCGTCTCATGCCAAACTGGGGCAGAGTCTTAAAATAAATCCTTATTTCTCAAGGACTAATTCCACTAGCATAGGGCCCCAAATCTCAAGCATGACGATCACATTTATACAAGGCTGAGGGTGGACAGGCTGCAAGTTATTTGCACCGATTTCATAGCAGAGCTCATTTTCAATAGAAAACACACTCTGTTAGGAAGGGATACTAAACATCAATGCAATCTTCTGACATTTCTGCTTTTCTTAAGGATCTTATTAGGACAAACTGAAATGGGTTACCTCTGACCTAGTAACTGTGCTATTCTGAAAATTAGTCCATTAATGAACTTGGGAAATTGTGGGAGGAAATTGTTTTTAAGTCAATGTCTGTGTATGTATCAGCATGAGTGGCATCTTTAAGATAAAATCTATTTGTTTTCTTTTGTTTTTGTATTTTTGCAATAAGACTTTTTAAAGGAGAAAATGAGAATGTTTAAACTATGGCATCTAAATGAATCAAAAGCAATTTATCCATATTTTTAGCAACTGTAGACATGAATACAAATTTGAAAAAATACATATTCTCTTCAAATATGTGTCTCGTGTTCACGTGTGCCCTTCTTCTCAGAATTTATTATTTCCTCAAAATTATTTAAACCCTTTAAAAATTTATTTAAATCCTTATTGTGTGAATTAATGTTTATGTAAAGACTCTTGACAAGGCTGACCCTGAGAATATGCACTAACATTTGCTGAGCAGCAACTCGGTGTCATGCTCAGGTATTATCGTATTATCCTACTTCAATAAATCGCTCTCTAAAGAAAATAATCACACCTAAATCATCACTAGAGTAAAACGAGATTGATACCGGGTCAATATGCAACTATAGGTAAAATTTTACTAAAAAATTTTAATTTATACAACTTTTACTACAGAGGTACATCTTCATCACCAAAAAGTATATTATTTCAAATTATATTTCAGAGAGCTATATGACTTTACAATGAAAGGGTAAACAAATTCGAAAATAATCAGCACAATTTTAGTGCATTAAACCTGTATTCAGGAGTACATTTTAAGTACTACGCTGCAACAAAGAACAGAACATTGGAGTTAGAGAGTTACTCCCATGTACAGTACTTTGAAGGATGTGAGAAAAAAGAAATGTATTCTAGATGATAAGGGAAATTTTCAGACAGATAACAGGAGCTTGACTAAGCAAGATGAGTTCTAGTTACTGAGATTCAAATGATTTCCTAATTACAAACAAAACTACGGAATTCAGAAAACCAAGTGGTAATTATTCACAAGTCCCAACTGGTCAGACCACTTCCATGGGGACCTGGCCTTCAGTACGTATGTACCAGATAAAATGTGAACCTAG
Source organism: Echinops telfairi (assembly GCF_000313985.2). Lineage (NCBI taxonomy): Eukaryota > Metazoa > Chordata > Mammalia > Afrosoricida > Tenrecidae > Echinops > Echinops telfairi. Next base: position 84,111,245 of record NW_022103920.1, read on the forward strand.
AGAAATTAAGAAAAGAGCAGGTTCAAATCAACAATTTTCTACAGAAATGAATACTGGAGAGCAAATAGGAAATTAACATAATGGCCAGGCTTCAATATTTAGGAGTCAGTGTAATTAATCAAGTAAGTGTTTACCAATACTAACTTGTTTCCACTAACAGAAACTGAAACACACACACACACACACACACACACACACATACACACACACACACACACACAAAGTCTTCTAAGACCTCAGCAGTTTACTGTTTCAGCACTGGATTAATGCAATTCATCGAAAGAACTGAAATGTGTCAAACTGTGCATTCCGTACTGTTAAACCTCACGAAGGGGCAGTCATCGCAGGTGGGAGGACGGGGTGAAGACAGGAAAGACAGTGGACACGGGTGTACATTAGAAAAGCTAGCGTCAGCCTTATTAAAAGTGTGTCCATCTGAATTAATTTTACTTGAGAGTTGTCTACATGGCTCTTGCTTGCCTCTCGATGATATGAAGGTAATGCAGAATTGCCCCCTTTCAAACAAAAAACTCAGTTTGTGAAGCAAACAGGGGCATAAAGGTAAAAAAGGCAGAAAACAGTCTGTGGTTACGGCACCGTGACCCCATGTTGACCTGAGGAGGGAGAAGGCAGAGAAGGAACAAGCAGACAGCCAGGAGCAACCCTGCCTGGGACACCTTGGCTGGAGATGACCCACAATTCTGAGGGGCAAAGGTAGGCAGAGAAGAAGGAAAGCAGCCCTATCACACCAGTCTTTACTCCACGCAGAAACCAAGATCCTTAAGAAAGACACTCTTTTTCGTATTCCTTGAATAAACACTTGCAACTATTAAACCTACATCAATTTCCCTTTACTATTCCTACCGAACTACAGGGAGAGTCTTTTTAGGCCAAAGCTGAACGTAGTTTGAGACCACAAGGGCATAAAATTACTCAGTCTCTCATGTCTCTAAGGTAAACATCTCATCATTTATCCAACACCCTTACTTTTAAGCAAGCATTCTTAGTGATTAGTTAACTCAATACATCAATATTGAACTGCAAATGACTTATTCACAGGAAAATGATTATGGGGGATCACAGAATTCTGTGTTATGTGGATTTTTATCCTAGGTTCATTTTTCAATTTCTACCTCGTGCCATATAAAAACTTCCATTCTCTTTAGAGATAAGGAATATATCTTAGTAATGTGATTTTAATAACCACACACCTGCACAAGTCTTAAAACAGAATACCAAAGGGAACGTTCCTATCCTATTACTGAACTGCATGCAATTATATGATGACTTCATATTACCAGGCTTCCCTAGCTTAGATTTTTTTTAATGTACAAATAATTAAGTCATATCCAGAATTCAATAAATCCTGAAGAAGGGCAGGATGTTACACCTAATATCTACCCTATAAATAAAGCACCGTATGAAAGTTACAACCATTAAAATGCATATTCATTTTTTTCTGTAGCCAAACAAAATGTAACGTGATGCAACTCACGGTTTAAGATTCACCACAGACTACTCCCAAAAGTGGTTACTCTAGGGGGGAGGTTCCTTCTCTCTTTATTGAATTCTATCAAAACTTTTACTGGGGGAGGAAAACTCATCTCACATCCTCAAATCGAAACACAGTGGTCTTGGTGATTTGAAGTCACACACACACACACACACACCCTGTGGTTTCCTTTTAACTCTTTGATTTTAGGTTTGTCTGGTTAAGTGCTTGGTTTACGGAAACTGTCATTACCCTCCCACTTATCAGTCGGCACAGATATAAATTACCCTGTGGTTATCTGCTAACTGGAGCTAAAAGATGCCATATTATGATTTTCCCCCAAGCCCAGAACCGAATCCAGTGGAGGGTCACTGATCTCACGCTGTGATCCACCCCCTCCCCTCACCAGCACCCACTGGCTTCAGGTCATGACCCCAGAATTAGCTTTCTGAAAGTAAGGGCCAGCCCAGTTTCTCTCACAGACCTGAAGGCTTCAAGTAGCAGAAACGTCCTGCCTCTTTCCTGACCTGGTTTTCAGTTCTCAGTTAAGCAACTGTCTCTCAACTCCATCAAGCGACCAACACTTTCACATATTTCAAGAAAAAGAAATGAATTCTCTTTGAAGATTCGGGTGGCACACACTTCATATCTAACGTACCACACAGAAAATAAACGCTGGCTTTTGAAAAACATTGTGTTCATGTTTTCCCTGAAAACAAAATTTTGGATGGCTTTTAAGACCATTATTCTCCCGAAGCCGTGCCTCTGAGCCCCAGCTCTCCAGCGCTCACCCTTACTGCAAGTCATCTCTGTAGTGTTAAGTGTGGTGGGCTCTCATCTCCTCCACGCCACGAAATGTATTCCATGTGTAACCACCGGCATATACTTGTCTTATCAAATTTCTGCCCCGTGACAACACAGAAAACTAGCAATGCGGAGTCTGGGAGATTCCCGCAGCCCATGGCTGAGCAGAGTAAATTCCAGATGCCCTTTTCTATTCCCCAGCAGGGGGAGCTGGCACTCTCATCTTGAAGGCCTATGTAAACAACATAGAAATTAACATTTTGATTCCAATTATCAAAGTTCAGGAAGTCTTAGACGGTCCTGTTGAAAATCTCCACAAAGGATGAAAAAAATGTCCAGTTTTACAAACTTGAAAGTTTACCTTTGTCTTGAGATTCCTGCAGATAGCTGTAAAACAAAGTAAGAACATGACATTTTAAAATGAGGGCTTTAAAATAAAATAAAAAGAAAGCCTAGTCAGGGGCAAAAATTCTATTTTAAAAATCATTAAATTAAATATACATTTACCAAAACAACTATTACATATGGTGAAATGACAATTCTAAAAGACTTAATGATTTTATAATAAATGAATTTTAATAGTTATAACTTATAATAGTAAAATCAGGAAACAACTTGAATACCTACAATTTATGTTACCATTACTTACAGTACTAACAATGAAAAGATTTTTTTTTTCATTAGCTGAGGTATTGTCTGTATTTACATTAAAATCCTCAATCTGCCTTACAATATATAATTTACGTATGTCCCCACATAATCAAAACAGTCTTATTTTACTAGAATGCTTAGAGCTATATAAGATACCAAAAAGAGTATTATAAGTATGTGTAGTTTTTTAAACCATTACAGTAAAAACTTTGTCCTCTAACAATGTTTAATACCAATTATGATATAACATTAAAAATGTAACCAATGATACCAAATTCTTTATTAAAATGTTACTTACAAAGTTACTTCTAAGTAAGAAATCAGTAATAAAAGTCAAGTGACTTACACAGACTTTACGTCTTTTATTTTCTTAATAAGAGCATCTCTTTTTTCCTTTGCTTTCTTGGATAAATTTTCCCCTTTCAGTGTGTCTGCTACAAATGTTTCAACATCTAAAACAAGAAAGGTAAGAAATAGGATACAAATTATAGGAATCACTTTTTTGTGAAGACAAATAGGGCAATAATTGTTTCCAGCCTTAAGTGTTAATATCTGTACAATTTGTTATAGTTATTTATCAACCCAAAGCATAACAGCTAAAGTATCTTTCAAATACTACGTTGGACAAATCTATTCGCTACTTAGGGAATAAAATTTGTATGCTCTACTTATGCTTAGCACAGCAAACGCTATTGGGATGTTTGCACCATTAAACCAGGAAGCAGCACACAAGTTTTAATAAACTGTGGTGCCCCATAAAACATATCCTCTCACATAAAAGCAAGCACTGAGCTGTTATGCATGTGTCAGTATCATTTTATAGTATCCTGTAACTTCCTTTGTGAACAGGTCATTCACAATATGATACCAACATAAACTAATGTCTCTGGCAAAGGCTTGTTTTTCTCAGTGTAATCCATTTTCAGGTATACACAATGCTTAATGTTTTAAAGGGGGGAGGAGCTTCCCAAGTCGCCTCCTCCCTAGCTGCTCTGACCACCCAAATATGAAAAGGAGAACTAGTCCCCCGTGGTTTGTGAGCTCTGAGCTCTCGCTTCCTGCTGTGGTATCGTCACCTGGAAATACGAAATGAAAGAAACACAACATTTTCATGAGCTCTTTTTTTGAAAAAGGAAATTTCTAAATTATTCTGCTGTATAGCTAGCCCTCTCATAAAATTCTAACAAATCTTTGTGGGTTTAATTTTATACTAGCCCCACTCTTATTGGTTACTTCTAATGCCATATTTTATACCCTACAACTCTAAGTAATTTTTTTTCAGAATTTTAAAATTCCTTTTGAGAGAGGCTAGAGAAAACAAATCTTTTGAGTGGGTACGGCTGAAGCATCCATATTTCATATTAAAGTTATCGTGTTTGGCTTTCTTTTTTTATTTAACTACTTTATCTCCTGACTCATACAGATAAAAGGATAGTACCAAATATATATCAATATTATGCACAGATATAATACAACATGTCAGTGTAACAGAAGCAGTATCAGAGTCTCTCAGCTACACTTACTATCAACAATCTAAAACCTAGCACTTGGGATAGCATGTAATCGATTTCAAATTCTGGATCGCAATTAGAAAGACCCTGAAGCAATGAAGGGAAAGTTTGTTCGACTGCTATGGTCTGTTCATTCATAATAAACATGCAAAGGTGATGATGCTTTACTAAGCCTATATGCAAGCATCAAAATGTAACCTTCTAATGCTTCTTTAAAATCTATAATTTGGGGGATTGAAGTCCACTAAGGTACTAAAATGAGCCATCACAGCCTCTCTTCCCTTGACTTGTTCCCATTTTGAAGAGGGGCAGAGAGGGAGTTAAGAAAACGGGTCTAAAGTAATGAGACCCGTGCAGCAGCACTGACCTCTGGGGACTGTCACAGCCAGAGATACAAGTGACATTCCCATTCAGCTGAAAGGGGACGACCAGGGGCTTCCCTGAGCGGCTGCAGTCTCTCTGGCAAAGGGCGGGCGGAGCAGCTTCTCTTTCAGGTTCGCAAGTTCTTCGACTAGACTCAATCCTTTGGAGAACCACCGGCACGATGTCTGCTTAATGCTATTTCCACTTGGAGTCTGTCTTTTTAATTCCTTCTTCCATGAGTGTCTAATTGCCTAGTTTACATTTCCATTATACAACCCAAGTTTAAACACACAGGATCTATTTTGTATATCCGGAAGCAAGAACAGAACGAATTACAGCCCAAGAGGGATGTCATTTTGTTTCCATAAAACCTCAAAACACATAAAAAGCTGCCATGCTCCATGCAGTGTTTCCTAGCTCCGCCCCCATCCTCAGGTCATACTTTAGGAGTAAATCAGGCTCTTCTTGATGAACTGTGTGTGGAAAGAGGGGTGGGGGCGGGCGGAGGCTCCAGGAAGAATCCTTGGCTTGTTTTGTTTTGAGTTGGGAGGTGATTCCGTGATTGAGAAGAAAAGACGAATTTTCAGAGAAATTTGGCTTTTTTAAATTTTTTCCTAAATTTATCTCAGAAGAGGTTTAAAGTCAATAATAACACTGGGTTTTTTTAGGGGTAATTAGTTCTCACAGGAGGTGTGAGAAGGGCAGCATAAGATCCGCTTTTCTTTTAAAAAGGGAAGAAGAGGAAGGAGGAGGAGGAGGAGGAGGAGGAACTTTACAGAAGTGGTTCCTGGAATAATCCGAGTTTGCTGGTTGTTGGTAGCTTCCTTTTGTGAACTTTTGAAATCTGGGTTATTTCTGAAACCCTCCTGCCTCCATTTTCCCCGTCCCCGTCCCCCCCACCACCACCACCACCATTTGATTTTGGGTCAGCTAAGGGCACAGGTGAGCCCTGGACTTTCAGGGGCTGCCTTGGCAGGGTCCCTTAAGAAGACAGAAAGGGTCCCCCAGCACGGAGCCAGTGGCCCAGGGAGTGCTGAGCCCTGAGGCGCTGTCACTGAGTCGGAGTGGGGAGCACGGGGCGTGGGCAGTCCCACCCCCAGATAACCGGGGCTGGGGCTGCTGCGTTGCAGAGCAGAGCCAGGGTGATATTTCAAAAGTGAGCAATGAAAGTCGTGGGCAAACCCAGTGCTCTCTGGCTGCTTGCCAGAGGGATTTGAAGCCCTTGAGGAGCCCAGCAAACCATCCACACGCGGGCGGCGTGCCCGCCTCTTCTATCTTTCTTTAAGGGTCCAGCCCTCCCTTCCCACATCACCCTCACTGCCTGACATTCCTGGAATATCATCATTTGATTACAAGGAAAGGTCTGTCTTCCCTGCTCACCTCCTGGCCTGGAATTAGAACTTCGTGGACCTCGGAAAGGGAGGTTCTACTCACACTGGCAGGAGAAGAGAGGAGGGGAGCTGGAGCCCAGGGAGTGCCCCAAAGCATCAAGTCTAACCCCAACCCTTGCCCGGGGAAGACCAGTGCACAGTAGGTCTCCGTGCCTACAATTAACCCAAGAATGACTCCCATCTCCATCTGCCCCAGAGTCATAAAGGGGGAAAAGTTCTCCCAGCCAGTCTAAATGTGGTGATTGTGTCTGCTCCTGCTCCGTACACCTTACCACTGTCAAAAGGGAAACTTCCGCACCCAAGCCTGGGGTTCAGATTTATAATGTATAATTGGACTGTTTGTTGTACATGAGAGGGCTGCTGAAAGGGTTAGATTTGCAACTGCTCTGAAAATAAATGTAGAGTCTGAATTTTTTAAAAATGTCAACATAGCTTAGCAATTCTTAAGCAAATAGTTTGTTAGAAACCCCTCAAAAGCCAGCTTGCTCCCTTAGAGGAGAGCATTTAAGACACACGGAGTGCACTCCGCTTTAACGTCTGTGTATGTGCGTGCACAGACCCCCTAGAAAACTGCCAGCCTTCTTCCCCTAAAATCCTGAGGGGTCTGGAGGCAGTTACCACACACAATTGCAAACTCCCCACCACCCTGCTGTGAACATCCTAAGGATGGCACAGGGAAAAGGCAGACCCCTCCGTGCACGGTTGGCACAGCCTTGGCATTCTTGGAAATGACCAACTCTTGGCTTTGCAAAGCTGAGCTCTCACTCTGGAAAGCTCCCTGTCCCCCACCAGCAGCCTGGACTAGGACTTCAGCCAGAAAGTGTAACAAGTCACAAAGGTAACAACCCTGTTTGCCCCACCAAACCCCCCAACTTACTCAATACCCCTCACACACACACACACACAGCCTGTGGGGGCTTGAACTGTAGATGGGAAGGGAACAAGAAGTGGACTGACTACCACCATTTGCTCTGACCTGGATCAATAAAGTAGCTGTAAAAACACCCCAAATGGCTCAACTACTTGTACCTTGGCTCCCTCTTCTTTATGAATGGGGTCAGATTTCACTGTGTACTCCCTGAGACAAGCTTAATTCAGTAAGGGTGTTCGGTTTAGAATTTAAGCTGGCTTCAGAACAACAACAGCAAAAAGACATGTTCTTTTCTTCTCTGTTAAAGGGGGTTGGAGAAGTCATTTTCCAACCAAACACCTACTGGTGAAAGCATAAATCAATTAAACTGGGTAGATGCAGATCAATGGAGTCAAATGCCCAGGGCTGGAAAATGGCTAATTGAAAAGTTATTGATTGTTCTAATAAATGTCTTTCTCTGGCTTATCTAACATTTTTATAGGTTATGTCGAAACCGAACTTTGTTTCAACAGAACGGGCAAGAGGAGTGTTCACAGTAGAATGGGTAAAACATACCCGAGCCTTACAGGCCAGTGATCTGAGAAATTTCTCAGAATTGGCTGGGGAAGGTAAGTGACTTATTCTGATAGAAAGCTGTACTGCTAAAGGATAAGGCTGGGTATCTTTCAACCTCTAAAAGATGACTTTTGATAAATAGCTCCTTGTAATAATCAAAATCTTTTTACCGTGCATTTTCAAAGAAGCCATGGTGACTAGCACATTAGTCTGAGATTTACACAAGCCTCACTTGCAGGCAGCAGCTATTGTAATGGGTTCGGAGCGTGATTGAAAAAGAAATGTAAACTCGCTGAAACGAGAAAGATAGACTTGGCTTTAATTGAAAGAGACAAACTAAGTGACTAATGAGTATATAAAAACTAGCCTATGCCACTTTTATCACCCATATATGACACTTAATCTTAAATTTATGAGTGGCAACGGAACTGTGTCTCAAATCACCAGAGGCTTTTTCCTATTCTGTTGTTTCTAGCTCTTTCTAATAGTACGCTAAAGCTGATAACAGCAAAGAGACACTCAGGGAATCTTTCATATGCTGCTCATTTTTCAGTATATTGAGATTCTTTTTAAAAGACAAACCGATGATAGTTGGGATTGATTAACTATTAAAATGGTACATAATTCAAGAACCTCACTTAGTAATCAGAGATGAAAATACTTTCAATGAGAGCCATAGGGAAGAAGTCAGCCAAAAATTTTCTCCCAAGAAAAAAGCAAGATGCTATATATTTAGAATAAGCAATCTTCCAAATATCACACCTTAATAATGTCACCCATACAAGTAAACTCTACAAAAGGTCCTGGATCCCTTGATTTAGAAACATATATTCTGATTTCTAGATGAGCAAGTCAGAAAGGTGGCCTGGACTGGTTTCATTTTGAGATCAATTGTTTTTATACCACTCTCATGCTCATTAGTTACTTCTGCCAATAGGACAGGCTTGGTCTTGCCCTACAGAAAAATCAGGTGCTAAACAAGTAGGTGAGTCTTGGTGACTCAGTAGGTGGCACTCTTCCCTTTAGATACTCAGTCAATGCCCCAGAAGGAAGGGGCACCAGATACACAGTGAATCCTGTTCATAGGGGGAAAAAACAAATCAAATCAAAATGTTGACCGAATTAAACGTGGAATCTTGGGAAAGGCAGCATTCAAAGACACCACACTCCACACCAGGCATTGTTTAAATGTTGTTTCCATTTTTATTGAATTGCATCTTTTACATAAACAAGATTGTGCTTGTAAATCCTACCTTAAAGGGAGTAAGTATCCTTTTCTCAATGGGGAAAGTTTTCACTCTCTTTTTTTTCACATATTCTCAGCAGTCCCCCCAGGGAAAAGTGCAATGGTAAGACTGCCATGTGAATCAAACCTCACGGTCCTGTTTGCAGAAACCAGAGAGCCACTTTCTTTTATGTTGGTCTGCTTATGCTTCGGTTCTGATTTTTCAGCGTACTGGTAACAACTAATTTCTCCTTTGGCATTTTTTCCTTGAGAAGGGGGGAGGAAATCTCTTACAACTTTCCTTTTTAAATTTGTTGTCCTAAAAGATAGTCATCTGATTGCAACCTACTAACACCCCAGGGTTCAAAGGGTAATCTAAACAAACGGATAGAAGGGGAGTGACTTGTTCCTTTCCTTTTCTTGCCTGCCCAGAGGAAAAGCTCATATAAATCAAGATTATCCTTGTTAGTCCTACCCAAAATATTTGGATGGATTCTGGCGAGGATTAAATGGACAAATTTGGGGATTATCCTTTGATTTTATTTATCCATCCTAAATCTATTCTAAGAAGCCCTGATGGCACAGTGCTTAAGGACTCAGCTGGGAATCAAGGTCTGCAGCTAGCTCCAGAAAGAGTGCAGCTTAGGAAACCCGATGAGGTCGGTACAAGCCGGAACTGTTCCAAACAACATGGGAGCGTGTTCTCCCACTTACTCTGAGAGTGAGGAGGGGTAAGATCAAAGTTCTGTGGTGCATAGAGCAGTGACAATTTTGCTTTTGAGAACAACATCTAAAAAATGTTATTCATTTCCTATGCATGTAACACAAAAGAATAATTCCACGCTTTCTAGAAAAAGGGCAAAGCCATCAAGATTTAATATGCTGGTTCCATAGGAAATAATACCAATACTGACACACTTTACAAGGGTATCATTATAGGTGAGTTAAGAACCTCTATGGTTCGAGGGTTTTTTGGTTTGAGTTGGTTTTTCTGTACAAAGCCTTTTATTTTTTTTAAGGGAAAGGAATGAGGAGGAATAAATATTGAAAAGATAACCTAAAACTGCTTTAATAGGAAAGAAAATAAGAGAGAAAAATAATAAATATGATTAGAAGAATATATTGGAGCACCAAATTCTATCAAGCAGATGAATTGTCAAGTGTTTAAAAATATAGTTGGCATACGATGATTTGAAATATAGGCACATGAGACACAAAGAGAGATGCCAGAGCAATATGACTTTGATAGGCATTAGCTTTAACTTCATATTCTTTTCTCTGGAAACAAAAAGGGGGAGTTTTAAAATTGCTGAATGTTTTGGTTTCTTCTCTGCCTTGGAATTATAGTGTGGGGAATTCCAAAAGTGCTCAACTGTTCATTACAATGAGGACTGCCCATACCTCCCCCTCCTTTCAAAGAAAAGATCTTTGGTAGACAAACGACATGTCTAAAATCCCAGCAGATGCTCACTCTTCCTCTCTAGTCCAGGAATTCTCAATCTAGGTACCCAATACACTAGTCAATATACCAGAATTATGCAAATCACCATGTACAAGCTCACCAGCATTCTTTTCTTCTTCATGAAATCAGGACCATAACTGCTGAAAGCAAGTATTCTTAAACCTTCTCTAGTTCAAAAATCAGCCCAGCATATAATCTTAATGACATTCCTTGAATGTTATTTCAAAAACATGAAAAACACTAGTTCATGTTTCTTTTCTTGCACATACACAAAAAGAGAATCACACACACAACACACACACACCCCTCTTGAAAATAACCTCTGAACAAAGTATAATGCAAACTTACGATCCTTAAAGTTTCAGTGTTTTCATAGCTGTTTTTACTAATTTGTATTAACATGTGATTTTCTTTAATTATATGCAATATTAAAAATGCCTAAAAAGGTGAATGAAAAATGAAGGCGGATTTCAAACCCTATGTTAGTATATTCTCTGGCATAGAATCATGTTGAAGTACATGGGAAGTTAACATTGGTGGAAAATATCAACATGATGTAATTCTGAGCTTTCAGTTAAATTACCAACGAAGAGCCACAAGAAACATTTGTGACCAATGAGGGTTAGATAAACTATTATGGATCCAAGTAGCCCCTGATTATTGTGGAAACTGCCAAGCTTTAGAAACATACACCCAGAGATCTACACTTTATTTCAAAAATTCAAAAAAATCAGACCTAGAGAATCCTGACAAATGGTGAGATCTATTTTTGCAATAAATGATAAATACTTTTCTGATAGTTATTAGAATAACATCCTAAGCAACAATTCCAGCATTTTACCAACAAGAATTGTAGCAGAACAAAATCAGTGTGCATGTCAAACTCATATAATGGAACAAAAGGAGCCTTAAATCAGTTTTTACAGTTCTTTCACTATATTTCCCTTGGTGGCATCCATTAATGGCAACCAACATCTCACAGGAGGAAAAACTATCCCACCACTGATGCACTCATCCACACAGAATGAAGTACTACAAACCCAGTCACCAGTCGTATACTACTGGCTTTATTTGCAACCCTAACAACCAAAATAATTCAGCATCATACTAGCTTTGGTCTCACACTGCTATAGCAATGACTGAGTGTGAATTTTTGGATGTTTTTGTTTTTGAGAATTAAAAGAAGAAACTTGTAACATGGGCATTTAGGAGAAACTTTGTAAATCCAGCTACTCATGGGCAGTATTCAAAAGTAAGTCTTTCAGAGACAACTAAAATAAAATCCCATTTTCAGCACTCTGATGTGCACATAATAAAGTGAATTAATAATAAGGATTCCAGACCATTGGGACACATAAGATTTGTGCCACCCTAATTTTTTTTTCTCCTTTACCAGGTCCCAAACTATAAAATTTTCATGTATCCCCAGTGAAAATATCATCTGCACCTTGAGTACATTCAGTAGTCATAGTGTCAAACCATAGTGTCAAATTTTGGGAATTTTTAATTCCCAAAATAAATTCCTGTAAACAGTTATCTGAAATGGAAAAGGGGAAGATGAGGGTGCAAAAAAGAATGTACTTTTATCATTATGCGACACAGGAAGTAGGACTTGAACACATCCTTCCCTTTTCCGTCCCCCGTTTTAATGCTACTGAGGCTGAAGATATGCGGTCATTTGAGAATCAGGCCCTCTTTAATATGGGTGCACAGAATGTTCAAGGGGAAAAAAAAGGTAGCTTCAGGAAAGACAAACTCTTTCATCTGCCCGTCCGGCCCAGAACCCCTAACACCTGTGGCTCTGACGCCTGTTTGCATCTCTCCACCCTCCTCCCTCTTCAATGGGCCGGCCCCCAGAAGCTACGGCTTCGACTCCAGTTCCCTGCGCACATCTCATATTCTCACCCACATTCATTCATTCCCACACACGCGCGCACGCGCGCGCGCGGCGTCTTCACGAGTTCACGAAGAACTGTCCTGCTGCGATGACTCGTGCAGCCCCTCGCAAAGGGCTTCTCCCCGGCCCGCCGCGCCAGACGGGTGCACACACGCCCACCCTCCCTCCCTCCCACCAAACCGCCCTCTTCCCGCCCCCCGGGCCCGGAGACCCGAGCGTGGGAACAGGGGCGCGCGGAGGGGGAAGCAGGGACCCTGCAAGCTTCTGTCCCCGCCGGCTCGCCGTCTCCCCGCCCTCGCTCCCGCCCCGGCAGCGGTGCCCGCCCCTTTGCCGCTCTTTACCTGCCAACAGGTTCCTAACGTCTTCGGGGAGGGGGCAGGGAGAGGAGGTACAGCTGGGGTTGGGCATGGTAGCGAGCGCGGGGCGTGCGGGGAGGACCTGCGCGCAAAGTGGGAGCGACGCAGTGGGGCTGCGGCTGCGACCTAGACTCGGGCCGGCGGTCCCGGCGAGGACGGCGGGGCGACGAGTCCGGACGCCGCGGGGCCGGGCTCCCAACGAGGAAGTCTCCGAAGCCCCGGCCAGCAGCCGCCGGACTCTTGGCCCGGCCCCGCCCGGAAGAACGGGGCGGAGCGATGGGCGGGCCTGCGCGCGCCGGGCCGGAGGGCCGCACTGCGCACGCGCCTCCCTCCGTTTTCCAGGTGAAGGAATTACTGAGAAGCGCGTCCGGATAGGCCACGCCCCCACGCGACGTCGGGGGCGGGCGGGGGGACGTTTAGGGAGGGAGCCGGCTGCGCTGTGTCACCTGACCCGGCACCGTGAAGCTCCTTACCGCCATGATGGGTGCTGGTACCACCACAATTGCGAGCAGTTTCTCCAAGATCCCGGGAAACAACGCACCTGTAATGACTAGGAGTCTCCCGACTAAAAGACCGTCTAGCTAATGGTCAATCCTACTCAGGCTTAACTCCCTCATACTGGCTTTTCTGTCGCCTCAAACAATTCGGGCCTTCTTTGTCCTATGCAACACAGTCGCATCTTCGGCCAATGCTCCCCAGTACCCTGGCTAGAGTTGCTCCCGAGAACACGCTGATTGGCTCTTACGGTTCTTTTCTACCCAGTTCGGATTCTTGGGGTGGCTGCACCTCCAGCCTTCAAGAACAGCATGAAGTTCATGACAGCATCCTTGTGCAAAAACAAACCAGAAAACAGTGCACCACTGTCCATCTTCTAAGCTTTAAAAAGAAAACTGTTGGCAGTTACTACTAGAATTATAAAATGAATCATATGATGAATGATAAAATCTGCCCATTCCATCCTAGCCATTTAGTCAATAATATTTAGTGTTATCTAGCTGTGAAGTGTCTTACATGGTTTCCCTAAGACCCAAACAAGTTCATTCTTCGACCCATGCAGACGCATGCACACACAGTTATGCATTAATGTGCATGACTGTGTTTTGTGAGAATGTATTTGTCATCGAGGAAAATGGAGGCAGGAGAGCTATTGAAGAAAGCAGAATCAATGTGAGAAGTCTTCGGCTAGGAACTGCCAACATAGTAACCACTGTGTGTTTGATGCAAAATATCATGGGCAACAGTAGTCTCTGGGATGGTGTTCCTGTCCACCCCTGCCCCAGCTGTTTGACAAACTTTTGTTCAAAACCCCCACAAAAGTCAGCTCCTCAGTGAAACCTTTAAGTTCACTTTCCTTAGTACTGAGAGTGTGTCTTTGCTAAGTGCTAATATTGTAACATTGTACAGTGGCTCCTATTTCAATGCAAATAGTTTATTCCTTTACCCTAAAGCTCTCACTAAAGTAATGGTCCTTGAACTTCAAGGTTTTTGAAGGAGGGTTTTTCTATTAATAGTTCATCAAAACATTTCTGATGATAAAATAAATCAATCGAGGTGCTCTAGTGCTATCAGAAATGTTCTGAACCCACCAGTTGACTGGGGAGTGAGGGCGGGGGCGTTGAAGGTGCTGGGAAAGACCGGAAATCTACTCAAGTAAAGATTACAGGCTGAGATAGATACCCTTTGGGGCAGTTCTATTGTCCCATAGGATCGCTGTGAGTAGGAATCCGCACAATAGGAGCGTGCTTTCTTTTGGCCCAACAGTGGATCTGTGGTAGAATACTCACTTTCCATGTACCCTGTTTCCCCGAAAGTAAGACATCCCCTCAAAATAAGACCTACTTACAGTTTTGCCTCTCGCTGAAATATAAGGCATCCCCCTGAAAAATAAGACCTCCCCAAAAATAAGGCCCCCCGAAGCTACCGTAACTCTGGACTCTGGACCATAGTGGTGGGCGCCACTATGCAGCTCACTGTTGGCCGTAGCGTAGCCAGAGCAGACAGGAAGTGCAAGGGCTCTTTCAATAAAACAATAAATGTGTACCGTATTCTTCTTCATGGAAAAATAAGTCATCCCCTGAAAATAAGACCTAGCGCATCTTTGGGAGCAAAAAGAATATAAGACACTGTCTTATTTTGGGGGGAAACAGGGTAGGAGACCTACTGTGATTACTGGCCAATACACCTCGTATGTGGTTTATGCCACCACCTGTCAGTAGAACCGGGCATGGTGCTGAGGTGTTGAATAGATTTCAGTGGAGCTTCCATGTTAGGATGGACTAGGAAGAACGGACTGGAGATGTATTTCTGAAAAGTAGCCACTCAAAGCCTTATGGATCCCCAAGGTCCAATCTGCACTGGATCTTCAGGGTGGCACAGGACTGGGCAGCGTTCCCTGCCACTGTGTACAGGGCTGCCATGAGATGGGAAGGATCCAAGTGACTCCTTGGGAGCTACTAGTAAAAGTTTGATCTGCGTTAGAATCATAGACCCTATTATTTTGCACTTTCAGAAGTCCCTCCTCCAGAGACGCTGGTTCAGTACATTCACTGTAAAGAGAATCTGCTTTTTAAAAAGCCCTCTAGAGCATTCTAATACAAGACATCTCGAGATTTCTTTGTTTCTTTTTTTTATTTAGAAGCATTTTATTATCCATAAGCTCCTATAAGGCCCAGATTCAGGTATAACTTTCTTTCATCCCCAGCTGGAACCTTACATTTTATTTTAAGCAGCTCTGTTAATAGTTCATCAAAACATTTCTGATGATACTAGTAAAAAGAACGCAATCAAATTTAATATTGCATTTTAATAGAATTATTGAAAACACCAAAGACCTTTTGAAAACAAAAGGTAAAAGGAAAAACAAAAGTAAAAGGAAAAATGTGAACACTTGAGAGTCCATTTCTTGTCTCTAAAAACAAAACAAGCAAATGAGCAAACAAAAGACCCAAGACAAAAACTTTATGTGTTCAGAAAAATATGCAAAATAATCCAACCAAGAAACATCCCAAAATCAAATCCATTCTCCAGATTAGACTTTGAAATTCCAACCCAGATTGTAGACAGTGTTCTGAACATTAGAATTCTTTAGTGGAGGCAAAAGTGAAAAATCACTTAACAACACAGTTCCTCCAACTTCAAGAAATTGAGAGCTAGTGTCTTAAACTTCAAAATTATCTTCCTTCCTAAAAAAGCAACTATTTCATGGACATTTTATATCAGTGAGAGCCCTTCTTCTCTTTACAGTTATCACATATAATTCTCTTTGTCTTGTCACATTTTATATTAAACCGAGCCTCCAAATGCACCTATCCTTTGTTTCCTTCTGCTACAACTGACCAGATTTTTTTAATCCTTGTGTGTCATTTATTTATTTACACTCCACTCATTCCACAATGGAATTGAGGTGATTTACTCTTGTATCAAATAGACAGTTTTCTAGAGTGGATCAAACGGACAACGTCTACACCTCTCATTATGACGAGTCATTCTTGTTAGTGATAGACAGGCAACCATTGAGATTGCCTTAAAATATATAGCATCTAGGAGTCCAAATAAAAAAGGCAATAACAGAAAATGGGCTTTTTGTATGAAAGACATTTCCCTTATTTAGGAAACCATTCTCAGACAGAGGTTCATGATGGATTCACTTGGGCACTGCTTTGTATACTCTATCATTTTTACTGCTTATTGTTCAACTTACTAAAGTTGATTATGAGGCAAAGAGAAATAAAAAGAAGTTGGAAGAAATGTGTCCTTATTTCCTTTGTTTTCAAATGTTTCTATAACAAAAACTAAGAAGGAAATCAAATCATACTTTCTGTTATTTAACCAAGTCATGTTCCGGGGAGAGAAACAGGAAGGATGAAACTTTACATTTCAAACTGAGAGATGGCAGTCTTGTTACCATCCTGCAAAGAAGAGGCTAGACTCTGGGGAGACTCAAGCATTGTTTATTCAAAAGTAGATCCTTTCGTTCAAAGAAGAACACAGTTATAATCATACAGCTGAAGTTAACCCTCTGTGCCTTTCAAAATTAGTAGAGCTGAATAAAGAATTATTTCCTAACAGAATCCAAATGAGCAAAATATTGTATTTGGGCATTGTATTATATTTTGCTGAATAACAAACGTTAGCAGCTTAAAACAAATATTTATTATCTCACACGGCTTCTCATAGTCAGAAATCCATGCACAGCTTTGCTGGATGGTTCTGGCTCAGGGTGGCTCATGAAGTTACAGTGATGCTGTAGGTTGGGGGGACTTGAACATGGATGGAGGATATGCATTAAAGAGGTCTCACCCACTTGATACAGCACCCCCAGTTCCTCTTTTGTTATTGGTAGAAGGCCTCCTCGGTTGCTCACCACGTGGGCTTCTCCAAAGAGCTGCTTGAACGTCGTCCTCATGACATGACAACTGGCCTTCCCCAGACCAGGTGATCTAAAAGAACAGCCCAGTCAGAAGCTGCAATGTCCTTTACAGTTTGATCTTAGAAGTGACATCCCTTTATTGCTGCCAAATTTCTTAGTGAAACCAGACCAACTTTGCATATATGGAAGTGGGGAGAAGGACTAAACATATTGTACTTGAGAGGTAAGTCTCATTAGGGACCATATTGGATGTTGGTTACCATGATCAACCCTCTATCTCCCAATGATTCACATCCTGCCGTTTGAAAACATACTCCCAAGATGACCCCCAAAGTCTCATCTCATGATAGCACCAGCTCAAAGACCAGAATCATATCATCTAAATGAGATCCAGGTATGGATGACGGCCCTCTGCTGTTACTCCTTACAGATAGCACAGCCCCTGAAGTCCTCGTCTCTCCTCTGAAGCCCTGTGAACTGAAAAGACAAGTCATCTGCTCCTCACAGACGCCGCACACCGTGGTGGGATGGGTGGGATAGCCACTGCAGACGTCCCTGTCAGCATGCTGAAATCCAACCAGGAAATGCTAGAGTTACTTTGATAAGGGCGCCGTCTTATCTAGAGATGCCGCCCAGACTTCCGGTTCTCCTCTCTTGTGCTGTCCTGCCTTTTCTACGCAATAGTCTGTGTTTGTGGTTTTCTCAACCTACTTCCTTACAGTAGAGTTTTCCTTTTGTAACATGTCTACTTTTAGTAAAGAGATATATTTGTCTTCGTTACATCTAGCCCTTTCAAACGGACTCTATCTTACTCCTACAGTAAGATACTGTACAGGCAGCTATTCGATTCTGACGGGGTCTCGAAAGAAGACATGGACCCACATTCTTGTCTTGCTCCCAACTCCTCCTCAGGCTGGATCCTCAAGGTGTATGCGCATTACCAGGATGCAAAGAAAATGCTCGTTCCCATACCTTCCTAGGATTTCATACACACCACTTCCTCTGCATGTGAATATGAAGGGACTACAAAAAGTTCACAGAAGAATGGAATTACAGACGAATAAGGTCCATCAAGGTCAAAACACTTTTGGAAGTGATGAAAACAGCCATTTATGATGGTTAGGCACCGTCAAGTCAGTTCCGACTCATAGAAACCCAGCCATTTAACCCATTCCTAACACACAAAGGACCTGAGAATCTAAACATGTCAATACAGCTCTTTTGATACTAGGAACTGAAGCAAAACGGATACCTTTTAAGATTTAGCAACAAAATAAGTCAGAAGGAGCTAAATCAGGTCTATAAGGTGGATGTTGATTGATTTTTCCATCTAAATGCTTGTAAAATTCCATTAGTTAAATACTATGAATACACAGGAACACTGTCATTATAGAGAAGAATTCCCTGGTGAAGCTGTTCCAGGAGATTTTGTGCCGAAGTTTTGGCTAACTTCCTCAAAAGACTCTCTCAACATTCTTTGGCACTTCAAAAAGTCAGCAAGTGTGTTAGTCCGGATAGACTAGAGAAACAAATTCATAAACACAAATGTGTAAAAGAGAGAGTTTGGAGACACAGGGAATCCAGGACAGGTGATCCCTTCAGGACCAGTGGTGAGAGTGGCAATACCGGGAGGGTGGAGGGAAGATGAGGTAGAAAGGGGAAACCAATTACAAGGTTGTACATATAACCTCCTCCCTGGGGGGACGGACAACAGTAAAGGGGGTGAAGGGAAACATCGGACAGTGTAAGATATGACCAAAATAAATAAATATATGACAAAATAATAATAATTTATAAATTATCGAGGGTTCATGAGGGAGAGGGGCAGGGTAGAGAGCAAATGTTTTGAGAATAATGATGGCAACAAATGTACAAATGTGCTGGACACGATGGATGGATGGATGGATGGATGGATTGCAATAAGAGTTGTATGAGCCCCCAGTAAAAATATTTTTTTTAAGTTTTATATAAAGGGTTAAGTGTACATTAAGACAGCATCCCAACCCAGTGTTATCCAAGCCCATAAATCCAACATTAACCCAAATGTCTGAGACCGATCTACAAAGTCCTCCTCAATCTCACTAAACACACACTATGATGCCGACTGCAGGAGGAAAGCTGAATCAGTGAACGTGTAAGCATCTCAGCACTGGCAGGGTCTCCACACTGGCAGGGCTGCATCCGGGTAGGTCCAGCAGGCTTCTTCTCGGGAATGTCTTACAGGAAGTGAGTCTTGTCAGTAGGGAGTCTCCAAGGGAGTGAGCCAAGAGAAAAAAGTTTTCCCCCTCCAAGGAAGAAATACAGGAGTTCCCCGAATTCTCAGGAGAAGGCCATGCCCACACAGAGACCTCATTGGCTGTGACCTGATTGACAGGCTGGACTCCATCCCTACACTCTTAATCCTCACATTGACAAAGGATTAGCTAACTACCACCCCAAGTAAATAACTGCCCTGAGCTTTCCCACAGACTGTTGCCATGCCCTTTGCTCAGTTTTGCTTTGACTGGACCACTTCCCCTTCTAGGAAGCCATGGTTTTCTTTCTTTTTTTCAATCCTTTTATTAGGGGCTCATACAACTCTCATCGCAATCCATACATACAACAATTGTGTCAAGCATATTTGTACATTCATTGCCCTCATCATTCTCAAAACATTTGCTTTCCACCTAAGCCCCTGGCATCAGCTCCTCACTTTTTTATCTGCCCTCCTTCCCTCCCCCTCCCTCATGAACCCTTGATAATTTATAAATTATAACTTTGTCATACCTTGCCCTGTCCGACGTCTCCCTTCACCCACTTTTCTGTTGCCGTCCCCCAGGGAGGAGGTCACATGTAGATCCTTGTAATCGGTTCCCCCTTTCCAACCCACCCTCCCTCTGCCCTCCCAGTATCACCACTCACCCCACTGGTCCTAAAGGGCTCATCCGCCCTGGATTCCCAGTGTTTCCAGTTCCTATCTGTACCAGCGTCCATCCTCTGTCTAGCCAGACTTGCAAGGTAGAATTGGGATCATGATGGGGTGGGGGGGGGTAAGCATTTAGGAACTAGAGGAAAGTTGTGTGTTTTCATCCTTGGGTAGCCATTGTTTTCATTGTGGCGCTGTACTTTTTTCAGGATTGTACTGATAAAATCCTCTTTCATCTCCTGTTACAATTCTTTGAAGAACGTTTCCGGATCTTGATCCCACTTGTTTACAATTTACACTGAAAGCTCTGCTTTTGGCTGAAGCTGATTTGGGCACAAACGTTTGGGCACCTGTCAAGCAGAAAGGTTGCTCAAGTTCAAATGTTCAAGTCAGAATCCTGTAAGCTGACACAACTGAGATGTGTAGGGCACTGGTTATGCTTCTGCTATTAATCAACAGTCTCCTTCTAGCAGGGTATGAGCAAGACGGTTTCCTCAAAAATTGATATGAACGGTCTCCTCGTGCAGTATTCACTTTCGACATCATCTCATCCCTCTTTTAAAAAAAGCTATCCACTTATAAGTGATGATTTAAGTCATTTTCTCATCAAATTTTTCAAACGCAAAAAAAATTTTTTTTTTCCTAACACCTCAATGATTTTACCATTCTCCCATCCACACTTCACCATAAATCTGATGTTTGTTCTTGCCTTCATTTTAACGGAATTAATGTAGCTTGGATAGGGATTCCTTTCAAATAGATAGCTTGCCCCTTTTGCTCAGACAGGTTCTGAAAAAAACCCTCCGTGCTACCAAGTCAACTCTGACTCTTAACAACCCTATGGGGCAGAGCAGAAATACCCCTGTGGGTTTCCTAGACTTTAAATCTCTATGGAAGTACAAAGCCGCATCTTTCGCCCACAGAGTGGTTAGCAGTTTGGAACCGCTGACCTTGTGTTGAAAAGCCCAGTGAGTGATCCATCACACTGGAACTCCCTTCAGACAAGTTCATGTACTATATAGAGAGTACATATAGTATCTATATAGCAATGAAAAACTGAACCCCCTTCATAGTTTCTTTCATAATATGTATTTTCTGTGAACTTCTGGGATCTCTCATATTTTACTTTCTCTTGTTTGATGGAAGACCCCTGGTGGTGTAGTGGGTGACCCATCAGTCTGCTCCCCATAAGGTCAGCAGTTCAAAAGCACCAATCACTCTAAGAGAGAAAGATGAGGCTCTCTACTCCCGTAAAGATTTACAGTCTCCAAAACCCATAGGGGCAGTTATATGCTGTCCTATAATGTCACTTTGGTTGGTATAGTTTGATGAAGATTAAAGAGATACGTAAAGAAATAACTTTGACACTCGTTCTTTAATTCTTTTCATCCGAATCTCTACTTTCTATTTCACAGGCCCAATTGAGTAACAATGAAGAGTCCAGCTTACCCTTGGCTAATAGCAAAGCAGAGGCAGAAATCCTTGAGTTTAAATTAAAGGATAATATACACAGTCACTGGTGTGATTTCAATCTCCCCAGTCTTCCCCATAACCAGGGATAACCCTGATCTCCTGAGATTACAAGTTAGAAAGTCAAGAAAGCAGATGAGAAACTAGCTCCCGTTGCAAGATGGTCTAGATTGGCCCTTAGAGGCCAGTCTTTTAATGTCTGGACTGAGTACACTGTGCCTTTGGGAGAAGGAACATTGAGAGAATATCTTGAAATTAAAGCATTCTAGGCAGAAGGCAGAAGCAGTTCTGGTGATCCAGAGGGTTAAGAGTTGGGCTACTAATTGCAAGGTCAATAGTTCAAATCCAACAACCATTCATTGGGAGAAAAATTGTACTATCTGTTCCTGCAAAGATTTACAACCTCAGAAACCCTAAGGAGCAATTCTTCTCCGTCCTGCAGCATCACTATGAGTCAGAATTGCCTGGATGGGAGTGGAAGGGGTTTGTGGGAGGAAGGCAGCCTAGACGGTCCTCCCCAGGATTAGCGGTATAAAGCAGACAAAGTATTCATGGACATAGTTTATGCTCTTTCTTTAGGATAACTCTCACTAAGAGAATTTTCTAGAAAAAAACAAAATGAAGACCTTGACTGATTTTTAAAATTAAACGTTAGAGGGTCCATATTTGGGTCCTGAATCATAATTGGTGCAAGATTAATGATTTACTGAATTTTCACTACCCTTCTCCCTATGAATTGTCTTTGTCACAGGAACGTGACTTTTTGCTATGGGAGCTAGTGAAAAACCAAAATATTAATTTAGATGAAACAATATAGCCTAATATACTGCTAGAGACCATTATGCCACTAAGCTAGATGTTCTAGAGAACATGAAGAAATGAGAAACAAATCTGGGTTTCTTTCTATATTTAAGAACAAATAGTAAATTGTGATCAGAGTCCATCCTTTTATTTTAATACATCTATTCTCACTAGGCAATTTTAAAATGCCAAGCTGTCTTTAGCAACGGTAATTCAGTGGGTTTGTGCTTAATATATTCATGATAGGCTTTGATGGATTTGGTAACCATAAGCCACTGTTAACATTAAATTGCCATTTAATTTTTTTCAGTGACTTTCAAAGTTGTCAATATTAAGCACCAGTGTTTTACAAATGAATGCTCTAAGGGAAATAAGATAAATATTTAAAGGCTCAACTAAATTTTTCCCTTTTTTATAGTGCCCTGCTATTACGCAAACTGAAGGAAGGGGGAGGGACAAACAAAAAACTTCCTTATTATTGTTTTTCACAAGACCTTACGCAACAGTGGGGTCAAATATAGCAATTGTGAGGGTGGCACAGGACTGGACAGTGCCTTGTTCTGTAGTCCACTGGTCGTTGTGATGAGTCCAAACCAACCGAGAGGCACCTCACAACGAGTGATCAATAGAACTGGTGTATGTAACCCTCCTACCACACTACAAGTTAATGGGTTAGTGGGAAATACAGAACTGTCTATGACTCCCGTGTGTTCATTGTGGTATATTGTTGTCAGTTTCTACCCTTAAATATATATTTCATCAATAAAATCTACTGTGCCATGACTCCTAAATTCCAGGTATGAATAATGCCTGTGTTTGGGCCTACTCCTACTTATAAAGGCAGTCGCTGTGGTAGTCTAGCCCCATCAATGCAGGCTAGTGTACACTTCGATGCGCTTTGCAGATCTCACTACCCATTCACTAACCGCGTTCAGTCTAATGCTCATACCTAATCCATGCCCGCCCCCCAGTGAGGCTTTAAGGCCAGCGAACTCTGGTCTCACTTACGTTCGGTAACGATATCACTAAAGTTCTCCCTGTGTTCCGGAAGAGCTCCATTTATCTCCTTTAGGCTGACAGTAAACTTTTTCTAAATGAAATTCAGAAGCATTTCAAGTAAATAAATACAATTTTAAAACCTGAATTGCCCCCAATTGCCTCCATGAGCAAGAGAGCTTTGCTTGTGCTTCTAGGAGTCTGCGGTTCTTCAACATTCTTCATCAAGGGCCACGTTCAAGTACAGCAATTCCTCTGTAGGCTCCCTCATTCATTTGCCCAGCCTTCATGTGCATGTGAAGCAATGGAAAGTACCCTGACCTGGGACAGGAAAGCCTTAGTCCTCCAAGTGACATCTCAGCTCCTTAACACTTCTAAGAAATCTTGGG
>NW_022103920.1:84136740-84137857 GCF_000313985.2 Echinops telfairi
AGAGGATAAACCTCAATCAAAAAGAAAGGAGATATTAAGACACTAAAACAACTTTTAAATGGATCAAAAGAGAGATCAAATTATAAAGTGCTACATTTGCATCTAACTACATCTGCCATAAATGACTTTACAAGGCTCTCTGTCTGACAACTATTCACATCCCTGGTCTATGCCCAGAGGAGAGTCCCCAGAAACTTAAACCACATGGAGACCCTACAAATGGATTTTGGTCTTAGACTGTCATTTATAGCCTTCTGAAAACCACGTGTTTTGAATTTAAGCTCTGACACCATTCTTTCCTTTGGATTTGGATTTTATTATTTACAATCCTTGGATCATCACACAGGGTGATGTGTTCCTTCCATGTGGACTTAGTTGATGCCCCATTTTGATGGCTGCTTGTTTGAAAACAAGCTTCCCAGACTATATTCTGTCTTATACCTGGCCACCCTCTGTGTTTCTTCACCACACGTTGCTACAGCATTCATATCTTCAGAGATCTCTTCACGAGGGCAAGTATCGAGTAAGGCCATGTCCTAAGATCTAATTGCTCTAAGATTGGGGCTAGAATTAAGTGTGAGCCCAAAATCCACCATATATCTGTGGTTTACTATATCTAAAGTGTAGTTCGCTTCAAAGATATGATTATGATTTGATGGTAGAGAACATTATCAATAATTCCTTGGGGCATAAGGTAATTCTATTGATAATGTCATTAATTTAGCCAATAGTATAGAATTTAAAGCACTACTGAAAAAGAAATTTAGACATGTTTAGGCCAGCTTTTCAGACCTAAGTACACGAACTGTTGACTTGTACAGATTAAACCATTAAGTGTGACTGGACACTATTTACATGAACAATGGGAACTGGGGATTGGGAAAAACTTTCAATAACATTCATTCACAAAGGCAGAACCACACCAACTGTAAGAAATCCTGCCTACCCTAGTGAACATGCCTGTCATAAGACAGCAAGGAGAGCGTTCAGACAGTGAAGAGTGGTAGTCCCATTCATCGGGCAGCCTCAAAGCAAGCGATCTGAACCAAAGTCCCAAACCACCAATTCCATAACCTTGGAATAACAGGCATCTACTTCGCACACTAGGGGGTTTCAG
>NW_022103920.1:84139481-84144626 GCF_000313985.2 Echinops telfairi
TTCTCTGGTTTGGGGGTTTATTCTTCTTCTTATTATTAGACTATCATTGAACATAACTTCTTAGAGAATTACGCAACATTGCATTTGTCAGTGAATTTCGTATATGAATTTTGGAAACTAGAAGACTAAAAGGCAAAATCTTCTATGCTATGTGTAGCATATATGGCAATTATGAATCATTCTTTCACTGGTAAAAGTCCTGTAAGTGCTATGATAATTAGGGGCTATAGAGTCCATCCCAATCCACAGTAACTCCAGTCATAGAGAATGACCACTCTCTTGTCCCGCAACAGCCTTAGAGTAGCTACTACATTTGAGCTCACTGTTGCAGCCACTGTATCCATCCAACTCATCAAGGCTCTTTCTCTGGTTCTTGACATTCTACTCTACCAAGGGTGACTCTTTCCCCAGGTACTGGTCTCTCCCAGCAACCTGTCTGAAGCACTCGAGATGAAGTCCTTCCATTTTCACATCTCAGGAACAGCCTGGCCGTACTGCCTCCAAGACCGATTTCCTTCTTACTTCTGGCCGTCCACGGAGCTTTCAAATCCCTTCCCCACACCATATTTAAACGCACCAGTTATGCTGCAGTCTTCCATCTCATTGTCTGTTTTTCTTTTCACCTTTGTATAAAAATATTTTATTAGGGGCTCTTACAGATATGATTACAATCCCTAGTTCCATTAGATCAACTTCAGCCAGGTTTCCTCCTATCCTGATATCACCTTGTTTTTCAGATTATTCACATTCTCAGATTTTGTTCTCAACACACAGATGGAATAAGCATGGTGGAAGGGTACACATCTAATGCAAATCTTTCTTGAGTTTAAACGGTCCAGTATTTCTTTGTTCTATTAGAAAAAAACTGCCGCTTGATCCAAAGAGCCCAATGCAGTGTACTAAGTTAGCTATAACAGTTCTATCCATAATTGGTTGTGACTACATAGTCGAGTGACTTGCATAGTCAATAAAACACAGGCAAACATCTTTCTGTTATTTTCTGCTTTTAGCCAATACCCACTTCACATCAGAAATGATGCTCCTGGTTCCTTGTCCTTTTCTGAATCTAACTTGAATTTATGGCAGTTCTTGATTATGGATGGATGGTTGTTTTTTAATTAATTGTTTGTCATAGTAATCACATTGTTTGATAGTTTCCATATTCTATTGATCACATTTCTTTGGGATGGTCTGTTGGCAAGGTAGCTGTCTTCCAAATAGTTGGGCGTAAATGAGTGAGTGGTTGCAGCATTGCATTTGTTTGTTGAAACATCTCAATTGGCATGCCATCAATTCCTGGAGTCTTGTTTTCCCCTGTGTCTTCAATCCAACTGGGATTTCATCCTTCAGTACCATCAGCTCTTGATCATTGTGCTGTAACTACTAAGGCTGCATATTTTGAAGTCAAGGTTAGATACTCTCTAAGAATAAATTAATTGGGTAAATATGATTCCCCTTTGAGAATTAAACCAATAAATTAGCTCCTTAGGAAGAACAAATAGGCAAAATATCTGTCTCCTGTGTTCCTAGCCATGTGGTCAGCACTTGCAATATTTTAAAGATCATATATATATATATATATGTATATATATATATACATATATATATAACATCTATTGGGGAGAGAGCCTTAGGCATGACTATTTATTTTGATTGATGAAGCAAGCATCTTTATAAACAGATTAGAGTACGTCAGTTGATGACATTTTAAATATTTAAGATACCAGAGCGAGACAGGATGATCTATAGCATATGATTCTTGAGAAGACAGGTGTTGCAACCCAAGGAACAGGTGGAGAGACTGACCTTGAGTAGGAGAGATGCCCCTTCTATTACAACACCAGGACAGGAGGCCAAGGTGAGTGTAGAAAGAGCTTTATATACAAGAGTTCTTGAATATTGAGAAAATATCCCAGCCCTGTCCGGATCCATAAGTCCAATATTAGCTAATATGACTGATACCAATCTATAAATTCCTCTTCATACTCACGAAACACATGCAATGATGCTAAATGCAGGAAGATCACAGGTGAATGGGTGGGGAGTCTTGTGGATCCAGTGGCAGTATAAGCATCTCAGCACTGGCAGGGTTCTCTACATGGCTTCTCTGGCTCCTGAGGTCTGGCTCCATCAGTCTCTCTCCTTGTGTCTTCTCTACAGGGATGTCTCTCAGGGAGTGAGCCAAGAAAGGGAGTGTCTCCGGTCTCCAAGGAGGTAAAACCAGAGTTCCCAGAATCCTCAGGAGAAAGCCATCCCCCACACAGAGGCCACATTGACTATCACCTGATGTGCAGGCTAGATGCCACCACTTCACTCTCAATCCTCAAATTCACACCAGATCACATAACTACCACAGAGTGACATAGGGCATGTACTAACATTCTCCTAAGGAGAATTCTCCAAAAGCTGCCACCGATCCATTCCATGAACATTTTATTGACCAGAACTTAGTCACATGGCAATTCTAGCTCAGAGAGGTCAGAGAAATGTTTACTCAGAGTGGTTCAATGTCCAGCCAAAACGTATATTCCTCTGGAATGAAAGGGGAACAGATATTAGAGAATAACAACCAGTCTCCACTGCAGACATCGAGTGTGCTTCTTCTGGCTGAGTAACAGGGGCGCAAACTTTACATCAGCACCCTTGCTCATCTCGCCTAGTTGAGTGGTCTTGGGCATAAGAAAATCTACTCTTTGTTTCTCTGTTCTGGTTTGATAAAATAGTTGTTCACAAGTCCAGTGGCTTCATTTTCTGAATTTGAGAGATTAGCCATCTGTTCTAAGCTTCAGGTAATAGAGAAATGAATCACTTCTTTAACCCCCACTTTTTTTTTCATGTGTGCCAAGAAGCTCAGAAATAGGTTTGCAACATCTAAGAAATCACCTAGTAGTTGCCATTACTGCATTGTGGTAGAAAGATTTGTGTGTGAAAAACACTCTGAGAGCTTGAAGGCCAATCATTAGCCAGCCAAAATTAACGTCTATAAATCAGAAATTTAATTGAACCATTACATATTTGCAACAAAATCCAACTTTGCATTTCAATCTGACTGTGCAAAATAATTGGATGGGATAGTGTTTGTCAGTAAAAGACCTTATTTTTAAATTGAAAAGCAATGAAAAAAAATGTTAATGAAAAATTGGCCAGTGTTTGTCAATGGAAAGTGATGTAGGCTTTCAGTAAACTGAAAGTAAAAGCAGACTCTTCCAGCTGAAGTATTTTCAGAGGAAAGCATCGAAGCATGTTTAGAGCATTTTTCAATTGTCATATTTCTGAGGCTAGTCCTTTCTTAAGTGCTTTTTCTTTTCTTTTCATTTTGCTTCCCTTCAGGGTGTCTAGTACCGCCTATGATGGCAGAAACTTTGGGCAAGTTACTTTTCACCTCATTGATAAGGATTTGGAAACAATGTTGCTCTGGTTCTCCTTCTTCCTCTCCTTGGCATTGGCACGAGACTGAAACTTGATGGAGAAATCTGAGACGGGAAGAGACTGCCCTCTGAGAATTCTTGGAACTGCTTCTAGAGAGATTTCTGTTTGACATATTCAGAATAAAGAACATGTCTGTCTGTACGGAAACTGTTATCAGCGCACACAGAATGATGAATACGTTCTCATTCTAAAATAAAAATTGCACCTGAACTATGAAACTAACTGAGAGTCCTGATTACATAGTGGGTTAAGGGTTGAGCTACTAGCACACTTCAAGTCCCACAATTCCATGGGAGAAAGAAGAGGCGTTCTGCTACCATGTATATATGTACATCCTTGGAAACCCAGAGGGGCAGTTCTACTGGGTTCTATGGGCCAGAATCTGCTGTGAAAAACTGTGGACTATGGGTCCTTGTTATTCAGTCTGCTTATTGCTTTTCTCGCTCTCTTATTATTCATCTACATTTATATCACAGCCTTCATCTCCCAGGTTTAGAGCTGAAAACAACAGCCAGCAAAGAGTCAGACTAGACTAGATGGCAGTGAGTTTGGACCTCCTACCCTGTAGAAACATTATTTATCCCAACTCTCATCAGTGCACGCTAATTAGCGCAAAAAATAAAGTCTACAGAAAAGTATTAGAAAATATTTGAATACTGAGAACCTGGTGGTTGTCAAGTATCAGCCATCAGTCTACTATTCTGGTTATAGAATTTGTTCCCTGACTTAGCGTAGAAGTCACATTTGTGATATATATATATCTTACTATTGGGACTCATTAGCCAACAGTTATGGAGGCTAATAAAAGTATACGCTACTAAAAGTCTTAGTACGCTTGCAACAATGCAATTCCTTTATTTTAGAGATTCTGAGAAATTCTTTATCTTTAGCTTCACATCTCATCATAAAATCCCCTCAGTGCCTGGGTCGCCATCGTATCTAGTTGTGGATTATTACTTGAGAGACAAAGAAAGCATGTGCGATGTAGGGCAGTTTTGACCCTGGAAGGTTCAGCTCTGACCTCAGCTGTAACAGTCACTCTAGAGAGTACCTGGAAACGAGATGAAGCAGAGATGAGAATTAAAGTTACGGTCCTATTCACCCAGCAAAGTCCGAAAGCCAAAACTTTCTCTGCAAATGTCCTCCGGCTATTGAGCTGTGCCCACAGGTCTCACTCAAATGCCCTCAAAGCGGTCCCTTCTTTCCTGCTCTTCCCTCCCCTGGTCACAGGACTTCCACAAGAGGGACTTAGGTAGGGATTTATAGTACAGGGAAACCTTTGAGGAAGAAAAACAGACGGACTCTTCCCCGTTGAATGAAGTAATAATCTTGTTCAATCTACTTGTGTAATAGCTATAGAACCAGGTGTCCAATTCTCTTTAAATGTAATTGTCTAGGTGTAAGAACGCAAGACTGAATTTGTATTCATTCAACTGATATTCTGTTTTCTGAAAAATTGTCTCTATCAAAATGTTAGGCAAACAACTAAATAACTAAAACCAAGTCTGGTTATTTGGAGGGAAATTCAGATAACATCCAGAACATTTACTTTGAAACTGAAAGTTCAGAAATCTCTAGGCACAACGTTTGTGTCCCATCCATCTGTAAGAAGCAGAATATAGAGGCTGAGCTTTCATGCAATCTTGTCTCGCCCATGAAATTTCACCTCTCTTTAATAGCTTTATATTCTTTTCTTTTGATGCCTCTAATTGGAGC